>NC_032009.1:24739699-24764362 GCF_001865875.1 Lupinus angustifolius
AAGAGATAATGGAAACATTGTTGAAAAAAATGGCATATCTCTTGACAATCGCTATGTTGTGCCTTACAATCCGCAACTATTAATCAAGTACTAAGCTCACATTAATATGGAGTGGTGTAACCAAAGTACTTCAGTCAAGTACTTATTCAAGTATATAAACAAAGGGTATGATAGGATAACGACTGTTATTGAACCAACAGATGATGGCGCATCATAGGCTCCCGTTAACATTGATGAGGTTAAACAATATATTGATTATAGATATGTATCATCATCAGAAGCATGTTGGAGAATTTTTAAATTTCCAATTCATGGGAGACAACCAGCTGTTGAACGATTATACTTTCATCTTCCAGGTGAACAACCTGTTTATTTTAATGATCACGAGGATATTGACAATATTCTTTCAAGACCAACTGTATCAGAATCTATGTTTACATCTTGGATGGAAGCTAATAAAAAATATCCAGAAGGTAGAACATTGGCTTATGCTCCATATGTGTCAAAACTTGTTTATGTGAAGAAAACTAGATCTTGGAAGCCAAGAAAATCTAGTTATACAATTGGAAGATTAATTTGGGTTTCTCCATGCACTGGTGAGCTGTACTATCTAAGGATGATGTTGACAGTTGTTAAAGGACCAACATGTTATGAAGATATTAGAACTATTTCAAATATTCGATATGAAACATTCAGGGATGCATGCTTTGCATGTGGTTTACTTAAGGATGATAGAGAGTACATTGAAGCTCTAAGAGAAGCAAAGGATTGGGGTTCTGGTTTCTACTTGAGGAAATTATTTGTCACAACGCTTTTATCAACATATATGAATAGGCCAAATCATGTTTGGCAGAACACGTGGCAATGGTTATCTGATGGAATTCTTTACAATTAAAGAAATATCTCCAATAATCAAGGTATCCAATAATTATATTACATTGTATTACTAAAATTTGGTTTTATTTAAATATATTATATCATTTAACACATTTTATATCTTATAGGTTTGGTGCTTACAGATGAACAACTACAAAATCTAACTTTATTGGAGATTGAAAAACTACTTGAAGGAATTTGAAGGACTGTCCTCTAATGCCCTACCCAAATTGGTACGTAACAAGTCAATTAGGCAATAGACTAATATATCAAGAGCTTAATTATGATACAGCTGAATTAAAGAGAAACTTTCATTCTCTTTTCAACTCTTTAACAGGTAATTCCATTTTCTTAGAAAATTCTTTATTTAATGAATGTCCTAATTAATATATCTATTAATAAGATGAATGTTGACATATTCATTTCATATTATGCAGAAGAACAATATAATATATTCCAGACTATAATGCAAGTTGTTAATCGTCAAGAAGGTCGCATGTTTTTTCTATATGGTTATGGAGGAACTGGAAAAATGCACATGTGGCGAACTCTAACTTACGCATTGAGATCTCAAAAGCATATTGTATTGACTGTGGCTTCAAGTGGTATAGCTTCTTTACTATTACGTGGGGTAGGACAGCACATTCTAAATTCTAAATTCCAGTACCAACTTTTAATAACTCTGTTTGCAACATTCATCAAGGAACTGAACTTGCAGAATTATTGAAACAAACAAAGTTAATTATATGGGATGAAGCTCCAATGTCACATAAGTTTTGCTTCGAAGCACTTGATAAAAGTCTTTGCGACATCATGGGAACAACAAATGGCTCAATTTTGTTTGGAGGAAAGGTTGTAGTATTTGGAGGTGATTTTAGACAAATACTACCAGTGGTTCCAAGAGGTTGTCGTTCAGATATTGTGCATGCAACGATTAATGCATCATATCTTTGGCATCAATATACAGTTTTAACCCTTACAAAGAACATGCGTTTACAAAATCATGACAATGATTTAGATATCAAGCAATTCTCTGAGTGGATACTAAAGATGGGAAATGGAAAATTATCTGAGCCTAATGATGGTTGTGCTGAAATTGATATCCCAGATGAACTTCTGATTATAGATTATGATAACTCAATTGAGGCCATAGTCTGTAGCACCTACCCAAACTTACAAGACCATTACAAGGATGAACAATTTCTTCAATGTAGAGCAATACTTGCATCAACAATTGAGATTGTTGATCAAATCAATGAATATGTTTTGATGAAAATTCCAGGTAAAGTATTCAATTTTATTCGACATACACATTTATGTTATATGTATTACATTTACTATATTTATAGTAATAACTATTCTAATGTATACTTACAGGCGATGAAAAAGAATATTTGAGTTCAGATGAAGTTGATATGTTTGATGCTAATGATAATGAAGCATTCAACATATTAACCCCTGAATTTCTAAATTCACTTTCAACATCAGGTCTTCCAAATCATAAGATCAAGCTAAAAGTAGGCACCCCGATTATGTTGTTAAGGAATTTAGATCAATCTGAAGAGTTATGTAACGGTACAAGGTTAATGGTTACGAAGATGACTAATCATGTATTTGAGGCAAGAATAATGTCTGGAAAAAACATTGGGAATATCACTTACACTCCTAGGTTATCAATGTCACCATCCCAATCTTCATGGCCTTTCATGCTTATCCGAAGACAGTTCCCTATAATTGTATCATATCTATGACAATCAACAAATCGCAAGGACAATCACTACAGAGCGTAGGGTTATATTTGCCTAAACCAGTATTCAGTCATGGTCAATTATATGTAGCTGTTTCAAGAGTACAGAGCAAAAAAGGATTGAAGATATTGATACATGACAAGGATGGTAAACCACTGAAGACAACGACAAATGTCGTTTATAAAGAAGTTTTCCAAAATCTGTAACAAGTATTCTATAACTTAATTTACATTATGTTTCAAATATTTATTTCTAACTAATACAATTTTTTAAATAACAGATTCAATATCATCTCAATATACAACAACTTGTCATCAACAATCAAGTATATACAAAACAAGGTTTATGAGGTAATATTTATTCACATTCTCATGTTAACAAACATCCTCTTTACAACTAAATTCATTCAAATTTTTATAACATTTTTCATTATTTTAACATTACAGGTTTAATACCATTTCATAGTCTCAATATTTTTACATCAACAATGAAATATTACAAACAATATTTTAGTAAGTAATCCTCAATAATATTTTCATTAACAACTTAAGTTGTCATTCTTTAATTAAATTCATGCAACACACATTATCACCCGTGCGAATGCACGGGTTTCCTACTAGTTTCCTTCTAAAAGCATTGACCTACTTTGAAAAATTAGTAAACTCTCTCTTTCTCTTTTATTGATGGTAAAAATGAACAAATGACAGTGAATTCGGCCTGCATAACCGATAATATTATTTTGAGTATGACGTATAATTTTAGTTTCTTTGCATGGTTTGTTCTACTAAGCTCGTAAGTATTTTTACTAGGTAATGTAAACGACTCATATGCTTAATGTTTTAAAAACACTACAATTTAAATAAATAATAATATAGTTTAATGTCTTAAATATTTTGATATAATATGATTTGTTCAAGTTATATATAAATTGATTTTTATTTTATACATAAGAACATTTATATGATTTCACAAAAAATATTTGGAGTTCAAAATTTAATCACACTCCATAAAATATAAGCCGAAAAATAATGCAAACCCAAGTCCATAATCACGAATGAGTCCAAAAATATGCAAACCGAAGTCCATAGTTCTCGGCCCAATATATCTTCCAAGTTGAAACAAAATGCATGATATATAAAGGATGAAATTAATTGGTTTCATAAAGTTTTATATAGAGTTAGTTCGCAATTTAATATTCATTTATATTACTTTTATTTAAAAGTTAATTAAGATTATGATGAATGATATAATAATAATGTAAAAATCTATTACACTATCAGTGTATACATATTTTTCTCATTAAAATATTGTGCAAGTAAAAGTAGAATTTTTTGCATTAATAAATAATACTTAAAAACATGTTGCAAAATATTGATTGGACTTTTTTTTAATTTTAATTTGCTCATTTTGTATTCATTAAAGAATTCAATATATGCATAAATTTTTTTTTTTGCATTAATGAATAATGTTCTTAAAAACTGGTTGAAAAATATTGATTGAACTTTTTTGTAATTTTAATTTGACCATTTTGTAATAATTCAATATATGCATACAGAAAATTTTGCATTAATGAATAATATACATAAAAACATGTTGAAAAATATTGATTGGAATTTTTTTAATTTAGTTTGCTCATTTTGCATTCATTAAAGAATTCAATATATGCACAAAGAAATTTTTGCATTAATGAATAACATACTTAAAAACATGTTGAAAAATATTGATTGGACTTTATTTTTTTAATTTTAATTTGGCCATTTTGTATACACTAAAGAATGTGTAAAGAAATTTATACAATTAGAACATCATGTGTCATTGCAAATTCCCAAAAGTCAAAAAATTGTTTAAACAATTGCCAAAAAATTCAACACTTATTTCCCTGTATCCAATCCCTATCTCGAGAAGAGAGTAATCAAAGCCGTCCAAACCTTATTAAATCATTAGAAAAACTTGGGTAAAAATATATGTATGTTATATAATTAATAAAATATTCACAACACATTAAAATTTTAATTATAATTAAAACTCAGTCATAATACAAAAAAACAGAAATGTAATTATCACTAAATATAATGGATGGTATATGTCTCCCATTGTTTCTCTTAAACAATTACCTGATCCGTTTCTGTGTGCACGTGTGTGCTTCTGTATTTGTGCCCCACCCAAACTTTCGAACTGATACACATCACGTGTCTCATTTATTTAGTACTAGATTCCACTCCTTCTAAACCCCACCACCTTAAAGCAAAAAAAAAAAAAACCACTCCTCACTTTCTTTTGTGCTTTTGATCTCAAACAAGATCCCCTTTTTATTTCTCTTGAAAAGCTGAAAAGTGAGGTAATGGCTGATTGGGGCCCAGTGTTGATAGCAGTGGTGCTATTTGTGTTGTTGAGCCCAGGCTTGTTGTTCCAGTTACCAGGGAGAGGAAGGGTCATTGAGTTTGGGAATATGCATACTAGTGCTGCTTCCATTGTTGTTCATGCCATTATTTACTTTGGTCTTATTACTATCTTTCTTATTGTCATTGGAGTTCACATCCATACAGGGTAACTATGTTTTTTGGTTTCAGATTTGTGTATTGGATCTAAATAGGTTTTATTTTGGTTAGGTTTATTTATCTACTTCAGTTTTTACATTTCCTTGCAAGTTTGTGATGTGTCTGTAATTTATTTTTGTATTTGATGATATTTTCCCCATTCTTATTAAGCTTTATTTCTTTTTGCTTTAGGATGTAGGTTTGTTGAAAATTATTTGTGATCAATGCACCACTTTTCCAAATTATTTTAAGTATTGGGGATCTGATTTATAATGTTTAAAGTGCAAACAATTTTATTTTGTGCGCAAAGCCAAAAAGAAGGTATAATGTATATCCCTTTGAATCATGAGATGCACTTTGTATACACCAAGCGAAACAAGCACAATAAATAAACTGAATTAGTCCATGACATAGTGATAATGTATAGAATATGGTTAATAAATACATTTTTTCCTCTGGAACAATTAGAAGCAAAAATAAAAATTCACAATGCAAGTTAAGGATAGGATAATAATAATTAAGGTAAATGTCATCAACATTAGAGTAGTGAGAGGATAAAATTTCATTAGAAAAAATGTATACAATGATATAATAATTTTATATACTTTTACTGTATGATTCATTATTATCATTGATTCTTTAAAAAATTAATGCAAATAAATAATAGATAATATATTGATTATATATAAATTTTTATACTCATGCATATAATAAACTCAAATTTCATTTGTCTAATGACCAATTGTACCAAAAAATAAATATTAATAATAGATAGTGGCTTTTTCGCAAGAAGTCCTTCTAGTTCTGGATTCAACAAGCAAACAAAATTTGTTAGAGATAACAGCCTATAAAAGAGTTATCTGAACAAGGAAAATTACTTGTATACAATCCGTGAAAGGATGAGGATTCGGCATAATTCTGACCTGGCCAGTGATTTTTTTGTTCCTTGTTTTTTCAGCAGGTTACTTCCAAAATTTCCCTTTCTTTATTCGCTTTTCAGTTTCCACGTTAGCAGAATTTGTTGCAGCTTTTACAGCACCCACCGAGTACAAGAAGACCCCTAAATAACGTGAATTAATTTTGTTTTGGTTCGACCCATAATTCTATATGAAATAATGAACGGTATCAATTTATTAAAACCTTTCCCCCAAGATCTATTCCAAGAAAGGGATAATCTGGAATTGAAAGTTATCAACTATATTTTTTATGGAAATGGAAAATCAATTCTGAAAATTTCTAATACAAGCATTTAATTAGTTCAGACTTTTAGTTTTGAACTGGGATCAAAACAAAAAAAGTTCTTCTATAGAAAAAGCCTTTGCTTCTTTTGAAGTAAGTACGAATGGTTTGATTGACGATTTTATAAAAATTGACTTAGGAAAATCAGTATGGGATTTGTCTTTGAAGTTGGTTTCTGTTTGGTCTGGGTTAGAGATAAACCCATTTTGGATGAGTTTTTCCTAAAATGTGGGATAGTGAACATGATCTAAGACATTTGATAAATGAAAATGGTCAAAATAAATGAAAGAATAGAAAATCAAAGTAGGAAGGTCTAAACCATATAACTTTAAAATATAAAAAGTACAAAAAAATGTTGTGTCTGGTTGGAATTTAAAATAAATGAACCAATTATTGAAACCATTTTGAACCAGTTTATAGCGTTTTTGTTTCTTCATTTTCGAAGGGTCGACTCCATGTTCCACCAAAAGCTACAAAGTTTAGTGTTTGCCAAAAGTACCTTCGGGCAGCATCTAAAAGTCGCTCAAAAATGGAAAAAGAAAAAAACATGGTTGTGTACAAGTGTAATTTCCCCCTATTCCATTTGAAAAATCTCTTGGTGCAAAATTGAATCTATTTCATTGGGAAGTATATATGTTATTCAAAAAAGTATCTCACTCCATACCTCACTTCATATGATTGTATATATATTTAAATTAAAAGTGTAATAATTAATTGTCTTTCTAACCAATAAAAAAAACATAAAGTGATGTACTTTTTGGGACAAAAAATTTGTTCCCCTATTATTGTACCTCCAATAAAAATAACATACACACCAAAATAATTAAATCAACCATTAATAAATACAATATTATGTTGTGATATATATTATAAATATATAACAAAATGTGTAGACTAGTTTTATAATATAATGTATTATTTTTCTCTAGTTTTATTTGTGAGTTATTTTTTTAAAAAAATATAGTGGAATGACTCAAAAACATTCTCTTCATAAAAAGAATGAGTTAACATCCTCTTCGGTAATAATATTTGTATTCTTTTATTAATATTATGATGATAATTTTACCTTTAAAATTTCACACAAAAAAAATAACCCAGGATCATCCTGGTTAGAAAAGAACATCATAAACATGTTTATGTTTAGGAAGAAGTGGGCCTCATCTTTTTGTTCCTTGTTGTGAGGCAACTTATTGGGCTTCAGAAACCCGATCCCTCAAGCCCAAAAACGCATTCCCACTTCCATCTTCTTCCACTCACTTTCTTCACTCCCAACCCACTCTTCATTTTCACACCTCTCTTAATATTCCCATGGCGACTCTCTCACGATTCTCCAGAAGAGCCCTAACAACCGCACGCGCCATCTCAAAGCACCACTTGCAACCGCAGATTGCGTGTGCGGAACGCGCTTTTGCGACGGAGGCGGCGAAATCAATAACTCCGTCACCGGATCGGGTGAAATGGGACTACAGAGGGCAGAGGAAGATAATCCCGTTAGGGCAGTGGCTTCCTAAAGTTGCAGTCGATGCTTACGTGGCACCAAATGTTGTCCTCGCCGGACAAGTCACCGTATGGGACGGAGCCTCCGTGTGGCCCGGCGCCGTCCTCCGCGGAGATCTCAATAAGATCAGTGTCGGATTCTGCTCCAACGTTCAGGAGCGCTCTGTTCTTCACGCTGCTTGGTCCTCTCCCACAGGTTAGTTACGTTTTCGCGCTCTCTATGATTCATTCGTTTCTCTGTTTCAAAATTCAATTGCTCATGGATTTCGTTCGTTTTGTTTGGTTGCTGTGTGAATTGTGAATTTATTTATTTTGGTTCGTTGTAGAATTTAACATCGAATTCGTAGAATATAGATCTGGTGTGCTTTTAAGCATTTGGCTTGTAAATATTCATAATTTTCCTTCCTATGAATCATGAATTAGAGAAAAAGAGCAAGTGTGTTTCATAGTATTGATATTTCTATTGTCAAAATGACAATACGGGAAGAAAAAACAAACTGAGAATGGTTCTTTTGAAAATCAGATTTCAACAACCTTAGATTAGGTACTTAATCATATATTCGAAGGGGTATTACTCTGATCCCCCGAGGTATAGCTTAATTATACCCTATCTTGTTTCGTAAGTACATTCACCTCCCACGATAAGGATCAAGGGGGGCGTGATTATAATTACACTAACCTCCTCCAAGAGGAAGTTATTCTAGCTTTTGAAACAAGATGGATATCGAGCATAATTATGTAAAACCTCAATTAAGGTCAGAGTATTTTAATTTCCCCTATATTCAATAAATTTAAATGTAATTTTACTAACTTTTATTTTAACAATTATAAATTTCGAATATCTAATTGTTTTTTTGTATAACAAGGGTATCCCCTCACCTCACCCTAGGGTAAGGAACTAATCCCTTTTTTGGTGTGGCTGTCCCTCCCAATCAGTGTTGCTCCCATATATCGAAATTAGCCACCAATTATAAATTTCTAATAGCTAATTGTCAATGAAATGAAAAAAATAGGTATCTGAAACTTTATGTTTTTGGTACTTTATTTTCTCTCTGAGAGGCGTGGCCTGATGAGAGCCAAGACCTGTGATGTTCAAATTGAAATTAATTGTCGACCTGTGCAAGTGTCTTACTGTTGGAACCATGGTGAATCTTTATAAATCATATCCCAAATTTTGCTGCTTCCTCAACTTTCTAGCTGGCCATCGATAGATATGAGTTTTTATAAATGTGGAGTCACATTGCTCTCTTCTTCTTCCCCCACCTTGTTGTTGTTGGGAAAAAAGATTTAATAATTTATAGCATCATTTGGAGATTGTAATAGCTGTTATATTCTTCAATAGTTGATCTATTTAATTTTTCTGATGGCTATTTCTGGTGGAAGATCAATTTTTTTGTTTCATTATTTAACTGTTTGATAGTTCAATGTTTTTGTTGTGTTCCTCATCCTCTAAACACACCATTTTTACTAAGCATATACTTTCTTTGATAGATTCTCAGTAGATGTAGTACTATCTTTTTTTATTAAGGAATTAATCCCTTTGATAGCAAAAGAAAGATTATTAGAAAAAGGAAGATAGTCCCTCTTTATATGTACAATATTATCCCTGCTAAAAAGCCTATGGGTTTACACCCGTGTGAGCAAAAAATGTAACCCCATCCCATACATAATCCAAAGTCAAAATGGAGTCATTGAAAATTCTATTGTTCCTTTCCAACCAAATATATCAATGGAGTGCAAAAACAGAACACTGCCATAGAACTTTCCCATCTTTACGATGGCAAATCCAATGCTCATGGAAGATATCAAACAATCAGTTTCAAAGAACATTTGCTCCCGATCAATTTAAAAAAAGATGAATTCCACTTTCAGATTATGAAACACACATTATGCAAGTATTAGTACATCCACCATGCCCCTAAGGCTTTGTTTGGGAGTTAGGAGGGAAAGAGAAGGAGAGGGATTAAAGGGTTAGGAAGGGAGAGGAAGGGAAGGGAAAAAGAAGGAAATCCTCTCCCTTGTTTAGGAGTATGAAATTTAGATGAAGAAGGATAAATTAATGATAATGTAAGAATATTTTTTTATTTCCCCTTAAAAATGTAATTAACAATGAGAAATGGACAATAATATATAACTATATTATTACTAAACATATTTAGCTATTTTGACATTTTATCTCCAAAAAACCCCAAATTGGGGGAACTTTAAAAATAAACACATGGAGGGGAAGACTTTCCAAAGTCATCCCTTCCCTTCCCCTCCAAAACCCCACTCTCAAACAAGGCCTAAGAAGATTAACATCAATGACATGTTCCAGAAGCGCAAACCTCTAGTAAATTATTTTGCTGATGCTGTGCCTTTATTAGAAGCTACGTCCCAGAATCACTTTATTCCTTCTCATTCCCCTGCCTCCATAGCAACCATACTACCAGTATTTTTTGGGACCATCACCACCTTTAATCACATGCCAACACATGATCAAAACGCTAATATAAAAAGATTTCTCTCAGATTCCGAACAATTTCTTTGTACATTATATTAAATAATTAAGTTTTGGAGAAAATAGGGCAGGAGAATTGTTTGATCTGACCACTTAACTTTCCAAAGACTTTATTCTTGATAATAATTAATATGACTTGGATGGTATTCTTAGAAGTTATGGCCAGTTAACTGAAGCTCAAGTCACAGGTGTGTTATTGTGCTTTATTATTGAGTCGTGTAATTTTTTGAGCTATGCTGCTTTCCAGCTGTCTATGTTCTTTTCAAAACATTTTGAAGTGGCTTTTGCATCCCAAACCAAGTTATGAAGTAATTGCAAATGTACCACTACTATTGGTCTCTTGTACTTTTATGTGATGACTGACACTTCCTGTCTCTTCCAATGTGTTTTGGCAACGCTAGCTGATTTTCATATTTAAAAGTTTTACTACCAGTTGTTTAAAAAAAAATCAGAATGTAGTAGTTCTGACTTCTGGTTGAGCTGTTCACTTTTAATTGAAGTTAACAATCAGCATACTCTTCACAGTTTTCCTTTTTTTGGTTTAACTAATTTGCATGGCAGTTTCCAAATTTAACTTGATAAAATTGAAAAATGCATGTCGGCCATGCTGAATTATGATTTATGAATGTATTTCTTATGTATGCTTTATTCTGTGAATCAGGCCTTCCTGCTGAGACTTTAGTAGAGAGGTATGTGACAATTGGGGCATACAGCCTGTTGAGATCCTGCACTATTGAGCCAGAGTGCATTATTGGGCAGCATTCCATCCTCATGGAAGGTTCATTGGTGGAGACACAGTCAATCCTTGAAGCCGGATCAGTAGTTCCCCCAGGAAGGCGAATTCCAACAGGTGAACTTTGGGCAGGAAATCCAGCCAAGTTTGTTAGGACTTTGACCCATGAAGAAATCGTAGAAATCCCCCAGCTTGCTGTTGCAATAAATCATCTGAGCAGGGAATATCAGTCAGAGTTCCTTCCCTATTCCACAGTATATTTGGAGGTTGAGAAGTTCAAGAAGTCTTTTGGTATTTCTATTTGATGTTCTCTATTGTCACTCTTCATTGTATCTGGTAGTTTAAGTTTTTCTTATAAGGAAATAAGAATCTAAACAGAGAGAGTAAGCTTGTGTTTTTTTGCATTCCTTGCTGAAATTATTGGCATAAAACATAATGTCCTGTATAATTGGCTGGACTAACCTGTTAAGAGAATGAGATACATCTTTGGACTTATAAGTGTTAGTTCTTTGCTCCCAATAATGACTGGTTTGATGTCTATTCCTTTGTGTCTCGTGCTCTCTGTTTGATTGAAACGCCAATAAATCCTAAATGGCAGTGAATAGCCAAATTATGTCTGGATTTTCTCGATATTTTATCTTGGATTGGGTAGATAACAATTTAACATTTTACCACTTTCTTTTTGCTCTTTTTGATCACCTGTTTCGAGGCACGTGCTATGAGGATTCATGTGTTCATTTGAGTTATAAGTTGTTATTTTTCCTAGGATAATTGTATCCTAGTCTTTTTTTTGCCTTTTTGCTTCTTTCCTAATTGAAGAAGGCTCACCAAATTTTAATTTATTATAGTAGCACTTTTTGTTAACACCTAACTGTGATAGACTTTCAATATGTCATTATTATGATACTAGAACAATTGGATGCTGGTAGTTCAACGAGTTATAGCTAGGGAAAGAGTAACGAAGTTGATGTTTTTCATTTCAATTTCTCTTATTTTATTCTCCACGGCACTACCCTTTATCAAGACCCCATTTAAAGGGAGATAATGTTACCTACGTATCTCTTGCATATATAATTGTACATTGTACACCATCGTAGGTTGTAGATGTAGGTAGATATGGCTCTGAGTGAGTCATAAGAAAAGGCTCGAGTGTGATAACATGCAACTTAAATACAGCCACCTGAACCGTTGTTTAGTTAACATGAGAAAGGGAGGGCAGTAGTGGTCATCGTAGACCCCACAATTAGGAGCCTCTACCACTTGCGAAGTCAAAAGTGCTTTAAGGTTTGCTAATTTTTCATTGCTGGATATGTTATCGAGTTTCTCTTTGTAATAGTTAAATGCATTAGCCCTGTGTGACTCTTCCACCGATTGGAATGGCAATATCATTATCTATCCCCTAGCGTGTCTTATTCCCATTTCGGATCAATCATATTTTAACAAGTAATATAAAATGTTACTTTTTTTTTAAAAGAAAAATCCTTTTATTTATGACATTATCTGTTTGGTTCAGAATATAGAATGAAGAATATAGAATGAAACACTATTGAGAACATGTGATATTTGTTCCTCATTTCCAACCAAAAATTTCAATAGGAGGTACTTTAGATACACTAGCCGCTACCACAATTTCTTATTATTGCCGTTTAGCTGCTGGTGTAGTTAAATACAGTACTATTTCAAAGGGAGTGGACCATTTTGTGATATGAAATGATACAATTCCACTCTCAGATTAAAGTGAGTTGGAAAGTTCCTAATTAGTGGGAGGTTATGATATGGACATAAAGTTGTATAAACATATATTAGTTTAAAATTGCCTCTTAAATTGTAATGAAAGGCGTTAGTGGTGTAATGTCTCACTACATTCTCAAAAAGACTTAAAGATCAAGTTCAATTCCTGAGAGTGACACTTGTTAGGAGAGGTACTCACATCCTAAAATGAATTAGTTTCTTATGGTGAGTGATAATACAAAGGTGCTTAGGAATTATGATGAGAGGGGAATGACATGGTGTTCCTTCAGATATATTGAAATACAGTGCAACAAATAGGAGATAAAATGATAATTTAAATACACCAATGTTTCTTTATGTGATAGACCATTGTCTTCATCCAAGATAAAATGATAATTTAAATAGTCCTAGGGAATGAATTCAATGTAAATGAACAACCAAAAGGATGAGTCTTAATGATAAAATTCTCTATTCCCATTGAAATGGAAATAGTTGAGGTGCATCACTCCCCTGTGATCCACTAGAACCAATGTTATACATTGATGAACAATGGTCACTACCATTAGGATCCAAAACTGGTTCCACAGACTCCAAACTATTATTATTATTATCATGCAGGCTTAGTCCTAAGGGTTGCATGAGTGATGATGAATGAGGCTGCACCATTTGGTTCAATCCATTTCCAGGGTTGTTGTGTACTTGTGGTGATGACAGAAGAGAGAGAGCACAAGGAGATTCATGAACTGAACTTGTTAGGCTATTATTATTATCAAAGAACATTTTGCTTCTCAACCCTTCACTACTTTCTGAGTAAGGGCTAGTCCTGAGAAGTGTGTGAAGATGGTGTGTGTTTTGGTTGTGATCACCTTGTAAGAATGCAAGTTGCTTCCCTTCTTTGTAGCTTGTTGGGGAAGATCCAAGAAAAAGGTCTTGTTTTTCTATGAAATTCACTTGTTGGTGTTGGTTTTGGAGCCTAACATCTGCACTAGAAGTAACAACTCCATTCCATGCAGGATTCACCATAGCAGTGGAAGAGTATATATGTGAACTTGAGAATGGTAGCAATTGGGTGCCTGAAAAAAGTACTAGTATATTTTTAGACATTGACTTTCATATGTGTGTGTAGTATTGAAGTTTAAGCATTTTCTAGAGTAGAGGTAATACTAACGATATAATCCTTTTAGGGTGTGTGATTACCCTTTTAAGAACATTGGTTCCAGATTACCTAATAATTCCTCTCAACAATTGTTTGATAGACAATTAGAGAATTATGGATTATTCGATATAAACCAAACCACTATTTTAATCTCGCATTTTTCTTAACCATATATTGAAGGGATATATTTGGTAGTACAAAAAAAAATCTATTTTGTTAATGGTCTTTATATTGGTTCTTTGGTGTTATGAAATTTTCAAGTAGACCCAAATTATAAGTACTAGTCATTTTAGACCATGAAGTTATGATTCATTGGTAAAAAGGGTCTTTGGTTTCAGTGACTAATTATATGACTGATGTTCATAATTTTAAGGACTAAGATCACGGGTGCTTACAGATTGAAGGGCTGAAATGGTGGTTTTATCTTTAAGGTATACCATTACGTGTGTCTATTGTCAAGGAATTATGTCCAAACTAAGTAAGAAGAATCTCAAGGCATTACACATGATACTATTTCAATAATATATAACCTATTTCCAAATAATAGACTAGCTTGTTTCACTCTCTTAAAAGCAAAACTTTTTTTTTCTTGAGCGAGTGTGGAAGCACTTTTTGTCCCACGAGATATATCACGTCATATTCTACTATTTGTATTTGGTTGAAAAAATATATTAAAGTTAAAAATTTAATAATTAAATATTTTTCTAACCAATCATAAATACTGACACACAGAGCGGTACATTTTTTGGACAAAAGATGTACAACCGTATTGAAATGTTATTATAGTGGCCACTAGATTATGAAGAGTGTGAACATCAATGGACCAAATAAGGGATTGTGGCAGAGCACTGAGCTAGGTGAGTGCATTATGTAATTAAGTTATATCTTACCCTTTTAATATTTATGTACCTATGTGGGTACTTTAGCATATGTATGCTCCAAATATAGGCACACATGGGTCCACTTAGATAATGTAGCTAGTAACTCGAAGCTAACCTTGGTAATTGGACAAAAAATTACTAGAACGCGTGAGTGGTTCTGGTTGTGGCTTTCTTCTCCTTCTGTTGTGTCCATCTAAGCGTTTTCTGCAGCTTCTTTTTCCTTCATCAAATTCCTCTAGTGAATGGAACCTGCATAGAAGAAAGAAGCTTCAGAATTTGAAGATTTCAGGCATGTAATATATCATGTCAATATGACATGGAATTGAGGCATGTAATATAATCAAATTCACATATATGATGCATGTACAAAAAATCCATAAAATCAAGTTCACATGTAAGTAATAAGTTAAAATAGTAAGGATTTCATCATTCACATGATTTATTAACAGAAACACAGAAAAAAACAAGAATTCAGGCAATCATTTTCTCAGGTCCATTTGCGCGAGTTGAGTTTTGGAGGGAAGATAAGGAAAAGTGAAAGCTCGAGAGTCATGAAATACACTTGTGAGATGACTCTAAAGTATTCCTTTCTAAAACCCAACTCGCGAACGAATCCTCAAATTTCATAAAAGTTTTATAATTGTGTTGCATGCACTAATGAATGTATTATCTATCAATTATAAAGCTATAGAACTTGAAGGACATGATAGTGGTTGGTCTCTTATAATTAGAATCATAGGCATATTAAAAGCTAAATTAATCATAAACAAGTGCTTTTCACACACTTTCCAGCTCAACATGAAAAGTATCCAGATATTAAGGCATCTCGCAGAAGATTACTTTAATTAGTCTGGTAGGATTTTCATATTAGAATACATTTTGTGTCATTGGGACTCTTTTTAGTTAATAACGTTGCTTCTACCTATGTTGAAGAAGCTAAACTAAGATTCTATTATTCTAACAGTATCATAAAGCAAAAGAAAGTAACTGGCACACCTACTTCTGAAGCTAACATATATAGTGGATAAGGGACTCCACATAACACAGATTATATGTTTATTATATGTCTATAATGTAAAATCAAAATGAAAAAAAAATAAATTGCATCAATGAAGAGGACACAAAATATGGAAACTAAACATAAAACAACAATTTTATTCCAATGCATGACACAGGCTGAAAGACATATATGTACACAAATAATTCTAAATCCTCCAGCTAAATT
The DNA here is from genome assembly GCF_001865875.1 of Lupinus angustifolius. Lineage (NCBI taxonomy): Eukaryota > Viridiplantae > Streptophyta > Magnoliopsida > Fabales > Fabaceae > Lupinus > Lupinus angustifolius. Next base: position 24,755,823 of record NC_032009.1, read on the forward strand.
ATTCTAATAAGTAAAGAAAATATTGAATGCTCTCTATACTTTGAAGACAATGAGTACAACACTTTTTACTTAATCGTCTTTATTTAGTATTAGGAGGATTAGTCGGAGGATATAGCGAAACAAATATACGATACGCACCTGCTACACTGTTGGCAGAACCTTTGCTTCTGGCCACCAATTGTGACCTGTGGAGACTTGGAATGAAGTTCACAAACCTTATGGCGCCTATGATAGTCCCTGCAGTTACTAAGATCTGATTTGCACTCATCCACAAGGCATGTAACTACGTGATTCCCATTGTTAAAGGCTCTAGCTCTCTTAGATGACCCCGAAGGAGATGATGCCATTTTCGATACTCCAGCAGCAGCATAAGTATCTTTAGGCTTAGCCATCACTGATTCTATGCCAAAATTCCCAACTTGGCCAAGTTTCAAGTCCACAGAAAACTCACCTTTTGTTCTATAAACACCATACCTGCTTGACCCTTCATCCACTGTTTCCATGTTTGGAAAAGTTGTTCCTTGATCCACTTCAGTCAAATCCAAAGAAGGTGACTTCAAATTCCAGTCCATGATAAAAGACTTTTCACACTTTTCAGCACTTGTGCCTCAAAAACTCCCTCTTGTTTTGTTCACAGTTTCACCCTTCTCAATTGCATGAAAAGCAAGACTAGACATTAATAGAAAAAGAAGTTGAACCAAACTTCAATTAAAGGCACTAAAGAATGTATAGCTTTATCTTTTTTCAGGGCAACAACCAAACTCCAAAGTCTTAAAGTGACAACTGATAGAAATTATGAAAAACTAGAGAAACAGAAATAGTCAATTATTACTATACAACACAACACAAGACATTTTTTTGTACCTATTTTTGGAGAAAATAAAAAGTAACAAACCTGCATCATATGGTTAAAGATACATAATTAATGAGTAACTAACTACCTAGCAGAAGGTCAAGTTGTAATTCCAAGGAAACAGGAAGTTACACTGAAAGGTTACCAACAAAAAATAATGGAGAAACTAAATGCCTAAAAATTAATAAATAAATATGCTACTTGAAAAAGGGAAGAGAGTACTACTTTTACTTCTTCCCTTCACCACCACTATCTGCCATAGGTTCCATGAATATGAATACCAAATAAAGTAGATAGCTAAATAAAAGAGCTAGATTTTTTTCCTTCTCTTTTTTTTTCCTTTAAAAATAACATAAAGATAGAAGATTTTACGTTATGTTATGTTAAGAATAAATCTTACACAAACCACATAAAACATACCTTGTTAGCCACCTAAGAATATGAAGTTGTGTAACAGTAGTGAGGATAATGTATTGAAATCTGAACATAAAACTCAGGGAAAACAGAAAGAGTAAGAGAGTGAGAACTATAGCAATGAAACTCAATAAAGGGTTAGTTGATATGTTCTCTTTAAGAAGTTGAAAGTGAAATATTTTAATAAATTAAAAAGTTTTGTTTTACCAAATATAGTGGTTCATCTTGGTATGTATAGTTTGAGAAAGGAAAGAAGATATAGATAATAATGACAGGCTGTTGGTTGATTTCAACTTTTATTAGTCAGTAAAAAGAAGTACAGAGAATGGATATTGCTCAAGACAAGGCATGTGGGATTGTGTTTCACATTTCATAACATGTCTTTTACTTTGGTTTTTATTTTCTTTTGGTATGTTTTTATTAGGAAAATTAAGATAAAAATACTTGTAACAAATAAGTGACATGTACTAGTGATACATGTTAGCTTGATGTATGTAGATATAACACTTCTATGTAATTTAGATAACTTTTAGGTTATTTTATTATGAGAATATAGCATTAGTCTTTTATTATTTAACATGAACTTCAAAGTTACAATTTACAACTTGCTAGTACGTTAGATCACGAAAAATGATTTTTTGTCCCAAACTAATGACATTAAAAGAAAAACAGAAAAACTAATTAATATTTAATTTTTTTTAATTATCATAAATTCATAATATATTTTTATTGATTTGAGATATAGTTTGAAATAATATATACTTGTCTGGTAGACATTCATACTCATGGGAGAGAGGGGAGAAAACACTTCAAAAATTTAAAAGGATAACAACCTTAGCTAAGATGAGGTTATTGTTTGAATGGAAACAAAGAAAAAAGAATATAAAGAATGTATTTAGGTCTGTTTTTGTGTTATGCTAATGATGAATCATGTTGGTGAGCCTTTGGAGTAGACGCTTGGCAGTAATGTTGGGGGCTCCCGGTGTTAGATAAAAAGAATGACTCAGTCCACTAGGGCCTAGGCTAATAGTTAATAGAGTGGTAGATTAGCTCATTTTTAAGGGTGCATGGGGATATTGATTATGTGATTTCAATTCATAACTTCATGACCCTCTTAAAATATATTTTTTGTCTTAAAAAATATATTATTATATACGTTACTTATTATAATTATTCATAAAATATTTAATTATTAAATTTTTAACTTAAATATATATTTTTTAAATAATCACAACAAAAATCACATACACTTTATAAAATAACAAATGTACTTCTCTCACTATCATTGTGTAATTACAAACTCATCCTCTAAAATGTAGTGGTGAAGGATCAAACAAAACCACTACTACGTCGGTATATAATTCTAAACACAGTCTACTAAAAAAACTAAATTGAGACACAATGAAACATCCATCTGGCCGAAGACTTCAGACACAAGTTTTAAACAATGTATCATCCATCCACCACAACGGAGGAATACACCCTCCATGATATATAGAAATTATTAAAGTGAATTTCATTTCTATTGATATTTTAAATTTCTGTCTACAATTATGGTCATAATATTATATTTTTAGATAGAGGTGAGCATAGGCGGGTTGGGACGGGTTAAGGCTTCTCCTTACCCAACCCTAAATATTGGTTAGGTCATTTTTTTTAATTTAGATTTAAACTTGAAGTTAATCCGACCTTAAATATCGACCGGGTCAACTTTTAAGCCCGATTAATATAATGACACTTATTTTAGATAAATACTTCTAAATATTATTTTTTATTGTTATTATGAATATCTAATTTGACATATAAAATGATATACTTATATATATTATTAATTATGTATATATGATAAAAAATTAGATAATCAATAATACTTTCGACCAAAAAGTTTCATTACTCTGTATATATTCGAGCAGAAACACCTTCAAACATGATGAGTGAGTGGCCATGAGATAGATCATGCTCGGTCCCTACCTAACCCTAAATATTGATCGGATATATTTTTTGAACAAAAAACCACCTATAAACTCAATCAGACTCGACCCTATTCGGATTTATATATCTCCACAAAAATATATCATGATAATTGCCATCACACCCATTTTCTCTTAAAATCGCTACAATTATAATAAAAGTAACCGCGATTATAATCAGTATTTAAAACACCAATTTTTACGGAGAAATTCTTGCTTACACACACAAAAACAAAATCAATAAATGTGTGGATATTTCAGTGCTGCCTATAAAATAAATACTAAAAGAGAAGGAAAAAAGGTGTGGATGAGATATGGAAGGAAGTGAGTGAGTTGAGACTAGTCAGTGCAGCTTTTGGAGACAGAAAGGTCCAGGCTTTACATGATGGTGTGGCCTTGGCTAGTCAATTATTGTCATTTGCCTTTGCATGATGGGGCCTGGCTTGCTTAGCAGCACACTCTGCACCTTAGCAGCAATGTGCAATAGGCTTCTCATTATTTTTTGTTCATAAAAAAATGTATTTTACAAAACTTGATTTGGTTGTTGTAAAGACTAGAGAGAGGGAATGTAATAGGGGTAAGAATGGGATGGGATGGGTTGGATCGGGTAAGACTTTGTTTCTTACCTCGATCCTAAATGTAGAACAGATCAGCCTTTAAACATAAATTCAACTTAGACTCGATTAAATAGAATGCATATCTATTTTAGATAAAATATTCTCAATATTACTTATTATTATAGTTATATGTAATTTGATATATAAAGTGATATATATGTATATATAATCATGTATATATGATGAAAAATTAGAGAAACAATGATACTTTCAACCAAAGAGATGTCATTACTTTGTATATAATTGTATAATTAATTAGAAACACATATGTGATGACAATGAGACAGGTCAGATCATATTTATCCCTACCCGACCTACATATTATTCGGGCCTAACTTTTGAACACAGACTTAACCATAGACTCGATCCTATTCGAGTTTGATTATAATGGAGCAAAATTGAATAAGTAGATAGGTCGGGTCCTACTCACCCCTAGTAAGATAACAAACTATATCACGTGAGTTTTATAATTCATAAGAGCATCTATAGCAACAAACAAAAAATTCATTCTTATTTGAATCTCACATATTATTTTATAATTTTTTACAACTCATCATAAAATAAGAATAATATCTACTTTTTTTTATTCTTATTTGGATCTCACACTATACCCCACGCTTTTATACTTTACAATAAATATAATAAATTGTTAAGAATAATTACTTATTTATTTATTAATAAATTAAAAATTGCTATATAACTAAAAATATAATTTTTTGTTGTAAATTATAAAATAAAATAAGTGAACACAAATAAATAAATAAAAATATTGCATTAATTAAAACACATTAAATAAATATAATAAAAATGCAACTTAATAAATTAAAAGATAAATAAAATGCATAAAATAAATAAAGTACATTATAATACAAAAAGATTATCTCTCCTTATTAAGAATTGTTCTTATTTACCAAGAACTGTTCTTATTTGAGAATAAAATTAAAAAATAAAAACATCATAGTGAAGAACAAAATAAAATTGTTCTTATTCTATTAAGAACAATCAATGTCAGTGCTTTAAATTCTTTCACTATGTGGTATTATGAACTATGATGCATGAAATGATGCTATCACTCCAACATAATATTCCCGCATTATTAACATTTTTCAGAAATCAATTTCCAGGAGATAAAAATAAAAGTTACCATCTAGTATATTTTAATTTTGTATACAAAAATTGATTTTAAGGATAACATCAATAATACTACAAGATATTAGTCAAGTAATCTAACATCTTACTAGATTTCTAGGATGACTAAAATATTAAGAATTTAATTCGTGAGAAAGACACTTATAAAGAAAGACAATTATACACCTAAAATGAATTAATTTCTTATAAAAAAGGTGTAAGAATATTTTTGATAATACAAAATATAGAACTACAACTACATGATCACAATAAATATATGTATAATATAGTTGGAGTTGAGGTGAAAATGTTGTAACAAATCATAACACTTTAAACTTTTTAGAATCAAATAAAGGATTTAATATGTATTTACTAACTGTGTAATTGTTTTTTACACTATTAACAAATGATCCACCATTGATTTATTAATTATCATTGGCTTTCAAACAAAATTAATATAAATTAATGATATATAATACGTCGACAGTGTAAAAACATTGCATTGTCAGTACAATAATTTTAAACTTTTAAGAAAATTGGTATGTGGTTCACAGTAAAATATATGTTTTAGTCAAATACCTATTTAAATTTGACAGTCATGATTATGATATAAGGGAGACCTTTATTGTCTCGAAAGTGTGCCACTGACCAGTATTATGATATTTGATTAGTGAAATGATTTAAATTTTAAAAGTGAATAATAAAAGATAATAACATTTTGTTTCATGACCAATCAAAGTTTACGTGACACTATTTATCACACATTTTGGAATAATAGATTTACCCTGAATATGATAAGTTAATATGTAATGAGCATGATAAATTTATGTAGTCATATTTTCTTCATTTCTTGTATGAGTATCACGTCTATATCTATTGTACTTTATATTTTGTTTATTAATAAAAAAATAACAAATGACCAAACCTTTTATTTGGGAATAAAATAAAGATACCTTGTGAATATCAATTTTGTTCAAGTGAAAAATATTTAGATAAAGATTGTTGAGTTTATTCAAATGTGAAGTCTTATGTTGGATATAAGATGACTAGTGAAAGAATACATAAGTGGAAAAGATCCATGAAACTAATGCCTTAAGGTTTTGGTTTAAAACGTGGTGTCTCACTTATAAGCTCCTTGGTTGCAGTCTGGTCCAACAAGTGGTATCATATTCGATGGTTCGACTGAGACATGATAGACTTTAGAAGGAGCAGACTAGAAAGTATGTGGTACACACACTTGAGGGGGAGATTATTTATTTTATTCAAGTATGAAGTCTTGTAGGGGAAAAAAAAGAGTGCCACTGCACTGAGAAGAAGAAAAACATAGAAGAAGAGTGTTGCAAGAAGGAAGAAGAATGAGAATGAATTAAGTGTATGGTAGTTAGAGATGAAAAGATGAATTGTTCAATGTATTACACTCCATGTATTGAATTAATGTTTAACAAAGTTATTTATAGCAACAAGGCATTCAACTAACTAAACTACCTTTTGAATACTTTCCTAATATAGAAGCTACCTAACTAACCATTCTAACACTCCCCCTTAATTCTAAATCATTCATTACAAACAAATCACACTCAACAACCTCCTTAACATCCTAAACCTTTCAATCTTGACAGATTTTGTCATTATATCAACAATTTGGAATTCAGTTTTACAATACTTCAAACAAATCTTGCCTTTCTCTACTTGACTTCTAAGAAAATGATACTTCCTTTCTATATGCTTGCTTCTTCCATGACCAACTGGATTCTTGGCCAAATTAATTGCTAACTTGTTATCAACAACAAGCTCAACAATGCCTTTAAAGCCAATCATCAATTCATCTAGCAAGGAACTTAACCACAAAGCTTGACAGGCAGCATGACAAGCAACAACATATTCAGCTTCACAAGTAGAAAGAGCAACAATTTCCTGCTTCTTTGAACACCAAGATACGGGAGAGCCACATAGCATGAACACATAACCCATTGTACTCTTTCTCTCAATCAAATCACCAGACCAATCTGAATCAGAATAAGCAAAGAGTTGCAGCCTGCATTTCTCTGAATTTCTTGAGAAGAAAATTCCATATTCAAGTGTGCCATTAAGATACCTTAGGATTCTTTTAGCTGCTACAAAGTGAGACTTCTTTGGATTGCTCATGAATCTGCTTACCAAGCCAACACTGAATGAGATTTCAGGTCTGGTGTGGCAAATGAATCTCAAGCATCCAACCATTTGCCTAAATTCTATGCAATCTATAGCAGGTTCGTTTTCACTTCTATCCAGCTTTAAACTTGGCTCTACTGGTGTCTCAGCTGAGTTACAATTGGTCATGTTGAACTTCCTTAGGACATCCTGAGTATACTTCCTTTGATGCATAAAGATTCCTCCATCAATCTGTTTGAATTCTATGCCCAAAAAGTAGGAAAGTCTCCCTAGATCAGACATTTCAAATTCTGACTTCAAGTTCTGCTTGATCAATCCAACTCCATCTGAGTTGCTTTCAGTAATTAGGAGGTCATTGTTAGGTACCACTGGCTAAAATACACCTAGAAGGGGGGGTTGAATAGGTGTAGCGGTCAAAGTATCAGCTTTTCGCAAAAAACTTATAATGCTGAAAACCCCCAGTTTAATCGATTAACACAGAAAGAATAATCGATTAACTACAACTTTTTAATCGATTAAAACAACTTAGATCGCACAAACAGTTTCAGTTTCTTGTACGACAAGCAACTGAGATCGAAGCAAATATACAGAGCTAACAAATATATCAGAGTTACAACAGTACATTATAGAAACAGATTATTACAGCTAATACAACTATACAAAGTAATCGATTAAAGCAATAAAGAGAGTAGGGAAAGAAAAGCGTGCAACAAGGTTTTTATCCTGGTTCGTTTGTGGTCCACTTGCAAACTACATCCAGGCCCCCCGTCTGATCTGTGAGATTTTTCTTCACTATAATCGAAATAACGTTTTACAAACAATTCTTTCAATTACAACACTTAGACACTTTCTTGAAAACTAAAGAACCCTATCCCTTGGTTTGACTCACTTCCTACCGCCCAAGAAAACCTTTCTTGCGGTGTAGCCGCAGCCAAGAACCTATTCTTTCTATCAAGATTCCTAAGCTAATGAAGACGCAATACAATCTCGTTGGTGGTAAGACACCTAGAGATTCCCAATATTACAACACTTTTACAACAAGAATATAGAGTAATCTAAAGCACTTACAATGCTCAAATTAAAACAATTAACACCTTACTCTACAACTCTAACACATGTCTCATATAAAATGATAATGCATGAGTTCAAAACAGATTTTACAGAATATGAAATCTTTCCAAAAACATCAAGAAATGCATGAACATATGAGATGAAATGATGAGAAACTAAACATGTAATGCCTCTCAATCCTAAAGCATAGAATACTCTCTTCTCTAATCTCACAAATGCAATTTCATGTAGATGAGGAAATTAACACGAAAATATGCTCTAACTCTCTTAAAATCTAACATGCAAGAAGTGAGCTTGAGTTCTGAAAATGCAGTTTATAAAGAAACCATTCTGCAG
>NC_032009.1:24764462-24779303 GCF_001865875.1 Lupinus angustifolius
GCTTTTCAAAAACTTATGTTAATCGATTAAAACTTACCTTAATTGATTAACTACATATTTCTATGTATGTTTTTAAATTGCAATACTCAAATACGTTATGCACTTAACTTATACATGTTCAACACTAAGTTTATGCCTAAGATGCACAGATAACATGTATATATATTATGCATGAACATATTATGAATGTCATATCTCAAAATAAAATGATTTAATGTATTATGTATATGAGACATGTATTGAGTTTACCTAAGCCTTAGACTCAACCTAAACTAATTACTAGTCTAAGTCTAATACCAATCTTGAGGCTTAAGCACGTTGATTTGTTGATGATCTTCAAGCTCTTATGAAACTCAAATTGTCCTCATCAAAACACATAGTGGGCAAGCTTTCCAAAGTGCTCCTCTTGACATGCGCACTTTCAGTCATCCACATACAAGCAGATGATGAGGACATGATTATTGCTTGAGCATTTTACATAGACACCATGCTCCACCTCACATTTTCTGAACCCTGCTCTCAGGAAGAATGCATCAATTCTTCTGTTCCAAGCTCTTGGAGGTTGCCTCAACCCATATAAAGCCTTCTTTAATCTGTAGACTTTGTGTTCACTACCTTTTATCACGAATCCAGGAGGTTGTTTGATGTAGACTTTCTCATCAAGTGAACCATTTAAGAAAGCTGATTTTACATCAAGCTGCCACATCTCCCAATTGTTCTTTGTTGCCAATGCTACTATGAGTCTGGTTGTTTCAATTCTGGCTATATGTGCAAACACCTCAGAAAAGTCAACACCTTCCCTTTGCATAAAGCCTTTTGCTACCAGCCTTGCTTTGTGTTTGCCAACAGAGCCATCTGGGTTGAGCTTAGTCTTGAAAACCCATCTCACTAAGATTGGTTTGTGATTCTCAGGGAGATGAACCAGTTCCCGAGTTTCATTCTTGACAATTGACTTAAGTTCTTCATCCATAGATTTCCTCCATACTTTGCTATTGAATTCCTCATCAATTGATATAGGCTCAGTGTCTGCAAAGAGAGCCAAGTACTGAACAAGTTCTCCTTCTTCTGTGAGGAGATTATCAGGTAAAATTTCACAATCCCTTAGTCTGGCTGGCAGGTTTCTCATCCTAGAGGGTCTGCTTGCATCACTAGCAATTGTTCCAGTCTCTGAGTGTGTTTGACTTTCACCCTGATTCATGAGTTCAGTAGGCATAAGATCAATAGGATTCCATTCCAGTGGAACTTGAACTGTTGATGCTGCTTTGGCTTGTTTTTCAACCCAGGTGTTTGCCTCATTGAAGTGCACATCCCTGCTGAACAGAACTTGGTTGGTTTTAGGATTGAAAAATTTGTAGGAGCATGTTGGGTGGTAACCTACAAACATTAGTAGCTCACTTTTGTCATCCAATTTCCCTCTTTTCTGATCAGGGATGTGTTATAGCAAGTTGAGCCAAAGATCCTGAAATGAGTGACAAAGGGCTTCCTTCCATACCAGACTTCCTCAGGCACCTTGGACTCAAGTTTCTTAGTTGGGCAATGATTGAGGACATGTGCTGCTGTTGTTGCAGCTTCACCCTATAGGCCATGTGTGAGGTTCTTAGACTTCAACATACTTCGAACCATGTTGAGGATGGTTCTATTCCTCCTCTCAACCACACCATTATGCTGGGGAGTGTAAGGTGCAGTTACCTCATGCATGACTCCATTCTCTGTGCAGAACACTTCAAATTCCTTGGATGTGAATTCACCTCCTCCATCAGTTCTCAACACTTTGATTGATCTCTCTGATTGTTTTTCAGCCATACACTTGAAGGTCTTGAAGATGCTAAACACCTCACTTTTCTGCTTGATAAGGTACAACCAGATTTTTCTACTAAAATCATCTACAAATGTGACAAAATATCTATTACCACCAAGTGAGGTAGTCTCAAAGGGACCACATACATCAGAGTAGACAATATGCAAGAGATTATTAGCTTTTGAGGCAGTGAATTTGCCAAATGATGACCTTGGTTGCTTACTGATCTGGCAACTATCACATATTCTATTTGGTATCTAGATTGAGGGCAAGCCATGAACCATGTTCTTTGCTTTCATGAGGCTGATGTCTTTGAAGTTCAGATGACCCAATCTCATGTGCCATAACCATACATCTTCGCTCAAAGTCTCGGTATTAAGACATTGAGACTCCATGGCATTGAGATTTACCTGGAATGTTCTGTTTTGAGTCAGGGGAGCCTTAATGATTTTCTTTCTGGTGGAGTCAAATATCTCAAGCTCACCATCTTGCATACTCACAGTGAATCCTTTCTCCAATAGTTGGCCAAGACTAATCAGATTGTGACTCATATTTGGTACAAAGAGTACTTCAGAGATCAAAGCATTCTTGCCATCTTGTTTTCTGATCACAACATCACCAATTCCTTCTGCTTGTATAATTCTATTGTCAGCAAACTTCACTCTACTCTTCTTGTTGGAATCAAAGTTGACAAGCCACTCTCTATGTCCTGTCATATGGTTAGAACATCCAGAATCTACATACCAAATTTCTTCACTATTGTTGCCTTGGCTTGTAGTCATCATCAACAAGATTGGTGAATCATCGTCAGCATACTCATTGTCTTCCTTCACTATGTGTGCTTCATCATGGTGTTGCCTATTGATAGCATCTGAGTGTCTTGGTTGAGATTGACACTCAGAGGAGAAATTTCCCATCTTACTGCAGTTGAAGCATTTTACTCTTCTTCTGTCAACTTCCTTCTTTCCTCCTCTCCAATTGCTACCACCTCCTCTCTTAGAGTAACCTGATGCTTGATCAAGATCAATTCTTTCTTGATCTTGTGCTCCTGAATTTGCCAAATTCTTTCCCCTGAAGTCTCTTCCCCTTCCTCGGTTTCTTTCATTACTTCTGCCAAGATATATCCCCTTCTTGAAGGTTTGAGCTTGAAGTGCTTGGTTAACTTTGTCAGTTGACCTCTCAATGAGCCTCTGCTCATGAGCCTCGAGGGACCCTTGAAGATCTTCTAATTTGAGGTCTTCAAGTCTCTTTGATTCTTCAATAGCAACTATTATGTTATCAAAGTTGGGGGTAAGAGTTCTTAGAATTTTCTCTATAACAGCTTGATCTGCCATGCTTTCATCTAGTTTATGAGGCAGATTACTCTGTTGAAGAATTGGGCAATTTTCTCATTTAGTTCCATCTGCATCAATTCATACTGTCTCCTCATGGTTTGGAGTCTAACTTTTTTTAGTTGTTCTGCTCCCTTGTTGCATTTTTCCAATATTAGCCATGCTTCTTGTGATGTTTGAGCTAAGGCAATCTTCTCAAAATGTGGCTCATCAACACATTGATGTAGGAGACACATAGCCTTGCAATTTTTCCTCTTGTTCTCCCTGTATGTCACTCGTTCTTGCTCTGATGGGTCTGCTTCTAGTTGAGGATAACCGAGCTCAACAATCTCTGCAATTTCTTGAAATCCCATGATTACTCTCATTTGGATGTTCCATCTGATCCAGTTCTTTCCATCAAGAACTGGTAGGCTTGCTGGGAAGCTTGTACTTGTGTGTCCCATTGAGATGAAGATGATGGGGAGAAGAGGTGAAGAGGAGACAAATGAGTGATCTACCTAAAGCTCTTGATTCCAATTTTGTTGGAGAAAAAAATGAGTGACACTGCACTGAGAAGAAGAAAAACAGAGAAGAAGAGTGTTGCAAGAAGGAAGAAGAATGAGAATGAATTAAGTGTATGGTTGTTAGAGATGAAAAGAAGAATTGTTCAATGAATTACACTCCATGTATTGAATCAATGTTTAACAAAGTTATTTATAGCAACAAGGCATTCAACTAAACCCTAAACTACATTTTGAATACTTTCCTAATATAGAAGCTAACTAACTAACCATTCTAACAAGTCTCACATTAGATATGAAAGGAAAAATGAAATGATTTATAAGTGGGAAAGACCTATAAAACTAATGTTTTAAGGTTTTAGTTCAAGACACTCTCCATTCTTCCCAATCACAATAACAATAGAACTTTATGGTAGTTGGAGGCTCTCCGGTCGCAGTCTGATCCAACAAAGATAATATGTTCCATCCCTAAATTCATGTGTATAAAAAAAAACATATAGTTGGAAGAGATTCATGCTTAATTGTCTCCCATTTCCATGATATTAACCTCTCCTTTACCGGTTGGGATAATATTCTAAGAAAGCAAGGTATATTATCAATTTTACTGAATTAAATGAATAGATTATTGGTTAAAGACTCAAATGTATTTTTTAATGAAATGAATTCCTCTTTAATAATGAACTCTCTAGGAAAATGATAAGAATATGTTTTACATATTTTTTATTTCTTTAATTAAGAAAATTAAAGAAAATTTGGACCCTTAAATTTTTATGAATATCATATATGAATTTTATACAATGTTACTATATCATTCGTAATTTATATTTAATTATTATTGATTCTTAACAAAAAAATCTAAATAAATTGTAAATAATTTAATAATTGTATATAAATCTTTACATTTATAATACATATAGATATTACATTCAGACATTATGAATATCAATTTATGTTCATTCAATTGAAAGAAATTTGGATCCTTTGAGCACGTGCTAACATTCATGATCCCTCAATTAGATTCCTACTAGAATAGATTCCTACTTTCCTACTTTCCTACTTTATGTATTTGACCATCTTTGTGAGATTAGTCTCTCATCTATTACGTCAGAAGATACTCTAAAAAATAAAAGATCTGAATTTTATTTGGGAATCAAATAAACTACCGGAGGTTGAAGACTCAAATATCTGATTCAATTAAATTTGGTTCAAGTTTTATAATCGTGAATATGTTACTGCAGGTTTTAAGGGTAGGTCACTATTTACGATTGATTAAAAAAATTGAAGTTAAAAATTAATAATTAAATATTTTTAATTAATCACAAACAGTGACATATGAAGTGATACGTTCATATTACACACAATTTGTCACACCCCATAACTAATACATGCTATTATGATTTTGATAGGTTAGTGATTACTGAGGAGTGGGAATACTAGATGCGATAATAATCATCATTTCTTCAATATGTATTATGTGTGCATGTACTCCACTTTATCCTTTGTTCATTAATCAAACATACAATATAATGATTCCTTTTTATTTATGAATAAAGTAATTAAAGATCTTATGAATATTAATTTATGTTCATTAAAGAGAAAGATATTTGGATTTATTAAGGGTGTGATTATATGATTGATCTATAAATTTGAGTGCACGAAGAAAGGCAGTTGGAAGAGAATCATCAAAACATTATTGTATGATGTATGGATAGATGAGTGCCCCTAACAATTACAATAGGAAATGTCTATGTAGGTACTAAAGTATTCATCTTCAATGTATGTTAAATAAAATACTTATAAATTCTCATACCTATATATGTAGTAACTTTAATGTTCGTCCTCACCATTACTCACAAATCAAATATAACAAATCCAAAGATCTTTTAAGATTTTTTTGTAATGCAATGCAACAAGCCAACTACAAGCATGCGATGGGTAGAATTCCAGCTAGTTTTGCAATTGATTATGTATATTTTGTGATGGGCACATTTATATGATATTTGCTTATCGAAAACTTTGTATTAGAATATATGAAATATCTTAGAGTATTTTGAATTATATTATAGAGAAAATATATAGATGATACATAAATATATAGATGATATATTTTAAGATATTTTCATATATTATAATATTGTATTTTCTCTTAAGTGTGAATCCGGAAGAATGGACCATTCCAAACTTGTATATGCCATCTCCATAAATATATTCACCATCTTAATCTATTAACTTAGAAAACGTGCACAATGTGAATGGTTGATCATCGCCATAAGATAAGAAAAATCAAAACATCAAACTAACAAAAGAGTCGTTAGTGTTATAGTTATCTAGAGTGAACAACGTTTTATTAATATTCCAATCTACCATGCATTCTACCAATATCTTAGAAAAAGCTTCAGTTGTATGTGGACATTCTACATACATAAACCCAGTATGCCTAATTTAAGACTATACAATTAAAAGGTAACACTTATTCATAAGTTTATACCTCAAAATGTGGCTAGGCATACACAATCATGATATATGGAGTTAGCTGTGTTGGTCATAAAAACTTTATTACGTCATATAATAATAATGATGATACAACATTAATGTGTGCACTACGTAAGGGACATGGTGGATACTATAGTACCAGTACCCACATCATCCTCATTGGTTTTTATGGGTTTCTTTATGTCCATCCACATTTGCGAATAATTCCTCTCCTTATCACTAGTAATTTTATAAATACTCCTTCTATGTAAGTCTAATTTCTATCCCTAATTCCTCATAATTATTAAATGTTTTTTACTATATATTGATGAATAATCTTTGATGATTTCGTTTGTGAGATAATTTAATACCTAAAAATAAAATTATTAAATAGTTCATACAAGCTTCTTGACAAATTGATTATTGAAAATATCATTACAGCTGATTAATTTCTTAAGAACCAATTTTCTATTGATATTTTTATCTAATAATTTAGCATTAGTTTGATCAAACAAATAAAGTTTAAGAATACTTAAAAAGGAAAAAATAGTTGATGATAACTGCTTATAAAAATCATGAAGTTTAAGATTTTTGTATATTTTTCATGTTTAATATACATATTTTGGATAAGTAATGAGTAAGTGTTGTATATATTATTAGCAATTTGGCAATGTCCATATGGTCAGGGTGTGTTGTCCAGAAGTATTATGATTTTAATTATTAAGTGTTATATTTTGATTTTCCATTGAACTTGAAGGACGAGTAATGTTAAATTGTTTGAACTAGTACATGAAGGAAATGATTTTTGCATATAATCATAGTGTGTACAACATGTATATATAGTGATCCTCAAATAATAATGGAATCAATCATTAATTCTATGATGTAGATTTCCTGTGAATTAGTGATCATGAGTGCTAGGATTGCTCATGTGGTTTAAATGTCATAACTGATTCCTTATATCAAGGGATTTGATTTAGTGGAGGAGTGATGGTTCTCATTACACCCCCGCGAGATTGGGTCACCACTGGTGACAACAAGCTTGTCGCGAAGCGGAGCAAATTTGGCTTTGGGTAGTGGCTTTGTAAGAATATCCGTATTTTGATCATTGGTTGAGATGTGAGAGATGGTTAGCTTTCCCATTTGAACTAGTTGACGAACAAAATGATAGTCAAGGGCAATGTGTTTCATACGTGAATGGAACACTGGGTTTGAGCATAAGTATGTTGCACCAATATTGTCACAGAATAGCTTAGGAGTGTGAGTTTTGACGCCAAGTTCTCCAAGGAGGTTGAGTAGCCACATGATTTCAGCTGAGGTGTGTGCAATGGATCTATATTCGGCTTCTGTGGAGGATCTGGCCACGGTTCGTTGTCGTTTTGACAGCCAAGAGACTGGATTTCCACCAAAGTAAATAACAAAGGCAGAGGTAGAAGTTCTGTCATCTAGATTTCCTCCCCAATCAGTATCACTGAAGGCATTAAGGGTTAGTTGCATCGGTTTCTTGAGTGTTAAGCCATAGTTGAGTGTAAGTTTGAGCTATTTGAGAATATACACGGTTCGTTGTCGTTTTGACAGCCAAGAGACTGGATTTCCACCAAAGTAAATAACAAAGGCAGAGGTAGAAGTTCTGTCATCTAGATTTCCTCCCCAATCAGTATCACTGAAGGCATTAAGGGTTAGTTGCATCGGTTTCTTGAGTGTTAAGCCATAGTTGAGTGTAAGTTTGAGATATCTTAGAACACGTTTGAGTTGTTGAAGATGAGTTTGAGTTGGTTTGTGCATGAATTGAGAGAGTTTGTTGATGGCAAAGGAAAAATCTGGACGCGTGAGTGTGAGGTATTGTAATGCACCAATAATTGATCTGAAGTTTTGAGCATCAGCAGGGGCAAAGCCATCCTGTAATGTAAGTGCTGTGGATGTGGCAAGAGGTGTGCAGGTTGTCTTAGCTCCTGTCATGTGGAATTTATCCAAGAGATCACGGATGTAGCCATGTTGAGTGAGTAGAAGGCCTTGCTTGGTTGAGATGAGCTCAATGCCGAGGAAGTAGTGAGGATATCCAAGGTATTTGAGGGAGAACTGGAGTGACAGTTTGGCCATGAAGTTGTGGAGGAAGTTGTTGTCACTGCCTGTTAATAGAAGGTCATCAACATAGACCAGAAGGAAGGCTTGGATTCCATGTGTGTTGTAGATGAACAAAGAGCTATCACTAAGGCTGGTGTGAAATCCATAGGAAATAACAAATGCCTTTAGTCACTCGTGCCAAGCCCGAGGTGCTTACCTCAGGCCATAGATTGCTTTTCTGAGTTTGCATACATGATGATGGAACTCAGTGTGCACGAAACCAGGTGGTTGGTGCATGTAAACATTTTCTGTTAGAGTGCCTTGTAGGAATGCATTGTGTATATCTAGTTGATGCATAGGCCATTTGTAGTGAAGCACAAGAGTGAGAACAACCTTAATAGTTTGGGGTTTAACCACTGGTGAAAAGGTTTCTTTGAAGTCAATGTTGGGTGTTTGCGTGAAGCCTTTTGCAACTAGTCTGACCTTGTATCTTGCAATTGTACCATCTGGATTTCTTTTGATTCGGATAGCCACTTGCAGCCTACTAGGTTCTGAGCTTCTTCCTAGGTACTAGGTTCCATGTACCATTGGTCATGAGAGCATCAAATTCTGCTGAGCAGGCTTGTCTCCAATGAGGGATCTTGAGAGCTTGAGTTATGGTGGAGGGTTCAAGGTTTTCTGGCAGGGCATGTTTTATGGCAGTAAGTATGTGTTTTGGCTTGAAGATGTTGTTTTTGGATCTGGTGATCATAGGGTGACTGTTGTGGGGTGGGTTGGTGATGGAGTTCTGGAGAGTGGTTTGATGATGTGGTATGAGGTAGGGTGGATTGGGGAAGGGTAAGGGTGTTATAATATGTGGTGTGGTTGAGAGGAATGATGGAGGGAAGTGTGGTCTCAGTTGCAGGGGCAGGAGGATTTGGGTTTGGTTGTTGGATTAAGGAGGCATAGGGAAAGGAGTTTTCAATGAATTGGACATGCCTTCATGTGTAAAATCTGTTGGAAATAGGTTCTAGGCAATGCATATTGACTTTGTGAGTAGCCCAGGAAAATGCAGGGTAAGGATCTGTGTTGAAGTTTATTTTGTGTGTATGGTCTCAACCATGGGAAACATAAGCAACCAAAGGAATGAAGCTTAGTGTACTCAGGTGGTTTGTTGAACATTATTGTGAAGGGGTCTTCATGTTGAGCTTGGCAGTGGGCATTCTATTGATCATATATGTTGTTGTGAGGAATGCATAGGACCAGAATGTAGCTGGTAGGTTGGCATGATGTAACAGAGCTCTACCTGTTTCTACTATGTGTCTATGTCTTCTCTCGGCCGTGCCATTTACCTCTGGTGTGTGAGGTGGGCTAGTGAGATGAGTAATGCCTTGGGAAGCCAGGAAGTGTTTCAATTTGATGAATTCACCACCATTATCAGAGAACACTGTCACAATTGGTAAGTTAAAATACTTTTCAACAAGACTTTTAAACTGAACAAAGATGGAAAATACATCTGACTTATTTTTCATTGGATATAACCAAATATATTTAGAGAAATGATCAACTAAAATTAAGTAATAAAGTGATCCATCTGCTGATTTGATAGGAGCATGACCCCATACATCTGAGTAGAGGAGTTCCAGTGGTTTAGTGCTCTGAAGATGATTACTAGAGAATGGGAGCTTGTGACTCTTGGCACAATGGCAAGATATGCAATCATAGGTAGCAGGAGGTCTTAGAGGAATAGAGCTGTGATTTGCCAGATGCTTGATTATTTTGATTGAAGGATGACCAAGTTTGTGATGCCATGTTGAAGTAGATTGAAGACTAGTAAGGTGAGCATGAGGTGAAGGAGTTGTGTTGTTGTTGGAAGGTAGGTGGTAGAGGTCCTATTTAAGAGGTCCTTGTAGTAGTGTTTGGCCCGAAGTCAGGTCCTTACCAATGAAGCAATCAGAGAAGAATTCAACAGAGCATTGGTTAATTTGACATAGTTTAGAAACAGATACAAGATTAATGATTATATTAGGGACACACAAGACTTGTTTAAGAGACAAAGATTTAGTGTTGGTTGGTATTTTAGTGTGTCCAATGTGAGTTATTTGCAAACCTGAGCCATCTGCAACAAGTACTTGATCTGAGCCTGGGTATGTGTTTGCCAATGTTAGTTGTTGTAGGTCTTGAGTGATATGGTGAGATGCTCCAGTGTCCATGATCCAACTAGAGTTCTGCATTGGTGAGGTATGAGTGACCATGTGAACTGAGGGCCTTGTCCCATGCCTCTTAGGATAACCATATATTTTGTAACATTTCTTTGCACTGTGGCCTAGTCTTTCACATAATTGGCAGACTACTTGCTAGACAGAGTTATGTAATGTTGAGGGTGTGGGAGCATTGTGTGTAGGTTTGTACCTTTGTTGCCCTCTGAATCTTGTAGCTGTATGTGTTGTAGGGATCAGAGGAGTGGATTGTTGATGGTTGTCACGGGATAGAATTGTTTCAAAATCCATTAACTTCTCATGTAGTTCAGCATAGGTGATTGGAGTCTCTCTGCTGCAGAAATTTCTTTGTAGTCTGTACTCAGACCATTGAGTGTGTGAATAACTAGATTTGTGCTATCTAGATGGTTGCCAATGATGGCTAGTTCATCAACAATGACCTTGACCCCTTGAAAATAGACAGTTATAGGTTGTGTGCCTTTGGTGAAAGTGGTGATCTTTTGCTTGAGGGCCATGATGCGCACTCTAGATCTGCTAGCATACATGGTTTTCAAGGTCTCCCATGCTTGTAAGGAAGATTGGACCGTGCCAAGGTGAGTGACAATAGTTGCAGCCACATAGGAGATAATTTCATGCAGGATGAGTTGATCCTGACGAATCCAGTGTGTTTATGTTGGATTGATGAGGGATGAGTTTGCATCCAAGTGTTTGGGTGGACAGATGATGCTGTCATTGATGTATCCTAAGAGATCATATCATGTTAGAAGATATATGAATTGCAGACGCCAAGCTGGATAATTCTCTCCATCAAGTTTAATATAAAGTTGTGAGCCAACATTGAGAACAACAAGTTTATCAATGTTGCTGGAAGGAGTGTTGTTTGGGGTGGCCTCAGTTTCAGAGGTGGAAGAATTCATGCTGCTATGATGAAGACAGCAAGGTTGGATCGAGAAAAAAAAAATTGCAGTTATACTTGGGCAACTCTTGATACCATGAATGAAATGATTTTTGCATATAATCATAGTGTGTACAACATGTATATATAGTGATCCTCAAATAATGATGGAATCAATCATTAATTCTATGATGTAGATTTCCTGTGGATTAGTGATCATGAGTGCTAAGATTGCTCATGTGATTTAAATGTCATAGTTGATTCCTTATATCAAGGGATTTGATTTAGTGAAGGAGTGATGGTCCTCATTAGTACATTGCTATATGTAATTTTAAAATTTTGAAAGTGACATAAGATTATTATTTTAATTGTTTTTAGTTTAATTTTTTTAATTTTATAATAGATGGCCGGCTGCTCTACCATATTTAGGATGGTCAGATCAATATTTTGTTATCACATTTTCATGAATAAGCATCTTCATATACATCCTAATTTAGATAGATATTACACGGGCACGAGCAGAGCGGCCTAAATTGTGAATATTGGTTGTGTTTTTTTTGGTAATATGATTATCAATGATATTCTTTCACCTTTTAAATAAGGAACTAACTCATTTCGATTTACGTATTTGTCTCACTCACCAAATGTTGTTCCCTTCCATTTTATTAAAAAAATGTTCAATTATAGTTGTAACGTTGTGGGGGTCGAGGGTGCGTCGGTAATACGAAAGAGTTGGGAGGGGTTAATATAGTGTTGGTACGTAGAGGGGATGGGTAAGAATGGCTTGTAAAGGCAATAAGTGTGGCAGCTGTGTCTGAAATTGGCACTCGCAGGAGAGTACTAGGACCAAAGGTCGTAACTATTTGTCAGTCCCAAACACCTTCCTTCTTTATTTCTCTTTGCACTGTCACTCTCAATTATTAGCCACGTGTTTTCTTCCACACCCACAGCCCCCTCAATATTCCCACTTTCTCACTCTCTAAACTGCTACACATGCTTCGGGAGTTGGCCTGGGGGATAGGAGCATCAGTATTATTCGCATGGAAAGTGCCAGTAGGGGTCGAGTTTTATTTTCTCCAACCTAGAACTCGAATATCTTGGGTTGAAGGGTCACATGGGTATGAGAAGAGTGAAGAGTCACAAGTGAGACATTATATCTTGAGCCAAAATTTTAAGACATTAATTATATGAGTCTTTCCTACTTATAATCTCTTTCACTCTTCCTTGCATATCCAATATGGACTCCACACTTGAATAAACCCAACACCAAACATGAATTTGCTTTAGCCTCTAACATGAACTTGTATATATAAAAACATACCACAAGGAGAGATCAATCATGATCTCTTGTATATATTAAGAGTATTTTCTTAAAACCTTTATAATTTATATATAAATACTAACTATTAATATATATAATTGAGGTTCGGGTGGGTTCACTGATAACAGTAAATTCGAAATTGAACTAGATTAACAAATAAACTCGAAATCAAATTTACTCAAATTAACTTTTGCCCCTCAAATTGGGTTAGAATTCAAAGAGGTACTCACATGTTGAGATTATATTCTCATCCCACTTAAGTACCATATGCACTTGACGTGCTGTGTAATCTTATGTCATTTTATTACTTTTTACATTATCCAACTCAGCAACTCATCACTTTAACCATTAAGAAGTTCATTAAATTTAATTATTTTGAATTTTATTGTAAGATCATTACCTAAACTTTAAATTAAAGTCAATGTATAATACCTATTTTACTTATGCACTCCTTCTTTGATTATACAATTATTGTTTGCTTATGCATCTCTTACCTGCATTTTGGTGTAATTTTTTCTCTCAAATCATACAACTCTTAAGTAATACCATCTTTATTAAGTTCCATATAAAATAGTTGCACAGAAATCTTTGTACTCACATTCGAGATGTTGTAACATTTAAGTTTTGAACCATTATTTTTTAAACTTTAAATTACAGAATTTCCAATTAGTTTATTATGTAATAGGAGCTACATAGGTTGTTTTTTCATAAAATAAGAATATCATACATATTTAAAAACTATACATAGTTTTCCTAATATAAAAAAATCATTCACAAACTATTTAAAAATTATACCTATATTTTGTAATTAAAAATGACTCATATTATATCACATACTTTTCCCAAAAGTGTAACCATTAAAACTCAGCATGATTGGCAGTAAATAACTGTTTTTAAGAATATAACCTATCTTCTTGTATAAGAAAATGTTTTATACTAATGTGTAAACTCCATGTTATTTATGCCGGTAAGTCTGTAACTAAAATTTTATCATCTTTTTCCTTTGCCAATTTGTGGCTTATTATTTATGTAAATACATATATGTCATTTATGTGGATGATGATTACCTGTTTTTAATAGTGTTTCATTCTATCTCAAACCAATTACATATTAATACGTGAATAAAAAAATTAAAAATAAAAAGTTATAAAATATAATAATTTAATTGGTTTACTATCCTAAGGAATCGTTTAGGATAGTAATCTATATCTCATTTATGCTTATTGCTCCACTATATCACTTAAAATCCTCAAAACTTTGTGAATCTGCTGTCTACCATCTACCGACACATATGAAAAAACATATTAAGTTGGTTTTAATGTTTTGTATATATATCATCTCATATATGCTATTTTTTGCCCTATAATTAAATGGAATAAAGAAATAAACATAAATATAAACCTTTTATATAATTCTTAACACATTTCTTCAAACATTGTTTTTTACACTTTATCTTTCAGGAAAAAATTCAAGTATATTTATCTACATTGTTGTTCATTACATATGTTTTTATTGCTTTTTCTACAACACTTTTTTCTAATAATGAAAATGGGTCTAACTCCGTACAGAACATGAATAAAAAGAATTTGGAACAACTCTCAATACAGAGCGTAATAATATTAAAATGAGAGTGTAATTCAACGATTTTTGACGTGCACAGAAATATCTATCAGTAAGAAGCAGATTGTTTTATCTTAGGGACTATTCAAGCCAGTGTTATAAAAATCGGTTAGTGTTGGCCGGTTCAATCGGTAAATCAGTCTCAATATTGGTATGATATAATAATTATATCAATCATATAATTATACTAATTAAAATTGGTCAAAACTGGTCATATCGGTCGGTTTTCAATTGAACCGTACCGGTCATACTGGCCGGTTTTTATTTAAAATTAATTTTTTAATAAAAATGAAAAAATATTGATTTTTCAATATTAATAATAATATATTATATTTTTATATGTAATTTCACCGGTATATTGATTAATTAGTGAACCACCAATTAAACTGATATACTAGTATATCAGCCCTAACTGGTTTGATGACCAATATGATATTGTTCTCTATATCATTGGATATCAATAAATATATATATATAGAAGAATCTACTATAATAAAAGTCATTAGTAACAACAATTGGATGAAAATAATGACTTTTATCTCTAATAGTAATAGTAGTATATTGAGCTTTAATTCTTATAACTTTTTGTCTTACACCATTATTTATATATAATATTTCTTTTTATCTCTTCTCATCCATCTC
>NC_032009.1:24779403-24851385 GCF_001865875.1 Lupinus angustifolius
TATATATGAAAGTTAATAAATGTTTTAGGACATTGTTTAAGAAAGTTAAAAAAATAATTTTGTCTCTAAGAGTGATGTGTGGTAACATTTCTTAAGAAGCGTTCACCTTTCATTTCCAAAATCAACTTATATTCTTTAAATAATCTCTTTAAAACATTCATTAATTAAGCATGTAAGTTTGCAAATGTTAACAAGGTGGATCTGTATATACATATATTAATTAATGCCATGTTGAATGTTGGCGAAGGGTCATATGTTTATGAACGCGACCTCGTAATCTCGTACATCAATCAACATAGTGTGCATTTAATTTTAAGTCATATCAATCAAAAATAAATAACATCAATTTGAACCAATTATTAATACCAATATATCATGAATATTCATGGTTCAAAGATAGATATCATTCTTACATTCCAAAGAAGATCCCTAAATAATACATTGAGATGTCACACATCTTAGTATTATTATTAGTATTAACCTTCTAATTCTCCCTAATTAATTCCTCAAATTGAATCCTAGTTTTCCAACGTCAGCACAGAAAATTGCATGTCCCAACACGTCAAATAAAGGAAAAGCCAAATTATTGAGTAGCATGAGTGCCAGCAGATCAATGGAAAAAAAATGAAGTACGCAATGTTATAAGAAGAACACAATTATGTGAGTTAGATATAGTTCATGATTCGTGATGTGAGACGTGTGGGGTTGTGGGCCAATGTAAGAGCTTTGAACCCGGATATTCGCCCCAATACAGGTTAGTCCCTCCCCACTTGTTCAAACACGTTGCCTTGCCTTTTTAGTCATATTTTGTCTGTCATCAACTTAGGTTTGGGCATAGATAGATACATTTACTCATCTATAACCCTTGTTTAAAGAGATTCAAATTTCAAAGTCAATTTCAAGTATATTTGTTATATATCAAGATTTTTGTGATGGTTTAATTTATTTATTTACGTTTGGTTGGTAGGATTCAAATGGATATTATCTACTACGTACTAATAAGTAAATAAGTTCACATCATTTTTAGGATTCAAATGGATATTATATATTACCATGGTCAAAGAAGTTGGGCTTAGTTACATCCAAGGTTTTGTCATGTTTCAAATGGATGAGGTTAAAGAGAGAGGCGTGAGAATAGGGGGTAATGTTCAAATTCAATTTCTTTTATTATTCGAGGCGTTAAAATCATTAAAGTAAAGTTTACAATTATTGTTTCCATGAACAAATTTTTATTTCATCTATTGTGGAATTACTGATATAATGACACGTAAAACAAATTCAGCTGCCTATAATTTACGTTGGAGCTTACTTTAGATGAAGGGTATTTTTGTTGTTGCAAGAATAAGGGTATTATATATTATTCTCATGGCAGTGGCGAGGAATCATTTTCTTTTAGGAAATAAAAAAGAAATATTTCTGAAACAAAAGGGATGAGGTAGAATAAAATACAGCTTGTAGCACGAGGCAATATTTTTTTAACTAGTCATGTACACTTCTCTAGCTAGACAAAGATCTTTCTTCAAAAAACTCTTGAACATTGAAAAAAGCTCTGATCATTCTTTTTGCACGGTGTTTCCTATCCAAATTATTTTGTTCTTTAAGAATTACAATATCCTAAAGTTTGCCAAAGTTAACACATTTATTTGATGCTCTTTCCTTGACTTTGCATTGGAAGGTGCCCCTAACCTAAAGTGAAATGACACGTCCTCATAAAATTTTACCCGACAAATTCTTCTAATAGTATTAAGTAAACAAAGGACCCCATGTTTTTATACTCTCAGCATGAATATATCTGGTATTTGATCTAATACTTATTTAATTTAGTATTAGGATGATCTTTATATTTAAATATTGAATATAATATTTTTACATGGTTAGGACAAAAGTTTATACATTGTCATTTATCATTTACAAACGGGTATTGGTTCAAGTGGTACATGCTTGATTCCCCTTAAGTAAGAACCTGAGTTCAAGTCTTGTGGATCGAAAAAATGCCCGTTGGGAGAGTTAGCCCCACTTACCTGTGAATGTTCCCGGCTCGGACAACATTGCCTCAAGTGCGAGGATACCTGTGGGAAACCAAAAGAAAAATAGTCATTTATC
Organism: Lupinus angustifolius; assembly: GCF_001865875.1. Classification (NCBI taxonomy): domain Eukaryota; kingdom Viridiplantae; phylum Streptophyta; class Magnoliopsida; order Fabales; family Fabaceae; genus Lupinus; species Lupinus angustifolius. The sequence goes on from NC_032009.1 coordinate 24,781,507, forward strand.
ATTCATTAGATGTATTACTTATATTTATCATTCATTAGGTATATAAGTTTTATATATTGTAATTGTATCATTTATTATTCATACTTAATTATTATTATTAATTTTTCAAAAAAAAATATTATACTTCTATTTAAAATTAAAAAATAATAGAATATAAATAATATGTGATACAGTAAAAGTGTAAAAATGTTTGATATTACATACATATTTCTGGTTAGAAGAGAAATATTGTTGTATAGCAACTTGTGAAAAAGCCCATAATTTACAACGAAAGCCCAATTGATTTGCGGTCACAGACTTACTCTTCACCGTTTCAAATCACATCCTCACCACCGTGAACTTAGGGTACCGTGACAGATACGAGTTCAATTTTCAAATTTTCAGCGTTTTACGAAAATCAACACTAACGGACTGAGATAAAGTGAGTGTGCTTTAAGTTTCTGTATTCCTTCTTAGTTCTTCATTCTTCTTCTTATTACTTATTATTATTCAGGACTCGAAAATTGACAACTCCGTCGGTGGTGGTGTGTCGGAACAGGTTGCGACTAGGAATGGACGTCGACGGCGAGGAGTTGACGGCGCAGGAAACCGCTTTGTATGATCGTCAGATTCGTGTTTGGGGTGCTGATGCTCAAAGAAGGTCCCTCCGTTTTTATTTTTGATTTGTTATTTGCTTTAATTTCTGTTTTAAGTTTTAACCTAATTGAGGTTCTGTATTGTATATAATACTTCTCTGAATTCACTACTTAATTAGTGCTTTATTTTTAATTTTATGTTTTTTTTATTCTTTTTTGTTTCAGACTTAGTAAAGCTCATGTCCTAGTTTATGGAATGAAAGGAACTGTAGCTGAGGTAAACCCTGAACTTGTTTATTTTATTTTTTTGGGATAAAATGTTGAACTTTTTTAATTCGTTGACTAAGGGGTGTTCAATACAAATCCTATCCTACTACTTTGTCCTGCCCCGAATTTAATTGTGATCATATTGAGGACAATAGGCATTGTCGTGTTTTCGTGCCGGGTTATACCTCAAGTCATTGTCTCAGAAATCTGCTATCACATTCTTTTAAAGGCAAATACTATTTTTTGTAGCTAGGTATAAGTAATATGATTTGTTGACTTATTTAGTAAGTTTTTGTATAATTGATTTTCAAATTTTTACATTTTATAAACATACTTAGTTGCCTCGGTATCGTCCAAGAAAAAACCTGTCCTCAATCATCTTATGAGAACCCCTAGTTTGGGAGTATCAAATGGCACACAATGTAAAATGGGTTTGTGTTTTATTGCACTTTGTTTTCTCAAGTTGTCATTCTTCATGGCTGAGGAGTTTGAGTTTCCTGTTGTTTAGTTTTGCAAGAACATTGTTCTAGCCGGAGTAGGTAGTCTGACTTTAATAGATGATCGAGTGGCCACTGAGGAAGCATTTTCCTCAAACTTTCTCATTCCGTCTGATGAGAATGTATATGGTGGCAAGACACTTGCTCAGCTTTGTTGTGATTCACTTAAAGACTTCAATCCTATGGTCCGTGTCTCTGTTGAAAAAGGTTTATCTTCTGACCCTAATCTTTCTTAATTGGTGTTCTACTGCATTGCTTTCATCTCCCCTTTACTATGCATCAAATTATTTGGTTTTCATTTTGTATACATCTTGGCTGCAGGTGATATTTCAAGCTTTGATGTTGAATTCTTCAACAAGTTTGATGTTGTCGTCGTCAGTTGTTGCTCACTTTCAGCCAAAGTACTGCAAAATCTTTTTATCTCTGGGGCTTAGTGTACTCACTATGTTTTTAATTACTATTTGCCTTTCTGTCACTGACAATTTTTATTTACGTTCTTGTGTGCATATATTCTTTCTCTGTAGAAACTGGTTAACGAGAAATGCCGGAAGCTATCGAAACGTGTAGCATTTTATACCGTTGATTGTAGGGATTCTTGTGGTGAAATCTTTGCTGATCTGCAGGACTACAAATATTCAAAGGTGTGAATCTAGTTTATATAATTTCTGGATGGTAACCATCAGAGGATGATTTGCTTCCACAACCCGTAACTTATTTTATATGCTTTGTTCTTTTTTTGGCAGAAAAAACTGGATGAAACTATTGAGTGCCATCTACAGTATCCTACTTTTGTGGTATGTATATGTTAATTCATTATAGTTACAGAGCTATCTTTGCATTTTTTTGTTGTGTTAAAAAATAATTCATTTGCGTTTCTTAAAATAGTATTTACTATTTAGTAGTTGGTTGTTGATGAGTCTGAACCCTCAAGGCCTTCATTGTGCTGCAACACCAAGTGACCCTTTGTCATTTACACAAGAAATGGCATGACTGAGAAATTAGAGACCAATATTCACCTGAAGGATATCTTTAGCATCTATAACTTTGTGTCTCACCGATCTTAATGTCCATTGGCTAACTTTCGATTCATGATTGTGAATTTGATGATCCTAAAATAATAATAACAATAGTCCAGAAGTTGATAAATAAAAAGGTGTCCTGCTTTCTTGTCATAAAAAAGTGTACCCATCATGTTGCACATATTTCTTACGGGATTCACATTTTTTGAATTGTGTGTTGAAAAGGGGGCCTTTCTGATGTATATTGACGTTTTCATATTCACCAAAGAAATTCATGCATGAAGGAAGAATCATTTTTCTTTACTTTTTTATGAACTGTTTCAATCAATAATGTATTGTTGAGAGCTTCATTTTTTTTAGTGTGCCTATTTTTTGTTGTTTTTGTTCAGGAAGCGATATCAATACCTTGGAAGGCACTTCACCGCAGAATGTCAAAGCTGTACTTTGCTATGAGAGGTGTGGTAAATTGCATAGTTCTGTTTCTATATGTAGAATGCATAAAATAGAGTTAAGTTATTCATAAATAATTAGGAAATGGAACTTTTAGTTGAGTGTTTCTGGTTTCTGCTGAAGTGCTCTTATTGATGGCATCTTTGGACTATCATAAGAAAGAAGGGATGGGTGAATAGTGAACATTCATATTGTATTTTTTTATCTTTTGTATAAAAAAATAGTCTTGTTATGTTCCTGTGGGTCTATTACTCTATTTCCCATTATGGATTTTACGGACAGAATTTTCTGTTAACTAATTTGCAAGAAATAACATGAAACTTATGTTGCAGTAATAGAAAAGTATGAAGAGTCTGAAGGACGAAGTGCAGGAGAAGTTTCCATAGCAGATCTTCCTGGTGTTCTCAAGCTGAAAAAGGAGCTTTGCACTGCACAAGTATGCTAACTGGAATTTTTATCATCAACATTATATAAGTTAAATACATTTTCATTTTCTTATCTTTTAGTTTTTTGTGTTGACAGTCTCTAAATGAATCTCATGTGCCTGATACTCTTCTAGAAAGATTGGTCACAAATACAACCGAGTTTCCGCCAGTCTGTGCCATTATTGGGGGAATCCTCGGACAGGTATTCTTTCCAACCATCTTAAGTTTTCATAATGTTTAAAAGATGGCTTGTGGTATTTAACCGACTGGTTGACTATATTGATCTTGCAGGAGGTTATCAAAGCTATATCTGGGAAAGGTGACCCACTAAAAAATTTCTTCTTTTTTGATGCTTTTGATGGGAAGGGCATTATAGAAGATATCTCAGATTCTAATGCCGGAAGGTGAATGACATCTCTGGGTGGGTTTTCTGTATGTCTTAAGCACCGGAAATCCAAAGCCAGAAGAGAACCTTTTCAAGAAGAGCGTAGAGAACTAGTAAAATTCTAAACTGACCCCTTTAAGTGGATATTTTTTTGCTGAGTATGGACTACTCTCATTTTGTAATATTTAGTTGCAAATTTATGTAAGCTAATGATAATTTAAGGTTGGGATTGTGTCGTTAATATAGACACTAGACTGTGGGATGCATGTATTTTTATGGTATGTGTAATGGTTATCTAATTATGATTAAGGAAGAATAGGGATCGGAGAGGCAAGTACTTCAATTTACTTGTGTTTTGAATGACAAAGATGTTATTCTATTATACTTGAAAGAGATTGACAAAAGTAGATTTGGAATTCGCAAGCAACGCAAGAAGCATATGCTCAAAGTTCCATAGAGTTATGGATGAGGTGGAGAATTGTGGGGTGAAATGGAATATTTTTCTTTTCTTTTATTCACCCCATTTATAACAACTCTGCTCGATATTTTCGAAACTCGTAAAACATACGTTGTAATATATTGGGAAGAAAAGGAGTTGAAGGGAAATGGGATAAAAGGGAAGAAATCTATTCAAACTCCTAACTCCTAAGTGATTAGTTTCAAAACCCATTCTCTTAAAAGCACAAGGTAGAACGTGATTAGTTTCTATGTATAGTTCCAAAACAAATTGAACCAGTTCGTTTGTGCTGATACTTCAAGAACCCCTGCGCCATTATAGGGCTTTTATTAGGTTGAACTTTAAAGCAAACTTCTCCACCATGAAAAACTTCTAAATAAAAGGATCAGAAACAATGGAACTGAACCAGCTTTGCAATAATCTTCAACAACTGAGGCACCTTAACGCAATATAAACCTTCACGCAAATATTCACCACCTTCAAATAACAACTCCATCAAACCTATAGAACTTCAAAACTATTCTCAAAAGATAATAGAGGAAGGTATGATGTTTTGTTTGGCGCACATGCATTTGCTTTTTTGTAGTTGCAATATGTATGATTGGTAGATGCATTGATCATGATGAATTTATATTAGTCCCAAAATGGCTTATCTTAATATGGTAGTTAATAAAGGTGTATCTGGAAACCCAAATGGTAAAATGAGTTTCTAGGTTATTTAAAATTTGACAGATTAAAAATGATTTTACAGCATTTGATTTATGTTTGGATACTCTGTTGTTAAAATAGGTTTTGGTACCCGGCATTCTATCCGTTACTTATAAAGGTAAGATTGTGTATATTATATTCATTTGCTCTTATTTAACTTAAGTTGTAATATAATGTTTCTTTATTTGTTTGAATCCCTTGAAAGTCATATGCAATAACGCTAATTGTTTGTTGATGATGTCCACTTAGATACATTGCCTATGTTTCATTTTACATTCGGCAATCAAATGTAACTTTGGTTATATAGCATCATATCAGTAGAATACTCCAGAACATAGAAAGAATGGACAGTGTCTGTATTCTACCCATTAACGCTTGAACAGAATAAATCGTACGTACATCAGATATATTTAACATCAAAATACTTCTAATATCTTCAGAACAAAAAGATAAATCCTAGATATACATTAAATTCAGAACCTGGAGCTAAAACTATACTCTGGAATGCCACTTATCCAAGGCTATGAAGTAGATCATTAAGGTAATGTTAGTTTGCACTTTCACTTATAGTCCCATGCACCATATTCTAACGTTGAAGGTTATAGAATTGATTGTAAATGTTAAAGTTTCTCAAAATCTGCTCAAAGCTTTCAGTCAACTTCTCAACAGGGTGCATATGCATTCCATCATAGGTTGTTACCACAACCTGTTCATCTTTGGAATGGCGTTGGATTTGTTTCTTCACATTGCAACCTTCATAAGAGCACCTGTAGTAACTTCTGAAACCAGCAAAATAAATAAATTGAGATGGATATTAAACAAGATCAGGACTAATTTATGAAATTAAAATGAGAACACTTTTTATAATAACAATGCTATGTTACTATCTAGTACTATTGGAAAATTTAATGTTCCAACTATTATGTACCATTGCCTTTGTTGTCATCCATGAAAAATAGTCCCTTCATTAAAAGAAATTAAATCCCATTAAAAATAAGTTATCCGAATTTTTAATAAGGTGTTTCTTATGTGAGATTCCTAATAACTCTTTCATGTGCCTTTTCTAAAATGAGTATGTCATCACATCCTAACCAATTAGTTTAATATAAAAAATGTTAATTTGTGTTTTTAATTTTTTAATTAAATGACATTTTTTATTGGATAAAGATAGGAAATTGGGACATGAAAGGGAATATGTGATCTTTATAGATAAAAAGTAATTATTTTTTATAACTTATACTACAAACATGCAATAAAAAACAAAATATTAATGAAGTGAGACAAACCTGGAGAACTTATTGTTTTTCACCATCTTTTCCCCATACTTTCTCCACTTGTACCCATCGTCCAGTATATCAATCTTACTCCTTGTTTCAAATACATATCTATGCTGCTCCTTTTTACAACCTTTCTGGCTCGATATTTTCTTCTTTTCAGTTCTTAAGAAACCTTCTGTTTTAACATGAACCTTAGAGTTTTGAGCAACTTCAAAATCAATTTCAGAAGCATAAGATGGTGTAGATGAGCTAGGGAATAAAACTAATTCGTGTTTCTCCATTGATTGGACTAAAAATAAGGTCGCACTTGTTTGCTATACCATAAGTCATGTGTTATATATAATGAGTAATAATAATAAGAGTATAAGTCTTAGAATGTGAAAAATGAGGGCTGCGATTTGCAGGTCAAATGTTATGGGGAAGACTCAAGATCAAATATTTCATCCTAAGGATAAAGTTTATAATTTCAGGATTGATGTACAAACATGATATATTATCTTAAACTATGTCATAAACTTTATCTCACACCAATGATAATAAAATCAAAATAACAATAATAATAAAATTTAATTTTTTTAATTGATATGATATATTTTAATTTGCTCAATATATTTGGAACAACTTATTTATATTCTTGATTTGCATGACAACTTCCCTGATACAAGAGTCAAGGTGCCGTAAAGAACAGGGAACCATTAAAATATACGGATTCCAATTATAATTCGCATGTTGCTCAAGTTGAAGACCATTGATCAATTGAATTTGAAGCCCATAATTTTTAGCAAAATTTTTCTATAGTAACAATTTTGAACCACTGCTTTTCTACCACCCATTGGAACCAATTACATCATTAAAAATTCTAATAAATTAATTTTAAATGAACGTTAAAAAAATTAATGACATATTTGTTTCTCATTTGTATTAAAAAAATAATATATACTGTTAAATATAGAAGATTTTTTATGTATAATTTTGTTGATTTAACGAAAACATGCGACAATTTTGCTACAAATTAGACTCCTATAGCTAGTTTCTGCGAAATTTCCCATAGAAGTACATTACTCATTTCTCGGATAATTATAAAAATAACTATGATCTAATCTAGCATAGGATAAGATCAAGTTACATGCTGACTAGGGAATTACATCTTGGAAGAAACATTGGGTTTTAATTTTGAGTGCAATATTTATGTATTGTTAGTATAATGTATTGTTAATATATAAAAAAAATTCTCTTTAATTTTCACACTCACAATATGAATTTAACACTATATTATTAAATTCCAAAATATCCATGCTTTTCTTCCACCATTGGTAAGGAAACTTATGAAAAGAACACTTTTTTGGTTTTTCTACTTCATTTGAAATCAAATTAGTGAAGATCAATATCATAAGATTCTATGGAACAAGGTAAGAATACATTGCGATTTTAGGTGTGAATTTTAAACAGTGGGTATGGAAATCAAAACCCAATATCACATTGTAGCCCAAGCAAGCTAGCCAATTTACCCACTAAACCACAAAAAGCTATTGCCTTTAAAATCTACATCAAAATTTAAGATTCTATAGCCTCGGTATACATTTTTATTTTATGGGCTATTCATGATTATTACATGGACCATGACCGGCTTAAAACTATAGCACAAAAAGAAAGACATATCCAATATATTTTCTAGCCCGGTTGAATCCATTGAATGATATATAACAGACAGTAACTCAGTTCAGAAAATTAGGTACTTTTTGGTAAGTAACTATCACTTTCGGGGTGTGTGACTGTTCATTCCCATAAGTATCGTTATCAAAAATCAAACTCTTGATTTTTTTGTCGTTATGATATCTAGTGAGACCTTATATCACTAAATCAATGAGTTGTTGGTAAATGAAGTAGGAATATAATGCATTTAGTATATTAAGAAGTAATGGATTAGTTTCTCAATACACATTTACCATTTTTAACTCCTTAACTACGACTCGAGGTTATTAAAGAATGAAGTTGATGATGAAAGACAAGAAACCTTTAAGGATTCTTGAGAGATGAGTGATGAGAAATGAAGAAAGAATATGATTTCCTTTATTGATTGATGAATGAACAAAGATTGAAGAGAATTTACAAGTTACACTTGGCCAAAAGGGAACTAGGACTTATATAGACTAAGACTTAAGCCTAACTAACTAATACAAAACAAACCCACGTGATTAAAAGAAATCAATCACGTTTCATATGCACAAGCTGGGGAGTAGATATTGAGCAACCCAAGCTTGAAATGAATGGATGCATAGTCCTTTGGTCCAAGAGCCTTAGTTAAAGAATCTGCAAGCTGTAAATGAGTTGGAACATGCATGAGTTTGATCTTGCCATTTGTATATTGCTCTCTAACTGAATGACAATCAATCTCGATATGTTTAGTTCGTTCATGAAAAACAGGATTGGATGCAATATGCAAAGCAGATTGATTGTCACAGAAAAGTAGAGCAATTTTAGAATAGTTATACTGCAAATCTTCCAACAAATAGGTGAGCCATATGATCTCAGAAGTAGTTAGAGTCATGGCTCTATACTCTGCCTCACAAGAACTTCTAGAAATAGTTTTCTGTTTCTTGGATTTCCAGGAAATTAAGGAATTTCCAAGATAAATGCAATATCCAGAAATGGATCTTCTTGTGTCTAGGCAAGAAGCCCAGTCACTGTCACTATAGGCATGTAATTGTATAGAAGAAGTATTAGGAAAGTAAATGCCCAAACCAGGAGAGCCTTTGATGTATCTCAGAATTTTGTTGGCAGCTTGTTGATGCATAATAGTTGGTTTGGCCATAAATTGAGCCAATTGATGGAAAGAAAAAGTTAGATCAGGTCTTGTATTTGTAAGGTAAATGAGCCTACCAACTAGTCTTCTATAAGCATTAGGGTCAGAACAATCTTTACTGCTATCTTGATGCAGATGTGATCCTTGAATCATTGGTGTGCTGGATGGTTTGCAGCCAAGAAAACCTGCATCAGAAAGAATCTCCAAAGCATACTTTCTTTGATTCATAATAATACCTAAGTGATTTCTAGAGATCTCAAAGCCAAGAAAGAACTTCAAGTCACCTAGATCTTTAATTTGAAAGGCAGTATTCAATAATTGTTTAAGATGATTAATTTCAGTGATACTATTGCCTGATAGAATTATGTCATCAACATAAACAAGCACAATAGTAAGAATAGTGTTAAACATCCAAAGAACAAAAAGAGAATGATCACCCTTGCATTGCTTGTAACCATGATTAATTAAAAATTTGGACAGCTTAGAGAACCATTGCCTACTGGCTTGCTTAAGACCATATAAAGAATTTTCAAGTTTACAAACTAGGTTAGGAAAGGCTTGCAACCCAGGGGGAGGGACCATATAGACAACCTCATTGAGATCTCCATGTAAGAAGTCATTGTTCACATCCAATTTCTTAAGGTACCATTTATGGACAGAAGCCAGAGCAAGAAGAAGTCTCACTGTGCTAATTTTAGCAACAGGAGAGAATGTCTCCATGTAATCAATTCCTTCTGTTTGTGTGTACCCCTTAGCCACTAGCCTAGCTTTATACCTCTCTATACTTCCATCAGGCTTATACTTAATCTCGAACGCCCATTTGCATCCTATAGTGCTCTTATCCTCGGGTAATTTGGTAAGGGTCCAAGTATGATTGAGTTGCAAGGCTTTCAACTCAGTGTCGATGGCATCCTTCCAATGAGGATCAAGTATAGCCTGAGCATAGTTCTTAGGTTCAGTTTGAGTGCTTATTGAAAGAATTCTATGCTTATGTTCAGGGGCTAAGTGATTGTAAGACAGATAACAAGAGATAGGGTACCTAGAAGATGTGTTATGGGCAGACTTGCTTAGTAGGGCACAATGATAGTCCTGCAAGTAAGTAGGAGGCCTAGTCATTCTAGCACTTCTCCTATGGTTAGGGATACTGACTGTACTAGGTTGGTCAGTAACTTCCTCAACAGGATGCTCTGCATGATCACTTTCAGGTTCAAGATTGGTCTGCAATTCTTGACTTAATTCTTGATTATGAGGAGTGGTGTCAAACAAATCATCATAATGTGGTATAGGCAAGGTAAAATTAATGCCATTTTCTTTATCGCAATCATTAGATACATAGGGAAAGAAAGATTCATGGAACATAACATTCCTAGTCACCTGCAAGGCTCTGTTAGACAGATTTAAAACCACAAAGCCCTTTGTGCCATTTCTATATCCTAAGAACACACATTTACCTGATCTAGGATCAAATTTGGTCCTATACTGACCAATAGTGCTAGCATAAGCAAGGCAACCAAACACTTTGAGATCCTGAAAATCAGGATATTTTCCATACAGTTTCTCAAAGGGAGATTTATCATTGAGTAAAGGAGTAGGCAGCATATTAATAATGTGTATAGCTTGTATTATAGCATAGGACCAATATACCTTTGGTACCTGACTTTGCAACATTAGAAATCTAGCTACATTCAAAATGTGTTGGTGCTTTCTTTCCACAACACCATTTTGTTGTGGTGTGTAGGGGCAGCTTATTTGATGCACAATCCCTTGACTGGAATAATAAGATTCCATCAGGAATTCTTTGCCATTGTCTGTTCTTACAACCTTAATTCTTTTAGAAAACTGATTTTCAATTAGAGTGATAAAGTCTCGCAAAAGAGAAGAGACTTCAAACTTATTCTTTAACATATAAATCCATGTGAATCTAGTGTTATCATCTACAATGGTAAGAAAGAACCTGTGACCATGAATGGATGTAATGGCAAAAGGACCCCAAATATCAACATGGATCATGTCAAAAGGTTGCATAGACACACTTTTGCTTATTTGAAAAGAAAGCTTCTTTTGTTTTGCTTGATGACAAATGTCACAAATGTGATTCTTTCTAAAGCTAATAAAAGGAAAAGTGTGTTTGAGTTTACTCATACAATTTTCAGAAGTGTGGCCTAATCTAAAGTGCCATATATCTAAATTAGTATCATGTGAGTAGCATGAATTGGCTTTGTGATGAAAATTGGCAGCTTTTAGCATGTATAATCCCTTGATCATCTTAACTGTACCAATCATCCTCAAAGTATTCTTGTTCTGAATTTCACAACATGATTTATTAAAAGAAACAATGCAAGATAGAGACATGGTTAGCTTAGGAATGGATAAAAGATTGTATGTGAAATAGGACAAATATAACACATTGTGCAAGATTAGATTTTGCAGAACAGGTATGGTTCTTGAAACTTCTGTAACTTCCTGAGACCTCTGTAGTAACCAAGTTGCCATTTGGTAATCTCACCTTTATTGGCCTTATTTTGTAGTAAACAGAGTATAAGGCTAAGTTGGAGCATATATGGTCAGTTGCTCCACTGTCTAATATCCAAGAACTATTGTTATGAATTAGAGTGCTACCTGAATTACCTGATTCTTCTGTTTTATGATTAGTGCTGCAAGCTGACATGGCATTACTTACATGACCAACATTGTGATCTTCATGCTTTGGAACTATAGAATTATTTTGTTGTAGCATGTTCACCAAACCTTGATATTGTTGTTGAGTGAGTCCAAAAATTGTTCCATCTTGGTCATTCTTAGAGCCAGTTTGTTGCTGTTGAACCTCTTCCTTTGAAGAGTTTGTTGTGATTGAGTTGATTTGTTCATTCTTGGTGAATTGAAAGTTAGCTGGGAATCCATGCAGCCTATAGCATACTTCAACTGTGTGACCTGTCTTCTTGCAATGAGAACAATATTTCCTTAGACTTGCACCCTTGATCCAAGATCCTCTACCAGGTGAATTTGGTGGTCTTCTTCCTTGAACTGATCCCCTTCCTTGTGTACCCCCTTTCTTCCAGTTTCCTGTCACAGCCATGGCCTTTGCATCTGTGTCTAGCCCATACAACTGAGTTTCTTGTTGTGTTACCAAAGATAAAACTTTGCTCATGCTTGGTAATGGTTCCATGACCATAATTTGAGACCTTACTCCTGAATATGCATCATTCAGTCCTTTGAGGAACCTGATAATCATGTCTTCTTCACAATTTTTCTTTGCTCCAGTTTCAGCTGTGCAGATTGTTGGATCCACACAATTGCATACTGGCAAGGGCCTAAGGTTACCAAGCTCATCCCAAATGGTCTTGACCTCTGTGTAGTAGTTGCTGACTGTTAATTCTCCTTGTTTGAAGTTCGATAGTGAGTCTTGAAGATCACCAATTCTATAAAGATTGCCTTGTGAGAATCTTTCCTTCAGCTCTTCCCATACTTCATGAGCCTTCTTTATCCAAATGATACTCTGAGATATCGAGGGATTTACGGATCTATTGATCCAAGAGATAACCATATTGTTGGCTCTCCCAAGCTGGATAAATTGGATCAGTTTTGAGGGGCATTCGGATGGTTCCATCTATGAAAGGCAGTTTTTGTTTTGTGCTGAGACTAACCTCCATTGCCCTTGCCCACTGATGATAATTCTGACCATTCAGAAGTGGTGTGACCAAAGGCAATGCAGGGTTATCTAAGGGGTGCACATGGTAGGGTGAATTTATGTCCAATATGGAAGACATAGTTTGAATAGGAATATTTGTAGTAGGCAAAGAATCCATTGAATGTAGCAAAGCTCTTTTATAAAAAGAGCTCTGATACCATATTAAAGAATGAAGTTGATGATGAAAGACAAGAAACCTTTAAGGATTCTTGAGAGATGAGTGATGAGAAATGAAGAAAGAATATGACTTCCTTTATTGATTGATGAATGAACAAAGATTGAAGAGAATTTACAAGTTACACTTGGCCAAAAGGGAACTAGGACTTATATAGACTAAGACTTAAGCCTAACTAACAAATACAAAACAAACCCACGTGATTAAAACAAATCAATCACGTTTCCTCCACGTTTGCTTGGAACACAAGAAACAGATTCTGCACGAGTCATGCTGTTGGCTCGGTCAGGTTGGCCCATGGTGCTGATGCTGCTGTCTCGGTCAGGTTGGCCCATGGTGCTAATGTTGTTTGCTCGGTCAAGCTGGCCCATGGTGCTGATGCTGCTGTCTCGGTCAGGTTGGCCCATGGTGCTGCTGTTGGCTCGGTCAGGCTGGCCCATGATGCTGATGCTGTTTGCTCGGTCAGACTTGTGTGCCTTGGCACTTGGCTCGGTCAGCCTCATGTGCCTCGGCACTAATGCTCGGTTAGACTCATGCGCCTTGACACTGATGCTGTCCTGGCCTTGCTCATACGCATACTTAGCTCGGTCAGAGTTGGCTTGTTGCTTGGTCTTGTCTTCTGGAACAAGTTGGTGCATTTCATGAGCAGTGGTGGCAATGTTGCTTAATAGAGGTTAACAAAATATTTCAATACGTTAAAGTTACATAAATTGTGGATTAAATAAAAGTAAATAAACTCCATTTATTATCTTTAAAACATTTACTTTTAGAATAAAAACCAAATTTTGTCCTAAATTTTTTTGGTTGCCTCAACTAGATCAATTCAACTTAAACTGGACTCAATTATAGTCCAGTCTTTTTTGTAGAACCCAAAGTGAGGTTATTCATGATCTAGACAGAATGGGTTACAGAACAACACTGTCTGGAAGACCCCACATCATTACTCTTGGACCATATTTAAGTGGGGCCTAAGTATATTTCATAGGGCTCTACAAGGCATCATTTCTTGCATCTCCAATCAAATAATTTACCATGGTATGCTATACTTTTCTATGACAACAAGCGTTATTTCAGCTCTTTAACATGTCATGTGTTTCAGCCATGAGAAAAAACCGAAACACATATAAAAAAAGAGATTAGTTTCTGACTAAGAAGGTAAAACAAATTCTTTAGGTGGGCCATGTTTATTAAAAATAGCAATAGCATCTTCATTTACGTGAGCTAAGAGTTCTTTGTATGCTGATATATGGCATGTTTGACTGGAAGGTAATTTTATTATGCATGTGATGTCTAATGTCTAATATCTTCTTTTTCTTTATGGTAAATTAGTAATACACGTGATGTCTAATAATATGATTAATATCTGATAAATATGAAACGCTTACATAGTATCTGGTCGTGTTAGCGGAACGTGCGCATTGCTGTTTTTGCCTTTGATTTGATCATCTTCAAATGGAGGGTTGAGATTGTAACTGGCTTCCTCTTATAATGGTTATTTTATCTGCCTTAAATACTGCTGAAATTTCTTTTGATGTTAAGTTTTAACATTATTCCAAAAAAATTGGAATTTTTAAAAATTCAATATACATTTATATTTTATTTTCTAACTATTTCTTATTTCTTGTTCCTCTTTTCTTACGGTTGTTTTGATTGAAGAAGACAAATGATTTGGTGTTAAGTAGATGTAATATAAGGGCCATTTTGGTGAAATGATTATATTATTATTTAGTAACCAAAAGTCATGAGGTCAATTCCCGAGTCTCTTCATTTATGGATTAAGATTGTATGTATACTTTCCCCAGATCTAGTAACATTAGACAGATGTAGGTTTAACTCAAACAAGATCAGCGTGGGCTTCTTCAAGCAATTTCTTGCCTTTCTTTCTGTTAATTTGAAATTGATTTGTGCCTGACAAAAATACTGAGTTAGACATGTGGTGACCAAAATTTGGATGGGAATAAGAAGACACGGTTGTTTTTGCTGACCGTAACCATGCATACTTCGAAAGATATAAGGTGTCTGAATTAATTAGGATCTCTCAATTAATGGGAGCAAAATGCATAAACAATGATTTTTTTTTGTAATATAATATTTTCTCTTCTAAATATAATGTGATTACATTTTTATCTTTAAATATAAAAGTAAAATAGTAATTTGTCAAAGTTGTGCATATCTTAATTTATGCTATGTTTCTAAAAAGTGCATGGATTTTGCTACAGTGTCGTGTTGCCCCTAGGTGTTTATATGTCATAATGCCACGTAACAGCACGTAGTTAACTTCATGTTGAAGTAATGTGTAGTTTTGTTTTCTCTTTTTTTTAGGTATAGTCAATTTTCTGATTTGTTTTATGCCTAACTCGTGTTTCATGTAGCGATGGCTGTGTTCGTTAAAAAAATGTAGTGATGATTTTGATTAATGATGATGTATACATCAGACAAACCCATATTAATAATGATTTTGTACACTTGTTATTAGTAATGATGTAATTAAGAGTTTAAGACAAATTAGGCAATGAGCCAATCACATTTGATGCTCTCCCATTGGTTTATTAGCTGGGACCATTCAGTATGGGAGAAAATCTAATTTCTTGGTAGGATTGGAATTCTCTACAATACTAGATACTAGAAGCTTGAATGTTTATACAAGGAAGAGTTATACATGAAAGAACCCACAAAAACAGTTGGGTAGATAGTTGAATTAGCTCAACATGATATTAAATGTTAAATTTCTGTGCATTGTTAAACCGACATCCTTAATCCATAAAAAATAACATGAGAGAAATATGTCGTTTAGGATAGGTATCGAAGTAGCAATAAACTATTTTTTTGGTACATACCAATAAACTATTAATTTAGTATAACTACACATTTAATAAAATATGAAGAAAAGAAACTAATTGAAAATATAGTAGCAATTGAAGATATTCTTAAAAAAAATATTCATAAAAAATATATGCACTAATAATAAAACTTTTAAATTGTTAATTCATCATTCACTATTTATATTTGAAAAAAATATAAGATATATAGATTAACAGTACAAGAAATTTTTACACTGTCATTATATCATTTATTATTCATTTCAATTATCATTGACTTTAAAAAATATCAAAGTAAATGATAAATAATATACCGACGTATATAAATCTTTACACCGTATTAAGTATCAAATATAAATAATAACATGAATGAATGATATATAAGACTTTACAACTTCATTCCATTTATATTACACAACTAATAAAAGAATCTTATCTCATATATCCTCTAAATATTGTTAGTTATTTAGCCATACCTGCTCACTTTGGTGTTATGCCAATTAATAATTAAGCACATCCTTCAGGTATTTAATTAAAAGCGCACCAATTAAACATTTACAGGCTAATCAATATATGTAATTCAACACTATATGTCAAATCAACAATCATGTCACGCACTCGCATTCTCTAAATACATTCTTCACCTAGCATTGCTTATCTTATATGATTTATGATTTTATGAATGGGAGCCAGCAATGGTACCCATATAATTCCCCTTATCCCTTCACACCATGCACGTCATGGCTCTTGGCTTTGCTCGTCCTCAAGTCAATTTTTTGTCATGTTTTATTTGTATAATCGCAAATTATGATTCATGACATCAAATTTTGGATAACTATATCTTGCAATCCCTTGTTAGGAATTCAAACCGACCCTACTTCTGTTTGATATCTGATGTTTATATATGTATGGGAAAATATCTTAATGAATGAAATAGTGATCGAAGTTCAATACATCCGAACTTTCTTAATTAGTCTTCAAAAGAAGATTTTAGAGGAGTTATTCAGCAATGTAATTTCAGGTAAGTTGATTGTAATTTACAACAACAACCACACAACAGCTTTATCACATTAAGTAAGGATAGTTACATGAATCAAATGAAGTTATAATAGTTTATCATAAATTACGTTTTTTGATAAATCATTGAAATCTGACCTCTTAATATTTTTTATATGATTTTTTTTTGGTATCCATTTTCCTATGAGAATTTGATTAATCTCTATTTCCTTTATTCTTCTTCCGGATGCTTCCATTGATCTCCTTCACTCATGTCTAAAGCACATAAGATATAATTCTATCATCTTTTCTATAATATGAGCTAATTTAGTTTTCTCCATAATGCATTCATTTCTGATCATATATTATCTAGTAAGTTCATTTATCCAACGAAACATTCTCATATCTATTTATGGACTCTATTCTTATGTTGACATTTTATCAATCAATATTTCGTTTATGTAACATTATGGATCTTATAGTTGTATGGTAAAACTTTCTCATAAGCTTGAGTGATACATTTTTATTTTGTGAAGAAGATATTTGCTCTTGACCTTGGCACGGTTTTGATGAATACACCAACATCACCAAAAATAAGAAAAGGAAGAATACCTATGAAGACAAAGACAATGAAGATTCAAGCTTCAAGATATTCAAGACTTTTAGTCTAAGTCTAAAATAGGTACTTCTATCCTATATTTTTTATTATACAATAGTAGTAATGCTCAAACTATTTTTAAAATAAATTGAAACACTTTAAAATACTTAAAACAATTTTCAAAAATAGTGTGTAACGGGTTACTTCATCTAAGTAACAGGTTACAAGTGTGAGAAAATAGTATCCAACTTAAAACTGATCAGAGTAATTCATTACTGTCTTTGAGTACCATATTACCAGTGTTAATAAAGTTGAGTAACAGATTACTCAACTTGCTGTAATCGATTACTATAAGTGAATTTTAAATTCATTGTTGGACAGAACATTTGGGTAATCGATTACTCAATGCTGTAATCGATTACTGAGAGTTGTTGTATCAGATTTTCAAATTCAAAGTGAATGAGTTTCAACCCAAAAGACATGGTTTTATTCCAATCAATTCCTACCCTTTCAAAGAGACATTTTGGCCGGTTGGAAAGCCTATATAAAGACATTAAAACTCATAATCACGACACACAACATATACACAACTTGTATACAAATTTTAAAAGCTCTTACACATATTCTGAAATTATTTTTAATTTTTCAAAGTTGATTTTTCTGAAGTTGCTTAAAGTGAAAGTGTTTCAAGTTTACAAACTTATAAAGAGCATTATTACTAAGTATACTAAAGCGTTGTTTGGATTGTAAGTTACATCACTTTCATACTTGTAAATGTAATTCAGCCATAGTTGAACATTCTTCATTATTATTGCAGAATACTTTCTTTCACGGGGTCTGATAAGAAAGGGGATTAGAATCACTTGGAAAGGTGTTTTCCAAAAGTGAATAAGAATTAAGAAGTGTGTAAGGTACATAGAAATCTCGAGGTGATATATTGTAATTGCAACTCATAATCTTTAGTGGAAAAATCTCTTGTGCTGCAATAGTACTAGACGTAGCCTTCGGTGGACAAGAAGGTGAACCAATATAAAATTCTGGTGTACTCTCTTCTCCCTTTATCTCTTCAATTATTTACTTGTTATTTTCTACAAATTATTTTCGACGCTCTTAACTCTTGATATTGCAAAAAAGGTGGCCATAATTTTTAAGCCAACTAATTCACCCCCTCTTAGTTGCAATCTCAGTCTTACAATTGGCACCAGAGCTATTTTTGAGTAAGATATTCTCAAACTTGATCCTATATCAAAGATGGCCTCAAGATCATTCCTGGGATAAGGTTCCAACATCAACCGCCCTCCAACCTTTGTTGGAGAGTGCTATGATTTATGGAAAATCAAAATGAGAATCTTCATAGAATCTCAAGACTTGGATATATGGAATGCAATTGAAGAAGGACCATATGAACCCTTCACCGTTGTGAATAGTGTAAGGGAAGTAAAACCCAAATCTTCATGGAATGATGAAGATAAGAAGAAGGTGCAGTATGATCTCAAGGCAAAGAACATCCTCACTTCAACACTTGGCATCGATGATTTCTTTAGAGTATCAAACTGCAAATCTGTGAAAGAAATGTGGGATACTCTTAGGAATGGCAACGTGGTAGGTCGGGGTCGGGTTTGCACATACCCAAACCCGAACCCAAAATTCAAAACTCGAACCCAAACCCAAAATTCAAAACTCGAACCCGAACCCAAACTCAACGGGGTTGAACATAAAAATATCATCCCCGAATCCGTCGGGTTTCGGGTAACCCGAACCCGAAAAAACACCCGAAAATGATAAAGTATTAAGGAAAATATGATATTATTTTCGTGTAAATTTTTTCTAACATTTCTATTTTCTCTTGTATTATTTCATTTCTTTTATGTTTGAAGATCCAATAGTATGTAAAGTAAAATTAGAAATTAAAAACAAATTGGCAAATGATAGAAATTTCAATTTTAAATTGAACTACCTTACTTTGGGACGGGTTCGGGTCTTTGCTATACCAAACCCGAACCCGAAATTTAAACTCGGGTAAAACCCGAACCCAATCACATCGGGTTTTCCCCATTAAATTCGGGTTCGGTTCAGGCGGGTACCCACGGGTTCGGTTTTTATTGCCATCCCTAGATACTCTAGAGACTACACATGAAGAAACAGGGAACATATGAGGTAAAAAGATCTAGACTCAATACTCTTTCCCAAAAATACGAAATGTTTCGTATGAGAGAAGATTCTGGATCTTCAAAAGAGATTTACTCATCTCACAAATCACATTTTTACTCTTGGTAAAGTCCTATCAAATAGTGACTTGAACTTGAAAGTTCTAAGATCACTCACCAGAACATGGCAACCCAAGGTAACGGCCATTTCTGAAAAGAAACGTTTATCGAAAATGTCTTTGGCTGCGCTGTTTGGAAAATTGCAGGAACACGAACTAGAACTCAGCCAACTTGACCAACATGAAGAACATTAAAAGAAAAAGAAGAATATCTCTCTCAAGGCTAGATTGGACAAATTCGAGTCATCAGTCTTTTTTGTGAAGAAATTCAGCAAGTTCTTCAAGAGGAACAAAGGTGCTAGAATTGAACAAACAAGAAAATTCACCAAGAACAATGACGCCTCCACTTCCAACCAAAATTTCACATGCTTTGAATGTGGAAAAGTTGGTCACATGAAGATGGATTGTCCTAATCTAAAGAAGAATTATTTCAAAGGGAAGAATGAAACAAAGAATAGATGAATAGCCTACATTGCTTGGAAGACAATGACATTAGTTCCGCCTATGAACCTAAAAATGAGGAACAAATACATCTCTCTTTAATGGCATATCATCATTCTGATGATGAAGAGGTAAATGACACTCAAATATATTCTTCTGAATTACAAACTGCTTTCAATGACTTGCATGATGAATATGTCAAACTTACTAAAATGTTTCTAAAACAAAAATCTGAGTTAGATACTTTTAGAAACAAACCATCATCTTCATGTCAAAAATGTATCACTCTTGAAAATAAAGTTTCAACTGAGTCTTGAACTTAATAAAATGAACAAGAGTAGTAAAAGTTTGGAAAAGATCATAAGTGATCAAAGACACTCAACAGACCGAAGAGGTCTTGGCTATTCAAAAAGTCATGTTTCTAATAAACAAAGTGTGCCAACTAAGATAAACTTTGAAAAACAAAATATCCATGTTTTTAGAAATAGTAAAAATAAATCTAGGATACATGATCATCAACCCACATGTACATAATGAAAGAACCTTGGACAAACACCAAATATGTGTAATATTAGAAAATATGGTGTACCCCTGGGTCATTTTAAATGGGTTGAGAAAGGTACTAACTATGTAGGACCCAAAGAATACATGGTACCTAATCAAACTTAAATTGTTTTGTAGGAAAATTTGACAGCCGCCTGCAACTTATGGTACTTGGATAGCGGCTGCTTAAAACACATGACGGGAGATAGAAATAAGTTCTATGTCCTCCCTCCAAGGGACAAAGGATATGTCACTTATGGTTATAACAACAAAGGAAAAATTCTTGGAGTTGGTAGAATCGGAAAACCATCCTCAACAACTATAGAAGGTATATTATATGTTGAAGGACTCAAGCACAACCTTCTAAGCATAAGTCAATTATGTGACAAAGGTTTCCATGTGACATTCTACTCAGATAAGTGCATCATTGAAAGTAAGAACTCTCAAAACTCTAAACTTGTTGGTAAAAGGATAAAAAAAAATATATGATTGACATATATTCATCTTTACCAATAACAAAATGATAATCATGATGCATGGTTGTGGCATAGGAGAATTGCTCATATACATATGAACCATTTGAATAAACTTATTAAGAAAGACTTAGTTGTTGGTTTACTTAAAATTAAATTTGTTAAAGACAAACTATGTAGTGCTTGTCAAATGGGTAAACAAACAAAAACTTCTTTCAAGCCTAAGCATATGGTTTCTTCCGATAGACCATTGCAATTACTACATGTGGACTTCTTTGGCCCCTCAAGGACAAAAAGTTATGGTGGCAACTACTATGCTCTTGTTATAGTATATGATTTTTCAAGATACACTTGGACACCCTTCTTAGTTCATAAGAATGAGGCATTCAAAGCCTTTAGCGTTTATGCTAAAAGAGTCCAAAATGAAAATCACTAAAAATCACTGCTATAAGAAGTGATCATGGGGAAGAATTTCAAAACTCTTCTTTTGAAGAATTCTGTGATGATCTTGGCATCAGTCACAATTTTTCTGCTCCTAGAACGCCACAAGAAAGTGGTGTTGTAGAGAGAAAGAATCGGTCTTTAGAAGAACTGGTTCGTACAATGTTGAACAAAACTAACCTCGCAAAATATTTCTGGGCTGATGTAGTAAATACTGTATGTTATGTTTCAAATCGAGTTCTTATAAGACCAATTCTGAAGAAAACCCCTTATGAACTCTTCAAAGGTAGAAAACCAAACATTTCTTACTTGCATGTATTTTGTTGTAAATGCTTTGTTTTGAATAATGGTAAGGATAACTTAGGCAAATTCGATGCAAAAGTTGATGAAGGCATCTACCTAGGCTACTCTCTTATGAGTAAAGGTTATAGAGTTTTTAATAAAAGAACTCTAGCCATGGAAGAATCCATTCTTGTATATTTTGATGAAACCAATCCTGATATAACGGATGGGTTAATTCTTGATGAGGAGGAATTGCCAAGTTCATCTTCAAATGAAATTTCTATTATTGAACTTACAACTGATACTGAGCATTTGAAAATGAACGATAACCTACCATCTCAAGAGGAGCATATTCATACAAATTTATCAAAAGAATGGAGAACGCGTCGAGATCAGCCGATTGACAACATTATTACTGAATTAAATACGGGTATCAATACCCGACGAATGCTTGATAAAGCATGTCTAAACATGGAATTCGTCTCCCAAATAGAGCCCTCCAAAATTGATGAAGCAATTGAAGATGAATTCTGGATTCTTGCTATGCAAGAAGAATTAAACTAGTTTGAGAGGAATGAAGTTTGGGAACTTGTTCCTAGACTGAAAAACATGCATGTTAATAGAACTCGGTGGGTATTTCAAAATAAATATGATGAAAATGATATTATTGTTAGAAATAAAGTTAGACTAGTGGCCCAATGATACAATCAGGAAGAAGATATAGATTTTAATGAAACCTTCGTTCTGGTTGCTAGACTTGAAGCTATTAGGCTATTACTTGCATATGCCTGCTATTTGAATTTTCAGTTGTATCAAATGGACGTAAAGAGTGCTTTCCTCAACGGATATATTCAAGAAGAAGTGTTTGTTGAACGAACTCCTGGTTTTGAAGGTTACAAACATCCTTCTTATGTGTACAAACTAAAGAAAGCTCTCTATGGCTTAAAGCAAGCTCCTCGTGCATGGTTGATCGTCTAACTGAATTTCAACTTGAAAAAGGTTTCAACAAAGGAAAGGTCGACACTACACTCTTTATAAAAAGAATAAATCATCATACTCTACTTGTTCAAATTTATGTAGATAATATTATTTTTGGTTCTACTAATGAAGTTTTGTGTAGTGAATTTGGCAAAATGATGCAAGGAGAGTTTGAAATGTCCATGATGAGGAAGTTAAATTACTTCGTTGGACTTCAAATTAAACAACTTGATAATGACATTTTCGTAAGTCAATCCAAGTATTGCAGAGACTTGCTAAAAAGATTTGACATGGATGGTTGCAAGCCAATAGCTACTCATATGGGATCCGATACTTACATTGATACGAATGAAGAAGGAAAAAGCATTGAAATATCAAAGTATCGAGGTATGATTGGATCTCTTTTATATTTAATTGTCATTAGACCTGATATCATGTTTAGTGTATGTACGTGTGCATGCTATCAATCTAAACCAAAGGAATCACATATAGTTGTCGGTAAGAGAATCATGAAATATCTTAAGGGTACATCTAACGTTGGGTTGTGGGATCCAAAAGGAAGTATATGTGATTTGGTTGGTTATTCAGATTCAGATTTTGCTGGGTGCAAACCTGAGAGGAAAAGTACAAGTGGTACTTGCCATATTTTGAGAAATGATTTAGTCTCTTGGTCTTGCAAAAACAAACATGTGTTGTCCTAAGCATTGTTGAAGCTGAATATATAGCAGCACGTAGTTGTTGTGCCCAAGTGTTGTAGCTCAAACAACAATTACGAGATTATGGCTTAGACTTAGGGTGCATTCCTTTAAAATGTGACAATACAAGTGCTATAAATCTCACAAAAAATCTTGTTATACATTCTAGAACCAAACACATTGATATAAGGCATCACTTCCTTAGGGACCATGTCCAAAAGAAGGATGTGTCTGTAGAATTTGTTGATGCTCACAACCAACTAGCAGATATATTCACTAAACCATTAGCAAAAGAACATTTCTGTAAAATTAGACGAGAATTAGGCATTCTTGATGAAGCATACTTATCTTAAATGCTTATATATGTTTATATGCGTGTTTCATTATATCTATTTCATGTCTGCTTGAACTTAAATGTGTTTAATTATGTTTAAAATTTCAATTTTTGGGATAAAAATCATTTTCATAGCTTAATTTTTCATAAAAATAAATTTTTCTCGGGTCAGTAATCGATTACATTGGAGAGTAACCGATTACAGGGTTGAACAGTATGTTTCAGTAACCGATTACTCTATTTTGTTATTTGAAAATTTTAAAAAATTTATTTTGAGTAACCGATTATTCAAAGCAAGTAATCGATTACTCTGTGTTGTTATATATGTATTTTTCTGCATTTTTAATCATTTTCAAAGACTTCTTCTTCCTCATTTCAAACCCTCTTCGTGACCACCTCTATCTCTCTCTAAAATATTCATTTTTGATATGTTTTGAGTGATTTTTGTGTGCTTTCATATCACATTTTCACTTCTAAACCATCATTTTCATATTTAGTGGCCTGCATCAAAAACCCCCAAATCTCCAAAACCCAAAAACCTAACTTTTCAAAAACTCATTTTAATGGCTTCCTCATCTAGAACCAAGAAGCAACGCACCAATCTCACTCAAAGGAACCAAGGAACTTCATCTTTGGAGTCCAACCCTCTTGACTTAACGCGGCTTCTAGCAAATGATTTGCAACGAAAAATCTTTGAAGAGCACTTCCATGGTCGCATTATCTTCACTCCCAAACACGGCAATCTCAGGATCTTTGAGTTTGAAGATTTTCTATTTCTTTATCTCTTGAGACAACAAAACCTTTTTGATTTCTCTTGTGAATCAAATGGAATTTATCCTAAACTGATTAGAGTATTTTTATTGTAACATGAACTTTAGGAAAAACTGTCTTACTTACTATGTAAAAGGAAAAGACATTACTTTGGATTTGAAAATCATAAGTTTATTGTGCTGTAACATACCCTATCAGGGGAGCATTGCAGGCTTTGGCCTTGTATGCGAATGGGAAAATTATGATCAAAAATATTTTTATTATTCTCTGTGTAGAATAACCAAAGAGGAAATAGAAACGCTTAAGCAATAGGGTTATGGTGAAACTGTTGAAAACAGAGATATCCTTTATGCTGGACATCTCAAACTAGAAGACCGTTTGCTTCATTATTTTCTTAGCTATGTCATCTTACCCAAATTTTCAAATCACTCTCAAATAAGTGACATAGAACTCCAATTGATGTATGCCATGAAAATTAATCTGAATATCAATTGGACTCTGATGATAATGAGACAAATGTGGTCTGTAAGAGGAACCCAAAGCCCTTTGCCATATGCAATCTTCATAACAAAAATCCTTGAGCATTTCGGTGTTTCTACTGCTGGAGAAACTAAGGTCCCGCTTAATCCTCGTGAAAGTCATACTGATGTGGATGTAATCCACAAAATGGGCTTCACATTTGATCTTCGTGACCGGACCTACAAGCATAAGAAAGATAGTCCTCCTGCTCCTGAACCAGAACCTACCCCTGCTAATCCTTCTAAACCTCAACCTTCTCAGTTTCATGCTCAATCTTCATCATCTACTGTCATGCCCTCAAATCAGATGATTATGGATGAGTTGATTTCTCTTCGAGGCTACATCACTAACTGAATGGATGCCTTTGATTCACGGAATCAACAAATCCAGTTTGAACTTCATCGTCTCTCTTCTAAGCTATGTAGCATGGACGTTGATGAAGACAGATCTGAGCCTGAGTCTTATACTTTATCCGTTGTTAGGATTTTCTTATTGTAATGTTAATTTCTCCTGGTTTCAGACAAATTTCTATTATGTTGTTTGTATTACTGTTTGCATTGTTAATGCTTGAACATCTTTTTACCTTTATGATATGTATTGCGATGTTTATATTATATCTTATGATTACCTTTATGCGTGTCATATACATATTGTATGGTATATATATTGTGCTGGAAAAATCTTGGTTTTTCTACTTTTTGATGAAGTCAAAAGGGGGTGAAAAGCTGGGAGAGTGTATTTTCTACTTAAAACATTTCAAGCACATAACTCCAAATGAAAGGGGGGGCATACAAGATAGGGGGAGCATACTCCAGACAAGTCAAGAATATCACAAAGTATACTGCTCTCAGAAAACTACACTGTTAAAGAGATATTAGTTTGTCATCATAAAAAATGGGGAGATTGTGAAGAAGATCTTTGCTCCTGACCTTGGCACGGTTTTGATGAAGACACCAACATCACCAAAAAGAAGAAAATGAAGAATACCTATGAAAACAATGAAGATTCAACCTTCAAGATATTCAAGACTTTTAGTCTAAGTCTAAAATAGGTACTTCTATCATATACTCTTGATTATATAATAGTAGTAATGTTCAAACTATTTTAAAAGAAAATTGAAACACTTTAAAATACTTAAAACAAATTTCAAAAATAGTGTATAACGGGTTACTTCATCTAATTAACAGGTTACAAGTGTGAGAAAAGAGTTATCCAACTTAAAACTGATCAGAGTAATCAATTACTGTATTTGAGTAACAGATTACCAGTCTTAATGAAGTTGAGTAACAGATTAGTCAACTTGTTGTAATCGATAACTCTAAGTGAATTTTAAATTCACTGTTGGACAGAACATTTGTGTAATCGATTACTGAGAGTTGTTGCATCAGATTTTCAAATTCAAAGTGAATAAGTTTCAACCCAAAAGACATGGTTTCATTCCAATCAATTCTTACCCTTTCAAATAGGTATTTTGGCTGGTTGGAAAGCAAGACATTGAAACTCATAATCACAACACACAACATATACACAATTCTTATACAAATTTCAAAAACTCTTGCACATATTCTGAAATTATTTTCTGCACTTTTTATAACAAGTTCTTAAACTTTTAAAGTTGATTTTTTTGAAGTTGCTTAAAGTGAAAGTGTTTCAAGTTTATAAACTTATAAAGGGAATTATTACTAAGTATATTAAAGAGTTGTTTTGGATTGCAAGTTACATCACTTTCATACTTGTAAAGGCAATTCATCCATAGTTGAACATTCTTCATTATTATTGCAGAATACTTTCTTTCACGGGGTGTGATAAGAAAGGGGATTAGAATCACTTGGAAATGCGTTTTCCAAAAGTGAATAAGGATTAAGGCGTGTGTAAGGTATATAGAAATCTCGGGGTGAGATATTATAATTGCAATTCATAATCTTTAGTGGAAAAATTTTTGGTGTACTCTCTTCTCCCTTTATCTCTTCAATTATTTACTTGTTATTTTCTACAATTATTTCCGATGCTCTTAATTCTTGATATTGCAAAAAAAGGTGGCCATAATTTTTAAGTCAACTAATTCACCATCTCTTAATTACAATCTTAAATCCTCATCAGATTAATATTCTCAATAAAATGCAAGATATGAAGAGTTGGGTTGTACGTACATTGTCTTTGAATGAAACACTCGATCCTATTAGATAATCATGATGCTAAGGGCCTTCACTCAAGTTAGATATATCTCCTAAAATAAGTTATCTGCTTTTATTAAAATGAACAATCCTTTTATCGTTTCTCTGATGAAATTAAAAATGAGGACATTCACCAACCCACCCTTGCAGCAAATGCACTCTAACCTTAAACCTACCCACCTCTTCCTCAGGGTTCCCGAATTGATACAACAAATATGGATCTTTATATTTGAAACAAAAATCATCATATATCGTTTTTATAGCACCTCTTTTTAATTTATTTTGTTAATGTTTAATATATTGTTCCTTTTTCGAAACATTTTTACGAAAGTAATAAAAGATCTTTTTTAAAAATTTATCTAAATATATACATAGAGGAGTAATAGATAATTTTAATGCAATTTAAAAAGAATATGTCAGTTACAATTGGTGGAAATATTTATGTTTTATATTAATAATTCAGAAGATATGTAAACTTTCTTTAGCATAAGATTCTTTTCATGTCACACCTTTTTACAAAGGCATCATGTCAATATGTACCTATCTCTCTATATGTATATAATATTCAAGTGATATGAAACTTGTACAGACAAATCATTAATATTCGATATTCTGAATAATCCGCAGCATGTGATTCAGTACCCATGTAGTTTTGATTGGGGTTGGTGATAAGATTGCTGAAGCACATGGTAACCCCAACCCTGTAACTTAGTGTTCCTTGCCCCAAAAAACTTTATAAAGTTTTGATAACCATGTCTCTATTCTAGGACCCTCAACTTATGAGTTATGATCCTTCTTACACTTCTACACACCTTTGTTAATTCCTCATTGTGACATATTAATTTTACTATTAGGTTCGGTCAACACCATTTTACCACTTAGAAAGATTCTAATTACCAGACAGGCAAAAACTGGTTTATATGATTGTCCATCATGTATGTTTGGAGCGTCAATAATATTAAGTTAACACTTGTTGCACTTGAAAGCATTCTTTCACACCAAAGGGCAAAGTGAGATCGCGTGAGAAGTACATGTTTATGTTGTTCACACAACTAAGTTAGTCTAAATCTACAACCCTGTCGATGTCGGTTTGATAAACTCAGAAAGTACAAGTTCTCGCCTTACCCAATGATGATAGATATCCCTTTGGAGTATCGACATTTTCATCCCACAATATAAATAGGTGAAGTCATTTAGAAAGAAATATTTTTACTTTAATTTCTCTCTAATCATATAACTATAAATACTTAGTAGTTTGAGCGTTAGTATTCCCTTTTGGGACTACCCAAGACGGTGTCCGCTATTGTTCATATTAGACACAGAGATCCAAATACTTCTAGAAAGAAGAACTTCCATGAACATGGAAAAGGCTCTACATAGTCAATGTACCAATTTTGCACTATAGCTTATGATAAAAGGGAGAAATAAATAATCACCAACATATATATATGGTAATAAATAAATGGCGAGCATTTAAACTCTTTCCTAGATAGCTGGTAAGTTGGTGTGACTGTGAAGCAATAAAGATGAAAATGAAGGGGTTGGTTGGATGGCACATGGAAATCAAATGAAAAAATTACACTAACTTTCCTTAGTATTTAACATTTACTTACGATCAGTAAAAGTTAAAGTTGAATTTCTTGAGATGTAATTATCTTGCACTTTCATGTCCTAAAGAAGGTGATTATAATTGCATTAACATTCTGAAGGAAAGGTAAGTAAACCTTTTGAAATAATAGGGATGTAGTATTAACTAAGGTATATCACGAGAGTCAATGTACTTTCACCGGAAAATTTAGTAAACTTAAGCCATTCAAATTGGGTGTGCTAAACTAATGAAAACACACAGTAATTGATGGATGATTATTAATTGGTAAATAATTCTTATCTATTAATTACATATGGGAAGTGGTGTAGTTACTGAGTTTAAAAAAAAATACTTCACATTTAAGCAATTAATTTTAGAAAAGTCAAATGATTTGAATTAGTGAGTAGATCTAAATCATTAGATTTTCATAGAATTGATTGTTAGATGTGTAGTAAAAATTTTAAATTTTAATCTTGGAGTAAGTGTATCCTCTCATTATGTATAGTTGACTACTTAACACAATCAATTTACTAGGAGTGAGCATGAGTCGGGTTGGCAAAGAATTGTTCCTTACCCAGTCTTAAATGTTGGTCGGTCATTTTTTAAAACCGAACGCGATCTTAGACTTGAAGGTAACCCGACCCTAAATACGATTGATTCAGCCTTTGAACTTGAACCCAACTTAGATCTAATTAAATATAATGTATGCATATTTTAGATAAAGTTTTTTAATTATTAGTTATTATTATGGATATGCAATTGACATATAAAATGATATATGTGTATATATTGTTAATCATGTATATATCACTAAACAATTAGAAAATCATAGATACTTTAGACCAAGAATGTGTCATTACTTTTGTACAAATTGAATAGAGACAAACATAAATATGAGGGTCAAGTTATGGTTGTTCGCTACCCAATTCTAAATATTGAGTGACTCTAATTTTTGAACTTGAATCAGTTATAGATCCAATAAAACTCGACCATATTCAAATCCAAACATGATCGGGTCATACCGGATGAGCGGGTAGAGTTTGATCCAGCTCACCCCTACAACTTATATACCAATCTTTTCGGTATAACCAATAATACCCCTCAAAAAACTAATTTCTTTTGAAGGTATGTTAGAATATAACATCTATCTATTTATTATTTAACAAAAAAAGGTCATATATGTCACATGTCAATTGCTTAGCACAAAAGAATGTCATCTATGCCACATGTCAATTGCTAAGCCAAAAATTTCTCTCCTAAAAAACTTCACTTCCTAACATACACTCTATCACACATGATCAAAGTCAACTCATACATTTGACCCTTCTTATCCTCTTGTTATTTACTCACATATATAATATTTAGCATTTAATAATTTATTAAGACTCATGGCCTATCAATCCATCAAACACCCCAATAAACTCTATTTCATTTTTATTTCAAATCTGGTTCAGTCAAGCTTTCGTGGTGTGCCTTTATTCTTTCTTCTTCTCAATTGTCGTTTCTTTCCCTTCCCTTAAACGTGGTAGCATTTGTTTGATGTTCATCTTATGGATTTTATTTTCATCTCTTATTTTTTCATCATTATTATACCATATTTTTTTCACTCTTAAAAGATTGTGTAATCGTTGTACTTCTTTATCTATGAAGTTTGCTTTGTGATGTACCTACTACATTTACCAATACTTGGAAAAGTCCTTTTATTGGGTAAGAATATATTGGGGTAAGTATATTGGATACAATATTTTTTTCACCTTCATTTCTTCATCATTTTGAGTTTGGAAGGTATAACTCTTTCCTTTTGTTGGTTTGTGTAACTATTATACTTCCACTTTACCATAACACTTTATTTGATGTCATTTTTACCTTTGTTTTAGCTGCATTTGTTTTTACAGAGTTTCGAAGGTAATTTTTCTCCGTTCCTTTCGTTAGTTTTTATAACTATTTTACTCTATCTATTTTGTTCTTTTACTCTTGCTTTACTATTGCTATGATGTTTTTGTTGTTTTCAGTGTTACATTTGTTGTTTTAGAAACACATTTTGGTGTTTATTTAACAAGTACCAAAATTTAACAATTTTATTTTGTTACTCTTGCTTTACTATTACTTATTATCTTTGATATTATGTTTACTATTACTTATTATCTTTGATATTATGTCAGTGTGAGTATGCTATTCAATGGGTTTAATAAGTACCGTTTTTCCACTTTTATTGGTATGTCAATTTCGAAGGTAATGTTTACTTTTGTGGCTTTACTATTATTATTTAGTGATAAGCTTCATATCCTCTTGTGTTTTTTAACCTTTTATTACTTTTGTTTTTGTTGTGTCTCTATGTTTCATATCCAGATAAGATTATTATTATTATTATTATTATTATTATTATTATGTTATTTTTGTTTCTGTTTTGTTACTTTTTATGTTCCTTTGTGTTTATTTGTTGTGTGTATTCAATGAATGTGGAAATGAGTTATGATATTATAATTAATAAGGAAATATGTTGATATTTTAACTCCCTTAAAAAATAACTGACAATGAATTTATTTCAAAATAATGATTTTAATACTAATTATTAAAAAAGATCTTAAAACGTTTTTGCAATTAATATTAACATATTCAATTTCATATTATGTATAATTGATTATGATAATTAATTGATTTGATTTATATTTTGATTAAATTATTTATGATTCGCTAATTTTAAGCAATGCTCATTATGGATATAAATTTGCATAACTGTAAATAATAAATTTGCAAAACCTTAATAATGAGACTACAAATATATGGCCGAAACTGTCTTCCTCTTTTCAATTAGTCATATAATGTGTTATGATATTACAATTAATAAAAAAATATGTTGATATTCTAACTCCCTTAAAAAATATCAGACAATGAATTTATTTCAAAATAATGATTTTAATACTAATTATTAAAAAATATCTTAAAATGTTTGCAATTAGTATTAACATATTAAATTTCATATTATGTATAATTGATTATGATAATTAATTGATTTGATTTATATTTTGATTAAATTATTTATGATTCGCTAATTTTAAGCAATGCTCATTATGAATATAAATTTGCATAACTGTAAATAATAAATTTGCAAAACCTTAATAATGAAGCTACAAATATATGGTCGAAACTGTCTTCCTCTTTTCAATTAGTCATATAATGAGTTATGATATTACAATTAATAAAGAAATATGTTGATATTCTAACTTCATAAAAATAACTGAGAATGAATTTATTTCAAAATAATGATTTTAATACTATTAAATTTCATATTATGTATAATTGATTATGATACAAATTTATTAATGTTTATCTTCTTATATAATTTTATTGATACATATATTTCAAAATAATGATTTTAATACTATTAAATTTCATATTATGTATAATTGATTATGATACAAATTTATTAATGTTTATCTTCTTATATAATTTAATTGATACATATATTTTTTAAATTTACTTTATACATAATTAATCTTAACCATGAATAAGAGTGAATTGTCCCGTGCGAATGCACGAGTAACTTACTAGTTTTACTATTGACAATTACTCTATCTTTAAGTAAGAAGATTAATATAAAGTATAATTTTTTATTCAAGTCTAACAAAAATTGATTTAATAACGTTAGGCTTAATGACTATTGATCATCACGGAGTCATGAAACGCTTTAAGTAATTGTAATCTAATTAATCCATATTTAATTAAAGAGGAAAAAATATATTCACTAAATGCCTATGAGTTTTATATTCTGACATTACTTCTTCCATTATTCATATTTTATTATTATTGACTCTTCAAAAAAATATAAATAAATAGTGAATAATATCTCAACTTTATATTAATATTTATACTGATAATGTATAAATATTACACTATTAATTAAATTCATCCTCCTGAAATATTCTAATACCCTAGTCTATTTGATAATGTGGTAATTCACGATTTAAACATTTCAGTGTAACATTACTCATTCTCGAATTCATATTCAAGGTATAACGATGGGGCGTGACTCAATTAAAAAACGGAATTTATGTGGTCAGTTTTACAGTAAACAAGGTCAAAACTTCAAACACGTTGTGGTAACTGGTAAGGGCCACAGAAACACACGCCCCACCACTTACTGCCTTATTTTCATTTTCATCAGGTAAATTGGTGTGAATATCAATCACATATCCTTTTTTATGTTCTATTTGGTGTCCTCATTCAATTAGAGAATTTTATTTAATTAAAAATAAAAATTATAATAATATAAATTAATATTTATATATTATTTTATGACAGCTTAATATATAGGATTATTGAGAAAGAGTATCCTTTTCCCATTGCGGTTGGTGCTAAAATTTCATGATCGTCTTTTGTTTGAGTAACCTTTTGAGATATAATTATATGTAAAAACAAAACACCTTTATGATTTTAGGCAGATTGGCCAAATAGGGTTTCTTTCGGTTTGTTTTCATTCATGATAATCTTACTAATAGGTGGCATAATCATTAAACTTTGGTAGGTAATTCATTAAATACATTTAATAATAATATCTTCATAATCTTAGAATTATTTATCGACATATATACCTAATCTTATGGTCGAAAAAGTATCATTTCTCAATTTTTTTGATCATATATACATGATTAATAATATATGCATCACTTTTTATGTGAATTATATATTTATAATAATAAGTAGTTTTTAATAGACTTTATCTAAAATGATCGTACATTATATTTAATCGATCTAAGGTAGGGTTTGGATTCAAAGGTTGAACCAAATGACATTTAAGATTGGGTATATGACCATGTTTGGATTCAAAAAATGGTTCAACCAACATTTAGGGATGGGCAAATGAGAAACCTTACAAACCATGTTTTGTTATATGTATTTGCCATATTTGATATCTCAAATTTTGGATTGCTATAATATTATGTTTTATTGTCACGTTGTTGAGTATTCTATGCATATTAATTATAAATTTCAGTATTTAATTATTTGAAGTTTTGTTATATGTTTATATATATCTATATATATAAATATAAGTGTGCATGGTTTAACTACATCTAGATTAATTAATCATATTAAACTACACTTAACTTTTCTACTTTTCTATTTCACAGGTTTATGCTTCTGCTGGTTAAAGTTTGCTTGCCTTGGACAATGAAGTTGCACCAACTGATATTGCATCAGCTTTGCACACTGCCCGTACATGGCTTATGTCTTGGCTTATGCCTCTGTTCCTATTGCCTTATATTGAGGGTCCTTTAGGTGTATTGGATATAGCAGCAATGCTCTCCTATTTTACCATGTGATGATTTTAGAATCTGTTAGAAGTTGTTGAGAATTAGTTAGTCTGTTACTTGCTTCTCAAGTCATCTTATGCAAGTATATATATCTTTGTACTTTACTCTCTTGAAGCAGAGAACATACATTATAATACATGCATATTCATTGAATACATTTTTGTTTTTCACCATGCTTTTCTCCTTTATGGTATCAGAGCTCTGCTGCTAAATCCATTCCCTTACCCTCTGCGACATCAATCACTCCCCCTTCTTCACATAAGGATCTAATCATAATCAGCAAGATGGATGCTCAATCAAACACAACACAACAAGTGCATGACTCCATTGATTTCTCACAAAGTCCTACCAACAATCCCTACTACCTCCATCCAGGTGAAAGTCTAGGCATGATTCTGATTTCACCTCCCTTGAATGGAGGGAATTACCACTCATGTTGCAGATCCATGAGGAGGGCCCTACAATCAAAGAATAAATTCAAATTTCTCAATGGTTCCATCAACATGCTTCCACAAACAGATCCTAGTTTTGATTCTTGGGAAAGATGCAATACAATGATCCTCTCTTGGATAACAAGATCACTCTCACAAGAAATTGCACAAAGCATTGTCTACATCGATTCTGCCAAGGAACTATGGGAAGATCTTAAGGATCGTTTCTCAAAAGGGGATCACTTCAGGATGTCTGATATCTTGCAAGAAATTCATGCTATGAGACAGGGAGACAGAACTGTTTAAGCCTTCTTCACTGATTTGAAGACACTTTGGGATGAGTTGGATGACTTGAGGCCTATACCAAATTGCATTTGCACCATTCGTTGCACATGCCCATTGCTAACAACTATCAAGAGATACAGGGAGTCAGAATATGTAATATGCTTTTTGAAGGGATTATCTGACCAATACAACACAGTAAAGGCACAAATACTCCTTATGGAACCTCTTTTATCAATGAACAAGGTATTCTCAATGGTTCAGCAACAAGAAGGGATGCCAAACAACAACAACATCAAGCCTATCATTAAAAATTTCAACACAAACCAATCTTGGAAAAACCAACCAAACAAGAATAATGGAATAGGATACAATGGAAGAAACACAAGACGTTTTGAAGGGACTAGCACAACCAGAAAGGATTTCTCACAAAATGGCAACAATAACAAGCTATGCACATTCTGTGGAAAGGAAGGCCACACAACAGAAACATGCTACTTCAAGCATGGTTTCCCTCCAAATTTTAAGTTCAAGAACATACCACAAAGCAATGGAGCCATAAACAACATGCTTACCAATGAGGAGTCTCAAATGACAAACAGAGACGAAGATTCTAAGGCACCACAAGAAGGTTCCATCCAGTTGAGCATCAACCATGAACATAGTATCAATCAACTAAGCAATGACTTGGATGATTCAGAACCAATTCTCACAGGTATGACTCTTAACAAACAATCTTGGATAATTGATAGTGGAGCTACAGATCATGTCACCAATAACATCACTTTTTTTCATACTACACCACTATAAAACCTATCCTTGTCAAATTGCTAAATAACCTAAATATCACTGCTAAACACTTAGGCACAGTCAATCTTACAAAGGATTTAACTCTTTATAATGTTTTGTACATCCTTGGTTTCAAGTACAACATTATATCCACTCATAAACTGGCCAAGGACAATAATTGGAAGTTTATCTTTGACAAATCTTCTTGCATCATTCAGGATATGACTTCTTTGAGGATGATTGGTCAAGCTAAAGCTCATTACAACCTCTACATCCTCACAAAGATTAGCTGCCATGCTCATAAAAATTTCCATGATATTAATTGCCTTGAAAACAATGTTGTTTCCTATTTTCATGATGTTAATTGCCTTGAAAACAATGTTGTTTCCTTTTTTGATCTATGGCACTTTAGGCTAGGCCATCCCTCATACAATGTGCTTAAGAATGTTGCTCATGTTTTTCCTTATGTGCATTTTGATTCTAAAAGAGTATGTGATTTCTGCCATATTGCTAAACAACCAAGATTGCCTTTTAAACTCAGCTCCTCATGCACTGATAGTTCCTTTAGCCTAGTCCATATGGACATTTGGGGACCACTTGGTGCTCCCACCATTCATGGACACAAATACTTTTTGACTATTGTAGATGACTTCACTAGATTTACTTGGATTCACCTCATGAACAATAAGTCAGAAACTAGAACTTTGATTCAAAACTTCATCCAACTTGTCAATGTCCAATTTGATAAGAAAATCAAAAGCATAAGAACTGACAATGGCTTGGAGTTCACAATGCCATCATATTACATAAATCTTGGCATCATCCACCAGACTTCTTGCATTGAAACGCCCCAGCAAAATGTTGTGGTTGAAAGAAAACATAGGCACATACTGAACATCACTATATCTCTCTTATTTCAAGCTAATTTACCTAAACAAAATTGGGGATAAGCTACTAAGCATGCAGTACACTTGATTAATATTCTCCCCACCCCTGTTCTACAACAAAAATCTCCTTATGAGATGCTTATGAGTCACAAACCCACCTTGGACAACCTTAAGGTCTTTGGTAGCCTTGTTTATGCCTCCACCATCACCAACCCTAGAACTAAGTTGGACCCAAGGACTAGAAAATCCTTATTCCTTGGATACAAGTCTGGCACAAAGGGTTTCCTCCTCTTTGATTTGAAAACTAGAGAAATCTTTATTTCTAGAAATGCTCTGTTCCATGAACATATATTCCCTTATCCTGTATCTAAACAGAACACAACATCTTCACATCATATCAACATTGGTGAATTCTCCTTCCTAGATTGTGATGTTCTTCAGATACAAACTCACCACAACACTGACCAAACTCAACCTAACCATGATGTCCCTCATCTCACAAACCATCCTGATACTACTTACCAACCTATGCATACCAACAATCA
Organism: Lupinus angustifolius; assembly: GCF_001865875.1. Taxonomy (NCBI): domain Eukaryota; kingdom Viridiplantae; phylum Streptophyta; class Magnoliopsida; order Fabales; family Fabaceae; genus Lupinus; species Lupinus angustifolius. The sequence goes on from NC_032009.1 coordinate 24,818,397, forward strand.
ACATCGTAGGAGATCTCACAGAATCTCCAATTCCCCTGCATACTTAAAGGATTTCCACTGTAATATCCTTACCATTGATTCTCATTTCACTGAGTCCCATTTAAAGCACCCCTTAAGCAAAGTCCTTAGCTATCACACTATCAACTCTAACCATCTACCTCACTGTCTTTCCATCACTATTCATAATGAGCCAAAATCTTACAAACAAGCTATCAAATCCACTAATTGGATTCAAGCAATGGCCACTGAACTCAAAGCCTTGGAACAAAATAATACATGGACCATTGTCCCACTACCTGCTGATAAATCAGCCATTGATTCTAAATGGGTCTATAAACTCAAATTCCACTCTGATGGAAGTATTGAGAGGCACAAGGCCAGGCTTGTAGCCAAAGGCTACAACCAAACTGAAGGGCTGGATTTTTATGAAACCTTTGCCCCTGTTGTTAAGTTAACTACTGTGAGATTGCTCCTTGCCCTTCCTACATGGTGATCTCAATGAGGAAGTCTACATGACTCTACCCCTTGGTGTTCAATCTTCTCAACCAAACATGGTATGCAAGCTTAACAAATCTCTATATGGCCTAAAACAAGCTAGTAGACAATGGTTCGCAAAATTATCTACTTTTCTCATATCCTTAGGTTACAAGCAATCTCACCATGATCACTCCCTTTTCACCAAGATTCACAATTCAAAATTCACTGCCCTTCTTATCTATGTGGATGATCTCATCCTTGCTGGAAATGACAATAATGAGATCATTTCAGTTAAAAATCACCTTGATGCTCAATTTAAGATTAAGGACTTAGGTACTTTGAAATATTTTCTTGGATTAGAAGTTGCTAGAAACCACAAAGGGATCACATTATGCCAGAGGAAGTATGCTTTGGACTTACTCTTTGATACGGGTTTTTTGCATTCTAAACCCGTTCCTACCCCTATGGTCAAGCATATCAATTTACATGACCAGGATAGTACTCTTTTTCATGATCCTCTCCTTTATAGGCAATTGGTAGGTAGACTTTTGTATATAACCAACACTCGCCCCGACTTAAGCTTTGCTACTCAACAATTAAGCCAATTCATGACCAATCCAACTACTAGACATCATCAAGCCTTAACTAGAGTTCTTAGATACATCAAAAACTCCCTTGGTCAAGGCTTGCTGTATCCAACCACATCCACTATTCAAATTAAAGGATTCACCGACTCTGATCGGGCCTCCTGCCCTACAACCAGAAGATCCATCTCAGGTTTTTGTATGTTCTTTGGTGATTCTCTTGTCTCATGGAAATCTAAGAAGCACCCAACTGTGTCTCGAAGCTCCTCTGAGGCAGAGTACCGTGCCTTAACCATTGCCTCTTGTAAGGTTCAATGACTGACTTTTTTACTAACTGATTTCAAGGTTCCTTACAAGGAACCTGCCATCTTGTATTGTGATAACGATTCTGCCAGGTACATAGCAGCAAATGTAGTTTTTCATGAACGCACTAAGCACATTGAAATTGGCTGCCACATTGCAAGAGAGCACCTACAAAACAAGCTATATCACCTTCTGCCCATTCACACTCATGAGCAAACTGCTGACATTTTGACTAAGGCTCTTGAACCCTCCTCCTTTTATTACTTGTTACCCATGCTGGGAGTAATCAATATTTACTCTCCAGCTTGAGGGCGAGAGGAGGGGTATTAAACTACACTTAACTTTTCTACTTTTCTATTTCACAGGTTTATGCTTCTGCTGGTTAAAGTCTGCTTGCCTTGGACAATGAAGTTGCACCAACTGATATTGCATCAGCTTTGCACACTGCCCGTACATGGCTTATGTCTTGGCTTATGCAACTGTTCCTATTGCCTTATATTAAGGGTCCTTTAGGTGTATTGGATATAGCAGCAATGCTCTCCTATTTTACCATGTGATGATTTTAGAATCTGTTAGAAGTTGTTGAGAATTAGTTAGTTTGTTACTTGCTTCTCAAGTCATCATAATTTAGTTGTCAACCATTTATGATTACAATATATGATAATTTATTCTAGGAAAGATTGACCAAGTTGTGAATGGAATATGTGAGTAGTTTGAGTTGTTCATTTGATTGACCATGCGCCAAAATCAGCGTGAATGTGATTGACTAGTCTAATTTAAGAATAAAAATCAACTATTCAACCAAATTGACTAGAGAGTGAAATAATCATTTTAAAAACGTCAAAACGACATTGTTTCCATGGAAATTTGGTGCTTTTAAGAAATTTGTAATTATGTTCATCCTTATTTTAGTTTTGTTTGTCATTTATTAGCTTATGTAGTAACAATAATTAGTTATTTAGTTAAATTTTGAACTTCATTGTGCACTTTTGTTAAGATTAAAGTGTAAAACTTATATTGTTCATGGTTTTAATTATTTGTGCCACATTTTTATAATAAAATTTACATTAATGATTGTTTAATTAAGTACATATGTGATAATAACGTTTTAAAATTAAGTAATTATGTGATAATAATCTTATTAAATAATATTAATTAATATTGTGACTTTTTTTTATTATAAAGCAAATTAATTAGTGTAACCAGATATGCATTGTAACTCATCCATAACTATTATGACCAAGATGATTACAAATTCAAGTTTAATAACACTGGTTGATTGAAGTGGAAGTATAGCCCGAGTCAACTCATCATTATGCGATTTTAGAATTGAAATAACTTCAGTACTCGAATATGAGGATGAGATGACATTTAAAAGGTTTGAAATATTTTAATTTAAAAGAGTTAAAAATGTGCACCCTTAGAAAATTTTGATGTCAAATGTAGATGTGACAAAATTGTCCACAATTCATCCAAATCTAAGAAAATTAAATTTATCCAAATTTATTTATTAGAGCTAACGAAATTAAATATATATAATCTAATGGATAACTTTAGTAATAAATGAACTTAAATTTTGTTTTTAACTTTTTATAAAAAAAATTGCATTTTTAAGAGATATTTATATATTTTATGTACTAAAGAACAAACTTTTAATGTTAACTACATCCACATGTCCTATAATTGACATCTATTTAATAAAAAAATCGAAGTGAGAGTGAAAAACACTGTAAGAAAGTGATAATTGAGATGATGTATGAAATTGAAAAATAAATAAAGAACATATTTTTAATGTTTGTTTTCATGGATTGGATATTCATCTATCCAAATCAATGAAAATGAAATCATGGATAGATTGAAATTCATCCATTGAGTTTATGTATGAATGAACTGAATAATTTAGAATATGATTTAAATGAATATATATGAATTGGTAGATGATTTTTCATTCATCTATTGTGATCCAAATCTAATGTCATCAATTTATCATTCATAGTCATGTGTCAACATTTCTTAGATATTAGACTCTTTAATACTAGAGAGGATCTATACCCAAAATTTTAAGTATGGTAGTTGGAATTTTAAGCATGTAAAAATATGAGATTCTTCTTTAATACATTATCGTATTTATTAGATTAGTTTTTTAAATATGAAAAACGAAAAACACATTAAATTATTATATATTTAAATTTTATATTATATTATTATGATAATTTTCTAATGTGTGTCCAACATACCATGAACGTATTTTAAAAATACCTAAAGTAATGAGTACTCATCAGAAAATAAGAATATTATATTGCAAGCTATAAACCAAATTGTGTTGACAAGTAAGCTTAATTTCTTAAATATTATGAGAGTACCGATATATACTTATACAAAACACAAAATCATATATACAATAATAGTTTAAGAATTTTTTATATTGTAACTGCTTTATTCATCATTTTTTTCAATCATTATTGACTTTTTTAAAAAGTAATTTAAATAAGTAATAAATAATACATTGACTATATATAAATTTATACATTATCAATGCATAAATATTATATTTTATAAATATCTATTTACAAATCTTCTTATATTATAAAAAAGCAAAATATATTTTAAAGGGTGATGACACATTTGTAGTGACATATGATTTATACATTAATTTTAAATGAAAATATTATATTTATATTTAGACATACATTAAAAAACTTTTTATTATAGGAGTGTGATATCTATATACATAGTGAAAATTTTATACAAAGCAACTCACTATCTATTATTAATTTATATTACTTTTATTTATTATACATAATAATTAGAGTGTAATATTTATGCGCTCTTAATGTAAAAATATATACATACTATGTGTATTATATATTATTTATTTGTATTAATTTTTTGAAAAGTCAATGATGATTAAACATAAATAGTGAATAATTTAATGACAATATATAAAACTCATACACTGTCAATATATATATTTTTTCTTATATTAAAATATGAATAATATATAATACAATTATAATGTAAACAATTCTAATACCAATGTAAATGCATAGATATTTTTCTCTTCTATTATTACAATGCTATTTAGAAACAACAAATATTTTCACATCACATAATATCTCTCACCCTAAGGAGTAGGAGAGTGGCATATAGGGGTGTTCACTGTTCATTTGGATATCTTTTTAAGTAAATATAATCTAATCAAAAACATAATTAACATACAGTCTGGTTCGGTCTGATCAATTTATATTAAGATATCCGATCTAATCGGATTCAAATATTATATGCGGTTATGACTCGATCTAGATCATTTATTTTTATAAAATATTGAAATTTCACATACATTCAAATGACTTAAAAAATGTTCCGCAAACGATTAATATAAATAATACTTTCATAATAATAAAATTGATAATAAAACATCTAATCATAGTCAATACTGGTAGGGATGACAACGGGCACGGGCGAGCACGGGTATCTACCCGCTACCCGTTTCAAAATAGAAGAGTAATACCCATACTCGCCCGTACCCGTACGGGTACCCGTGAGCGGGTATTTGCGGGTAGTTCTGGGTACCCGCAGGTTTCGTCTATTATAAATAAATTTTAAATTTTTTACTTCTATTGTGTTTCAAATAACATAAAACTTAATTATTTTTGTACCTTTTGATTAAATATTTTACTAAAATGCTAAATTTATTGGTAGTTTCCATTTGTGTGATTTTTTGTTCTCATTTTTTTAACAAAAAATATTTTTTTTTTTTGTAAAACATGTGTGTTTCTATACTTTCTATACATGTAATAATATTTGTAGGGTGTTTCACGACCAAACTCATTAAAATATGTAACCAAAGTAAAATGAAAAAATATACATAGTGTAATTAATGTTAGAATAATGTATTTTTTATTTTAATTAAATATAATATATTAATCATCTAAATAACGGGTACCCGCGGGTATGTGTACCATAATACCGTACCCGCCCGTATGTACTACGGATATTTTTAAAAACTCATTTATAATACCGGCGGGTACCCTTTGTGACCCGTACCCGTGCCCGTACGGGTTTTACCCACGGGTACAGGTTTTTTTGCCATCCCTAAATACTGGGAACCCTCTTTATTTGGTTGTGTGATTGGTTTAAGTTCTAAAAAAATGTATCATATACAATCAATATGACTTAAAACATAGCAAAAAATATATATATATATATATATATATATTATAGAATGTAATAAATAAAAGAGAGAGAAAATTTTGGAATTGAGATTTAAGCTTAAGATTGAAAGATACTTAAAAATATTATTTCGGTCCTGTTTATATCAGTTTGGATATAAGAAGTGAAACCAAAATTAAGACTGAACTAGTCGGTCTTTGAAAAATAAATTCAACATGACTAAACATATTCAGTTTTTGTAATTTTAGATTCTTTTCGGTTTTATTTTTGGACTATACCAATTGCAGCACAAAAGATCATATTCTTGACCTTTCTGAATATGTCCAATTGGACCTAGGAAATAGCAAACCAGTGAGGCAGTAATGAAATGTAGTAACTGGTAACACTGTAACAGGTAACTGGTTAGGGTAACCTGCGAGTCCCATGTGTTTGTAGCAGCAACCTCCTTCGTTGCACGTGCCTCTTGAAGGATGCCACGTCATGTGATGATGAAGAAAATGAGTGGATTCAGATGTGATAGTACCCACACTCTACGCAAAATAAAAAGACCCAATATTTTTCACTGCACCAGAAATAAACAGCAACTATAACAACAGCACCACCAAGCATCATTCTGAATAACAAGCTTTGAAACCAATGGGCGAGGTCTTCATAATCAACACCAACTCTAACTTCTAATCTATTTTTCTCTTAAATTATGATCTTTTTTATGTTGGGTTCTCATTTTTTCTATTGTGTTGTTGTGTGTGTTTAGGAAGAGAAGAAACCAGCGGAAAATGGAGTGGAGGTGAAGAAAGAAGAGGAAGTTAAAGAGGAGAAGAACGAAGTAAAAGAGGAAGATAAGAAACCGGAAAAGGCGGCGGAGGAAGAGAAAAAAGCGGAGGAATCAAAAGATGGGAATGAAACGAAAGATCAACCTGCGGTGCCACCAGAGATTGTGTTGAAAGTTTTTATGCATTGTGAAGGTTGTGCTCGCAAGGTTCGTCGTTCTCTGAAAGGGTTCCCAGGTTAGTGATTTAATCATTTAATGTCATTTTTTTATGTTATCTCTTTTTTATGATGTGGTTTTATTTTGAGACTTTTATCTGAAATTGTTACGTGGTTATTGTCAGGAGTTGAAGATGTAATAACAGATTGCAAGAGCCACAAAGTGGTGGTTAAAGGAGAAAAAGCAGATCCACTGAAGGTTCAAGAGAGAGTGCAAAGGAAGAGCCATAGACAAGTTGAGCTTCTTTCTCCAATCCCAGAGCCACAAACCGAGGAAGAGAAAAAACCTGAAGAGGAGAAGCCAAAGCCTGAAGAGACAAAAGAAGAGGTTTCTGCTTTGTTTTTAGAAAGCAAAAAAGTTATCGTTAAAATTAAATTTCTTTTAATCCGTTAATCTTTTACTTTTTTGGCTAATCAAATATAATTAATTATTGCAGCCTCAAGTTGTCACTGTTGTTCTGAATGTCCAGATGCATTGTGAAGCATGCTCCCAAGAAATCAAGCGGCGCATTGAGAAAATGAAGGGTGCGTTACAACCGTATCTGTAAAGTTTTTTGTCACCTTTCAATTTAGACTTGCATTTATTCATTATATTATACTGAAGAAATTACTATTATTATTAATTGCAGTCCTTCAAAATTTTAATTCCACTTACAAAATATTGAAGTTTGTGATCCCAGTAAAAGTGTGTGACCCAATTGAGGTCAAATGTTAACCCGAGTCTTAAATTGCCCTAGATATTATTAAATCCTGACATTCCCACTTCTAATTTGGGTTCATGTACTTAATGGAAGATTTGCTTAATGAACTAAGCTTTATAAGATTGGAAATAAAACATATTGTTATTTGTATATGTAGGAGTTGAATCAGCTGAACCTGATCTAAAAAACTCACAAGTGAGTGTAAAGGGAGTGTTTGAGCCAGAAAAGTTGGTGGAATATGTGCAGAAGAGAACTGGAAAACAAGCAGTGATAGTGAAACAAGAGGTAGAGAAGAAAGAGGAAGCAAAAGAAGAAGCCAAAGAAGAGAAGAAAGATGAGGAAGGTGGTGACAATGATAAGAAGGGTGAAGAAGAAGAAAAGAACAAAGAGAAGAAAGAAGGTGAAGGTGAAGGAGAAGGAGGAGAGGCTAAAGAAACTGAGGTAAATGCAGAAGAAGAGACCAACAAGGTGGTGGAGCTGAAAAAGAATGAGTATTATCACAATCCATCAAGGTATGGAATGGAGTATTATCATGCTTATCCTGGTCCAGATTACCCACCTCAGATTTTCAGTGATGAGAACCCCAATGCCTGCACTGTGATGTAAAAATTATAGAACGTTATGGGTAATATTGGAATTAACTTTGTGATATTGGTATCATAGCTATATCCTAAGTTACATGTGCCCTTTGTACTTTTCCTGCTATGTTAGAGTTATAAGTATAATCTTCAGACTACAGGTAAGCTGTAGAGTTTTGTAAAGCTTGTACTTTTTTATATTTTATTTTAAATTGTTATATATGAAAATATTAATATTTACAGTTTTATTAAGCATACTGTGTTTTTCAGTTTCAGTGGCCTTTTCTTTCCTTTATTATTTTTCAATAATCTAATAACTATACTTAAAACTGACACTAAACTTCATAATATTCTCATAAAACAAAATTGATATTTTTTTGGTGAATCATCCCAATAAATATTATTTTCCGAAATCGAACCTTTGATATTTTAGTTATCCAAATATCTAACGAAAACTTACTAGAACAACATATTGGTTAAATAAAAAAAATATAAAGTGATAAAAGAAAAACATAAGTATTCAATCTTATCTTTTCATTTTTTTTTCTAAAAAAAAGTGTCAAAATTTAATATCAACCTTGATTATACACATACAATTACTATTCTTTTATTTTAAACCGTTATATATGGAAAATAAATAATTACAGTTTTATAAAGCACCTTGTGTTTCAGTTTCCGTGGTCCTTTCCTTTTCTTTCCTCTATTATTTTTCAATAATGTTATAGGTGTACTCAATGAAAAAGGTTAAGTTAAAGGATTTTGATTTTTACAATGGTTGTTATACTGTATGGCTTAGTTTGAAAGTTAGATATTGGAAGGAAATGAAGAGAAATAGAAGGTTTGGGAATTATCTCGCAAATGTATTTCATGACTCTTAAACTTTCACTTTCTCTTTATTCTCCTCCAAAATCCAATTCCTAAACAAACCATATAAGTTCCTTTCATTTTATTTCTTTAATTTTTTAACATCAATCAGAAAGGTAAATCGATGTTATATTTAGGTTAACTTGAAAGATTTGTTATTTTTTTGCAATTTGAATGTTGTTATTAAAAGCTTATTTCTAAGAGTAATCATATGAAAATCCTTATAATGTAAGAGTTTAATTTTATGTACTATTATTGTAAAGTTTTTTACACTGTCATTATATTGATAGTATAAAAATGTATACACATTAATCATCATTCTTTTTTAATCATTATTGACTCTTCAAAAATACAAATAAATATGAATGATATATTGAGTTGACTGTGGCTGTCGTTAGTTCTTGACCCTATTGTGATTATGACTTTTGTAATTAATATATTGGTAAAATTACATTTCAGCATTGGCTTTGTTTAAAAGAATGAAAAAAAGTTCGTCCCTTTCTCTCGTTACGTACCCGCATTGTGCATTGCTAGCCACTTAATAATGGACAAAACTTCTCTAAGTTGTTTTATAAGAAAAATAGATATATTAAGAGAAAAATGTATATACTTTGAGTGTAAAAACACATCAAAAGTGTTTTACAATATCAAAACACCATTCATCACTTAATATGTTAATTATTGTTGACTCTTAAACTTTATATAAGAGTGGTATTTTGTAGAGGGATGAAAGAGAATACTTTGGAAAGAGTCTTCATTATTTGGGAGTCTAAAGAAAGAAAATGAATGATTTTCAATGTTTTATATAGCCCTCTAAAACCACTCACATGCCAAATTTCATGATTCCCCCAATTTATGATTTTTCTGAACATAAATGTGTCAAAGTACCTCAATGACTTTAATAAAATATTATAATTATATTTTTATAGATTTTCAAAATTATTAATTAAATTTTGAAAGGAATAATAAAAATATTATTGTATTATTATTGTTTTAGTCTTATCCTATTTAATTTTACACTCCAAAACAAACTTGATTCATTGACTCTACAAAACAAACTTTTGACTGACATAAATATTAAAGTCTTTCATTAAAGAAGAGTTTACATAAGACTTAAAAGTGATGAGGCAAGATTTCAAACTCAAATTCGAAAATGGGAAATTCCTATCAACAAGAATCCGAACCCACTACCAGACCCTAACCTTGATAAGGGCCAACAATAAATTTACATCACATTGAGAATTATTAAATATCAATGCATTAATTATGTTAAAATTATCTTAAAGAAATTCAAAATCTATTTCCATTTGTAATGGGTTAAAATTATAATGACATCCATAATTAACATTTACATTATATAAATTTAAAAGCTTAACATTTATGTATTATTGGTATTAAATTTTTTACACTATAAGTATTTCATCCTCATTTATGTGTATTATGGTTACCACATGAAATTTGTACATGGTATACTTCTAGTATAAAAATCATGCATGTTCCTTGCATGCAATTAAACCCTTTTTACTTACTCGGAAGATAGTTGTAAAAGTTTGTTTGGAGTGATTATTACTCATGGGATCATTATTTATCGGCTAAATGTTTACATTGCGTGTGTCGGTGTGTGCATTGTTTCTTTGTTCGATAGTATCTACCTCAAATTAAAAAGACCCTTTTTCTCTCCTCAGTTAGCACTCAAGTCGCATAGTTTTCATCTAAGATTATTGAAAATGCCACTTTTTTGGTAGACCACACCTTTTGTCCTCAAAATTAATCTGGGTCAGTAACAAACCAAACTGTTTCTTCATCCCCAGTGGAGGTTCTCATTTTTCCAGGTAGAATAGAAAAATCACTCCACAAGGTGCACCTAAAAAGCACACCGAATTGGATGAATAGAGTTTTTTTATTAAGGATATTTCATCACCCTTTTGGATAATGAATTAATCCTTTCGGGGTTCGTGGTTGTCCCTTCCAACAAATATCGCTCTAATGAATTGAACTTTTAATTTTTTTATTTTTCCAGAAATCTATAGGGACCTTACATTACTAGACTAACACCGTATTGTTTGGATGAATAAAGTAAATGATTGAGGTTTTGGGAAAGCTCAAATTATTGTTGTTTCATGGTCTGCTTAGTATTGTAGGACATTATTATGTGTAGCTTAAATGGGTTCCAATCTCCAGGTCCCTTGGCAAAGGTTACTTAGAAAGGGTCTGAATTAAGAGAATTTTTTGTAAAATGGTTATGTTATTGACTATTCTAATAACACTCTTTAGGGAAACTAATATAGAAAATATGCATTGAAAAATGAAAATTACAACATTTATGTTTTCAAAGCCATAAATACACCACTTCTAATATACACTTGATACTTTAAATCGTTAACTAATGCTCTTTGGGGATTGATTAACCTTTATATAAATGTGATGCACTTTGAGGAAACTGATAAGGGGCACGGTGGGCAATAGTTAAGTAAGTGAATATGTGCCTTTTATGAGGAAACGGTGAGACTAAAGTGCTGATAAAAGAAGTTTTTAAATGGAAAATTATTTTTTCTTGAGATCCTACTATTTTCAAAGGCACTATAGTTAACAGTATCCTAACAAAAATAATAAAGTGTTTTTCATTCATTATTCAATATGTAGTAGTTGATTGATTATTAGTAATATTTTTATGGGGGTTTTCACGTATATCCTATTATATATTTTGATTTTCTTAAAAAAATTGAGAATGTATAGATAATTAATTTGGTTATAGAATTCATGGAAAAGAATGATCTCTCGTACTTGAGAGATACATTGAAGGATAAAAACATCAATATTGTTATATTTAAATAACAAAAGTATCATATCTTTCTGTGTGTTATATTGTGTTTGATGCATTTATCTCTAGAGTATCCGTAACTTCCCAAATACACAACACACTCATTTCTAAAGTACATATAACATCATATTTCTGAACTCAAACAATTTTAATAGCTTTGAAAAAACACATTTTAAAAAACAAATTTTAAAAAAATGTATATCAATGACCTTTGATAAATGGCAAATTTACTTTGTTGGTGCACATTGACTAAAATATTATAATCTCGATACACATTTTAAATTATTTAAACTCGGCAATAGGATTGTGGAGTTTTTTGTTTTTTCTGTTCCAAACATAAATCGTCATCTTCACTATAGAGTTTTGGATTATATATATATATATAGATGATGGATCTGTTTACACCTCAATTTAAGTTACACTAATTATACTTAATCTCATTTATTGATTTTCTTAAATCATGCGGACCAAATGGGTGAGTGAAATAAATGATGAGAGAGAAAATGATAAATCTTAGATGACATATAAGTTTCACACATTTGGTCTGCATGATTTAATAAAATCAATGACTGAGATCGAGTGTAATTAGTGTAATTTAACTTGAGTGTAAATGAATCTCTTTAAATTTATATATATGAGGAGGGATCCGTTTATACTCAATTTAAGTTACATTAATTACATTCAATCTCAATCATCTATTTTTTCTAAATCCAGCAGTCCAAAAATGTTTGAAGCTTAAAAGTATTTAAAATTTCTTTTTGTATCCCTACTATATATATATATATATATTATATGAAGTTGAAACTGCCATAGGAGTTTTTGCTTTTTTTTTTAATAATTTATTAAAGTTGGCACTTCCAATTACATTTCAATTTTTTTATTTTCCCCTCTAAACTCGTCAACCTAGCTGGCGTTTAATTTCGGAAAATATATTTTATTAAAATCGATGTTCATAGTACTTACTTTCAAATATATTTTTATTCCTTACGTTAAACTTGACGCTTCAAGTGGAGTTTTGTAATTGTTTTTTATATTTTTTCCTCTCAAACATGCAATTTAGGCATAGTTTTTTCAACCCTATATATGAGCTTCTTCCTTCCTCGTAAACTATAACATAGTTATCATATATTTGTTAAAGGAAACAAGGATATAGTCATTAAGCTATTAAGGTGGAGTGATACTTTTATTAAACTTTCCAGGTTTAGTATATTAATGCAAGTAATGAAATCAAGGATATGTCTATTGTATGAAATCAATTGTATTAATATATTAACATAATGAAATTTAATAAAAGTATCACTCTAACTTTATACATTAATGACTATATCCTTGTTTCTCTTAACATAAATATCTGATAAATGTGTTTATAGTTTACGAAGAAGGAAGAAAGTGTTGGGTAATATATAGGATTGAAAAACTCTGTCGAGATTACATGTTTGAGAGGGAAAAAAATAAAAAACCAATTGTAAAACTCCACCGGAAGTACCTAGTTTAATGCTGGGAATAAAAAAAATGAAACTAGGCACTATGAACATCAATTTTAGTAAAATATATTTTCCAAAATAAAACTTCAACCAAGTTGAAGAGTTTAGTGTGTAAAATAAAAAAATTGGAATATAATTAGAATTGCCATTAGAAGTGTCAATTTTAATAAAAAAAGCAAAAACTCTAATGGCGATGTCGACTTTCATGATTTATATTTGAAACAGAAAAAAACAAGAAATTCGGAAATCTTAGCTGAGTTTTTAAAAAGTATACTAGTTTAATAAATAATGTAAGAGATATACCAAAACTATAATATATTGGTCAAGGTGCACATCAAAATAAATTTGCGCATCAAAATAAATTTGCGCCCTCACAAAGTTTATTTCCAAATAATACGAGTTATATTATTTGTGAGTCCTAACCACTTATAATTGCTGTGAAATATGCACATGGAGTGCAATGCCTTTTTGGTGTTAGGGTGTACGTTCAAAGTGGTACTGTCGAGAGTTGTGCCAGCAATAGTATTAACAGAGAAGTTAATCATCTCTAATTTAATATCTACTATTTATTTGTATTATTTTTTGGAAGAATTAATAATAATAAAATATGAGTGGTGAATAATGTAATGATATTGTATAAAATTCTTATAGTGTCATTACATTTTTTTTTTCTCATGTTAAATTATGGAACATTTTTATGACTCAAAATTTTCGTATATGAAAAGTTTTTGTAACTACTTGTTGCTCCTAATTAAAGATTCCATCTCACATGATAATTTTATGATTCCAGCTTATAAAGCTTTCTTTTTGTTTTCTTCAGAGGGAATGTTGTGTGACTTTGCGATTATATATGTATTGATAGTGGATCATTGAGTGTTCCTCTTCTGGCCTAATGTGCCAATGAATACGGAAAAAATACGTGCACTAACATTCTATGTATTTTATATATTATTATTACATTATTGATTATCATTGTTTTATTATTGATTTTTTTTAAAAGTAATATAAATTAATAATGTATAATGTATTAATTGTATATAAATTTTTTACATTAACATTATGAGATTGGAGGGGATTGTAGGCTACTAAAAGATCCAACTAAATACACTTTCTAGATTTGACTTGTTAAATAGATCACACACACCCCAACTCATGTTTCATTCTTTTGTACTAACGGTAACCTTTAACCCTTTTTAGGTAAGAAATTAATTTATTTTAGTCATCCGGAAGATCTAGTAGAACCTTATATTATTATATCAACACCTTATTGATACTCTTAGTTCATTTAAATTTACATAGATGGGACAAAATGTTGATTTTGTCATTTCTTCAAAGCTTTTAGACAATGTCTCCACATTTAATACCATTTTGTTTGTGCTCGTTGAGCTTAAGTAAAAAATGTTTTGTAAAATAAGTTTGATACGTGTAAATTAACTTTAAAACTTGTACTTTATCAGTTAAAAACTATTTCGATTAACTAAAAATTCTTGTAAGCAAACAAAATTACTTATTGTTCTTAGGTTAGTCAAACTCCACCTTATTGCGAAACATAGTTGCTAGTGTCATGAGGAGGATGAAAGATCCAAATGAAGTAATAAATGAACACTCTGCAGACAAATATTGTGTCTTCGTGGACCCGTCTTATCTGTGAACTTGTAAAATGCAAAATAACAATTTATAGCAAAGCCTTGCATAGTTGCATGCATGATCCTCGATCTGCTAAATTCACAAATAAGAAAAGTCCTTTTCTTTGGTCACATAGTGTGTCATGAGTGATAAAACTTGGTAAGCATATAATGGTCCTCAAACTTGTTAATATATAAGAAAATTATCAATGCATTCCAATTTTGATATGTTTTTTCTTTGATACCCATATTTTACTCAATAACAATTATTGACATTTTTAGTCTAATCTGTATTAAAGATTTAGAATTTCTAGTTGCATGTATACAAATATTTTGCTGGTAAAGACAAAATGGACAAGGATATGATGTCTTAAAGCATGTCCCAAAGTTTGTCCCAATCAATCATATTATATCATGTCAGTTAAAAAAATTAAATATTCATGATTTTGTTAACTAAAAGCGAAAGAGCATATTTGTTATCACAAAGTTTGTATCATTTTATATACTACTATTTTTTATTGCTGGAAAGTATTAAGTTAATGTATATTTAATCCAAGTTTTATTTTCATTACCAGACAAAATGTGATCTATGTATAGTGTACACACTTTGAAACAATAAAGATGACTTGTCCGTTATTATCCAACATCTAGGAAACAGTTAATAGATTTAATATGTGTATACCGTAAGTGTTTTTTATATTGTCAGTATATCATTTATCATTCATATCTTAATTATCATTGACTTTAAAATAAAAATAATACAAATCAATAATGGATGGTGTAAAAAACTTTACACTGACAATGTATAAATTATAAATTCATAGTTAATACTTAATATCAAATGGAAAATCAGTGATAAAATAATTTGTTATATATGAGTGAGATTCATCTTCTGACAAATAACCTAGAAGCACTAGAAATATATACTCGAACCGTTACAAATAAATCCTACTCATGCATAAAGCACTAGAAATATATGCCAGAAAGATTTTCACAGCCCAAACATTCTGAAACCTTTTTATCCTCAGGGATTGAACTACATAAACATTAAGCTTTTTGCCATTTTAAGAACATTAAGCTTTATCACTAATTAATTTCTTTTTGACAGATCACATTAATTGTCATATAGTATGTGTTTTTACTTTTTACATGTCTCATCCATTTTGGTTTATAAAAATAAAATGTAAAATTATGGAACTTAAGTATAAAATAATTTAATATTTTTTGAGTAATCTAATTGAGTGATTCATTCAAAAGTGAGGCACGTGTATATTTTTAATCTAGACTAATGTGGTATCGGTCCACTTCTTTCTTTATGATGTCAAATTCTATATATTTCATATTAGAAAATTAGAATGTCTTTTTGTATTGAGTATACTTTATATTGTACTTTTTTATTGAATGTACTTTATATTATATTTTGTCTTTATTATAATTAGTGTGCGACATATACTTCGTGTCTGTCGAGTATCTGTCGGTTAGGGGTGTTCGCGGTCCATTTGGATCGGTTTTTAGGCAAAAAATGATCAGATCCAAACTTGTAATTAACATGCGGTCTAGATCGGTCTGGTCTTTTTATATTAAGATGTCCGATCTAGTCCGATCCAAATATAATATGTGGTTTCGGTTCGGTTTGGATCGGTTTTTTTTATAAAATATTAAAATTGTACTTATGTTCAAAACTCGTAAAAATGACTAAATATTAAGCATAAAACAACAATAAAAATAGTGTTCAACAATATTAAAATGTGTACAACAATAGTATAAGTAAACAACATCATAAAGTAGTAATAAACAATAAGACAGTAATAATAAAAGTATAAAATAACAACAACAACAAGATATTAATAATAACAAGACAACAAAACAACAAGTTATCGATAATAATAATATGAGCATCGGTAACGTAATTTTAATAGTTACAATATTCCACCGATAATTAATAACAATAATACTTGAGAATAAAGTATCTCCTCATATCATGAGATAACTTATCTCCTCATAACAATAAAAATGTGACATGTGTGCTATTTTGTTTATTTTTAAAAATATTTTTATAGAAAATGATGAAACATGACACATGTCATGATTTCACTGGCAGGAGGAGATAACTTATCTCCTTATACCAGGAGATACTCCATTCTCATAATACTTTCACAACAATAATACTTGAAACCTCTTTATTTGGTTATCGGATTAGTTTAAGTTCTAAAAGAGTGTATCAAATATAATCAATATGATTTAAAACATAGCAACATATATATAAGTGTGTTATAGAATATAACAAATAAAATATAGGTACAATTTTGGAGTTGGGACTTAAGATTAAGTTTGGAAGACACTTAAAAGTATTACACACTTAAACTTTACATACAATTTTGGTCCGGTCTGGATCCAAGAGGTGAAACCAAAATCCGGACCGGATCAATCAGTCTTTAAAAAATAAGTCCAACATGGTCCAAATGCATTCAGTTTTTGCAGTTTCGGTCTATTTTTGATCGGTTTTCGGTTTTATTATTGGACCCATATGGATTTGAACATCCCTATTGTCGGTCACGTTCTTATTTTGAAGTGCTAAATAATTAACTTTTATACACTTCATTTTGTAGAATTAAAATATATTTTTGTATTGTATTCACTTTATATTATATATTTTTTGTTTTTATTAGAATATGCAAATTATAATTAATATGTTTGAGGTAGTTATATAAGATTATATGATTTTTTAAATTAAAAAATTGAAGGGCAAAAAAGGAATATATAAATTATATCATGGTGGTGGTTACACTATATTTTAATTTTATATAGTATAGAATAGATATAGATAAAAATGTAGATGTGGCTATTTTTGTGAAACATGTGCATTTTTTTTAAATAGTTGTTTTGCCAAGCACTATTTCAAGAATGATATGGGATTCTAGCAAGGCATGCAGAAAAAAATGGTTGCACGTTCTCATGCTTTACACTACCTTTTTTATTGCCAAAAGACAATATTATATTATTATGGTGATCATGCTATACATCATCCACATTTTATAATAATGATGGTGATAAATAATGTAATTTAAAAGTAAGATGATATGATACATATAAATAAAAATAAATTGTATAAAAATATTAATGATATTTTTTATGGAATATAAATGATGAGTAAAAGAATGTATTCACAAACACAATATAAGTTTTATACGCTATCATTGCATCATTCATGTTTAACCATCATTGATTATTCAAAAATAAAACTACAATTGAGTGGTGAATAATATACTGAATGTATATATATATTTATAGTGACAATACATAGATATTACAGTCATAGATGATACGTTATTGAAGCATATAAAACAAAGTGTAATACCTATATCTTCTTTTGTTTTGTTTCATAAATATTTTTATAGAAAATGATTAAATATAATACATGTTAAGATTTTAGAGGCTAGAGGAAATATATTATATCATTATCTCAATAAGATGTTATATCTTTTTTTTATTTTTATATATATATATATATATATATATATATATATATAGTGGATATTAAAAAAATTCTCTCTATAAAATAAGGATGGTACACTTCTACTTCTATAAGGAATTTAACATGAGGAGGACTTCTTGCAGCACTCGCCCCTTGTTCAATTTAATGTCAGTCTTTTCCAAGACGTTACCGATAGTAAAAATGTTTAAAGAATGCTGAGGGAGACAACACATAGAAATATTCAAAAGTATTAATTATACATCAGATATTCACCTAGGAATAAGTTTTCTAAACTTACTCCTAATTCAATCCATCAATTCTAAATAAATTTAATAGTTTAAATTAATGAGTAGATCTGAAACATTAGATATCCTTATAATTGATAGTTATAATGATGAATAAGTTTAAAAATTTTAAATTTAGATAAAATATTTCTTGTCATTGATGATTAGCCCAATTAGTAAACAATTACCATATAACCTAATATTGTTATAGGATATTTATTAATATAGAATTATTATGATTTAGTTAGTCTTACTTTATTTAAGTTTATCTATAGTTTATTTTTATTTTTTAGTTATTATTTGAGTTTATCATAAAGACATTAATTTCTTACTCATAAAGTACGATGTAACAAGAAAAACTATGCTAAAAAAATCTACCCAAAAATTTTATTTATCTACAAAAAAGCTTGTCAATTTTTTAAAGACTATAATTTGATCATTCATTTTTGAATGATTTAGATTATAAAATATTGTCTTTTATATATAAATCAGAACATATATTCAAATCTTTTTTACTGGTCATATAACTATTAAATAATTTTAAACATCATCATTCATATTTAGTCACTCTACTTTGACAAACACTTAGACTATGTTAATACACGAAAAATTAAGTACAGATATTTTTTATTTGCCAAAGATATAGATTTTTTATTTTGGTTGCATCGTTATGTAAAAGATTATACACGTACAATAAATTACACATGGCAATATGTATATAATAACCTTTAAAGTAACTATCTAAAAGTTAAATTTTTATCAATGAAGTGACAATACATTATTATGTTAAAATATGTTAAAATGGTGGAGCTTTTGCTAGTTGGTAAGTTAGTTTGGTTAGGATACTTAGTTTTTCTATTATTTATATAAAAGATTCAATGTAATTTTGTTTTTTAATCAATTCAATATTCAATGAATAATATTCTCTTTTTTCATCTTTCTTGCTTCATCAAGAAGATCTCAAACATGACTCCTACCATTTTAACATGATATCAGAGCAATAATTATTGTTTTGCTCGTTTCCACTTATGCTTCTATCATTCTAAGATTCAACAAAGAACCATCATCATGCATCAACCATCAAAGTAAGAAGAAGTTGGAGTTTGGAGTACAAAGGCAAATCAAATCACCAACAATCTGTCTTCCATCAAGTTCTTTTGGCTTCTTTATCTATACATGCGTAAGATCTCTTCCAAAACCAATTTTTAGTTTCTGCAAGATTTTTTCAAGAAAGATTATGCTTTTGATGGGATTAGAAGAATGTGGTGTGAATGGTTAAGAAAAGAGAATAATGGTCACCAAGATTTTGAGATTTTTTATCAAGAATTATTCTCTAACTACAAGGAAGTGTGTGTTGTATCATTATAAGAATGATTTTGAAGTTGTCATGCACAAAGACATATATGCTTATTATTCTCAAAAGGCTTCAAATTGGATTTTAGAAGATTATTGTCATGATTATATGCGTAAAGTTGGGGAATGCTTAAAACGAGAGAAAGATAGGGTAACTCATTGCTTACACTCTCATTCTATACAATCTTTCTTGAACTCTAATCAAGTCTTCTTGTAATAACATGTTTAGCATCTTATGCTTCAATTGCTTATCTTTTACCGATTGAAGTGAAATTCATGATTCAAGAAAGTGGATAATTACACTTGACCAATCAATGACTCATCATGCATTTCTCAAGTGACAATGTTTTGAATTTTCTTATCACAAATATTACACATTCTTTTCTTATTCTTTATTATTACCCTCCAATTATCTCTTCTCTTTTCTACTCTATTTTCTTTACCTTTCTCTCATTAAACATACAACATTATAGTGTGTAATTTTTTCCTCATTGAAGCAACATATAAGGATCAAGATTAAGGTCCATCTAATTTCTCTCCTTCAACGTTATGATTGATTTGCTTCTGTCAAAAAGATGGTTAAACGTTGGATGAAATTGTTTCTGGCAAATGGTGGTTAAACATCAATATTGCTCCATGTTCAGATTTCAAGACTGAGAGACAAATATTCACTCACCAGTAAGAGGAGGTTAGAGTATGTGTGGTGTTCAATACAATTATTTTAAGCTTGGAATAGTAAATACATTCCAACTTGTGGGGAATGTTAAAATAGTTGAGTTTTTGTTAGTTGGTTAGTTAGTTTGGTTATGATACTTAATTTTTTTTTATCTTTGTATAAATGATTTAATGTGATTTTGTTTTTCCATCAATTCAATATTCAATCATAATATTTTTTTCCATCTTTCTCGTTTCATCAAGAAGATCTCAAGCATAACTCCTACAATTTTAAACATATTCAACCATAATGAGAAAAAAATTGAATTTTAACATATTCGACCACGATGACTTTTTTATTCGATTTCTGTCATTCTTTAAATAATTGTGTTCCTTGTCACTGCCAGTTACAGTGATTAACCTCTGTTCCAATTGAGAATGGTATAGATAAAATTGGATTAAGTTGAATATCATGATTACCGAAGAGAAAATCATATTGGGCTCCATTTGTATAATTATATCATCATCTATTTGGGAAGTCTTATGCTTGATCAAGAAAAAGTTTGTTCTTTTGATAAAAAAAATGTTGAATGTAAGACATGCATTGTTGTATTTATCTACAATATTAATTGTGTGCCCGTGTGGGGAAATATTTTGACTATATTCCATTATGAGAATAATTTGGACCCACCGTGAATATGCAATAATTTTTATCGGTCACATGCATGTCTTGTCGTATCAGGAGTTTGGTTGGATGAAAATGATGCCAGATATCCACTGATCCACATAGAATTTAATCTAAATGAGTGCTTAATATTTTTGGAGGTTACCGGTCAATTCTTTTATATTTTTTGACTTTACCAGTTTTTTTAAAAATTGAAAATTTTAAAATGTATATTAAATTAGTCTTTTTATGATCAAGTTAATCCCGATTAGTCATTATAAAACATGCTAAAATGATTAATTTGACTCACATTTAAAATTTCAAGAGATCATTTTATGTTTTTCAAATTTTGAGGGACTAAATTGCTAAGATTGAAAAACATACTAGGTTAAATGAGTACTTAGTACTTACTTAATTGCTAATTTATAAGGGAATAATTTGTGTATAAAACTTACATTACATACATTCTCTCAATTTTGATTGCCTATATTGATTACACTTTTTGACAAGGTGATAACAGTGAACATATACTATGTCAGTTTTAAGATTGTAGACTCATTTTCATCTTTTCACACATGTTAATTTGATTTTTAAACAATAACAAATTGATCTTGAAAAACTAAATATGCATAAAAAATAATCATTTTTAGAATAACTTTTTGGAACATACCTATTATCATCCTGGAATAATTTGATCCACGTTTAAAACATTGACATCCCATTTCAAACTTTTCGGACAGCAGAACGATTTTTCTCCCAAATTTTGCAATAGGATAAAATTAGAGTAGCTTGAATCTTTTTTCTATTTCTGGTTTATTTGCTGCGCTGGACCATTATATCAATGAAAGGTTGTCCCCAAGAACTTTTGATTAAAGATTCTATCTGGAGGTGTGATTAAAACCGAAAGGAAAATATAATTTGTATATATATATATTTATTTATTTATTATTTTAATTGTAATGAAATGATATTTTTATCATTAAAAAATAAGAGGCTTATGAGACAAGAAAGATATATGGAGAGTGTTTTCCAAACCAAACTACAAAATAACAATGGTTGGAAAGACAAGAAAATGAGACAAAGTAATAACCACAAACATGCAGATTCTACAAACAACAAGTACAATAATCAAAGTAGCAATAATGAAATTTTCCATATTGCTCTTACTGCAAAAAAAGCTAATCATCGACAAAAAAGATGTTGGTGGAGGCGAGATATAAGATGTCATAAATGTGGCCTATTAGGCACATGGAAAAAATATGCAAGTCTCAACAACAATAAGAAAAAGTTAAGGTTGTTGAGGATCAACCACAAGAATAATTTTTTGCAATATCATGTTTTGCCATCAATTATTCCATAGAATGTTGGCTCATTGATAGTGGTTGTATAAACCACATGACTTATGATCGAGGCTTTTCAGAGAACTTGACAAAACTGTTATTTCCAAAGTCAGAATTAGAAATG
Source organism: Lupinus angustifolius (assembly GCF_001865875.1). Lineage (NCBI taxonomy): Eukaryota > Viridiplantae > Streptophyta > Magnoliopsida > Fabales > Fabaceae > Lupinus > Lupinus angustifolius. The sequence continues at coordinate 24,840,888 of NC_032009.1, forward strand.
GGGCATATATTACAACAAAAGGCAAAGGAACAATTGCAATTAAAAGTTACACATGTTTGAAATTAATTCAAGATGTCTTATATGTTCCTGAAATTAATCAAAATTTGTTAAGTGTTCCTCAGGTGATGGAGAAAGGCTATAAGGTTTTGTTTGAAGACAAAAATTGCATGATTAAAGATTCAGAAAGTAGAGATGTGTTCAAAGTTCAAGTGAAAGGCAAAAGCTTTGTCTTGGATCTGATGAAAGATGAGCAAGTTGCATTACACAAAGAAGACATTGAAACAAAGTCTCCTACACGCATTGTCTGCTGATATGGGAAGCATACAATGCTTCTTTTTTCGCAAAAAAGGAAATGGAGGCTAGAGAGAAGCTACAACTTATACACACAAATATTGAAGGAGCTTTGAGTATATCATCAGGTTTTGCAGAATATGAAGAAGTTGTAGCTAACCAGAAAAGGATAAATGTGATGAAGGAGGAGCACATGATGATTGAAAAAAACGAGACATGGAAGTTGGTAGAGATGCCTAAACACAAGAATGGTATTGGAGTCAAATGGACTTATATAACTAAGTTCAATCTTGATGGTTATGAGAATAAGCATATGACAAAAGCTTGAAGTTTACGGCTCTAGAATCAAGGAGTGTTGATTAGTATGACTCAGAAGCTATTATGTTTTTATTCATTAGGCAATAAAGAGCCAATATGTTATGTTTATATTCATTAGGCAATAAAGGTCTCATATACTATTAGGAATATTTCACCTTATATATTAGAGCACTTATGTGACTCATTATGCTATTCATGTAGGAATTATTTTTTCTGCATCAGTTTTCTTTTTCATGCTGAATAATTCATGTGTCTTGTTGATGAATAATATCAAAGCATCTATATAACACATTTCCTCTATGCACTTTTGTTTGCTACATAACCAACATTGTAAGACCCAAATAAGAATAATAATGATGTTTGTCATTGTGAGGAAAAATATATGTTGTTCTTATTTTATAGGGAATTATAATAATTATAAAATAATGTATTGAACCCAAATAAAAATGAAAATTTTGTTTGCTGATGAAGATGATCTCAGTATGATAGAAGATTCGTATTCCAAGTGCACCTATACCCTTTCCGTCTGCCTATAGGTCGTTACGCATTCCTATTCCTTGTGGACCATGCTTTGTGGTAGGGTTAGGCGTATGATCTTCTCTGTTAATAGAGAGATAAGCATATGTCTTTTTAATTTGTTTTTAATGTGTAATTTTATTATAATCAAATGGATAAACGTGTCATTGAAAGTTTCAATTTTTTTTTATTTTTTGAAGCACTTGCTTAGATCCTAACTCCTTTTAATAAACCAGGATCTCATGTCCCAAAAAACATCATGTCTCATATCTCATGTCAATCATACTCCACTAAATAATATAGAATTGTTGTTTTATGTTTTTATTTTATTTTTGTTTACAAGTATTTATCAATTTTTCATTAAATTGGAAGACAATGGAATACAAAAAGTAGAATAGCTAATCTTCGTTCACTTTTAATTATAATTAGTGGACAAAAAAACCAAGAGACATTCTTGTGTAAAATAATGTATATACATACTATTCTACATAATCAATACTTCATTGTTCCTGTGCACAACTGTTGTTAACTATCATATTTAGACGAATAATGCTACATAGTACATGAGAAAATAAATAGTTAGAATTTTGTCTGAATATAAAAGTGATTATTAAATGAAATACAATGCTAAAAAACACTTACACATTCAAGTGTAAACATAATGCATTAATGTGTCATGACAAGAACATATTTGAACAAAAAATTCAGCTGTGGTTAACATTTTTTATTTGTACAAGAATCTTTCATGGATCTAGTCCTTACAAGAGAAACAGGAAAGTATGACGCACTCGAAGAGTGAGATAGCGACACGGCCTTTTTCACTGAACGGCAGAGTTGATAGATTACTATGGATGTGAGTTCAACTTTTTGGTAAACTCAGATTCTATTAAAAAAAACAGAGAGATCCTTGCATGCACCCCTCATTTTTGGGGCCAATATCCCTTTTTCTTTTTATGGAAGATTAAGCAGAGATGATATCTGCCACACATGTACAATTAATTTAATATTTTTCATGTAGCAGTTGTTAGACGAGATCCAATTTGTTCTTTTTAGTTGATAACTACTCCATTAGGAAGCAAATATATTTCAAATGTTTTGTCTAGGGTATTCTTTTTGTATAAACAAAAGTATCCTTTCACTTATATATGATTAAGGAATTTATGGAGTGACAATCTCTTTTATAAATCAAACTTTTAACAATTTGTCATCTAATATATAGGGTATGTTTAGTACGTGAATAAAATTAATAGAAGTACAGATAACACAATATTGATTTTCTACTGAGTTTGTATGAAGTTAATTCATAGGGAGTGACCAATAATGTGATGGTTTAATGGTATAAGGTTCCACTAGATTTTTGTATTACAAAAAAATCAAAGATTTCTCGTGATTAATTCTTTAACTAAAAATCCAAAAATAGTAAAGAGATACCATTTGTAGTACCCAAAAAATCAATTATTTTCTTCTCTTCTTTGAGCGCCTATGGGGATTTGTGAATTTGTAATAGTCTGTTATGGATTTGGGCTCGTGGACTGTTAGTGGGCTGGTTAAAGAAATGATTGACCTAAGATGGGCTTGTTTAATTTATGTATACTGGGCTAGTTGCCAAAGTTATATATGCAATCCACATTCACAAATTACAATAACACCTAAATGTGTGTGAGTGATTTCTAGCACCCCAAAGGTCCAATATGTTTTTTGAAATAATCAACTGGATATATTTAGTGTCTTTTAAATTTTAACTATGGCTTGTCCTCAACAAACTGCACCCTCCTTTTTCCATATTCTTTTGCTAATTGAATACTTAAATATGACATTTACATATAATGAAAATGAAATAGTTTCAAACATTAGGTTGATCTTATCATTAATTAACTGATTATACAAATATTATATAATCATATTAGTAAATTTATCATTTTTATTATTAATATGAAGACGGTTAAGGGCAAATAAGTGAGAAGAATGTTGCATGTTTCATGAGCAACTTTACAATTAATTTTTAGGTGTTGAAATATATTTTGAACTATATTTTAGTATATGGATTGATTTTATATTTAGACTAGTTATAGTTAGTTAAGTTTTATTTCCATGTATATAGTTTATTTTAATTGTAAACTATCATTCAATTCAATAATGAGAATATTATTCATTCATTTCTCATTCTTTCTTGTTTCATCAAGAAGATTAGGTCATGCCTTCTACCATTTTAACATGGTATTAGAACAATAATTATGTGTTTTCGCTTATTCCTTTTATCTTCTTTGATTGTTATTTGTTTTCAATCTCCTTCATTCTTCTTCTTGTTTTCGCGTCGAACAAAGGTGTGTTCGTCGTGAAGAAACTAAAAGCAATAAACTCAAAGGTAGAGATGAAATTTGTAGTAGAAGTTGGAGTTCTTGAAAGATTTTAGTCAGGAAACTCACCAAGAAGTTGTTGGTGATTTTGATGTTCTTGAAGTTTCTTTTTCTTCATGTGATGCATGAAATAGTTACATTTGACTCAAATTGCTGGTCATAATAGAATCTGATGTAACGTCCATACAATGCAATAGCGTTGATGCAATGAAGAATATATTGTCACTCATGCAAAGTGCCATGTCGTCTGCTACCTTCCTAAGGAGGTTCAAGTTGATACTTTTTCTGATATGGGCCTTTACTTGTTGCATATTTACACATACTTGCAATTGAACGCCCCATATTCTTGGAGATTTAACGTCCATACAATGCAATAGCGTTGATGCAATAAAGAATATATTCTCACTCATGCAAAGTGCCATGTCGTCTGCTACCTTCCTAAGGAGGTTCAAGTTGATACTTTTTCTGATATGGGCCTTTACTTGTTGCATATTTACACATACTTGCAATTGAACGCCCCATGTTCTTGGAGATTTAACGTCCATACAATGCAATAGCGTTGATGCAATGAAGAATATATTGTCACTCATGCAAAGTGTCATGTCGTCTGCTACCTTCCTAAGGAGGTTCAAGTTGATACTTTTTCTGATGTGGACCTTTACTTGTTGCATATTTACACATACTTGCAATTGAACGCCCCATGTTCTTGGAGATTTCTTGTATCTATTCTCCACAAACATTACTGAAGGAGTTATAGCCGGACTTCTAACCCCAATTACTTTTTTTCTTCCTTACTATGTTTTCTTTACCCCTCTCTCACACACAACATTATTATAGTGTGCAATTTTACATAATTGAAGGAACATATTAGGATCAAGATTTTGATCAATTTTTCTCTCTTTCATCATCAATGGTTGGTTCACTTTTGTCCATGGTGGTTAAGCTTCAAATATAACTTATGTCATGAATGATTAATCATTGGAAGGTTGGCTTCTGTTCAAAGTGGTTAAGCGAAGATATAACTTTTGTCATGAATGGTTAAGTGTTTGATGATATAGCTTCTACCATGAGTGGTTAAACATTGTTATTGCTTCAAATCAATTCCAAGCTGAGAGTTTAAAATTTTCACTCTCTAACTTGAGGGAGCTGCTGAAATATATCTTGAACTCTATTTTAGTTTTAGGTTGATATTGTACTAGGCTAGTTTTAGTTATTTAGTTTTAATGGTTTTAGTTAGTTATATTCTATTTCCATGTATATATAGTTTACTTTCATCATAAACTATCATTTAATTCAATTATGTCGTGGAAAGCATGTGAAGACAGCTCTTAATTTTAAACTTTTAAATATGCTTGCATTTAATTATTCCCTCCTATCTTTACTATAAGCATCATTTTGAAGACTCTGGTGGTCATTTACATGACATTTTGCATTATCAATTGTTTTACTTTTATTTATTCTTTTTGTTTACTAACAAAAAATTGGTTGTGGAAGATTTAAAAGAGTAAAATTATAGAGCATGCATTTGATATTAAATTAAGAGTTTTCATGTACCTTTATGTATGTGGTTCCACAAAACACACGAAAAGAGATAAAAGAGAAAATATGTCGGTAATGCTATCATGAGACAAGCCGACGTGTATACCGACAAACTTGCGTTGAGAAGCGTGCACACGTGGCGTCTACTTTGGGCAGAGAGTTCTAATTTATTTAGAGTAAATTACACTAACACCCATGAGTTTTAGCGAAAATACACTAACACCCATGAGTTTTAGCGAAAATACACAAACCCCTAATTTTTTATACTTTTATTACACTGACCACTCTTGTATGAAAAATAAGTGTGATTTTTTGAACAAAAAATGTTATAAATGCAATTAAGTTAAACAAAACATGGTATACCATGAATACAAGTCCAAATAATATATGAGTCGATACCTCTTTATTATTTTTGGTTCGTTACGATATAGTATAAGAGTGATTTAAACAACATCTCTTTAGAATTGTTGATGCATTTTCTAACAAAAATAATAAAGATACATTGATTTGTATATTATTTGGATGTTTCCTCAACAGTATACCATGATTTGTTTAACTTAATTGCATTTATCACATTTTCTGTTTAAAAGATGACACTTATTTCTCATGCAATGATGGTCAATGTAATGCAAGTATAAAAATTAGGGGAGGTTTGTATAGGTGTAAAAAATTGAGGAGAGGTTTGTGTAATTTCACTAAAAGTTAGAGGTGTCGGTGTAATTAACTCATTTATTTATTTTTCCATCAAGTTTGTATTTATTGTAAGTTAAATTATAACTTTCAACTTTATTCATTCAACTCATTCTTCCTTATTATTAAATTACTTTATAATTCTATTTTTTATTAAATTTGTTATGAATAAAACTGATAGGATAACTTGATTCATGTTAAGTCCTTGGACCCCTCCACCTTAGGACTCCAAATTCTAATTTATATAACAATAGACTAAAGATATATTCTAATACTAAAATATCTTACTATAATATTTACTTTCTAAAATGAATTATAAAAAGATATATCATTCTCTATAAAAATAATGTTGAAATAATATTGATATTAAATAAGATCATGGTACTAAGTGCTAAACTTTAATTAAGCGTGACATGTAGAATCTGATACTATCCTCTCCTCTCTCTTTCTCTCTCACGTGATTATGATTGCTTCCATTTTACACATTCCATAATCAGATTCAGACATAGCCCTTATAAGAAGTAACTCTCCCTTCCTCCAATTCAATGTTCCAACATTGTTTGCTTTTCTAACTCTCTTTTCCTACTTTGCTCTTTCTCTTTTAATCTTTGCTCAATCCTGATTCATATTCAGTACGCGTTTCATTCCTTCATTCCCGAAATTAAGACACAGACATGGGCAAGTTTTGGCTCTTGATGACTCAATTTCATTCCCTTGCTGGGTATGCATTTTTCTTATATTCTTATTCCCCTTTTTTCTTCTTTCATTCTTCACTTTAGATATGTTATGTGCATAATTACTAATTCAGATGTTGTATATTTCATTTTTGCAGGCCGTTGTTAACGTTATTATACCCTTTGTGAGTATCATGAATATATATTATAGTATAAATATTTATATACATATTATAGCAATAAATTATGAATTTATTTATTATTATAGGTATGCATCTGTGGTAGCTATAGAAAGCACATCAAAATTAGATGATGAGCAGTGGCTTGCTTATTGGATTATTTATTCATTTCTCACACTTGTGGAAATGGTTCTCCAACCCATTTTGGAGTGGTAAGTTTGAAATGGTTCTTTCAAATAAAAGAGGTGAATTTTATTTTATGTAATATGTAATTGTATGTAGTAAAACATTAATTAAATTTTGTAGGATACCAATTTGGTACACTGCGAAACTATTGTTGGTGGCATGGCTAGTTTTGCCTCAGACCAAAGGTGCTGCTTTCTTGTATGAAAGGTTCGCTAGACCTCACATTAGGAAATACCTACCTGCAGGAACTGTGCACCACAGCAACTCTCCAACAAGTTCCTGAATTTCAGCATCCCAACAAAGTAAGTTAATTAACTTACTCATGTACATTTTTTTTGTTGTTAGAAAATTGTCAAAATAAAAATATAAATTCCAGACTTTATCACATAACATTTTTTCTTTTTAACAAGGAGAATACAATAGAGATAAATTATACCCTCTAACCACTAAAATTATGATATGAGTCCTATTTTTTTAGTTTTTAAAAATATATTTGTAGAAAATGATCAAACATAACATATGCACCAACAAGCTATTGGTCTAGTATGTAAGACCCGCCAGATCTCAGAATGACCAAAATGTTAAAGGTTCGATTCGTGGAAACAACACTTGTCGGAATGAGCAGTCAAACTGTCCAAAATAGATTAATTCTTTACCAAAAGAGTGAGGAAATATCATTAGTAGTATAAAAAAATACATATACTAATATTTTAGTAACCGAGAAAATAATCTTATAATATGATGATATATTTTATTCTCTTCCATAAATTCATGTTAATTAGTTTGTGATTGCTTTATGATGGTGGAGAACAGGGGGGTCATACATCTTGAATTGGAAAGGATAATGCTGAGCAGTGGATGCATTTCATTGAACTGAAGAAGCATGCTTTGATCTTTGGTTTTAGGACCAACTCTCCACTACTTTTTATTTAGTTAATTGGGTCTATTTTAATCTTTTTAATGTATGGCTTTTATGAGTTTATCACAAATTCATATCCTCTCCTTGTTGCTCATCATGGCATGTATGCAATGCGATTGTCAATGTAATACTTTATATTTGTTCAAGTAATAAATGGCCCTTTCAACTTAGCCTGAGAGTCTGAGACGCACCTAACCCAAATTCTTTCCCATATTGGTTTAGTGGTAGAAAATGTGAAATCCCATAAAGAAAACCTTAAAATTTATATATAGTCTTACACTCTTACTATTCATTTTTTTTGTGGAAAATTTTATAAATTAATGCATCATATAAACAGTAATATATTACAATCTTAATAATTAAAAATAGTGCAACTTTCACATAAATTTGGTACGAATCCATAAGCATGTTTGCCTCACATATAAGGGTAGAAATAGACTAGGTCAGGTCAGACTTTGTCTTAAACAGGCCCAACCTATATAACATACAGGAGTCTGGGTCTGACATGTTAGCCTATTTAATTTTTATTTCAAAGCTTAGATCTGACATGTTTAAAACCATAGCCTGGTCTGTTAGCCTGTTTAAAGGCCTTTTATAGTATATAATATTGAAATATACCATCATGTATACATTTAAATATGTTAATATTCATACTTTTAATTAGACTTTTATAACCCTAACAATTAAATTATACTTTTATATACATTTTTATATTTAAATTACATATATATTAAAAATTTATTTATATTAAAATTGTATAATATAAATATATTGCACAATATAACTAAATATGTCAGTCTGTTATGCTTAATAGGCCTTTTGGATGGCCTAAAACCTGACCTGTTAAAGTAAATAAGCTTTTGAAAAAGTCTGAGCTTGTCATGTTCACGAAAAAAGAATGGTCTGACCTAGTCTGTTATAGGCCAGGTAGGGGTGGCAATTGGATGGGTTTGGATGGATTTGGATCCTAATGGATGGATGAAAAACTATCCATCAATCCATATAAATTCATTACATCACATTTTTTAAATATCTAATCCATCCATATCCAATGATTCCAATCTATCCATATCCAATGGATTCCAATCCATCCATTCCATCAATGTATCCATTTTAATGGATTGGATGGATGGATGGATATCCAACCTATTTTTTTTAAATTTGAACTAAATATGTTTAATAAGCATTATGTGAAGGAAAAAATTATTCTAAAAATTAATATTTAATAAAGTATTTTTAAATATCAATTTTTAAAACAATAAAAAATTAAAACACTTTTAAAAAATGATTTTTTTTAAAAATATTGTTTTTAACAAACACTTTTAAAAAGTGTTTTTTATAAGCACTTTTAAAAAGTGTTTTTTATAAGCACTTTTAAATTAAAAGAGTAATAAACTTATAAAAATAACTTTTAAACTTTTAATGACTGATAAATTTCTAAGAAGTAGCAATTATGTGAAAGCTATAAGGTCATCATATTTGGGCTGCTTGGACATGAACCAGTCCCATTTTTTACTATGCCTAATTAATAATAGAAAAGGGTAATTATCATGGTGCACAATTTGCTTATATCTCTATAATTTGACCATGTACAAGAGAAAGCACAAAATAGATTCTTTTAACTTGGAACTTGGAAGCTATTGTTGCTGTAGCATGAATAGGAAAGGTTCATTTTGTCAAATTGCTTCTTTGTTCTGCAACATGTTTGATTTTCCTTTTGATGCATATCTTCACTCCTTTGTAATTGGAATTACTGCATGTTCTGAGCATTACTCTTGTGTTCTATTGAGAGGACAAATTAGAAATTTGTGTTTGCCTAACTCTGCATTCGTCTGTTGCGGAACTAACAATAAGCAATAGTTGCTCTTTTAATATTTGTCACAATTTTTTAGAGGACAAGTTTATGTATTATTTAAAGATGAGTGGCATTCCCTCATAATAAATTTGAAACCGGTGTTAGGTTGTTAGAATGAGTAATTTAGTTGCTTTGTGATAATTTTTCTCAATTTTGAATATAGGATGTACTGTAATAACTTGAGCTGTTCATGAGTCACAAATACTTTTACTGTATATGTTCTAAGTTGTAGCTTTGTAGTATATATCAATCATGACACAATAACAATCATGACACAGTCTTCTACCCACAAAGGCACTAATCAAAAGAAATTACTCCAAAAGCATTTTGCTCAAGCTAAATACACTAAATAATAGCATACACATCAAAATGGAGTAATCTAATTTGATGAAGACAAAATATCAATTTTAGTTTGAAACTGAATCAGCTCACATAACAAAAGAAGCTAGAACACAACTATCACCACGTACTAATATCAATTCCTAGATGTAGAGTAAGTTGAAAAGTCTTCTACAAGTTCTTCATCATATAAATTTACTGGGACTTCACAATAAACATAAAAAAAGAAAGCATTAAATACAAAATGAGAGAACTGAAAATAAAAGTTAAGAAAACTCAGAAACTGATCAGGAGTTCCATGAAGCCAATTATTTGTACATAACAACACCTCCACATTTTTAGGCAAGAGACAACTTCAATACTTGTCAAGTATATGTCCCCCAATGCTGAATGCAGATTCTGATGCACTGTTGTGATTGGTACACTTAAAATATCTCGTGCCATGAATGAAAGTGCTTGATATTTGAATTCCACTGACTTCCAATACTTTAATATATCCAAGTCTTCCCTATAATCACGCATCTTTTCATCCATGTATGCTTTCAAATCAGATTCATTACTTGTAGACCCATATGTTGCATGTTGGAACTCGCCAAACTCATCCAAATCATTTGCATATGATATATTAGGGCTTC
>NC_032009.1:24851485-24895001 GCF_001865875.1 Lupinus angustifolius
TTTGAATGTATTCTAAAAGAAAAGAATTCAACTTTTCATAAACTTCTTTTGCTTTCCTAAATCCAGCTTGACCATAAAGTTTCACATAACAAAATTCAACAAGACGCAACTTGTAGCGAGGATCTAAAATCACAACAGATGAGAGAATCACACTATAAGAATCCCAATACTTTTCAAATTTCCCCTTCATTGCTTTGGCCATGCGACAAATGAGGTCATCTCTATCATCATAAGTACAAGCATCCCTAAGTGAAACTTGAATTTTCCATACATTAAAAAAGTATAAATTCATTTTTGGGTAAGAGGTGCCTAAAAATAGGATAGTGATAGCATAAAATGGTTTTAAAAATTTTGCTATTTTTTCTAAATCATTTCACTCCTCTTCTGATGGGCAACTATCAAAGTTTGGTTCAATGTCACAAAGGTGTGTATATACTTCACGAAACCCTATAGCATTCTCCAACATCAAGTAAGTGGAGTTCCACCTAGTTGGTACATCTTGACGTACTCTCTTAGAACTTTTGGAATAAAAAATTTGGTCTAAACAAGATGCAAATATTGACTTCCTTGAATGTGACTAAAATACTTCACACTCTCGCGAATCTTGAACAAAGCATTACTTATGACCTTTAAACCCTCTTGAACAATCAAATTTAGAATGTGTGCACCACACCTAACATGGAAATATTGTCCACCACTAACTAATCCATTTCCGAACGAGTGGTTCTTTTTTAACAAATTCACCATGTTTATATTATATGTTGCATTGTCTAAAGTAATGGTGAATATATTTTTTTCAATCCCCCACTCCTTAAGCAAATTTAACAACTTATCAAAAACATTTGCACTAGTGTGTGGTGGTGGGAAACGAAAGAAAGCTATCACTTTCTTTTGTAATTCCCAACCACTAGTAATGAAATGTGCAGTTACCACCATGTATTGGTCAGTGGTAATGGAAGACCAAAGATCAGAAGTAAGACATATCTTACCGGGAATAGACCTTAAGTAGCATATAAGTTTTTATCTCTCTCTCTTATAAATCTTCAAGATATCACATTTTTGTAGTATTTCTTGATATTGTCTTGGTTTGAAGGTTCAAGAACTGATGAAGGTCCCTAATTCCTTCAAGTTCCAAAAACGAGAAAGATAACCTATGCTTGATTATTGCACTTGATATTTTTTCTCGAAATTGTCCTTGATCCAAGGGAGGATAAGACATTACCTCTTCCAATTCAGTGCTACATATCCTAATATGGCGTAACATATTTGAGGTCCCACCCCCTTCCTTTGACATGTACAATCGACCACATCTTTTGCACTTAACCTTAGGATCCCCATCCTTATCAGTAAACTTTTCAAAATGTTCCCAAGCTGTAGAGCTCGTTCTTTTTATTGATGGAGTTGAACTCATCTCAGTTTGCTCTTCTTCATTCGACATGTTTTGAATAAGAAACTGTTTCATGTGAAAAAAATGCACGCACAAGTCATATTAACAACAACTAATCATCACATACTTATTCATTACCTATAGAAAAATATTACATGTCATAACATATATATTGTTGAAGCACAAAAAGTAAACTTAAATCAACTAAGAAAACATAAAGATGCATTCAGTATTTGTGAGTATGCATCATCAAGGATCTAGACAATAAGTGTATAGGGTGAAACTTTGCAGTAAAATGTTAAGGTTCCATCTCAAAACCAATTGGCGGAGGGAGGGTTGTGCATGTGTGCATAAGAGGACAATAGAACACTGCTAGTAAAATTTACAGAGCTAAATGAAGGAGGAAATAAAATCATATACCATCATCATCAGTGATTCTCCTAGAATAATGTTTTTCTGTTATCATTTTAGTTAAAAGTGAGGGAGCACATTCGTTATAATTTGCTGAATTTGATAACATTCTCCACGTTATCAAATTATGTATAATTTCTTATAAGTCCAATTGGTAATGCAAGACAGAGATCTTAAGTCTATTATTATGTATCCAATCTCCCAATTAGGTTCAGCAAATCAGTCTTTAAGAGTGTGAATTACTAACTCTACAACACCCCCAATGATAAAAATATAAGAATAAACTATATAGATTATGTGTTAAACAAAAACAAAACTAAAAATATTGTTTTATTGATTTAAACTTGTGGTTCAGGCATTCTATCAAACATGTATCGGGTAATAAATGATATATATACAAACATCACATACAAGTCATATTAACAACAACTAATCACCACTTATTCATTACCTATAGAAGGAGCAAGTGACAATTACTTTGTGATTCAAATGTCCTTCATGAATGAATTCCTTCCAATACCTGTTTTTAAATTCCCAAAAACAAAAGTTAGGGTTTTAATGAGAGAGAAAAATCATAAGATATATGATTCAATCTTAAAGAAACATTAAAATTAAAGTTAATCATTGGAAAAATAATCAAAATTGAGAAGATGAAACCTTCAATGAACATGAGAATGGAACCATGGTGGTAGTGGGTCTCACAATTGCAAATGAAACCTTAAAAACACTTTTTAAAGTCACAAATGCAATTTTCAACTTTTGTAATGTGTGTGAGATTGTGATGTTAGAAAAGTGAAAGAGATTTTTTATATTAATATTGAATTAATTGAAAAATAAATTTGTTTTTATTTTTTTGGATGGATTAGGTATTCTTTCAAATGGATATACCCATGGATATCCATTGGATATAATGGACGGATTTGAATTCATCCATTATTAATACTATCAATTAGATTATATCTATTTAAATCCATTAGTTCTAATGGATGGATTTGGGTGGATTTAATTTGGATTGATTTTGGATTATGGATAATTTTGCCACCCCTAAGGCCAGGTAATAGGTCACTGGTAGGCAGCCTGACATATTTCTACCCTTACTCACATGGGGTGTGTATTATACAGTGCACATCTGCTGTCCCACGGTTTGTGTCACACCATGTGACATGAGCTTGTGATTGGTCAAAAGAATACTTAATAATTAAATTTTAACTTCAATATATTTTTTCTGACTATGAATGCCACATTTTGTTCGATCCAAAATTTATTTTTTCAAAAAAAAATTAGAAACAAATAAAAAATGTTTTTTTGACTTAAATGACCCATCACATAAAATTTCAATTTGAATTTCAAAAGGGGTTTAATTGAATTCCCTTACAAAAAATTGTTTCCAAAAATAAAAAAGAGAATTTTGAAAAGAGTATTTGATGGATAATGAATAACTTCACAATGAGTTATAGTTTATCCATTTTTTAAATTTAAATGGAAATTTAAAAATAGTTTTTACGTGACTTAATGATCACTTATTAGCTAGAATTAATTCTTTAAAAAATGTTTACACTGACAAATTTCATTAATTCTCATGCATATGGTAAGAACAGGAAGACAAAATATTTGTTACGACCCTACAAACATAACAATGCTTTTATAAGGTTAGCATGAAAATTAAATCTAAATCTAATTTTTTAGAGTAAAAGTTATTATTCCTACACTAACGTAGGTTAAAAAAATTTTGGACTTTCTAAGAAAACATTGTTTGGACATTTTAATTGAAAAGGTACATTTTAATAATCCCAAAAAACAAAATATATATTACAAATTCATTTTGTAATTAGTCACTTTGAATTTTTAAATATTGTGTCATAATGGTGAAATTCAAATTTTGAAATTCTTTTTAATAGTAAAAATTATGTTTCCTTTTTCTCTCCTTTGAATTAATTAGGAGGTTGCATTTGATTTAAATATGTGCTAAAATTCCTAATCTATAAAAAGAGAAAACCACACCATTTTTTCTTGCCTAAAAAATCACAATCCATTAAAAAATCATTAATTATCAGAAAATCCTCCATTCTCAAAAATCATTCATTCATAATCCTAAAAATCTCTCATATACAACAAATTCATATCATCCACACACAACCACCTATCAACCGACTCATCAATTTCTCATTCATTTTTTACTCAACCACAAACCCATACGAATTTCATCCAGAAAGTCTTTTATCCATTATTTATTCCCAATAATCATCAACCATTCTCTCAATAAAAAATACATTCATCAATCATTTTCTTCCATAAACATCATCTTCCATGCACAATCATCTAAAAACAACCATCTTCAACCAAAAAACAATAATCCAAGATCTCCCATACACAAAAATGAGAAAAAAACACAAAGAAACTCAGGAGAAATTATAATTGCATTAGAATACATTGTAGAAACTTCCTACATGCCTGCTCGATATTGGTTAACCTTATTTTGTACCACTTTTCCTGAGAGTTGTAACATTCCATTGTTGTTGGAATCACTACAAGAGGTGTGTAATTTTCATTACTTTATTTTATAGTAGTTTGATTTTTGTTATCAATGATTGCATTAGTAATAATAGTTATCATGATTGTAACATATAACTATAACTACATCAAAAAATAAATGTATAAATAATATACTTTTTGCATACACACTGCAACACATTTTTTAATAAATATTTAATTTTGAAGCAAAATATGTAATTAATTAGTTTCTCACCATATATCAATTGAAAACTTATTCAAAAATTATATAAAACAAAGATCTATGAGTCAATAAAAAATGAAATCACATTACCACAATTTTAAGATTTGAGATGCGGTATCAGACGTAAGGGCTATCTTTCGCTCATATTAAAAAACAGTTTTTAAATAAATAAAAAATGGAATTTCTTAACTAAGTTTTAATATGAGATGCGGTATCGGACGTAAGGGCTATGATTCATTCATTTTAAAAAATAATTACTTCTTTTAACAAATAAAATCAACTCAACAAACAAACTTTTTATACCCAAAGAACTACATAATCTTGATTCCCAAAAGGGATACATAGGACCAAGATCACTATTGTCAGACATAATAATAAAATAAAGTTTTTTGGTAAAAATATAATAACATAATTCCATGCAATATAGTAGGGTGACATTCAAACTGGTAACTAGGGTGCTAATATCTTCCCTAGTGTGTGATCGACTCATGAACCTCGATATCAAAGTCCAAGGCCCAATGCGATTGGGCCAAAAAAAATTCTACATTTTTGACTCAAAAATTTAGTGGTGACTCTAAATGAGGTCGTGTAGCCGAAAATTGGGGCGCTGCATGTGGCGACTCTGCTGGAGAATTTTTTAAGAGGGTCAGACCCATAAACATTAAATGCATGGATTTTTTATTTTTATCTTTATTTTTATTTTATTTTATTGTTATCTTCTACAACATATCATCATATTAGCATAAGTATATACTCTATACCCGAACATTAGATTAGAAGGGACATTCGCCTTGTCGGTGAGGACTTTGGGCTTCACTTACATTGACATGATGAACCACCTAGGTTGTTACCAAATATCATGGGTCTTACCGGTGTGGATACAAGCCCTTATATCCCCACCCTAGTGTTAGGGTCTTATATAACCCACAAAACCTATTCAGTATACCATATTTATGATATTGAATGCATACATGCATCCAAAAATATATTATTCAGACATTCATTCATTTGTACATTCATTCAAGAATAAAATTTTCATTGATTGGCTTATGCGTTTATTCATTGCATCCAAAAATCAATTGACTCATGCATTTTCATTACATTCAAGAATAATCTTCACTGATTGGTTTATGTATTCATTCATTGCATTCAAAAATAAAAAATATTCATTAATTGAGTCATGCATTTATTCGTTACATTCAAGAATGAAATCTTCATTGATTGACTTCTACATTCAAGAATGAAATCCTCATTGATTGACTTATACATTCATTCATTGCATTCAAAAATAAAGAATCTTCATTAATTGACTCATGCATTTATTCATTACGTTCAAGGATAAAATCTCCATTTATTGGCTTATGCATTCATTCATTGTATTCAAAAATAAAAATATTTATTAATTTACTTATGCATTCCTTCATTGCATTCAAAAATAAAATAAAAAATATCATTGATGGACTTATGCATTCATTTAAAAAGATATATTATTTCATTTATTCAATTATGCATTCATTCAAATACTTAAAAAAAAAATATATCATTCATACACACTCACCTATTCACATATTCATATATTAGTAAAAAAATATTCAAACATTCTACTTCATGCCTTACTATAACATTTCATATCTTACGATATCATTGCATTCATCATCGCAAACCTTATCATATAAAAAAACATTTCATACATGCATTCATACACCTTATACATTATAAAAAGATTTGCATCATCACACTATTCATACATCTCAACATATGCATAATCATACATGTTTCTTACATTTTATGTATCATTTCGAGTTATATGTTGCATATCAATCCATGCAACATGATAAAAATGTTCATCTCATGCAAATCATGCATCACTAAAAATTATTTTCTACATGCATTTCAGGATCCTATTGTGAAGGATAGTCATAAGTTTGAGTTGGTTTTTAAGAATGCTATTGTTAGACTCGACTGAAAGTAATCAATATTGAAACAGAAGATATTCAAGAAGATAGAGAACTCTCAGTTTGTGATCAAGACCACACAAGATACACTTGTCACACGAGCTAATGTGTTACCTCCAACCCCAACTAAAGTTGGAGACTCATTAAATTCTCATTTGAGGACTCACTCAAGGCCAAATCTATCTCACACTTACCCGTGTTTCCCTTTTCATGAATAAATATTTACTTTCAAATGCATATTTTCAACGAGCATGTACTAATGCATTGATCGTGCAAATTTCATCATATCATACATCATCCTACACTACACTTTACCAATCATGTTTACCCAAAAAAACACCACAAAATAAACCCAAATAAAATTAACTCATGCATTTCTATGAGATATTCAATTCAAAAATAAAATGGAGGATAATGCAAATATAAAAACAAAAAATGATGTACATCTCGAGGCAGATTTTTTCTAATGACACAAGGTTTCTTTGTAATTCCCAAACACTAAGAAGACATCCTTAGTCACCACATTTGAGCTTAGACATTATGAAATGAGATAATTTTGTAATAACCCTCAATATGTTAATAACCCGAGAGGGTAGTTTTTCAATTGTTTTCCTTGACATTCAATTTTTAAAAGAAAAAATATTTTTTCACGCCAACCCAGTAACAAAGGGATAAGAGAACAGAAAAAATGTTCCTTGCTTCAAGGGCCCAAAAAAGATGAAAAAAAAACAAAACAAAGAAAAAAGTCCGCTGAAAATCCTCAATTAATATCTCAGGCAAAAGTTAGGGTAAAGTAAAGTTCAATAACCACAAAATGAACCCTTCATGAACAAAATTTCGCCTAAATCTTAGGCCATTTTTATCCGTAAATTTCTCGTAATACTTGAATGTCATGCTAGAAAACTATTGAAAAATAGGAAAAAGAAGAAATGTGGAAGGTGGGTATAGGAAACACATGTTTTAAACCTTGTATCATTTTTTTGAAACCCCAAGCCTAGCCACGATACAAGCTTAAAAAGACCTCGTTGATGACTTATTTGCCTAAGATGTGCATTATGGCAAAAAAATCATTGACACCAGAAAACTCATAAATTTTGATAAAAATATCTCATCTTTAACGCATAGGGTTAAAAATCATCTTATCAATATTATCTTCACTTCATCATCACTCATGACCTAAAACACAGATTAAATCATATCATTATCACCACCACATCTACTGAAGCCAAACCCAAATTAAATTTTATCATCACTACCATATCACCACTCATACCCCAAACACTTGTAAAGTTTGTATGATCATTGTTTTAGTATTTCTTTTTAAAGAGTTATTCATGAAATAAGGAGTATGAAAAGGAAAAGTGAGCGTCTCTCAAACTGGGGCAGATTTTGAGATGTTTCATGGCCTAAGGCTTTCCAATCCAAGTCCACCAACACAATTGAAAGAGAAGGATGATTGTTAATACTGAGACAGATTTTTAGTTGATCCCATTATCTGATGAAATATTATAAGAAGTTCAAAATTGTGGTAGTTTTTTTGGATGGTCTCATTCACTATTAGAAAGTTATAAGAAACTCAAAATTGGGGCAATGATGAAGTGACTTCCTATAATTCTATAAGTCGATTCAATCACAAGGAGCCATAATCTCTCAACCAAGAAGAGAAAGTATATGAAGTTATCATCTTCAGGAACAACTTCAACAACGACTCATACAAGTCTTTTGCTCCCTATCAAGTCAAGTCACCACATTCGAGGGTGTTCACAAAATAAAAACAAAACAAAAAGAGAAAAAAAAAAACAAATAATAAATAAATAAAAATAGTGTTAGGTTGAAAATCCATATGAACAACCTATGAAAAGGAGAACAGATCTAAGTTAAAAACCTCCAAAGGTGACTTAGGATCATAATAAAATGAGAGAATTCTCGATAGATGCCTACATAAGGTATTCTAGGAAAAAATTAGGGAAAATTAAATGAACACCCTTAAGGTGAGGTCTTACTACTACACATCATTGATCATCCAAATTGTGACAATTTATGAACAATAATCACCTGAATAAAGACAAGATGTCAAAATAGGCATACTGAGACAGTTTTTGTTGCTGAAAAAATATCAACGCTTTGATAAGAATTCCTTAACCAGCCTATAGTGGGGCAGTATGACTGACTTGAGTCACTATCATCAAGATTATACTAAGATAATTTTGTGGAACACATTAAGAGAAAGACTTCTTTAGCTAAACTGGGGCAAATTTTGATGGGTGAAAAGTTATGGTACCAATCCACAACATGCATCAAGGGTCGCTTCAGTCAAGTATGCAAAAGTTTGATTTTCATCCAAAAAATATAAAAATAAATCATGAATAATACATTAGAACATTCGTGCATCGATCTTACCTCTCATTCCATTACATTCAAAAAGCATATAATATTTATATCATGCATGACATAAAGCAAATACTCTCATAATAGCATCAAACATTGCATATTCACACTAATCAAACAATGCATATACATGACGTAATATCATCAAACAATGCATATACATGACATACATACATTAAATCACATCAATATTAAAGTCAATGCATATTCTCATTAATAACATGAAACAAAGCATATACATGGCATACAAACAATGCATATACAAGACATACATGTATTAAATCATATTAATATTCAAGTCAATACATATTCACTTTAATAATAAAAACATCAACATAAAACTTATGCATACACAAGCATTCAAACAAGAACACCCCCAAACCCATAATTTTCTTATGTTAAATAACAACCACCTCTCATGCATCAAAAGCATCATGATGCACACTCATGTCAATCAATGCATAGTCAAACTCATACATTAATCATTACAATACAAACATCAACATAAACTTCATGCACACATATCCCAAACAATTATACCATGGTACTTTTCATATGAACCATTGCAAATTGTGCATTCGAGGACCATGTGCTTGATGACCTCGAAGTCAATCTTTCCATGCTCTGTGCTTGGGCTTTTAAAATTTGAGGGCCCCGTGCTTGACGACCTCAAATTGTGCCTTCGAGGACCCCGTGCTTGACGACCTCGAAGTCAACCTTTCCAGGCTTAGTGTCTGACCTTTTAAAATTTGAGGGCCTCGTGCTTGACGACCTCAAATTGTGCCTTCGATGACCCCGTGTTTGACAACCTCGAAGTCAATCTTCTCAGGCTCTATGCCTGGCCTTATAAAATTTGAGGGCCCTGTGCTTGACGACCTCAAATTGTGCCTTCGAGGACCCTGTGTTTGATGACCTTGAAGTCAATCTTTCCAGGCTTCGTGTCTGGCCTTTTAAAATTTGAGGGCCCCGTGCTTGATGACATCAAATTTTGCCTTCGATGACCCTGTTCTTGACGACCGCGAAGTCAATCTTTCCAGGCTCTGTGCCTTACCTTTTAAAATTTGGGGGTCTCGTGCTTAACGACCTCAAATTGTGCCTTCGAGGACCTCATGCTTGACAACCTCGAAGTCAATCTTTCTAGGCTTCGTGCCTGACCTTTTAAAATTTGAGGGTCCCATGCTTGACGACCTCAAATTATGCCTTCGAGGACCCAGTGCTTAACGACCTCGAAGTCAATCTCTCCAAACTCCATGCTTGACCTTTTAAAATTTGAGGCTCTCGTTCTTGACGACATCGAAGTCAATCTTCTCAGGCTTCGTGCATGGCTTTTCAAATTTGAGGGCCCCATATTTGACGACCTCAAATTGTGCCTTTGAGGACCCCGTGCTTGACGACCTCAAAGCCAATCTTCCAAGGCTCTATACTTGAGTTTTAAAATTTGAGGGACCCGTGTTTGACGACCTCAAATTGTGCCTTTGAGGGCCCCGTGCTTGACGACCTTGAACAAAAACGTATTTTGAGCCTTAACAAAATCAACATTTATTTCTTTACTAGTTACTTATCATGACAACACCCCAAACTTCAGTTTGCGTAATGTCCAATAAACAACAAGTAAAGAGAGACAACTGTAAATACTCAATTTTGTCCGATCCAAAATACATTTTTTCAAAAAAAAATTAAACAAATAAAAAATGTTTTTTTTTACTTAATGATCCAACACATAAAATTTCAACTTGAATTTCAAAAACGGGTTTAATTGAACTTCCTCACAAAATTGTTTCCAAAAGGAAAAAAATGAATTTTGAAAAGAGTATTTAATGGATAATAAATAACTTCACGATAACTTATATTTTATCCATTTTCGTTTTTTTTTTAAAAGGAAATTTAAAAATAGTTTTTAAGTGACTTAATGATCGCTTATTAGCTAGAATTAATTCTTTAAAAATGTTTACAATGACAAATTTCATTGATTCTCATGCATATGGTAAGAATAGGAAGAAAAAATATTTGTTAGGACCCTACAAAAATAAAAATGCTTTTATAAGGTTTGCATGAAAATTAAATCCAAATCTAGTTTTTTTTAGAGTAAAAGTTATTTTTCCTACACTAACGTAGGTTAAAATAATTTTAGACTTTATAAGAAAAAATTATTTGGGCATTTTAATTGAAAAAAATACATTTTTAAGGATCACAAAATATAAAAAATATATATTATAAATTCATTTTGTAATTATTGATCATTTTGAATTTTCAAATATTGTGTCATAATGATAAAATTCAAAATTTTGAAATTCTTTTTAATAGTAAAAACCGGGTTACCTTTTTTCTCTCATTTGAATTAATTAGGAGATTGCACTTGATTTAAACATGTGCTAAAATTCCTAGCCTATAAAAAGAGAAAACTACACTATTTTTTCTTGCCTAAAAAATCACAATCTATTAAAAAATCATTCATTCTCGGAAAATCCTTCATCAATCCTCCATTCTCAAAAATTCTCCATCCATAATCTCAAAAATCTCTCATACACAACAAATTCATATCATCCACACACAACCACCTATCAAGTGACTCATCAATTTCTCATTCATTTTTTACTCAACCACAAGCCCATACGAATTTCATCCAGAAAGTCTTTCGTCCATCATCTATTCCAATAATCCTCAACCATTTTCTCAATAAAAAAATACATTCATCAATCATTTTCTTGCATAAACATCATCTTCCATGCACAATCATAAAAAACAATAATCCAAGATCTCCCATATGCAAAAATGAGAAAAAAGCACAAAGAAACTAAAGGAGAAATTATAATTGCATTAGAATACATTGTAGAAAAGCTTCAATTACATGTCAAAGTCACGTCTTTGAGTTTGTTTTTGCACACAAACTTCCTACATGCCTGCTCGACAGTTGTTAACCTTTTTTGCACCACTTTTCCTCAGAGTTGTAACATTCCATTGTTGTTGGAATCACTATGAAAGGTATGTCATTTTTATTACTTTCTTTTATAGTAGTTTGATTTTTGTTATCAATAATTGCATTAGTAATAATAATTATCATGATTGTAACATATAACTGTAACTACAACAAAAAATAAATGTATAAACAATACACTCTTTGCATACACATGCAACATTCTTTTTAATAAATATTTAATTTTGAAGCAAAATATGTAATTAATTAGTTTCTCACCATATATCAATTGAAAACTTATTCAATAAATATATAAAACAAAGATCTATGAGTGAATAAAAAATGAAATCACATTACCATAATTTTAAGATTTGAGATGCGGTATTGGACGTAAGGGCTATGCTTCTTCGCTCATATTAAAAACGGTTTTTAAATAAAAAACAAAAAATGAAATTTCTTAACTAAATTTTAATATGAGATGCGATATCGGACGTAAGGGCTATGATTCATTCATTTAAAAAATAATAATTTAAACGTTACTTCTTTTAACAAATAAAATCAACCAAACAAACAAATTGTTTTTACCCAAAGAACTACGTAGTCTTGATTTCCAAAAGGGATACGTAGAACCAAGATCACTATTGTCATACATAATAATAAAATAAAGTTTTTTTGGTAAAAATATAACACAATTCCATGCAATATAGTAGGGCACCGTTCAAACGAACAATTAGGGTGCTAATACATTCTCTAGTGTGTAATTGACTCCCGAAACTGAATATCAAAGTCTAAGGCCCAATGCGATTGAACAAAAAGATTTTTCTATATTTTTTACTCAAAAAAATGTAGTGGCGACTCTAAATGAGATCGCGCATCCGAAATTTGGGACACGACACTGACCAATCACAAGTTCATGACACATAATGTGTCATAAACTGCGAGACAATAGATGTTAACTCATATTACACATGATCTTTTTATTTGGTGTAAGACAAGAATAACTTCTTATAAATTTGGTTTAGATCAGAGATTTAGCACAAGGTTTAAAAGTCCTTGCCATTGTGAGAATGTGATACCGAAGAGTCATTCCTTAACCTCACTTTTATATCACTTTATTATTATTCAATCAAACACTTATCATTATAAATTAAAGAAAATGATATTCTCTAGCAGATATAAAGAGGAAAAGATACTCAGATAAGAGAGAAAAATGATTGGGGTTGTGATATGAAAATAAGAAAAATAAAATGAAGAATAAATATTCATTTCAGTGCATCATATTTTTGATGTTATGAGTTTGACTCTTCAAATTGAAAAGCTCAAAATGATCTAATTTTTTTTAAATGTGGGTCAAATTAGCAATTTCTAACATGTTTTACAGTATTTGATAGATTACTAATTTGAGCATAAAAATGATTAGTTTGACATACATTTGAAATTTTCGGTGACTAATTTGAGTTTTTCAATTTTTTTAAGGGATCAAATTGATAAATTCGAAAACATGAGAGATTAAAATGAAATATGAAGTGTAAATGATGATTCCTACTAACAATAGTAGGATGGTTTACTGAATTATGAAAGATGTAAGAGATGTTGTTTTATTCTTTTAGAACTGGTAGCTAATAGGCGTGTCTTGCGTGGATCTTTGGACTAATGAGTCGGGCTATCAAACGCGATAAATATGTGACTAAGTTGAGCTATCAAGTTCACATTTTCTGGGTTAAATTGTTTGCAATGGTTCTCACAAGCACATCATGCTCGCCTTACTTTATGACTCATTTCATAATCATAGTAAAATAAAAACATGATATGATAGATATTAAGATGAGTTTATAATCTATATACATCATCTATCATTAATTTTTTTTTAGAGTCAATGATAATTAACAAATCAATGGTGAATGATTACATATTAAATCCTATTAAGATAAGAAGGAACATAATATTATAGGGTTTGGTGCATGCCTAAATTTATATCATTATATAGTTTTCAAACACATTTTTTATTGGAAACTTTTTCTATGTTTTAGATGATAATGGAACATGAAAATATTAATATATTCTTATTCATAATTCACCGCGGAACAAATACATTACCAAAACTTGTGGCAAAAAATGAAGGGAAAAATAGAACAGCAAAAAATGAAGGGAAAAATAAAACGACTTATAGGAATAAAGGAAATGAGGGGGAAATCAAGATGAAAATAAATTGAATTAAAGACCAAAACAATATTTTTACCTTATTTTTTTTAAAACCTATATTAGCCAACACATATTATTATTATTATATTATAATTATTACCTCCTTTATCCACTAAAGGTTGGAAATTCAATTTATAAGTACTGTGTAAGAGGTAATAATATATTCATTTTGATACTACCAAATATATCTTATCTCCCTCTGATTAATGAATTAACCAATTTTAAGTTTCGTAGTTATCCCTCCAAACAAATATTGTTTATAAGAATCGAATCCTTCCTCTTAGAAATCTAATATATCATTTGACAAACACATATATATAAAATATGGAGTAATAAGATACCCTCCACTTTAAAATTTTATTCCTAAAAGTAAAAACATAAAACAAAAACAAAAGAAGACTAATCGGCTAATTCCATAGTGAATTGGTGACTGTTGAGAAACCCGGTGAGAAATTTGGTACGAAATTTGAAATATCATAAATTAGAGCGCGCTTATATTTTTTGGTTCTCCCTCCAATTTTATCTCACAAAATTCCCCTTTCTCCATTCCCACTTTCACAATCACTTTCATTCCTTATTCTAACCCTTACTCTGCTTAGGGTTTCACTTTCTCTTCCTCACTCTCACTCCCATTTCAACCATGTCTTCTGAAACCATAACTCCCGATCAACCTCTTCACGAGTCTCCACACAAAGATTCCACCGCCAAAGTAGAATCTACTGAACCAAATTCTCACAATGTGGTTTCAGTTGAAGTTGTTAATTCTGAATCTGAGATGAAAATCGCTGAAGACAATGGCGGAGAGAGCGAGCATGTAGAGGAGAAGAAGGAGGAAGAGACGGATCATGAAGTAGAGGAGAAGAATGACGAGGAGACAGATCATGAAGGAGAAGATGAAGAAGGAAGTGATGAAGAGGATGAGAGTGAGTCAAAGAAATTGGAGAAAGACAATTCACCTTCGACACCGGTGAGTGGAAGTGGGAAGAGGCCAGTTAGAGAGAGGAAATCAGTGGATAGGTACACTGTGTCTTCCCCTTCCAAGTTCCCCAGATCTTCCGCCACCAAACCTCTCTCTGTTGAACAGGTTTGGTAACAAATTATTGTGCTTGTTTTTTAAGAATTTAAGTGTTGGTTTTGATAATGTGAATCTGTGTTTCAGGGAAATGGTACTCAGCTGAAGGATATCCCAAATGGTAAGCTTAATTCAACTGTTGCTTTATCATTCTCTGTGTTAACGTAGCATCTGATATATTAGGCATCTCTGGTCTGTATTAATTATTTGTAATTTATGTGCATATACTTGTTTGTGAAATTGCCTTGCCATATTGAATTGAATTTATAGATGAAGTGGTTGTGAATCTTCTTTATGCCTTATGGCATTGGAAAATTTGGTTTGGAGTTTTAGCCTTTGCATATTAAAGTGTTCTAATGGAGTGTTCATAGTTAAAGAGGCCATACATTTCACTAGTAATTGGCTAAGTAGCAAGGGTTTGGCATCACCTTTAATTTACTCTGCAGTTCCTGTTTAGAAGTTGAACTTCATGCTTTCTGAGTGGTGCAATGTGGATTGGCATATGTTATGAAAAAAATTCAAACAACCAGATTCTCCCCCTGTTTGTTGAAAGTTGGTTTCTAATGAAAAATTGATAGTGATATTTTTTGTTTGGCCTCTTTGCATAATCTGCTCATTGGACTTGACTTCAAAATGTGAAGTGGCAATTAAAGCATTTTTGCCGAAAGTTATCTGTTATCAGTCTTTCTTTAGATATTATTGTAGTGTCAGAAACATAATGAGTTCCATATATTGTGTCTGATAGCTGTTTGTTGCTTTGGAATGCAATATAGGGTGCTCAATTCCACTTGTTCATTTGATGTCCTTTTCTCTTCAACTTTTTAATTCTAAATGTTTGAAGTAATGAGTTGGAAAGAGGTACACTGCAATTTAGATTCACTCCCTTGGTGCTCATTACTGGCTAAGGCATCTGAAACTAAATTCTTTGCTTTTGACCTAATGCTTAGTGGTCTGAAACTAAAGTTTTTCTTTTCAAATTTCTAATCAAGTTATCACTTCTAAAAAATTTCAGTGGCTTTTAAGTTGTCAAAGAGAAAACCTGATGACAGTCTGCGTACACTTCACAATATACTGTTTGGGAAGAAAGCCAAGGTGATATCCCAACATAATTCCATGAATTATTCTGCATTGTTTTTCTATTAATTTCTCTCTCTAAACTTAAGGATGCACCAACGCTGGAGCACCATGGTTGTTCCTTGAATGTTAGTGACACACTTTCTTGTGTAGGCACATGATTTGAAGAAAAATATAGGTCTTTTTTCTGGCTATGTGTGGGCTGAAAATGAGGTACGACTGTGTTGTACGCTGTACTAATGCACTATCTTTTGATCCTGTGTGATTGTATGTGTGTATGGTTTGATGTGGGTCTTATCTTTTATAACTTTTGGCAGCAAAAACAAAGGGCCAAGATTAAGGAGAAGATTGAGAAATGTGTGAAAGACAAATTGGTAGAATTCTGTGATATCCTCAATGTTCCAATAAATAAGACAGGTCTGAAGAAGGTAAGTACTGATAATATTTTCACATCAATGTGGAAGTGTAGGTTGTGTTATATATTCTAAAACATTGTTAACGGGACATTATTTCAGGAGGAAATATCTGCGAAGTTGTTGGAATTTTTGGAGTCTCCACATGCTACAACTGATGTTCTGCTTGCTGAAAAAGTAAATGTTTAATTTTTTTTATCAGTGTCCAAGGGTTAAGATAAATTGATATTGGTTTAAGTTGTGACATAAAATTAATAGATTATGTTCCCTCAGTTCATATTTTTTTCCATACTACTCTGAAGCTGCTTTGTTCACGGAGAATATGTCTTGCAGTTAACAACTTATACACTTTTCAAACATGAGAGAACTCACCTGTGATTGAAGACTAATTTTGTCCCTCATTTTAATGATATTTGAATTGCAAGACCGGACCAGCATTACAAATATTATCTGATACTTGGATTAATCAATAATACTTATTTCTCTAGAGCCAATTCTTCATGTGTCCCATTTGTTACAATATGTGGTTTTAATTTGTATAAATTTTTATTTTACTTTTACTGTGTTTAGTTTTTTAATGCTTGTTTTTATCTTACAGAAAGGAAAAAAGCGAACCAAAAAGGCAACCCCAAGCAAATCTTCCAGGGAAGCATCTGCTAAGGTGTGTTTTCACACTACAGTTTAAATTCATTCTGGCATTGGCATATCTTTTATGCAGTAATCTTTGCTGGGCAATCTCTTGCATCAAAACCTGGTGGTCAATGATTGATTCTGCATGTAGCATGTGATGATATTTTTTCTAAATGTCTGTTATTTTTAGTGCTTTCTGTGCTTATCCTCTCATCATGATTATGATTCGAATTTACTAATGGTAGTGCGTTTCATTGGCTTGCTCTATTTCATCTGGTCTTTCCCCTTGAAACTCATCTTTTTGGTTTACTGACTTCTACTTTAGTCTTTTATAGACTGGTGAAGCTTTTTTTAGTTAATACTAACTAAAAGGCTGAGACTAACCTTTATAGTTTCAGTTCCAGGTGCTGGAATTGTTTCTCTTTAAGCTCAGTATTGTCAAATAGTGGCCATGGTCGATAGCAGAACTTTGGCAATCACCATAGGCCACCATCTGTGGTTGACAACACTGATTTAGATAACCAGAGCATGATATCTGTATTTTTTCTTTCTGTATTCTTCAAAGTTGCCAAGTGTGAAAGCCAACCAATGCTTACAAATTTTCATTTGGATTCATGTATTTTATTGCTGGCGTGAATCTCCAATTATAACCATGTTAATTATATTGGATTTTTTATTAGTTACATTTTTTGTTGCCTTTTATTCTCATACACTGCAAGAGCATTAAACATGGCATGCTTCAAGATTTTTGTTGTTGTTAATATTTTATTTTATCTGGATTTAGAAGCAAAAGCAAACTTCATCAACTGGGAAAAAGAGAAAGCAGTCCTCTGATGTTGAGGAAGATAATGATGCTGAATCTTCAGATGCAAAGGATGATTCTCAGGAAGATGGTGAAGATGTTTCAGCTTTCAGAAGTGAAAGTGATAATGAGGAAAGTAAGTCAGAGGAAGAAGAAGACCAACAGAAGCCTCACAAGCATTCTTCAAAAAGGACTGTGAAGGAGGTTCAAACCACACCTGTCACGAAGGCCACTGCAGTGAAGGCTGCTAAAAGCAATCAAAAAACTACAAAACAATCATCTTCAGAGAAGAATGCCACTGACAGTTCTTCTGCCTCACTTTCTAAGTCAAAGCAATCTGCATCAAAGAAACAGAGAACTGTAAAGGAAACGCAGGACAATGAGGGGAAGGTGGCAAACAAAAAACAAACTGATGAATCTTCAAAAGACTTGGTTAAGGATGAAGGTGCCATCTCCCTTATTGCATTTTGATGTTATCATCTGCATTAAATCCAGTATCCGATGTCATGTTGGTTTATCGAAATATATTTTTCAAGTGTGTGCTCAATTATGCTCGTGTAATCTGTCAAACTGTACCTGCGAAACTTTACCTCCACATATAATTGTTACATTCTGTCAAGTTACATAAAAACTTCAATTTTATAGGACTCAATTTTTCTTGTGTTTTTTCTCACTTGCCCATTCTATTCTGATTCAAGTTGCAGGTAAAGGTAAAGGTAGTAAGAAGGCCAAGGCAGAACCTAGTAGGGATGATTTGTATGCAGCGGCTGTTGATACTTTGAAAAAAGTAGATTTCAATACAGTGAGTAATGCTCTTTGTGCCATTTCATGTTTTATTTGAATGTGTATACTATTTTTTTAATCTCATTTGTAATATTTTGTATGTTCCCTGATGCAGGCAACTTTATCTGATATCCTCAAGCTACTTGGTATAGCCTTTCTCACTGATTAAATTCTCTTCTCTGAAAAAAGGGAGGAACTTAACTTATTTGTATTGAAATGTTGGCAGGTACACACTTTGACCTGGACTTGATGCACAGAAAAGCAGAGGTGAAGGATGTAATTACAGATGTAATTAATAACATGTCTGATGAGGAAGATGGAGAGGAAGCTGAGAATGTTGATGCCTAAATGTAATTGGGTGAATAGCAGAGATTGGAGACATGGATCATCCAACAGCTACATTTTCTGTGCACGAGTAGATATTTAGTTTGAGCTGTAACCTTTTCTCTGATAGATGTTCTCAGTTAGGTTATATTTTCTATCTTGTTATATTTATAGTCCCTCTTATTTCTTATATTCAATAGTTTGTTTGTTTATTCACCTGCATGTAAACAATATCGCCTTTTAATCTAGATCGACATGTTTTTTTAATTAGTTGAAAATAGTTTGTGGATCTTTCAAAATTGATGTTTCAATTTGTTTCCTTGCTGATAAAGGTTCCCGCTGTATTTATCTTGACCCCTATTTTGGTTTGCGAACTTGGGAGTCAGCTCTTGTGGTTTTAGTTAGCCACACATTAATGTTTGATTTATTCATTATTTATTTTATAAGTGTAATATGCTTTAAAACTTTAAAGAACTAATGATGAATATTTATCATAATGATATAGTAGTGTATAAAATTTGTATATTATTACTGCATATTTTCTTCTCTTTTATCAATTGTTGTTTGTTTAATGATTTAATATGTGTACGATGATAATATAATGTATTTTATCTTTTCAACAAATCATCTCCTATTCATTTATCAATTGCTCTTTGTCCAATTGTCGTTAAAGTCAGGTAGTTGATCTAATTGTTCTGCTATGAAGTTATTGCATGTTGTTCATTCATTGAATTTCTCCCTTTTTTTTTCAACTCACCTTATCATCTCAATTGTTTTTAAACTAGTTTTGTAGACAATTTGGTTGACGATAATTGTTCCATTAATGTACTATATGCCGCTCCTGCTTTATCGGCGTTATTATGTCAAAAATGAAACCTTAGTCGGTTGCAATATCTAAGACTCATACGTAACATCAAAGTCAATCTATTAATAATTGTACCATAATTGATAATGGATTGCATAGAGTTGGGCGAAGTCTTATACCTATGTCATCTTAATATTAATAAATATTTAAAGTTTATATATTAGATCTTGCAAACGAATGTCCTAAGGAGACCCTTTAAGAAATAAAAGGAGAGTTTTTATTGGGAATTTAGACAAAAGTATACTTGATTTATTGAATACAACATTTGCCAATAACATTTTGCTTCTTTTGATTCCTTAAAGAGTATGGCTGGAGCACTTTCTTTGTATTGTCCTCATATATCTTCATCATATATCTATTGTCCAACAAATTGTTTATCAATGATTGACATCGTCACGAATTGAATTATAATCAAAAAAATTTGGGCCGTTTACTATCATTGATGGTTATATAATTCGAACAATTCAAATAAAATAAAATTGTGTATAATATTAAAATTAAAAAGAATATTAAAAAAATAAATGGATGGAGATCACCTGTCCGAAATGATGTCTCATTCCATATCCAAATCAATTAGAGTGCTTCATTTTATTAGTTTTGGTTTTTAAATTTTTTATTTATCCACGTATTAATATATGATTGGCTTGGGAAAGAGAATTAGACACCTTTGAGACATGTGATCCCCATCCTACCTAATGCGCCACGAAATACTATTCTTTCAACAATTATCCTATTTATAATTTTCTAACTTCATGTCCCTAATCAATTAAACTTCATAAAATAATATTAAAAATTAGTTTTAATTTTAAGGATTTTCTTTTAATTGAAAGAAACTTTCTAATTGACTTAGTATACAAAGCAAGATATGAATGGAGAAATGTGATTAACCATTAATCTAGTCTAAAGCAAGGTATACTATATATCTAGAACTGACCAGACCTGCAAAGCCTAGTCTTCTGCTATGGTGAAGTTTGTAGTAAAGGCAATGTAAGGTTTGAATAGAGTTATTGACTTATCGAAGGCCCTCGGGGCATTAACATGACGTAGAGCAGGGTTATTTGACCCATGAAAACATGACTAAATCATTTTTTGTGGGAAAGCCAGATGGGAGAAAATGAATATCCTCTATCGGATCACCTACAAGTTTGTCATGCAAAACAATGTCTTTATCTTTAATATTACAAGTGTACATAATTATCGGACATTGCAGTACTTGAACTTCTTTTTATCAAATAACAAATTTCATTAATATTATGACTTTAATAAATAATAATATTTATACACCGTTTAGTGTAAAGTTTTCAAAAATAGATAATTCATCATTCATGTACATTACTTTTACTTAAAAGTTAATAGTAATTAACATTTAAATGATGAAATAAAAAAATCTTATACTCGCACAACATATCTATTAAACTTTAATAATGTTATATTTAAGTCTTTTTCAACTATGTTACAATCTTATAAATCATAACTATAGGTTAACTTCCATCTAAATCATCAAATCTTTATCCAATATTCCACATATTAGCTAAAGTTACCAAAATCACACATCTCAAACTCATCCAATCAAATTCCTATAGCTACCTATCACCATTGTTAATTGGTCTAGTAGCAAGTAGATAGCACCCCAAGTGTTAGTCCAATATCGATAATTAAAGTTTGGGAGATGATTCACTTATTTTCAATTCTAGTCATTAATTTTAGGAAATCCAATGGTTTGAATTAGTGAGTGAATCTAAACTATTAGATTCTTTAGAATTAATGGCTATGATTGAAAGTAAATTTAAAAAACTTACTCTTAAAACAAGTGGATTTCCTTTATTAAAGTTGAAGTTCTACTAAATAACTTCACAATTCTATAATCATTTATATCATTGTTTTATCAAAAAAATACCCAGCTACTTGCCATTACAGAGGTTTGTGCGTCTCTATCTGGTCAGTTAGCAGGTATATATAAATATAATAAATGTCCCAACATTTATTAGTACATCAATTTATAAACATAAATAATTTCATAAATGACTAGTCAAATTATATATTTTCTTAATCAACCTTTATATACTTTTCTCCCTCCTTCCTATCACGACAAGACAACCATCATGGAACCCTGAATTCATTCCCTACTCCTAAATTTATGTCATATGTGTGCAAAAAATAAACATTATAAGAACAACTATCACGATCTATAGAAAGTAGAAAATGATCATCACCTATGGATGAAAATTTTAAAATAAGGAACATACAAATATCATAAGAAAAAGCACATAAAAATGTATTATGGTTCAAATAAATCATTCTATATCAACTTAGCATGTGCTATTGCCTCTACCTTTAGATAATGCTAGTGCACTACAGAGCTGTTTGTTCTCCTTCGTTGACTAATACAACCCCCACCCACACATACACCAATTTATGGTGATTAAAGACCTATGTGTCACTTCACCGCTGATCTTGAATATTTGAGGCTTTGTACATAACAAAATAAGTCGTTGAATGATCATTGTTAATTACGATATTTGACGTAGTGTTTAATGGAAGATTGAGGAAATTGAATAGTTAATATATTCTCATACTTTATGTGACACTATTTTATAAAAAAATTGAATTATAATTTAACACTGAAAATGAAACAAAGTATTAATTTATAATTTTAAATTTTCATGAGCTCAAAGGTTTTAACTATTTTATCAATATTATTATGTCTATACTATCATAGTTATCAAAGGAATTTAAAGTAAAACTATGAAATATACTAAAGTCATTATATAATTTATAAAAAATAAACATATTAACAAAATAAAGAATAAAAGTACATAAATTTAATTTCAAAATTGTTTTTAAAATAAGCCTTATCATGGTGGACCGTATACGGTCTCACTTGTAGCACCTACATAGGGCATCATGCCCTTGTGTCACGTCCAATGCATGTACTAAGCATTTCATTATCTGTATTACTAAACTTAAATATATAAATAAATGCCGTTTATAAAATTATATAGATATTACCTTACTTATATTTACACATAATATTTTTTTAGTCTTGCTAATAACACTATAGTATATATACAAATATTCAATAAGAATCACATATAAATATGAATATTCAACCAATCTAGTGACTAATTTCTTGAATGGCTGAATGCTATATCATGCCAATAATAAGTTTTCTATTGGCATAATTGTTAGGAATAAATTGAGTATTAAATACTTAAGAGACTCAAAACCTTTTTCAATTGAGTCAATACAATTGATTCTGTTTAATTGTTGAAAAACCATGTACATATTGTTGAAAATATAGTGTATATCTTGATGACCAATAATGGCATTACCTCAGCGAGCAAGATACTAAATAATAATTATTCAACTTTACAAACTCATTATCATCTTCCTTGTTATTTTGATAGATGCATGCTGTTTACATATTATTTATATATTTTAATATATTAAAAAACGATTTAAAAAGATAAATACATTAAAAATATTTTATATCTTTACTTTAAAATAATTGTAAAAAAAAAATAATATGCAAAAATAACGTGTAAAAGTCATCCGTTTCCTGCCAATATTTTTCTCTAGATGGTCAAACATTAAAT
The DNA here is from genome assembly GCF_001865875.1 of Lupinus angustifolius. Taxonomy (NCBI): domain Eukaryota; kingdom Viridiplantae; phylum Streptophyta; class Magnoliopsida; order Fabales; family Fabaceae; genus Lupinus; species Lupinus angustifolius. The sequence goes on from NC_032009.1 coordinate 24,875,036, forward strand.
AACTCAACGGTTACAGTTGGGCTGTGATTTAAAAAGAAAGAAAAACATCACATTGTTTATCCCATAAATCGTTTTACTTGCTGTGATTGAATAAATAAGATATATTTAAATTAAAAATTTAATAATTAAATATTTTATAACCAATCACAAAAAGTAACACATAAAAGATCTGTTGTCAAAAGAAAAAGAGAATAACTACCTAACCCAAACAACATTTACAATAAAGTTACTTATGTGAACACCAATCTTTTAAATACTGGATGAACCTATTTTAACTTTTCACATATTTTTCAAATTTTTTTCTCCAATGATTTTTTTGGAGTTAAGATATTTCCCCCCCTTTACAATAGTAATCTTCTACGAACCATCAATTCTCTTTTGTCTTACATACATTATATCAGTATCCCACCTTAATAATGCAATTTTATAAAAATTCAATAATAAGTGGGTGAAAATTTAATTAAAATGGCCATATCTATGTTAACTTCAACCTTAAAAAAAGTATATGAGAAACAATAGTCAGCAGGAGGATATAAAATACGGTTAGGCTTATTTAAACTTAGTTAAAACCCATTTACTTTCACCTTTAATTGATATATACAACCTCACACACACATCAAACACTTTTTATACAAGGGAGAAAATCTCACATAAAATAGAAATAAAACGTGTAAATATATAAAAATAAAATGATATTAATTATAAAAATATATACATATGAAAGATAATAAGTGATATAACCAAGAGTATCCCCTCTTATAGATAAAAAGTATTAATCTATTTTAATTTGTAGTTATCATTCTAAACAAATGTTGCTCTAACAAATTGATAATTTAACATTAACATACATAATGATATAATAATATAATCTTACACATTTCAGCATGCATGTCTAGTTGATAATGACTGACTATTTTATATGAGTAACAATATGTATTACCTATACTACTAATTAAAATTTAAAAGAGAATTTGTAGTTACAATAAGTAAATTAGCTTATCCATATTTTATTCTTATAATAAATTATAGTTTCAACTTATATCTATTATCTTTATAATATTGTTATCACTCATATTTTACTGTTATATCTTTAAAGTATATTTTTAGTCTATAAAAATCATATCGAATAAATTGATAATATTAAATTTATTGAATTAAAAAAAGTTGGATTGCATGCCTTTCAAAAATCATAGTTTATTTGTATGATGTTATGATACTATTTTTCTCCACATTTTTTCCTACTTATAATAAAAGGACTTAATTTGTTTTTTATATACAGAATGGATGATTATAGATATGTGTGAAAAATGATATGGAGAATTCGATCTTATCCTATAGAAAAAGAGAGAGAAATTAAAAAAAAAAAGATAAAATATATTGAGTCAGCCTGTTTAACTCCAAGAGTGGAAGAATTTATTCATGTTTAAAGTTAAGGGGAATTTAACGGAAAAATATATTTTTATATCATTGAATATGACACTTAAAAAAATGTGTCATCATCTATGTGATATATGTGTAAATGATTATAGAATTATGTTGCATTTTAAATGAAAAATATTTATAAAAAATGGTAGAGACTAAGTTATTCAAGCTTCATGTCGGAAATACAATTCTGTTTATGAAAAACAATTTTATATAGGTAAAACTCATTTTTGGTGACACTATGTCTGTAAGGATCTTTGACTAAAAGCTATGAATACGTGTGAACAAATAAATTGAATAACGTATTTATTACTTTAATTAAGTATTATCTTTCAAATATTCAAATAATAAAGCTAGAATTTTTTATTGAAGACCTAAAAAATTATAAAATTTTACTTGCATTTACATTTTTCACAAAGAAAAGATATATAAAATAAAACATTTATAATTTTTTAAGATAACCATAAATATTCGATCTCAATAAAAGCCTATGCCTTTACAAATAAGTGATTAATCTACTAATATAAGATTTTATTAGATTTGAGGATGATAAAAATCCAAGTTTTCAGCTCTTAATAATGATATTTGTTAGAGAGACAATCATATACCCAAAAAAAATTATTTCAAGGATTGGTGGTATTATATAAAAAAAGTCAACCGGTTTCCTCTTCCTATATAACTTCCTTGGCACCAAAGTTTTCATATGCAACTATTCAGTTCCACAATTTTTAAGGTCAGAATCTATTTCCTCTGCATCATAAATCCACAATTTCAGTGAGTTGTTTTGTAAGTTCTTAATCTGGTATCTTTCATTTCCTCTAACTTGCACCATACTTCCATTTATGGTATGAAACAATTTTCCAGAAAATTATACATGACATGTTTTGAAGTTTATGGACACATTTAAGAATACAAATTTTATGCAAAATGATATTTCTGTATTATTATTTTTTCCATCCATTTTAACTCTTTTTCAAATGCTGACCAGGTTCTTCTCTCATGGCAAATAAACTTGATATAAGGCAAGGAAAAACAACTCTTGTTCAACCTGCAAAAGAAACAGCAAAGGGTCACTTCTTCCTTTCAAACCTTGACCAGAATGTAGCAGTTCCAGTTCGCACCATTTACTGCTATAAACCCAGTTCTAGAGGCAATAACAATGATGCTGTGGAAGTCATAAAAACTTCTTTGTCAAAGGTTCTTGTTCACTATTACCCTTTAGCTGGAAGATTGGGTATAAGCTCAGAGGGTAAACTTGTAGTGAATTGCACTGGGGAGGGTGTTATTTTTGTTGAAGCTGAAGCGGATTCTATGATAGAGGATATTGGAGATATGAACAACCCTGACCTTGCTAATCTTGGGAAACTGGTTTATGATATACCTGGTGCAAGGAACATACTTGAGATACCTCCTCTAATAATTCAGGTTTGTTTTCCAAAAAATAGTATCATGTGGTAGCTAGAAATAAATGCATGGTTCAAAATAGTACTTCATATCACAGGAAATGGTTGGATTTAACTTTTGGGAGTTTAAAGTAGATACTTACACATATATCATGCAGTTTTACTATAAGAAAACGAGTTTTTTCCACATTATATTAAGTATTTGTTTTGTTTAAAAACGTATAGTAAAGTGAATTTGTTTTTAAAATGACATGTAACTTTTGGTGCATCTCTTTTTAAATTATGTGGTAACTTAAGATTTTTACACATTTTATAATATATTTTTTAAAGGGTAGATCAGATATGCTCTAATATTCATGAGCATTCTCACTTTATATAACCATGCAAATCTTTTGTCATTATTGATGTTTCAAATGGTATCTCAAACCAATGAAAATTGTTATTTAATTGAAAAAAATATAAACTAATATTTTATATATTTGGTGAAATATTATTGGATAGGAATGCATGGACAAATTTTTTTGGGACAAAAAATCTGTGTCCTTAAATGAAACCCATGAAGAGTGATATTAAAACCACATTCATCTATCATGGTCTAGTGATTTAAGTTTCCACTATATCCTAAAACTTTGATTATTCTTAGGAATGATACTTATTTAAAGGAAGAGTCACTTGTCCCCGAAAGATCAAACTATATTCATATGGTTTAACTTTTATATATAAAAAAAGTGTGCATAATTTTGTAACATCAGTAAGGTCAACATAATTTATCTTCATTTTTGGGCTGTGAATTTGGTTAAGGATTTGAAAATAATCAAGTAATCTTTCATTTAGAGACAAGCAGTTAATGAGTTAAGAAATTGTATCTAAATTTTCAAGAAAAGTCTTTCTTTGTTGATTTCATAGTCATTGTGAGGAAATGATTAGCATAATCTTAATTATATAAAAAGGTTAAATAAGTTTTCCGGTGTGTTAGATTATTATAATCCTCCTATGTATAATCCTCCTATGTATAAGTTTTCCGGTGTGTTGTATTATTATAATCCACTTATAACATATATTTTTTTTAATTATAATGAAATAATATATTTATTATTGAAAATAAAAAGAGAAAATAAAAACTTTCATCTTCTATAATAGAGATGATTGTTATTCAATATTATTATTATCATATAATTTCAAAAGATAAACATATGAATGGAAAAACCTATGAAGTCAATATAAAATTTAAAATAAATTCCTGGGCCATGCACCTAATTACACAAACAGTATTTACTTGGTTAAATAAATGAGCTATTTTCCTACAGTAGCATGTATTTTAGGATCAACCAAACTATATCTCTAATCTTTTCAGGTGACAAAGTTCAAATGTGGAGGATTTATTTTGGGTGTAAACGTGAATCATTGCATGAATGATGGTTTGAGTGCTATGCAATTTCTGAATGCATGGAGCGAAACTGCCAGAAGAAGCATAGACTTAAAGATTCTACCATTTCTTGATAGAACCATCCTCAAAGCACGAAACCCACCAAAAATAGAGTTCCCACACCATGAATATGCTGAAATTAAAGATGTATCAAACACAAGTCACGATGTAAAAGAAAAAATGCTCAACAAGTATTTTCTTTTCACTCAGGAGAAGCTTAATCTGCTTAAGAAAAAAGCCACAGAAGATGGGGTTTTGAAGAAGTGCTCTAGTTTTGAAGCACTTTCAGCTTTTGTGTGGAGAGCTAGAACTGAAGCCTTAAGGATGCACCCTGATCAAGAAACTAAGCTACTTTTTGCTGTTGATGGAAGATCTAGGTTTGTGCCACCAATACCAGAAGGGTATTTTGGTAATGCTATTGTTTTGACAAATGCAATGTGCAAAGCAAATGAGTTACTGAAGAAGCCTTTTTCACATGCAGTAGGGTTAATTATCAATGCAATTAATATGGTCACAGATAGTTATATGAGATCTGCTATTGATTATTTTGAAGTTAAAAGAACAAGGCCTTCCTTAACTGCAACCCTTTTGATCACAACTTGGACTAGGTTGTCTTTTCACACTACAGATTTTGGTTGGGGTAAGCCTCAGTCTTTTGGTCCTGTGACATTGCCTGGGAAAGAAGTCATTTTGTTTTTGTCACATAGTGAAGATAAAAGAAGCATTAATGTTCTCGTGGGTTTGCCTGCACCTGCCATGAAAATATTTGAAGCACTTATGGAGATATATGAATAGAGATCAGTTATCCCAAAATGTCCACTTTCTATGGTGTTTTAAAAGCGTTGTTGAATCTAATCCTACGTTATGGCGTGAAAAAACATTGTTAAATGACAACTTTAAGCAATGTTGTTTTGCAATTCTGACGGGGTGTAGTGAAAGTCTAAGAAAAATAATAATTACAATAAGATCAATGACAAAGTTCATCTTCAATCATGTATGCCCTTGTAAGATATTCAACTAAGAATTACAATAAGATCAATGATGCATTGTATATTCATATAGCTTTTAATTTCTCAACCGTGAGATACATCTTATCAATGATATTGCTGTATTATTAGAGAGCTACAGACAAATTGTTGCAGTAGAGGTCACTAAGACCAATTTGAAGACTCTAAGATCAATTTGAAGGTGCTGCTGCGTCTGCATCATCCAATGTGAACTTGAAAATACTTGAGTAGAGGACTTGAAATCTAACACATTAATATCATTCATTCTCTTCTACTTTCAAGTGTACAAAGTACTCATTGTGAGAATCATTTCATCGTACTCTATAAACCTCTTCAAACTATTACAAACATTACACATGTTGAAATTTGAGTGAATCTTGATAAGGATCCAATAGGTGAATATGGGTGTGGGTAATATTTCTCTGCTTACCCAATGGATTGTTTCATTTTTTGGGAACTCATCTCGGCCTTATACCCTAAGTTAACATAATCCCAAATGTCGATTGAGTTAGCTTTTGAACCAGAACCAAAATCCGTCAATATGCTTGATTAAATATAATGCACGTTCATTTTAGATAAATTATTCTCAATATCACTTATTATTATGGATATATGATTTGACATTTGAAATGATACATGTACATATATTATTAATCATGTATGTAGGATAAAAAATTAGAGAATTAATGATATTTTCGATCAAAGATATATCATTAACTCTTTACACAATTGAATAGACACACATACAAGAATAATGAATGAGTGACAATGAGCCTGGTTGGATCGGGTCATGTTTATCCCTTATCTGACCATAAATATTGATTGGTTCCAATTTTTGAACTCGAACCTAGGCGATGAAACCCAACCCTGATGGGACCAAATCAGTAAGCGAGTGAGGTCAGATTCTCATCACCCCTATTAGAGACAACCAATAAAATTTTGACAACACATTAAAAATTTAATTCTAACTAAAGTTTAGTCATAAATGATAGTACCAAAAAACTTAAATATATTTGTCTCTAAATATGATATGTTAGATACGTCTCCACACAATTTTTCTCTAAGGAGAAAAAACTTGTGTAAATACATATCTAACACATCATATTTAATGACAATTTTTTGTCTATCCATAATAATTATTTAATATTAACATTTTAATGAGTTGTCAATATTTTCTTGGTTGTCTTTAGGTAGATACGTTTTTTTACAAATTCTTTGAGGATGATTTGTATTTTACTACCACCTTGGATAAGGTAGCACTACACAGAATTCGCTTCAACAATGATCCTTTAACAACACTTTCTAGCATAACACTATTAAATACAATACGAAAGATAATTAACAGTGCTCTTTTAAATAAGCGTTGTTAAATTTGATATGTGGATATAGCTTTAACAGCGTTTTTTCAAGAAGTGTTGTTGTATGTTTGCCTAAGATATTCTACATCACTTTTTTTAATGAATCGTTGTTGATTTGAATCTATTTAACATCGCTTTTTACAATAAGTGTTAAAAGTGACATATCAACAATGTTATTTACAATAAGTGTCGTTAGAAGTCATATATTCAAAAATACTTCTTTTAGTTATTACTTAATATGTTATGAAATTATTTAATTTTATTTTGAAAGATATAACTCGAGTAAATATTACACGAAAATAATTGAAATTGTTAACAGAAACTCATATGCTAGTTTTTCATATGTAACACAACTTGGTCATACATATACGAAAAATACAAATTTTTAGTACTTCAAAAATATTCTAAATCACCAACCAATATTATTAAAATAGAATATTAATGTATGTGATTTGACACAACAAAAACTCAAATTTGTGGTACGTAAATTATGTTATTTGTCATTCCATTATCAAAAGTTGAACATAGTTTTAAAGAGTTTTGATATTTAACAACACTTTTTTAAGCACGCGATGTTGATTTGAATCTATTTAACAATGTTTTTTACAATAAGCGCGGTTAACGGTGATATGTTAACATCACTTTTTACAATAAGCATTGTTAAATGTGAGATATCAACATCGCTTTTTATAATGAGTGTTGTTAAAAGTCATATATTCAAAAACGTTTATTTTAGTTATTACTTAATATGTATTTATGAAATTATTTTATTTTATTTTGAAAGATATAACTCGAGTAAATGTTACACGAAAATAATTCAAATTGTTAACGGAAACTCATATGCTAGTTTTTCATATATAACACAACTTGGTCATACATATATGAAAAATGCAATTGTTTAATACTTCAAAAAATATTCTAAATCACCAACCAATATTATTAAAATAGAATATTAAGGTATGTGATTTGAGACAACAAAAATTCATATTTGTGGTAAGTAAATTATGTTATTTGTCATTCTATTATCAAAAGTTGAACATAATATGTGAACTAATTTTTTTTAAAGAATTTTGATATTTAAAAGCAATTTCTTAAGCAGTCGCTCTTGATTTGAATATATTTAACAACACTTAGTGAGCACGATTCTTTGCAGATTTAAAAACAAAACCTCACACACAATAATATACTTCTTATTATTCAATATTATATTTCTCTTATTCTTCTTCTTGTAATGCCCCAAAAATTACTCCAAAAATATTGCTCAAATATGAGTAATTTTTTTTTGAATAATGTAATATAAATTTTTTCTCCTTTTCGGGACATTACTTTAAGTAACATAAATTGCGGAAAATCAATAACCATTACCTAATGGTAACAAAAAACAACTCAACATATCTTTGAATAATTCTTAATTGAAAGAGCGTGAAACGTTAGTACAAAATACAAGGCGAAATGAAATTTTCGCATAAACTGAAACTATACAAAACAAACTGACTAATTCAACACATCAAAAGTACCCTGCACAGATACCCTACCCAAAAAGCAAAACATAAATGGAAATGGCTTCTAACGACTACCTCTAGTATCTGCAGGTGCGAGTGGTATGCTGAACTCATACTCAATTTCGTAACCAAGGTTGTTTGCAAACCATTCCACAACTTCGAAGTGAAACGCGGGTCTCTATCTGAGATAATATTTGTAGGAATACCATGCAATTGGACAATCTCTTTGATATAAAAATCTGTTAGCCTTTCCAAGAAGTATTTCATATTGATTGGTAGAAAGTGAGCCGTCTTTGTCAAACAATCCATTATCACCCAAACTGCGTCATAACCTTTTTGAGTCCGAGGAAATCCACTCACAAAATCCATTGTGATGCTATCCCACTTCCAAACAGGGATATCCAAAGGTTGAAGTTCTCATCTGGGTCACTTTTGCTCGATCTTTGCCTTTTGACATGTTAAACAATGCGAGACATACTCTACTACTTTTTTATTCATACCGAACCACTAGAACATCTTCTTCAAGTTTTGATACATCTTGGTAGCTCCAAGATGAATACTTAGTTTGCTCTTATGGGCTTCGTCCAAGATTTCCATTTTCAAATTAGGGTCTATTGGCACACATGCTCGGTTCTTGCATCTCAACACTCCATCGGTTCCTTCTTAAAATTCTAGGGCTCTTCCTTCAACCAACAAGGTTCTCAATTCTTGCAGTTCTGGATTTGAACTTTGCAAACCTTTTACTTGCACCGTGAGGCTTAAATTCCTGAAATCCTCAATCAATTCCATTTCCTTAACCATCATGGTTGACATATGTAGGGACTTTCTACTCAAGGTATCAGCCACCACGGTAGATTTCCCAGGGTGGTACTGGAGATCAAACTATTAGTCCTTGAGGAATTTAATCCACCGTCTCTGCCTCATGTTTAGCTCCTTTTGGTCGAACAGATACTTCAAGCTTTTGTGATCACTAAAGAATTTGAATCTTACACCATAGAGGTGATGTCTCAAGATATTGAGAGAAAATATGATCGCTGCGAATTTCAAGTCGTGTTAGATAATTCTGCTCATGTGTCTTTAGTTGTCTTGAAGCATAACCTACCACCTTTTGTTATTGCATCAACACCCAACTCATGCCTTGTTTAGACGTGTCACAGTACACTTTGTAGTTCTCCTTCAGGTCTGGTAGAATCAACGCATGCGTTGTAGTCAATATTTTCTTCAATTCTTGAAAGTTTTCCTCACACTTCGTCGTCCAGACGAAAGCCTTGTCTTTCCTTATTAACATAGTCAATGGCAATGCCAACATCGAAAACCATTCAATGAACTTCCGATAGTATCCTACTAAACCGAGGAAGCTTCTAATTTCGGTTACTAATTTTGGAGAATTCCATTCCATCATCGTTCCTACTTTAGCAGGGTCGACAACAACTCCTTCGCTTGATATCACATGCCCGAGAAAATTCACTAATTCTACCCAAAATTCGCATTTTGAAATCTTGGCATAGAGTTGGTTGTCCTTTAATACCTGCAATACTATTCTCAGATGCTTCACATGTTCATCCTGATCCTTCGAATAAATCAGGATATCATCGATAAATACGACCACAAATGTGTCGAGGCATGGATGAAAAATTTGGTTTATCTAATCCATGAACAATGCAGGAGCATTGGTTACACCAAATGGCATCACGAGATATTCGTAATGACCATATCGCGTCCGAAAAGCAGTTTTCGGAGTATCCTCTGACTTCACGGGTATTTGGTGGTACCCAGATCTAAGGTCGATCTTTGAAAACACGGTAGCTCATCTCATTTGATCCATCAAGTCGTCAATTCTAGGCAATGGATATTTTTTCTTGATAGTGACTTTATTCAACTGTCGGTAGTTAGTACACAGCCGCATACTACCATCCTTCTTCTTTATGAATAACATTGGAGCACCCTATGGTGAAACACTAGGTCTGACAAACTGCTTTTGTAGTAAGTCTTCCAATTGCTTCTTCAACTCTGTTAACTCCAACGGTGCTATCCTGTAGGGAGCTATAGAGATTGGTCTAGTTCAAGGAACCAGAACGATATCAAACTTTATCTCTCGTACTGGGGGTAAGCCAGGAATATCACCTGCGAAGACTTCGGAGAAATCCCTAACCACGGGTAGGTTCTGAATCTCTTCTCCACATTTCTTCTCCAATGATGCCAGTAGCATAAATACTTGAGCTTCATCCTTCAAGAGTTTCTTCATTTGATTGGCAGTGATGCTTTTGGTTTCATAACAAGATTCGATGAGGTTTTTGAGGTCACTAAAGATTACTGTTTTGTTAAAGCAGTTTAGAAGAACATGGTTATTGGACAACCAGTCTATCCCTAAGATGATATCTGATTGGGACAAGGGTAGACATATCAGGTCTACTACAAAAGTTTGTTCATCTAAAGTTATAGAACATTGAGAGCACATCATTACATTGACACTATGATGGGTTCGTTAGTGGGTGTGGATTAGGTCATAGGTTAAGGACACTATAGGCAATGCTAATCGGTTGACAATATCATTAGATATGAAAGAATGGGTCGCACCCGAATCAAACATCACAAATAAAGAAATCTCATTAATACAATATGTACCTTATATGAGGTCATCGTTGCCCTCAATCTCAGTTTCGCTCATGGTGAACACCCTTTCTTTGGCCTTAGGTCTTGTCGCTTGAACAATATTCATTTCTTCCCTTTACAACTTAGGGCACATCAGCTTGATGTGTCCAGGCTGGTTACAATGATAGCATACAGGGTAGTTGACACTAAAGTGCTTCCCCTTGCACTTCGAACACCAAGGTGGTGTGTTGTTGTTAGAGTTCCCAATTGATGAACTCATTTTATTGTTGTTATTGTTGTTGTTGTTTCCTTGTTTGAAACCTTTGTTGTAGTAAGGCTTGAAATTCCTCTACTGATTCCCTGATGACGAAGCTTAGGGTTTCTGGTTACGGTTGAAGGGTTTTCCCCTTCCATGTCCTTGCCCGAAATTCCTTTGGGGTCCGTAGGAATTTTCGGGTGGTATGGCACTTTTTAGCGCCACATTACTTGCCTTCACGCTTTCCTCATAAAGTCGGCATTTGTTAACAATAGTTGCAAAATCTGGTATCTGCTAATGTACAAATATCACCTTCAGGTCATGTCTGAGTCTGTCTTCAAACTTGGACCTTTCGTTCCCCACTTGATTATAGTGTGTGGCATATCTCGCCAAATCTTTAAATTTGACAGCATATTCCCCAACATTCATGCTTCTCTGATTCAGACGCAAGAACTCCATCTCTTTCTTGGTCCTCATATCCGTCGGAAAGTACTTCTGTAGAAATCTATCTTTGAAATTTGTCTAGTTGACAAATTGTTACTCATGCTCCATCCGTCGTCTGGTAAATTTACACCAGTTCTCAACTTCCTTTGTCAACATATAGGTCGCATAGGTGACCTTATGCTCCTCAGTACACATAAGTGCCATAAAGATCCTTTCCAACTCCTGGATCCAGTCATTTGTAGCATCTAGTGCAAAACCTCCTTCAAACTTTGGGGGTTGACAACGACAAAATTCGTCCAAGCCCCTATACTAAGCCGATCCTTGAGTTGGTTGGGGTTGTTGTTGTTGACTCAACTAATGGAAATTTGCGTTCACATGCTGAATCGCCGCAGTCATTGCAGCCATGATGTCCAAGTTAGAAGTTCCACGTCCAACCATCTTAAACATGTGAACATTAGATGTGTATGAGATACTTCTCCTACTGAAATTATTCATGGGTTGTATTTTCAACCGAATAATACAAGCAGACACTTAAGACACAAAGTTACACAAGAAAGCATGTGAGGTCATGCCCAAGGCCGGATAGAAAAGAACCGCTCTGATACCATGTTGTAACGCCCCAAAAATTACTCCAAAAATATTGCTCGAAATGGGCAATATTTTTGTTTGAATAATATAATATAAAATTATTTTTATTATATTCTTTTCCTTTATGGTGCATCACTTTAAGTAATACAAATTGCGGAAAATCAATAACCGTTACCTAATAGTAACAAAAAACAACTCAAAATATCTTTGAATAATTCTTAATTGAAAGAGCGTGAAATTTTAGTACAAAATACAAGGCAGAATGAAATATTCGCCTAAACTGAAACTATACAAAACATGTTGAGTCATTCAGAACATCAAAAGTACCCTACACAGATACCCTACCCAAAAAGCAAAACGGAAATGGAAATGGCTTCTAACGACTAGCTCTAGTATCCGCGGGTGCGCTAGAACACGCGCTCGGGTCCTCCTTCATCTCGGAGTCATAGGAGAGGTCTACTACCTCGATGGAGTGCTCTATGCAGATTAACTCCACATAATCCTCCTCTTCAGCTTCCCGCTCCTACTCAGCCTCCATATCCTCCTCCACTTCATAGGCCAAATTCTGCGACCTAATCATCGTTCTTGCATCTGCTTGAGGTTCGGGCATGGTTTGCCGAGCAGCTCTCCTCCAGAGTGGGGAACATATGACATCTTCCAAACTCCTACGCGACATAGATGTCCATGCAGAAACTGGTCCACAAGGAGTCACAGACTGAGTAGATGATACAGTAGGTGTCAGATCTCTGATCGGGAAAAGTTAAGGAAGTCTCCAAGTCCACATGACGGGATGGGAAGTGCATCATGGAGCCATCACACACCATCCCCAATTAAAAGGCACAAGGGCATGTGTAGGTGTATCGGTTCTCGTCAATCCTCCATGCCCGATCTTGGGACATCGAGAATCGGTAGCTCTCAATCCTCGCTGAACGGTCCATCTGAACAAGAACGCGTACCAAAGACAAGCAGAAAGAAAAAGGAGTAAGACATCTAATGAATATTATCCATTGACAGCATGGAATTACACAAAATATCACATCTAGACAGATACGCATAATACACATAAATGCAAATGATGAATAATGTTATAACTAAAACCATGAGGATCAATATCCACGAGCTCAATGTATGAATGCTATGTTTATTTCATCCATTCTTACACCAATATCCTCTCAATAAACTATTCGAAAATAACCAAGAGTACAAGTCCCATAACAAGCCGATTTGAACGCACCAAATTATTCCTCACATGGATATATGATCGATCTGTTCAAAAAGAACTGTTCATTTCAGGATGGTGTCGTACCAAAAACTTTCTGGGCATCCCTCTCATTGATCCTAATTACAAAGAGGGATCGATAGAGATCGTCTAGTTTGTGTTGTGAGAACTATTTGATCCAACAAAATACCTCATCTAGGAATACAAGGGACTCGTCTCACCTAGACTTTCCCTCAAAACTTTGCTGACGAATCACCGCCATCCCTCTCAACATCGCAGGGCTCGTTCATCTCCCGTAAATTTCCTCTCCACTATTTCATTATCCATAACGAGTATGGATACTAACCGAAGTTAGTCGATTAAATGTTTTAATCATCCTTTTACATGATTGGCTCAAACTAGACATCACCCAAAGGAATGCTTCTTGTGGGACCCGATCTTACGTCATCACACAATAGAGGAATAACATCCTTACCACTATGAACCATCACTAAATTACCCTGGATGGCCACATGGCTAAGCCTCATACGGTCAAACGACCTCACTGTGTAATATCATGTAATCTTTTTCGGGCATTGCCCTAATCACGACATCACCGTTGGAAACCTTGCCGTAATAAGGCGCAAGAACAAAGTTAACTGTATAAGTTTGTTGATTTAGGCACCAGACTCCTCAATTGAGCCACAGTCTCTCCCAAGTATTAAATACATTTCACACCCAAGCTAGGGCTATTGCCTAAGCAATCAATTAATCAAAAGCAGTCAAAATTACTATCTGTCTCTCGCCCAAGCGAGAGATTGTCGCTCAAGCGACAAATTCATCAAAATATACTTAATTTACTGCCTAGCTCTCGTCCAAGCGAGGGACTGTCGCTTAAGCGACAAATCCACCAAAAACTGGGCGGAACACTGTCTAGTCCTCGCCTGGGCGCCAAAACCTCCCAAAACAGGCAAAACTCACTGACTGGCCCTCGCCCAGGCGAGAACCACTCACTCAAGCGAGAGTGGCTCTCCTAGGCGAGGCTGGATCTCCCATTCGAGGGTGGTCTAGTGGCCAGGACAACTCCCTCGACCCTCTGGGCCACCAGATCGAATATCTCTATTATTTTCGATCCCTACGTGTTTTAGTTTTTCGAGTGATGTTCCTTCGTGGTTAACTACCATATTACTTGACATTTTAATCCATCCTAAGGCATACAACTTAAGAAATTATCCGTACTTAATCCAGGCACACAAATATTTGATTAAGTATTGTTTTCTTAATACACAAAATTAACTCCAAACTTTTGAGGTAGTTTAGGAGATTCAAGTGTCATATTCAGACACCACTATGTCAAGATGTATTCTCCCTCACTTAGGTTTCTGAGCGATTGATTCCCTTTAAATGAATGGGTCGGTTGTCCGACTTCGAAAGCTTCGAAACAAAACACAAAAAGAAATTAGTGATTTGCGAGTTAAATTTTTACATGGTAACCCTAAGGTAAATACATCGTTTAACCTATTTATGAACTCAATCGCTTTCATCCATCCAGTTGAAGATTTATATTCTTGAATCATCCTTTATCCTCGAAAGTATTGTTCATGATTTCCATCGTTTTCAAGGTAAGATTTTAATAAAGTTTACACTTTTATCACCGCATAAATTTATACTTTCATGGAGACTTTTTAGGTCATACTCACAACTTTGAGGTAAGTTTCTTATCAAATTCCATACTTTTAAATCAATATCTTCTAAGTTGACCTTACCACTTTAAAGCAAGTCATATTAAGTAGATTCCATATTTTGTATATTAGCTTTCTGTGATCATTTCAACACATTCTTTTCTAATACAACTACAAGTGTTGATAGTGTTGATCTCATACTTAAAACAATATTTTAAATCAAGATATCATTTGTTAGTCTTACCACTTTAAAGTAAGTTAACTAAAGTAGGTTTAACAAGTTCCATGATCATTTCAACACCTCAAACATAACCACAAGGGTTAATAAGTGTTGGTTTCATAGTCATGAATAACATAATAAAAGTTAGCATTTTAAACCAAAATATCATTTGTTAAACTTACCAATTTAAAGTAAGTTAACTAAGATAGATTCAACAAGTTTCATGGTCATTTCAAAACCTCCAAACATAACCACAAAGGTTAATATGTGTTAGTTTCATAGTCATGAATAACAATGAACCATCTTTTCAAAAAACTCATCCAACTTATAAACATCTATCTTAGAAACATGGCAAAATTAATACTTTCTATCTTGTCCAAGGCTATGGTTTCTCAAGTCAAAAACAAGTGAAAAGATTCAAATTTTATATGGTTCAAAACTCCTTAAAGGTTCCTTTGATTTGATATTCATCCCCTTTCACTAAAATCAACAAAATGTATACTTTTAAACACTAAAAACAGCCCCATGAACACAGAAAGTTCATGGTTTAGAAAACAACTTTCTAAGTTCAAGAAAGCACATATTTAGAGTTTTGAGCATAAAAGAGTTAGGAAGATTATTTGAAAATTTCAACAGTTGAAAATGTTCTTAACATACATATAAATATCATACTAAAATTTCATAAACATCTAATGGTTAGATCTTAAAGGATGAAGAATAAAAAAAAATGAAGAACTACCTTGAAGTTCTTAGAAAAAAAGTGAAGAAAGAGTGTGAATATGCCAAGAGTTTTCTCCAAGCTAGGAATTGGCTCTTTAAAGAAAGGAAATCAGATTTCGGGAGGGGAAAGACAAAAGGTTTTTCAAAAAGTGGATTGTGTAAGAGGTAGATGAGTGATTTTAAGGATTTTGTGTAAAATTTGTATTTTTGCTTGTTTGACTAGCAAGCTTCACTCATGAAAGTGATTTGACATCTTCGTCAAAATATTCATTATTAAACCATGCCCGAGTATTGTCGGCTAATACTCACCCGAATATTAAAAATCTTTCGATTTTAGTTTATGGTTAGAACTTCGAAACACAGAATTCAGAGCGAAAAATATTTAGAATACGTTCTAGACAAACTTGATTTCTATCTTGACTCGAAATAATATTTTGAAGCCAATGGCCCAATGGAAATCGATTCCGAGTTACGGAACTCAAAAACACGCTATTGGGCCAAATTTGGGCGAATTTGGGTCCGACAGCAGCTCAACAACTTTCCGTCATAGAAAATTATGAAAATTAACCACAAAATAGGAATTTACAAAACAAGACTAACACTCAACTACGGTTTAACGTAAATCAATACCGATTAATTTTAGAAATTAATCATTGGTAAAATAAATAATTAATAAAACATATACAGAAAATTCACAGTGTTACACTTCTCCTCTTAGTATCTCTCTTCAAGCAAGTTATTAGCTTTTGGTTTCTATTTTCGAGTACAAGGTGAATCATTATCTTATTTTATCTTATTTATTTTTCTTTGATTCAATCTTGTTGTTTGCATTTACATCTACGTTAACTGCTTATTTTATAATATATGAAATGTCAAGGTTGAAGATAGGTGGAGTTGTTAGTGGTTTACCAAACTTGCAATCTATGTATGTATTTCTTGCATTTGGCTATTATTTTTTCATCCATATTTCCTATGTAAATTTTAATTTGATTCTTATTATGTTGAATCTAAACTATGTCTTTTTGTCCTCTTATTTCTTCAATTAAGGAAGAAAAGAAATTAATAGATTTTTCATTTACATCTTCATCAGTTTTGTCCATTTTACTACTGCACATAATCTTTTGGGTTAATATATTTGAACTAAAGGAGATCAGTTCATGCAATGGTTTATGAAATGAGTTTTCAGAATGATATTTATATTGTCAAAATACTCTGGTAAATGTGGTGAAATTGAACATGTTTGTTACGTATTTGATATAATGTCTATTATATTATGTGTTGTTTATGTACAAAATCTATGACATAGCTTTGTGTACGATGCATTGTTGTATGTATGAAGTATATGACAATGCTTTTTGTGTGATGCATTTGTTGTATATATTCAGTATAGCAGCGTAGTAGAAGCGTTGTTAATCATGACAATATATTACTACGATCAAACAGAAAACGCACAAAAACGCTATTACTATACATCTAAAATACTCGTTGTTGAACTCCAAATCTGGCGTAATATAAATATTAATGAGGATATTATTTAGATGATAATTACAAATTTTATGTTGTTTTAAATATTTAAATCGTTATTATACTTAAACATCATTGTAAGTCTCTATTTTGCACTTCCTAATGAGATCAATCATTTGATTAAATCTACTTTTTTACATAGAGGTTTATCACTTTCAAATTTTTGAAAAGATAGAGATTTTTTATCAATGAGAAATAGAGATAAATGACTATTCTTTACTTAGTTTATTCTTTTTTTTGTGTGTTTTGTGATTTCCGATAAACCGAAAAAAGATGATTATTCTTCTATTCCTTATATTGCATACATTTTTCACCGTATATGCTCTCCTTTGTAGCCAATACTCTTTTCAAGTCTCAAACTGTTACCACCAAAAGCCAAGAAAAATCAATGATTATAATGACAAGTTAATTATCATAATACTCAACATTATAAAATAGAGTAATGATTCAGTCAAGAAATAAAAAGACAAGTACTTATTTCGCTTCATGTTTTTAATGATAAAAATGTAATTCTATTATAAATACAATGATAAATTATCATTACATGTTGTCTTTTATATTTTATTGTGTAATATTTATCTCTCTATTAATAAAGAGTCGTTACTCTATAAAATAATGGTTATAAAAGGTATATCCTTATAGAAAAGAGAAAAGTTAGGATAAAAAATTGTATTTATTTAATTAACTGATTGTCCCTTGCTTATATTCCCCTTAGACATATCGTTTATAAAATCCAAATGCTATTATTAATAACTAATAAATAAATTAATCTTTGAATTTGAATTAGAAAAGGTTGAATGATCAATAGGGATGTAATAGGTTTGAATAGTGCACTACTCATACCTGCCCCATTGTTTCATTTTTGGAGCAGACTTGTCCTGGATTGGCGTGTTAAACCAAAGCCAACTTAAACCACCCTGCTGCAAACACAGTGCACACACTCACTCCTTCTTGCAGTAACAAAGAGGCAATGGAAATTGAGAAAAGAAGAGAAAGAAGAGTATATGGAGAAGAAGAAGAAGTATATCAATGAATGACCTCTTGTATTGAAATGAATCTTTACATACCAATACAATACACACTCTCTAAAACAAAGTCTAACAACTACTACTATTTATAGTAGTTTTCCCAACCTACTTAACTAACCAAAGTTTCTATATGAGGAAAATATGTTAATTATACAATAAAGGCTAGAATTACATTTCCTCTAATACTCCTCCTTAATTTCAGCCTCCATTCAATAGTCTTCACCCCAATTTCTTTGCCATCTGAGATTCACAAACCTCTCTTTCTTCAAAGCCTTGGTGAATATGTCAGCTTGTTGATTTTCAGTGTTGCAAAACTCAAGCTTTATTCTTCTTTTATCAACTTGATCCCTTAGGTAATGGAATCTGGTTTCAATGTGCTTACTCCTTCCATGAGCAACAGGATTTAAGGCAAGATTAATGGCTGACTTGTTGTCAACCATCATCAGAATACCATCCTCTTCTTCGTGCAAGCCAAGTTCCTCTATTAAAGTGCTCATCCAAGCTGCTTTTCGTGCACACATAGAAGCAGCTATGTATTCACTTTCACAAGAAGATAAAGCTACAACATCTTGTTTCTTAGAGCACCAACTAATAGGAGCTTCCCCTAGCTTGAACAAGTAACATGTGGTACTCTTCCTATCAGATTTATCACCACACCAATCTGCATCAGAGAAGCCAAGCAATTCCAACTTGCAATTGATGTTATGTTTAGAAGGAAACATGATTCCTAGGCCAAGAGTTCTTCTGAGATACCTCAACACTCTCTTCACAGCAACCAGATGAGATTGGAGAGGGTTCTCCATGAATCTGCTTGCTACACCTACTCCATAAGCAATGTTAGGTCTTGTATTGCATATGTACCTCAAAGTGCTTATCATTTGTCTAAACAGAGTTTTATCAACCAGTTTCTCCTCCTCAATTTGAGAGTTCACAGAGTTTGCTTCTGCTGGTGTGTGTGAGATATTGCAATCTGCTATGTGAAACCTTCTTAATACATCAGTTATGTATTTGCTTTGATGCATCACTATACCAAGCTTTGTCCTCTTAAACTCAATGCCTAGGAAGTATGCCAACTCACCAAGATCTGTCATTTCAAACTCAGACTTCATTTGCTGTTTGAAAGTTGCAATTTGATCAGAGTTTGAACAAGTTATTAGCAGGTCATCCACATAGAGGCAAACAATTAGTGATTCTGCCTTGTTCTTGCTTTTCACATAGACACCATGCTTAGAGGTACATTTTAGGAAACCAATCTGTTTCAAAAATGCATATATCCTCTTGTTCCATGCCCTTGGAGCTTGCTTCAATCCATACAAAGCCTTATTTAACTTGTAAACCAGATCTTCTCTGCCCTTTTCCACAAAACCAGGTGGTTGAGTCACAAATACATCCTTCTCTAAGGGACCATTCAAAAAGGCAGACTTTACATCCATTTGATGGATTTCCCATCTGTTATAGCTTGCCACAGCAACCACTAACCTCACTGTTTCTAGTCTTGCCCCTAGTGCAAAGACTTCATCATAATCCAGCCCTTGTTTCTGCAAGAAACCTTTGGCAACCAACCTTGCTTTATACTTGGTTACTACCCCTTCTGGA
>NC_032009.1:24895101-24895844 GCF_001865875.1 Lupinus angustifolius
TTCTATGCTTACTGGTTCCTGCTCAGCCAAAAGAGCCATGTGTACAAGATCTCCCTCTTCAGTGATGTTTGAATCATGAAACACCTCATAGTCACTGAACCTTGTTGGTGGTTGTCTGTGTCTCTGAGATGTGTTGTGATTGATTGTTGGTGCAGCCATAGGATTAACAACTTCAGTTTCTTTTTCACATTCATCAATTTGCAGATGTGTATATCTGCTCTTTTCTGTGCTAGTGTTCCAATTCCAGCACTGATTTTCTTCAAATCTCAAGTCTCTACTCATCATTACTTTGTTGTTCTTTGGATCAAACACTTTATAGGATCCTGTGGAATGATAGCCCAAGAAGATCATTTTCTCTCCTCTTTCATCTAGTTTCTTCCTTCTGTGCTCAGGAACATGCTTGAAGCAAATGCATCCAAAGATCTTAAAGTGACTCACACTAGGCTTGAGTCCACTCCAAGCTTCTTCTAGTGTCTTTCCATCTAATCTTTTGGTTGGACATCTATTGACTATGTGCGCAGCAGTAGAGACAGCCTCACCCCACAATGCCTTTGGAAGATTTTTGGTTTTCAGCATACATCTGGCCATGTTGAGTATGGTTCTATTTGCTCTTTCTGCTGCACCATTGTGATGTGGTGTGTATGGTGTTGTGATTTCATGTACTATGCCTTCTGTTGTGCAAAACTCATGAAACTTTGTTGACACATACTCACCTCCACCATCAGACCTCAACTGTTTCAGTT
>NC_032009.1:24895944-24953843 GCF_001865875.1 Lupinus angustifolius
TTTGATGCCACAACCATGAATCTCTTTCAATTGTTGACAAGAGACATCTTTGATCACCAACTTGAATGCCTATCTTGAAGGTTCTGTTTGAGGATAAGGGTGCCTTTAAGATGTTATTCTTGTCTTGATCAAAAACTCTGAGCATACCATCCTTCATCTCCATTGAGTAGCCCTTTTCAAGTAGTTGGCCTAGGCTTATCAAGTTGCTCTTCATTTTTGGAACATATAGCACATTGGAGATGTATGCCTTCTTTCCATCTTTTCTTTGTATCACTATTTTTCCAATACCTTCTGCTGAGACTGCACTGTTATCAGCAAATTTGACTTTGCTTTTTGTAGTTTCATCAAGAGAAGTGAACCATTCTTTCTTTCCAGTCATATGGTTTGAACAACCTGTATCCAAGTACCACACATCAGAGTCCTCATTCGAATTCATGACTGTTGCCATCAGAAGATAGTGTTCTTCACCATCTAACTCATCACCTTGTGCCAACTTGACCTCCTCATCTTTCTTGTTTGATCCTCTGTTTACTCTGCATTCAGCAGCATAATGCCCATAGTTCCTGCAGTTGTAACATTGCACTTTGCTCTTGTCACCTCTTTTTCTGGTCATGAGATTTTTGTTGGAATTTTTCTTGTGATCATAGGAATTGGTTGTAGTTGTTTTTGTGATGATGATGCTGAACCTTCTTCACCCCTTGAGCCTAGGCAGTTTCTACACTTCTCATTCTGCCATTTGTCTTTGCTTCTTCTGTTCTTATTCCACTGGCCAACAAACTTCTTGGATTGTTGAGCTTGTAGTGCATGATCTTCATTGGTATCTCCATGCCTCTCTTTCAATCTCTGTTCATGAGCTTCAAGAGAGCTTTGCAATTCCTCCAATTTGTAATTGTCAAGGTCTTTGGACTCTTCTATGGCCACAATTATGTGATCAAATTTAGGAGTTAGAGTCCTTAGTACCTTTTCAATCACTGATTTCACTTTGAATACTTTGCCACAAGCCTTCATCTGGTTAGTTAATGTGAGAATCTTGGTAAGGTATGTTGATATGCTTTCATTCTCTTCCATCTGAAGTAATTCATACCTTCATCTCAAGGTTTGCAGCTTCACTTTCTTGATTTTATCAGCCCCTTCATGACTTTTCTCCAAGCTATCCCAGGCTTCTTTTACTGTCTTGGCACCAGCAATCTTCTCAAAGTTACCTCCATCAACACATTGATGGAGTAGGAACAAGGCTTTACAATCCTTCTTCATTGCTTCCCTATGGAGTGTTCTTTGAGCTTCACTTGCATTGTCTCCTAATTCTTGAAATCCATTCTACACTACTTCACTCACTTCTTGGAATCGAAAGATGGTGTGCATTTGTATCCTCCATCTGTCATAATTCTTAGAATCTAGAATTGGTAATGTCATGGAGAATCCATTGCTGTTTGCCATCTTTACTCCTTCTTGCAGAGCTACAAGTTTGCTCTTTCACTGCCTTCTTCCTCGATCTTCTTGAACAAGAACCACACAGAATCTTGATCCTCCTAGCTCTTGATACCACTGTTAAACCAAAGCCAACTTAAACCACCCTGCTGCAAACACAGTGCACACACTCACTCCTTCTTGCAGTAACAAAGAGGCAATGGAAATTGAGAAAAGAAGAGAATGAAGAGTATATGGAGAAGAAGAAGAAGTATATCAATGAATGACCTCTTGTATTGAAATGAATCTTTACATACCAATACAATACACACTCTCTAAAACAAAGTCTAACAACTACTACTATTTATAGTAGTTTTCCCAACCTACTTAACTAACCAAAGTTTCTATATAAGGAAAATATGTTAATTATACAATAAAGGCTAGAATTACATTTCCTCTAATATGGCGCAGATACTCACTGGGTTTACTACTCATATGTCCTTCAGTGTCAAGCGGTGTCAAGATTAGTTTTATCCCTATTCTAGTTTAAGACTATTAATACCTTTGTTTGGTGTTTTATTTTATTTTTGTTTTCTTTGTAATTATTTGTAAACTCCTTAAATCATCATAATAAAAAATAACAAAAAAATAATTAGGTGAGAATTTGGGAGATCGGTGAATGGACTGAACTATATCTTCCTTTCCAACTATTATTTTTAATATAATAAAAATGAAATTTGGTCATTCTTTTGGGACTTTATAAAAATCAAATAATTGTTTTTGCCTCATGAGTAATATAATAATGTTTGGGATTGCATAATGTCTCCAATTAATTTCTACCTAAAAGGAGCATTTAGACTACTTTTAATTTTTCAAACTCAAATGATTATTTTTTAATTACTTATTGATATTACAGTAATTTTTATATCTTTATAAAAATATTATTTTATTTTTATCATATAAATCATTTTTTAGAAGTTGCAAGACTAATATGACACCCAATTTGAATACTTGAATTTTAAAAATAAAATTAAATAATGACAAGATTTGATTTCAAATTTTTTAATTAAAAAAGGAAACATATTAATTGATTAGGGGCATTAATGAGATAGATATTTTTTATTTTCAATATGTATGAAATGTCTCATATAAAAGAGGCTTGATTGAGCACATGGATAATACACACCAAAAAATACTTAAAACTCTAAAAAAATGTGATATATTTTTCCTCTTTCCTTTCCATCCGTTGTCGTTCTTTTTATCTCTTCTGCTCTTGAAGTTGGATTGTTGCAAATTGTGTCTCTCTCCCTACATGAAATCTAGTGTCATTATAGTTTGAGTAAATTATACTCATACTCTCTCCCTGAGTTTTAGTGAAATTACATAAATTATCCTTCACTTTTCTACACCAAAAAGTAATAAAAAGATATTGACTCATATATTATTTGGATTTGTCTCCATAATATATCATGTTTTGTTTAACTTAATTGCATTTATTACATTTCTTGTTTTTTAAAAGATTACACTTATTTGTTATGCATGAGTGATCAGTGTAATGAAAGTATAAAAATTAGGAGAAGTTTATATAAATGTAAAAAAGTGATAAATAGTTTATACAATTTCACTAAAATTCAGAGGTATCAATGTAATTTATTCTTATAATTTTTTAGTCATACTCCACTAACGCTACCTAGTTCGCTTCTTGTTTGTCGCACACGCTCAGAAGTCGGCCTCCACTTTGTGCGGCTGGCTGGTCTGGTAATACCTATTTCTTTTCTTATTTGAGTTCTACAATCTTATTATAATTCTAACAATAGTTATTGTAAAAGCTAAATATCTAGTTTCTTGAATAAAAATAAAGATGGAAGAAAATTGTGGGTTCACTTTTTTTCCTTCCTAATAGCATATTTGAATGATTATGCTGTGATACTTCTATTCATAAAATATATTTCTCAATAAACCAAAAATAAAATGATGAATAAGAACATTTCAATAAATAACTAATTTAAACAATAACAATCATAACAACAACAAAAATTTAATAAATAATGAGCACCTAATTAAATATTTGTTTTCGACAACCTCTATCCAACTTTATTCTCTTAAAAAAAGAAAGTAAAACACACTCTAATAAACAAATATTTTTTAATTAGAATTATGTAGTCTTGATTTTCTATCCCTCACAAGGATGCCTATGAGCAATATAAAATCTTGCACAAGATTATGGTCTGTATAGTCTTGAGCAAGAAATCTCATACATAAAAATAAAAAATATTGTTTCCCATAAAATAAATAAAATAATCAAACAGCTTAAATACGGACGAACAATATGCTAATACATTCCTCTATATGTATCCGACTCCCGAACCTAAATCTATATTTTAAAGAACAATATATTTCAACAATCGCTAACAGAGTTTTATATGTTTTAACCAAACAAAAATGTGGTGGCGACTTTGATCATTCAGATAACCAATATTCCACGGAAATCAAGGTACAATAATAATAATTTAATATTTATTATTAATTATTTTTGTATCTTCTCCCACTACTATATATATCCTATTTCTAAAGGTATTTTTTGGTAAATCAAGTTGTGGTTTACATGTAAAACAAGTTTGTACATAGAAGAAAAAATTAAATATTTATTTGAAAACTATTTCTTCACCTCTTGAAATATGTGTTGAAGTTTTAACTTTTTCATACAGTTTCAAATTTTTTTATGTTTTAGAAATCAAATATATAATTATATTTTACTTTTCAACTATACACTTATTTGTTACTAATCTTTTTAATTTCATGTTTTTATATTTCTTTCTAATTTAATTTCTAATGTTTTTATATTTCTTTCTAATTTAATCTTTATTCCACTAAGTGGGGTTGACTACACTAATCTCTAAGTCTTTATCAATCATTTCACATATGTTTTTTGGTCTCTCTTATATTTAGGAATTGGACTAGACTCCATTAATTTGATATACTCTCCTTCGCACATGTTCAAACCACTTAAAGCATGATTCTATATTATTTCTTTCAATAAGAGTTACTCCAACTTTCTCTTTAATGCATTTATATATAATAATATCTCGTATAGTGTGTCCATTCATCCAACGCAACATTCTCATATCTCCTATATGGAGTCTATTCTCTTATTGATATTAAACTTCCCCTTAAATTTGAGTGATACATTTTTATCACATATGGCACTTGAAACACTATATTATTTCATCTACTCGTTCGAAGTTCGAACCCTACCGTTAACATCTTCGTCAATTCCTCCATTGTCTTATATGGTTGACCTAATATACCTATATTTAGTGACATGTAATATGTTATGATTCACAATATTTATCTTTATAGTATTGTTTTATCCATCTCTTACTAAACTTACACTTTATATATTACATCTTATTTTGTCTCCGCACTTCTAGCTTACCATTATATAAGGTTACTTTAGTGAAATTCTATCAGTTTTTTACATCGTTTAAAGATTTCTTAGAGTATGTAGATAATTGTAAACATAAGAAGATATAAAAATAGAGGGATTTATATACAGTTTAAATTTCAATTTTGAAAAACTATCTCAACACATCCTTGTAAAAAGCCTCATAATATTAAATATAATAAGTATTAATTGAAAAAATAAATGTATTTTTATTTTCAGAATATACCAAAAAATATAGTTATTAACATTTACCTTTTTAGTGAAATATTAACTTTTTTAAGTAAGTTATCTTTTCAAATATATCAACTTATGTGAATAATCTTTTTATCATAAATGTCATGAAATATAATATCTATGTATTATCAGTGTAAAGATGATTTATACATATTTATAATTTATTAGATCATTCATTGTTCACTTGTAGCACTTAAAAACAATTGATGGATGATAAAATGATAGTATATAAAAAATTTATGTTATCGCTGCATACATTTTTTTTCAATGTTGACCCAAAGAGAAACCAATATTTTTTCCCACTTTTTAACTTATTAATAGTATATTCCAAATATATTTAAGTTTTAAGAATATAACAAACATTTAATATTTTCTCTATTTAATAATTAGATTGATTTCTAGGGGATGTATTATGAATATTGTTTATTGAGTTACTTGGGAATAAGTAAATTTTCCTTTCAAACTCATGAACAATATTTTATAATAATTAAATTTACACTTTAAAGAACCCAAAGGAAGAAAATTGGGAATCTTTTTACATCTTTCAAAAAAAACCTGACCAAAAAGATGATAATTTATATGGTCCGATTAGATCTCTAAAACGACTAAAAAATTAATGATTCAATTCCTATTAGTGACACTTATTTGGAAGGGTATCTACACATTTTTAAAGAATATTAGTTCATTACTCATAAGATGATTGAGTCCCCTTAATAGTATCAAAAAATAAACTTGTTATTTTGTTCAAAATATGTCTCATCATTAAAATATCTACAAATATCTTGATTGGTGTGAAAATCGTCAAAACCATATTTATCTTCCAATATTTATTTGAAGTTCAAAATATATTTATTTTCACATTTAAAGTGTTCATCTTTTATTAAGCATTCATTTTTTCTCCATCTTTGTTTTTATAAAAATTCACTAATTTTAGTGTTCTTATAACTTTTTCCCACCAACCTATTTCCTTGCCTTTTTAGTGAAGAACATCTAGATCACCCACCTTCTTTCTTTAAGAGCCTCTATATTATTACTAGGCGCCTTATTATTTCTAGGGGTGGCAATATGGGCCAGCCAGGCCTGGCCTGGCCCGCCTTTGGCCCATCAGAATATGGGCTGGCCCGACCCTTATTGTTAAAAGGGCTCAAAATGCCAGCCCGTCCCATATTTGGCAGGGCTGGCAGGCCGACGGGTTGGCCCGTTTTGTTTTTTTTAAAACACACATTAAAGCTTTTAGACAAAAATAAATAATTCAAACACTTCATAAATGTCTTTTAAAACAAAAAATCACAAACAAGACACAATCTCATAATAACATATTGCATTAGTACAAAACTTGTAAATTCTAAACAATAAACCACCATAGTCTTAAACTTTTAGACTCCTANATTGCATTAGTACAAAACTTGTAAATTCTAAACAATAAACTATCATAGTCTTAAACTTTTAGACTCTCAGTTCACAATAGAGCTTATAACTCCTAAATTTTAAAAAGTGTATAAGAATCATAACTATTGTATTATAAATCAATCACAATAAAATATATATATTACTCAATTTAATTTGAATTCGGCTACATTAAAAATATAAATTGAAACTCATTCGAATTCAATTAATTTTCCAAAATGAATCAAAATCAGTAGTTCTATTTGAGTTTCCAATTTTCCATTTCAATTAATTAAATGTTAAATTTAATTCAAACACCCCTAAATGTTTATCTCATAACAAGTACAATAATTGGATAAGAGTGAAGATAATAGATAACTACATAATGAGATATTAAATGTTCATTTTACAAAGAGAAAGAAGAATTATATGCTTAAGCATCCAAACATAAGTTAAAATTGTAAAAGTTTAATCTTAATTGCAATGAGCAACATGATATACAAATGAACTTTAATCCTAATGTTGGCCCGCCAGACCAGGCTAGCCCGTCTAAAAAACGGCTTCTAAAACGGGTTGAATACGGGCTTTTGGGCTAAAACTCTCAACCCGACCCGCTAAAAACACCTATCCGAATGGACTGGTCCGACGGGCCAAGCCCATTTTGCCATCCCTAATTATTTCTATCATGTTTCTCAATTTGTATTCATATTGTTTGTAACTAAATGTACAATTTACATGCTATTCATATTAAATATAGTAATTTGTAGTTAAGTATATTCAATTGAGAAAAGAATATAGGAAGCAAAATAAAAAATAGAAACGTGGAGATTAAAATTATTGTGAGTGTATTTTTCCTCTAAACTTTTTATCTTAATATTCTCCCGTTACAAAATAGGAAGTTATTGAAGGATATATAGGGCACGAAAAGAACATATAACATGGATTGTGTGGAGAGTTACTTCTTAACACCACAATCTTGATTTAAAAAATTAATGATTATATGGTTTTTTGTTGTTGTAAAAATAGAATATAGTAAGGGCAAACGATAAAAGTAGAAAATACATCATATTAATAGTTTTACAATGTTTTGGCACGTATTGGTAGATATTTTATGTTTACCAATCGTTATTATTATTTTATGATATTAAGTATTTCATTTTTGTATATTTTACTTTATATAATTATAATGATTTTTATTGAGTTTACTTTATGTTATATTTTTTTGTATATATTATGTCCAATTTAAGGTGAGATAGGTGATTACCTATGATTATATGATTTTTTTATAAAAAATTAAAAAATAATATTAAGGGCAAAATAGATAATTGAAAATTAGCATGTGATAGTAATTAGAACAAATTCTCCTTTGAGAATAAAGTATTTTATTACATCATGATATAATTTATCGCCTTAAATCTATATAGTGTTTTACATGTGTGTTGTTTTTTCTTTTATAATATATTTTAAAACGGAAGATTCTCGAATGAAGAGAAATAAGATACATGCCAAACACTATATGAATTTAAAGAAATAAGTTATCATGATATGAGGAGATATTTTATTTTCTTTCTCTTTATATATATATTATTAATCTATACCATTAATAAAGCCAAAACAAGTAGTAAACACCATGCATGATATAATTTTAATATTCCATTTTTACCCTTTTTAAACCCTCTCCTTAATAATTAATAAAAACTTTCACATAATGTTTTCATTTTTTCATGAATACATTATTACTCTTCCATATTTTCTCTTATTTTTACTAGCGTGTTGACAGACACTATCCTATTGTTTGTAACGTGTTGTAATTGAATTTATTAAATAAAATTGAACATACAAACTATAATCATATAATCTTATATAGGTCAATATGAAACTTAAGTATTAAAAAGTTGGTTACATGTTTTTCTTATATTTTGAATTGAATAGACACTTTTTGGTATAATTTATTTTCTTATATTTTTTCTTGCTTATTGTTGGAATTGGCAGAATCCTTGAAATACATTTTTGCAGACAACTATAATTTGTAAAATTGAACATCACCAACAAACAAAATATAGTTTATTGATGATAGTATGAACAAAATATATATCTCATTGCCAATATTCTACACGATTACATGTATTTATATTTTATTCCAATAATTATTACATGTAATCGTAATAATTACAAATATATTGTTCTCATTATATATAAATGGATGCTTGGTAAAATGCTTATTTTATATTTTCAATTGAGTATAATTACTGATAAAATTAGAAAATATAACTTTATTGATGATGATAGTAATTACATACTGCAATTCTTACTTCCTTATAAACTATATTTCTCTCCACACTATCTCATTGCCCACTATATATTGATCCCGATTACCATTTCAATTTCAATTTGTGCGAACTACAGAGTACCCATATCAGTATTCAACAAAAGGTAACCTTCTCTCATTTCTAGGGTTTTTATTTTTCACTTTCTGCTTTATTAAATTTCTTTCTATTATTTCACTTTCTGCTTTATTAAATTTTTTTCTATTATTTCACTTTTATAGTGTTTAGTTCATTGTTAATCTGGCTTTCTCTATTGTCTTTCAAATTTTCGTTCAAAGTTTGTACCTTGTGTCGAAGTATGATTTGCATAAAATTTAATCAAGGTGATCAAATGTTACCTTTGTATAAAATCCATAACTAACCATATTAGGAAAAATGAATCATTTAAATTAAATAAGACTGGGGCATTTCAGGGATTATGAAAAAAACGTGACGGCAATTTTGGGATGTAAAATTAGCTTCCTTTCATTAAAACCTAAAAACCCTACATTTTGAACACAACTTCTATTTTTAATTTCTTTATTTTTTTTGAATCATTGAGTATGATTAACCTTGCAATACTCTTTTGGTGAAACTGGAGAAGATGTATTAGTTTGTTAGTGAAATATCAAATTGGTGCTTGAGATGTTGTTCTATTTGGTCATTGAGATTACAAAAATATCAATTTGGTCTATGATTTTGCATATAGTCATTCAATTTTGTGATTCAATCTGGAACCAAATTGACTGATTTTGTAGTGATGCAAAATTGATTGATATTGTCAATCTCAATGATGAAATAGACACTTTACTGTTTATATTGAACATGATCATGTGGTTGCAAGCTTGCTTCTTATTTGAAAATGTTTGTGTTCTTTAATAGAGCTTGAGGCACACTGTGATTAGATCTTAATATGTAATGTGACAACAAAATTTAGTTTTAGGATTCTGGTCTGGTCTTTAGCATGTGGTTGCCCATCAAGTTAGATGCATTTGTTCATAATTTCTAGTAGGATTGTATGCTGAACACAGTAACTTTTTCCAACAATTCCATAATCGCATGAAGTTAAACATATAAAACAAACTACTACCATTAATTTTTTTGTTTCTAGATGTGTGCTTATAATAATTTTTTTATGGATTTAAGTTTTTTTAAGGCATTCCATCTTTCTGTTCCATCTATTAGCATAGATGATTTTGTATTGTTCTGTAATTTGTTGATGTGTAGATTTATTTTAGAATAGTTTGTGTTATTTCATTGATATGGTTTTTAGTTGGTATTTTGATGTTTGTTTACTGCAAGTCATTTTCATTATTTCTTGCTTCATTAGGTTAAATTTTAGCTTAATTTTGTATGTGTGAAATCAACAGATTTCTTAATAATTATTAGTTTTCTAATGCATGAAATTATTAGCAATAATTAAGTCTTTATATGTGATTTTATTAATTTTGTATCAATTTATGGTTTTCTAATGCAGTTCCAAATTTTATATTGGTCTGTAATATGATGATGTGTTATTTGAGAATATTTAATGTTTAATAGTTATAATATTTAACTTTTTCTATGATTAATAATCAAAGATGATAAAGTATGACTTACCACGATGATGAACTTGCACTGCAACAATCCAATGTAATTTATTGATGTGTTGATTTAGTTAACAATATTTTGTGTTCTATGTTTTTTTCACAGTACTGACATACATTGAAAGAGTCATGTATACTAATATATAAAGATTCATTAACATATATATAATTTTAACTAACATGATAAAGTATGTTTACCTATATGATGAACTTGCACATCACCAATCCAATTAATTTGTTGATGTGTTGATTTACTTGCATATTTTGTGTTGTATGTTGTCTTCACAATACTGACATACATAGAAATAGTCATGTATAGTAATATATAAAGAGTCATTAACATGTATATAATTTTAACTAACATGATAAAGTATGTTTACCTATATGATGAACTTGCACAACACCAATCCAATGTAATTTGTTGATGTGTTGATTTACTTGCATATTTTGTGTTCTATGTTGTCTTCATAATATAGACATACGTAGAAAGAGTGTATACTAATATATAAAGAGTCATTAACATATTTTATGTTGTGTTGATTTAGTTGACAATACTTTTTCTGGCACATATTTACTTGACAATATTGATATACACAACAGTATACTAATATATATAAGAGGTTATGAGGAAACTGTCCTCTGATCCTTAATCTCAGGGAAATAGTTATTTGTATTGGTTATATAATATTATTGTGGTGAAAAGAACGGATAAGCTATTATTCATAAATTTCTATTCTTCCTTTCTTAGGAGACTTGCTCTCTATTTCAGTATATCAGAGGGAAGTTTAAAATGGTATGTGAAGTGATCACTTTTTGGAATAGGAATACTAATACACAGGGAAATAAAGACCATGGTGGGTATTTAGTATTTACTCTTTTACTTATAAACATCATTCATTGTTTTTATAAAGATAGTATATCAAGGCCAGTGTCTCGACAATACTGATAAACATAGAAACAACACATATTTATTTGATATATAAAGAGAAATTAATTATCATTATCACAGAAAAGAGAGATTAATTGAAAAGGAAACAAAAAAAGAGAAATACCTGAAGGTTGCAAAAATGTGAGATAGAATAGAGAAGGAAAGGAAATATTGACCAACCATGTTGTGATTTATAGTTTATAGGTTGATCATCTTTTAACAACATAATGGAAGTTTTATTAAAAATAAAAATTGTCATTGTCCATCCACTTTCTCCCTAAAAAAAGGAAACCACCATCGCATACATGGTGGAAGTTTAAAACTTACTTATAAAACTGTTGTGGCAGTTTAAAATGAAACATTAATTATATAAACAGATCTCATAAACTATAGGAAAATTATATTTTAGACTTATAAAGGGTAAAATAGGGTATAGAAATTACTCCACTGGTAGTTAATTTAAGTTTTTTCTTTATATATTAGTATAGATATAGATATTCTCTATTCCTCAACCTAAAAGTAACACACAATAACACATCAAAACATATCTAACAACCCTATAATGATTTTTTATCTTAATAAATCTATATTTTTCATTGAGTTTATATATTGCATTTCTTAAATAAAAATGTGGGTCGACATGTACAGAGTAAGTATATAAGTTATACATATATTTTATAATATGTTGTAATTTTTGAAAATTGATAAAGATAAAAAAGAGAAGAAAATTGTACATCTCCCAACTTATAAGCTATAAACCATATCAAATGAGCTCATTTATTGAACATTAGTAACTTATGTTTACTCAAATAATATAAACTAGTTAATTAACATAACCAGTTAATCATACCCCATTTCACATTTTCATTGATGTCACATTTCCCTTCATAATAATTGTTATATATATTCTACTAATAAGTTTAAAAAACTTACTCCACACTTTAAATATCAATTATAAAAAAATCTAATTGTTTAAATTAATAAATAGATCCAAATAATTGAATTTTCATATAATTGATCACTAAAATGTAGAGTAAGTTTCTTATGAGTAAGTGGACACCCTCTTGATATATATATTCAATCTCATCCACTTATTTTTTTAATCCAAATGACTAAGGGGTGAGTATAAGAGGTAATGAGAGAAAAAAAAAATCTTAGATGATTTTTAAGTTTCACTTACTTTAGTCCATGAGATTTAAAAAAATTAACGGAATAAAGTTTAGTGTAACTAATATAACTTAAGTTGTGTATAAACGAATTCCTCCTTTTATATATATATATATATAGCGACTCACGTAAGAACAATGTGTTATTGTGAAAAATGAGAATAATTAATATGTACCATTTGATCTTATGCTCATAACTATCATGTGACTAATAATTAACCGTTAATCCTAACCATTTATGATTTGTTATAAGTCTCAAATTTAGTATTCTCACAGTTTCTATATAAGAAATGTTCTTACTTGAGTAATCCTATATATATACATATATATTATATATGAATGATGATCTGTTTACACCCAAATTAAGTTATCCTTATTATTATTATTCATTTTCTTACATCCAACACACTATAAGGGTAAAAGTGAAAAGTTATTTAAAATTTTTTTTTCTCTCATCATTTATTTCACTTTACATATTAGTCCTTTAGATTTAAGAAAATAAATGATTGAAATTAAATATAATTAATGTTACTACTATAATTTAATTTGAGAATGTATATATATACACCTTTCCCAGCTGTTTTATGAGATTTTAATTCTAGAATGCGGAAGGTCTGGCATGGGCAAAATGCCACGTGGCGACCGTTCAGTTATGTCCTCTCGGTAGACAGTTACGACCGTTAAGCATTTTTTCGCCAGATCGGTTCCCTTGCTCGTCACAACTCGTAATTATGTATATT
The DNA here is from genome assembly GCF_001865875.1 of Lupinus angustifolius. NCBI lineage: Eukaryota > Viridiplantae > Streptophyta > Magnoliopsida > Fabales > Fabaceae > Lupinus > Lupinus angustifolius. The sequence continues at coordinate 24,909,143 of NC_032009.1, forward strand.
CAAAGGATGAGGAAAATAAATAACAATTGACAAAAAAAGAAGCATATAATTGATAGTATGAGACCTTTTTAAATTATTGCCATATTATTAACATTTATATTTAATTATGATTATGATTAAGACTTAAATATAAGAATATAATATATGTGCTGAAATCTCATAAATATTACATATATATATTACTTTTATCTAATATCATTTATATTACTTTTATTAAAGAGTGAACCATTATCAAAATAAATGATAAATAATATAGTAATAATATAAAATTTATTAATACATACAACTTGTTTTCTAAAGATAAATATATAAAATGGATAAAATGTTGATTTAGTGGTATAAAATTTTATAAAATTTGTAGTAAATAAACTATCAAAGTTCAATTTTTGTGAGCCACTTGAAATAAAAAGCCATAAAGCCCGAAGAAATTAGTTAATTATATGATTATATCAATAAATATATAAATATAAATTATTATGGTGTTTGCAAAATTCAACCAAGGCTGAGAGCTTCAACAGTTCAACACAAGTCATACATACACATTAAATAAAACAACACTTCCGTGGTTTCAGAAATAGAAACTCCTTTCCCCTTCTTTCTAACCTTTGTTTTTCTTTTCTGGTACTACCTTTATTTTTCAATTTTACAACTTTTCGTTGCCACAGATATCAACGAAAAATAAAAAAGAAGAAACAAAGTCTTGTCAAACTGAATTCTAAGCGGGCATTCCTTCTCCAAGAATACTACGTAATTTTTGCTTTTATTTATTTATTTGTTTTGTGTTTGAATATTTCTTTTTCTTTTTTGTAGCCATGGACGCTAGTATAAAAGAAGAGGTATCGGAGATTCCAGTTCCAAATGCGCGAGAACAGAGGGAGAGAAACGGTGCCGTTTCAACTCCTCCTATTGACGGGTTAATTGAACTCAGTAGCGATTCCGACTCCGATTCCGACGTTGCTGATTTAAACGGTTTAATCGCGAGAGAGGTACAACGAAGCGGCGTCGTTTTGGGAGAGAACTCTTGGAAAAAGCGTAAGACAAACAATGTCGGAGTTGTTTTGCCACTTGGATTTCTCAGCCCTCTCCCTCCGACCACCGTGCCGCCGCAGCCTCAGGCCGTGCTGTCATTGCCGGCACCAAATTCGGCTTCGGCTTTGGCGCGGTCCAATGGAAATGCGGGTTTGAACGTGGCAACACAAGCGAACGGTTGCAAGCAGTTTTGGAAGGCTGGTGATTTTGATGGACCTTCTGCAAATGCATTTGAATCTTCAACCGGTGCGTTTTTTCTTACTATTTTATCGTTCATTGCATGTTTATTTTAAAATGAAAGAGTTTTATGAACTTTCATTGTATGCCTTTTCTGATTAGGGATGTCAATTAAGACAAAATGATTTTATGTAGACTTCGCAGATGGAAAAAACTTGCATGCTGAAATTTCATGCATTTTATGTTTCTTGCCTAGCACAATTTTATATTAAGCAAGTTTCCTTCGAAATACAGAGATTAGTATCTATTGTAATTTGTTTTAGAGACTTCCAGAAGGGATAACGAGGAAGAGTGATTAAAGGAATTCGTCCCAATTCTAATGAAAATGTGAAACGATTATGTGTGTGAGTCACATTAGTTGTGAAACTGTATTGGTATTTAACTGTCAAAAGTCTCAAAATAGCTTTGGATAGTAATTGAAATTGAATTTTGATAGTAATTGAAATTGTTAATTGAATTTTGAAGTTATCTAATTGTTCTCCGAAAGGTCAATTTTGGTAAACCTTTATTTATCACTTTTGAAACATTGCATGAAGTTGTGCTGCCTCTGGATAAATAAATACAAACATCTTCGAATTATGCTGATCATGTATCATTTTAATGATCCATGATAATGATGCAGGTATTCGATTTGCATATGTTAGTGCAACCAAGGACAAATATAGACCCTTTTCCGAACTCTGAAATTCTATCACACATTAGCTAAATCCAGCAGTTCTTGAATTTGTTTTGTATATACCTTTCTAGTAATGTTTTTCTTCTTCTTGTATGCATTTTGTATAGCTTCAAAGTTCAAACCTGAAGTTCTTTTAGTTAATAACCTGTTTTCTTGACAAAGTCACAAGCCTAATATTTTTTGTTCTTTTAAAATTTGCAGTTGGTATGGATCATGTCAGAGTTCACCCGAAATTTTTACACTCGAATGCCACAAGTCATAAGTGGGCTCTTGGAGGTAAACTTGGCATATTTGTATGAATAGTCAGTCTTTTTTATGACATGACTTTCCTTCCAAAAGTATCGAGCTGATTTAGATTCTATCCTCTCGGTTCTTGGATATTTATTGCTATTTAGCGTGCTTAGATTGATTACTTTTATGCAGCTTTTGCGGAGCTTTTGGACAATTCACTGGATGAGGTATGCCTCACTTCACTTTTGAATAATGCACTGGTTGATTATTTCCCTTCACTTACTTTTAAAAATTCAACTTCAGGTTTGTAATGGGGCTACATATGTCAATGTAGATAGGCTTTTAAGTAAGAAAGATGGCACAAGGATGTTGCTGATTGAGGGTATTTTCATTATTCAATTGTTTATGTAATACAACCAAGGAAAGAAAAGAAATCTGAAGCAGATTGATCGCTGTGACGATTGGACTTTTTGTTCTATTTAGAAATTCTTGCATAGAGTGCTGAAGTTTTTTATGAACTTCTCATGTAAATGATGGATAAGATAGGCAATTTAGAACTCATTCCCATTCCTATAATTTATATTCTCACCTTCATTTCATCAATCATGTTTTCATTCTTTAAATTGGTATTCATTGTGCAATTGCAATGACACCTTTTTTTATTAATAAAAAACAGCATTCATGATTTGAAATGAAAAGAATATACGTGGTAAAGCTTTACAAATTTGATTTATGAATGTCTTGTGAGTATGGTCCTAACAAAAATGTTTTATTATTTCCTGTCTTTTCCCAATCTCATTTACTTTTTTAATTTTGCAGATGTCTTATTGTTTATTCTTTTTTCAGATAATGGTGGTGGGATGGATCCTGATAAAATGCGTCAATGCATGTCGTTGGGGTATTCTGCAAAAAGCAAAGTGGCAAATACAATTGGACAATGTAATCAGTTGTTTGGGGTTAAGATAAATATGGATAAAGCTCCTCTAAAAAACGAGTTTGGGTGTAAAGTGATAAAGTAAGGATTTATCTACCTTTGATTAGCTAAATTGCTTCTAGATCTCAACTGACCAAATGATCTAGTGGTGGAAACATCTTTATTTCTTCACTTTGCACTCAAGCTTACTGTAGAGGAACCTTGTCTGGTATATACATATATGCATATAATATTTAGAGAGTGACTCAAGTGAGAATGTTTGTCATATAAATATTTTGAGAACAATCAATGTGGGCCATACAACCATATATGGATGATTAAGATTAAAGATTAGTTAATGATCACATGATCACTTAAAAAAGTCATGTATATTTATCTTAATATTGACCATTCGAATAAGATCCAATTATCTATATTAGTTGTTATCATTTCTAAAAATAACAGTTATTCTTATTTGAGCCACTTCCTATATACATATTATTTTTATTTCGTTCAAGAGAGAGAATATTGATCTTGTAGTGTTCATGTGATAGATGGAAATGGCTTCAAAACAAGTACCATGAGGCTTGGGGCTGATGTAATTGTCTTCTCCCGTTCGCATGGGAAAGATGGGAGGAGGTTTGTTTGATTTTCTTATAATTGCATTCTTTTTTCTACCCAAGGTTAGGTGTGAATTTTTATTTCTGCATAATGAAAATAATGTTCTGAAGTAGTTACTTTGTTATTTGTTTTATCTTTCTTCTGGAAATTGTGATAACCTAGTTAGGTTACATTTGTGTTGGTTGGAGTTAAATACATGTTATGCATAAAGGTCAAGTATTTCAACAATTTACCATTAGTTGTGGAATATATGTTATCTAGCTATTGCCGGTATAGATAGTTTTTATGTTATTGTAAGTGAAGATTATATGTAGGAATTCTTCATCTTCAGCATTTACAAGCTAAATGAACTCTATCAATCTCAAATTGTGAATCGTGGTGGAAGAATTTTTTGTATTTGTAGGAAGCAAGATTAAATAAGTTTGCAGCTTAAAACAATTCCTAGTTATGATACAAGTATTGGGTACGCATTGTATCGGAAATCATAGTATGACTGCAACAACAATCAGATCTGTTCCCACTATGTGGGGACGACTACATGAATGTTGTCATAATGTAATTTTGTAAACTATCTCTACAGATAAACCATTTATCTAAATCCTTCTGGATGGTTTCTCATGTATATTTCCTTTTTTGTATCTAATTCTATTAGGCTGCTTCCATCCTTAATGCATTCACTTGGTTCAAGTCTCATGTTTTTAATTTTTAGTTATTAGTTCCCCCAACTCTATGATGATGTACAACTATTTTAAAAATATACATTAATCTATGGTATGTCTTGGATACATGTATAAATATGCATAAAACATAATCAACATAGAATTACAGTTCCCTATGTTCAAACTTTGAACATAGTTCCTAGACCTTACCAATACAATTTTGAACTAATAAGTCATTGTCATAAGAAATCACTGTGTTTTGCCTATAAAACAAAGAATGATACCAATATCATCCCTTCCTTGAGCATCATTTATAAAGAGGACAATTGGTATGAGCATGAATTCGCCTTGCATCTTTCTCTATTATGTTAAATCTATCATCATTTTTCATGGCATGCTTCTGTGTCTAACTGGGTGCTCTGGACATTGTTATTAGCTCCACAGAAAGCATTGGCTTGCTGTCTTACACATTTTTGAGGAATACAGGGAAGGAGGACATTGTAGTACCCATGGTAATTTTTTGATTACTTAATTACATTAGTCTTTAAAAGATTCCCATCTCCTCTACGCAACATTAAGCCTGCTGCCTTTATGCCCTTGAAGTCACAAGTTCAAATCCTAGTAACAGCCTCTGCACTTGCGAGGGTACAGTTTTGTACGTATACCTTCCATAGACCTTAAAAGGTCGGAGCCTCATGCACTAGACCACCCTTTTATACTATTATTGTAATACTGGGATAAGCTGACCTCACCTAGTGGGATAAGGGCTTGGTTGTTGTTGTATTGGAATACTGGGATAGTCTGATTACTCTACCTAAATTGTCATTCCTACAGTTTATTTTCTATTTTATGGTATGAGGCTTACATGTATTGGCTTAAAAGGGATTCTTTGGTTTTAGCTTGGGATATGGTGGAGATGTTTGTAGATTGGATGAATTATATATCAGGTATAGAGGCAGTGAGGCATTAGGGATTTTTTGTTTATTTTTTGGTTTATAAGCTTATTTTTAAGCTAAGCTTGTTTGGGTAACAAACTTAGTTTATGGAAAAAGCTTATAAACGAAGAAAAAGAAGCAAAAAACATGTTTAAGACTTCAAGTATGATGTGTTGATTTATTTTTTTCAGTTTATTATCTCACAATTTATAATCATAATCTAATAACATAATATATGCCAAACAAATGCACATCTCTTGTATGCATCTGACTATTGTGTCTAATGAAAGCTGGACTATGAAGGAGGAGGAAGGGACTGGAATAGGATTATAAGAACTTCGACTGATGACTGGAACAAAAATGTTGATACAATAGTTAATTGGTCACCATTTTATGATGAGCCTGATCTTCTTCGTCAGGTAATGGCTTGCACTAATTGAGGGGGAAATTAATCTTATCTTTTCTGACCTTTTGTCACCTGGGGGTGTTGCTTAATTTCACCAGTAGTTCATCTGGATATACATGTATATGTTGATTAACTTTTCTTATCTTATTCTTACTCAATGCAGTTCAACCTGATGAAAGATCATGGTACACGAGTAATTATATACAATCTTTGGGAGGATGACCAAGGCCAACTGGAACTTGATTTCGATATAGATCAGCATGTATGTCTGATAACAGAAACACATTGCCTCCCTCCCCCACAAAATAAAAAAACAGCCTATTAATTTTGATCAAGTTATATACAATTTGATTTGCATATGATTTGTGTAGGATATTCAAATCAGAGGCGTAAATCGAGATGAGAAAAACATACTGATGGCTAAAGAGTTTCCCAACTCTAGACACTTCCTAACTTACCGACATTCACTAAGGGTAAGTCAAACTGATTATTATTACTGATATTTGTTTTAGAAAAACATTTTAAGATTTTTCCTTCATCCATTTCCATTTCCTGATGTATATGTTTAACTAAAACTTTTCATCTTTGAAACCCTGAAAGTAGACAATTAATTATAGATAGACTCTTGAGAGATAACTTATTGAAAGACCTAAACAATACGATTTTAGAGCATCTTTGACCATGCATTATGTGGGGTCAATCATGCCATCTCAGTTCTCTTTATTTTATGCAACTCAAGTAGCATTTGATTCCAATTATGCAGCACTAAGAAAATATCAAATAGGCGCCACATTGGAGATGCTCTTAGACAATTTCATGTTAAATATAGACATCTATCTTATGTGTTTCTGTTTTATCATGTTTCTAATTATCATTGTACTTGTCTGTACAGAGTTATGCCTCAATTTTATATTTGCGTCTTCCTCCTGGCTTTCGGATTATTCTTCGTGGCAAGGATATTGTACATCACAACATAGTGAATGATATGATGATGTCTCAGGAGGTGACATACAGGCCACAATCTGTGGCGGATGGGTTTCCAAAGGATTCAAATGTAATATCTATTAAATAAGTTTTATCTTCCTAACTTTTATATCACCATGATCTCATGTAGATCTTGTGTAACAGATGGTTGCTGCTGTTACTATTGGATTTGTCAAGGATGCAGTTCATCATATTGATGTTTCAGGGTTCAATGTTTATCATAAGAATCGACTTATTAAGGTAGGCATTGCTATGGTTTACAAAAGATTTTAACTGTTACTTGTTAGATGGTTGTGTCATATTTTATGTGTGGATGCTTTCCACCTCCCCTTTTTTGATTAAGTTTCTTTGTCCAATTTTTTATTAAGTTTCTTTGTCCAAGTGCTTTTTTGACAATCAAGACTACTTTCTTAGTTGTTGACGTATGTTTTGTTGATTCTAAACTAAAACTGGCCTGCTGAAGCTGTTTTATGATAAAGCAACCAAATCAGACTTCTCCCTTTTGTTGGGTTCTTGGACTTGGAGATTTGCTGTGTTCTGTATGTTTGTTGAGGTCCTAACCTTGTCATTAGAATTTATTTTTACTGGTTATTTTCATGATTGTCAGCCATTCTGGAGGATTTGGAATCCGGCTGGAAGTGGTGGGCGTGGGGTCATAGGTGATGCCTTTCTACGTTCTTGAGTTCCTCTTACCTTGTTGACTATGCTTATTTATGATAAAGTTCTTTCCTATTTGCAGGTGTGTTGGAAGCCAATTTTGTAGAGCCTGCTCATGATAAGCAGGGCTTTGAGCGTACATTAGTTTTATCAAGACTGGAGACAAAATTGATACAAATGCAGAAGAATTATTGGTGATTCTTGATTCTCTATTAGATTATTCATGACAATTTCTTTCATAAATTATGAATTACTTTTCTTTTACCAATTTTTTATTTTGTACTTTGTTTAGGGGATCTAACTGTGATAGAATTGGTTATGCCTCCAATCGAAAGAAAAAACAAGTCAATGAATCTGCTGATAGAGGTTTAATAGGAGAGGCCCTGCTTTGTTTTAGTTTGTATTGTAGCTCATGGTGAGTGAAATCTTATTTTGGATGACATTATGACATTGTACAATTGTATTTCTTCCTGTAGAGACATCTCCTGAAAATGTCCCTGAATCATCTCGATCAAAAAGACAACATTCTGCCACAAATGACAAGGGGACACCACTCCCATCAGACAAACTGTATTCACAACCCATTCAGAAACGTATAAGAACAGAATCAGAAAAATATACTGCATACATGAATGGTCTCACGCCAGCCTCTCCTAACAGTAGGATGCCAAGTTCGTCTGAACAATCATCATCTGCTGAGGATGTCATTGATCAAGTTACTGTTGTCTTACCTAAGAATCAAGCGAAGGGCAGTAGTAAAAAGATTTCCCATGCTGAAAAGTCGTTTGAAAATGAAAATATATGTTCTGAAGATACTACTACACCAAGTGGAAATTTTTTACAGTCCAGAAGGAGATGCAAGCGAAAGGTCATGCATATTATCTCCTATCTCTATTTCAATGTTCTTTTTCTCCTTTTCCTGCTAGTTTGAGTAAGCACTACTGCACTACTATGTGCCTTCTAAACTAGTTGTGTATGAATAGGTTATAACTATCATCAGCTGGAGATTTAAACAAAAAACACTAGATATTGGAGGATTTTTCTGAAATCATTTATTATGAGGAAGTCATTAAACATAATTTGCAATCTAAGTAATTTATGATTTTAACTGATGCAATTTGTGTACAATGTGGATGTCTCAACTTGAACTTGGTTGGAACTGATTAAAGTAATTTTAGCTTAAAGCCGTAGATGCAATATCTTGATTTTTTCCCCTTGTCCAGGTGTAGTTTGAAACTTTCTCCTAACAGTGGTTGAACTGCAGGGACAATATGTTTGTGATGATGAACAAGTACTATCCGACTCTGATGTACTTACTATGCAGCAGTTGAAAGAAGAGAATAGTGAGTTGAAGAAAAGGTCTATCTCTATTCCAGAAAATTATTTTCATTCTTGCTGCATATCTCGGTTCTGTATTTAAAAGAACTATTGACCCTTTATCCTCCTTTGTTTCTCTGTTGTTAGGTTAGAGCGGAAGGAGGACGAAATTTTCGGGGATGCAATGCAGGCTTTGCGACATGAGAAAGACAGATGTACATCTCTTGATTCTCAGGTTTGTGCCATATCCATTTATCTTCACTTTTTGTTGGAAAAAACAGTATTTGGAAATTTCACATAGATCAAGATTTTGTTTTTATGTTTATTTTTTTGAATTTTCCTAGGTCTTTTTTTTTGGTAAATGAATTTTCTGAGGTCATATTCTTTTTTTATGGGGCAATATTACTTACGATCAACTCTTGCCTTCTAATTAGTCAAACCATCATAGGTGAGATGCTGTTATCCTTTTCTCAATGTGTGCCTACTCAGTTTCTCTCCAATACGTTCACTTCTTAATGTTTTCTTTTTTGTTCACAAATCCACCCTAAAGAATTGCCATAGCACTTAGCTTATGCCATTTTTTTTGTCTTTTCCTGCCTAACATTTTGTCCTGTAAAGAATTGCACTTCTTTTAAGGCTATTTTGAGAGGTAGCTCCCGATCAACAAACAATGTCTAAGGCATTTCTTCTTTCTTCATTTCTGTTTTTTTAATCCTACGATTTACTTCTCCCCGAATCTCTTCGCCACTTTCGATGATAGATCTGAGATAACTAAACCATAATACTTACGGTTTGATTCTAATTTTCACCTTCAAGGCTCTTCCAGTACGTGTTTGTTAACCTTGCGTTCCGAATTATAACCCAACCTGAAATTTTGTAGCTTGGAATTTTAAGTATGAAAAATGAGAGGTCTGTGGGGGTGCAGATGCAAGGGTAGTGGACTTGTGTGTTAGTAATTTTTTTGGTATTGTCAAGGATATCCCTTCGCCCTATGGTAAGGAAATAATCCCATCAGTCTGTGTGGCTGTCCCTCCTAGGAATCCAATCCTTAATCTTTTGGTCTTGATCTAGTGAGGTCTTACATTACTAGGTCAATGTCTTGTTGGTACTTGTGGGTTAGTATAAATTGTGGGATTAGCAATCAGTTGTCTCCAAAAGAAATAGAAATCTCTGCTGCCTTAAGTGACATTGATCGTACTACCACGTCAATTTGTGTGTTTTTTACTTTCTCTTTATTTTCTTGTCTGCTCCATAATAGTTTTGTACATAACTAGAAACCACGTGACTCCAAAACTTATTTTCATACATGTAATTTATGATGTATTCACGTCTCCACTATCCAGACTATAACATCTGCAAATTTAATATCTAAATCATGGTTGAAGTGGAATAAGAAACGAGAAAGATGGTGTGAGTTCAATTAAAACCATATTTGAGGACATTGGATATCCAACTAAAAGAGTGTATATGGTTTCTAAATATGTGTCTATTTTAATGTTTATTAAATTTTGTCCTCTTCTCTTTATCAGCTCCGTGCTGCAGAAAATACTTACTATGCAGCAGTTGAAAGAAGAGAATAGTGAGTTGAAGAAAAGGTCTATCTCTATTCCAGAAAATTATTTTCATTCTTGCTGCATATCTCGGTTCTGTATTTAAAAGAACTATTGACCCTTTATCCTCCTTTGTTTCTCTGTTGTTAGGTTAGAGCGGAAGGAGGACGAAATTTTCGGGGATGCAATGCAGGCTTTGCGACATGAGAAAGACAGATGTACATCTCTTGATTCTCAGGTTTGTGCCATATCCATTTATCTTCACTTTTTGTTGGAAAAAACAGTATTTGGAAATTTCACATAGATCAAGATTTTGTTTTTATGTTTATTTTTTTGAATTTTCCTAGGTCTTTTTTTTTGGTAAATGAATTTTCTGAGGTCATATTCTTTTTTTATGGGGCAATATTACTTACGATCAACTCTTGCCTTCTAATTAGTCAAACCATCATAGGTGAGATGCTGTTATCCTTTTCTCAATGTGTGCCTACTCAGTTTCTCTCCAATACGTTCACTTCTTAATGTTTTCTTTTTTGTTCACAAATCCACCCTAAAGAATTGCCATAGCACTTAGCTTATGCCATTTTTTTTGTCTTTTCCTGCCTAACATTTTGTCCTGTAAAGAATTGCACTTCTTTTAAGGCTATTTTGAGAGGTAGCTCCCGATCAACAAACAATGTCTAAGGCATTTCTTCTTTCTTCATTTCTGTTTTTTTAATCCTACGATTTACTTCTCCCCGAATCTCTTCGCCACTTTCGATGATAGATCTGAGATAACTAAACCATAATACTTACGGTTTGATTCTAATTTTCACCTTCAAGGCTCTTCCAGTACGTGTTTGTTAACCTTGCGTTCCGAATTATAACCCAACCTGAAATTTTGTAGCTTGGAATTTTAAGTATGAAAAATGAGAGGTCTGTGGGGGTGCAGATGCAAGGGTAGTGGACTTGTGTGTTAGTAATTTTTTTGGTATTGTCAAGGATATCCCTTCGCCCTATGGTAAGGAAATAATCCCATCAGTCTGTGTGGCTGTCCCTCCTAGGAATCCAATCCTTAATCTTTTGGTCTTGATCTAGTGAGGTCTTACATTACTAGGTCAATGTCTTGTTGGTACTTGTGGGTTAGTATAAATTGTGGGATTAGCAATCAGTTGTCTCCAAAAGAAATAGAAATCTCTGCTGCCTTAAGTGACATTGATCGTACTACCACGTCAATTTGTGTGTTTTTTACTTTCTCTTTATTTTCTTGTCTGCTCCATAATAGTTTTGTACATAACTAGAAACCACGTGACTCCAAAACTTATTTTCATACATGTAATTTATGATGTATTCACGTCTCCACTATCCAGACTATAACATCTGCAAATTTAATATCTAAATCATGGTTGAAGTGGAATAAGAAACGAGAAAGATGGTGTGAGTTCAATTAAAACCATATTTGAGGACATTGGATATCCAACTAAAAGAGTGTATATGGTTTCTAAATATGTGTCTATTTTAATGTTTATTAAATTTTGTCCTCTTCTCTTTATCAGCTCCGTGCTGCAGAAAAAAAGATTGAAGATTTGAACAAGGAACAAGAAACTCTAATTGATGTCTTCTCTGAAGAAAGGGATCGGCGAGATGCTGAGGAGAAGGTTTTGAGAAAGAAGCTTCAGGTACTGCCCTGATGAGAAATATTAACGACACACTATTTTGAACACCGTCTTCAACACAATGTCAACTTCATGGGTTCATTTTAGTGGGTTTCACATAAATTTCACCCAAATGATAATATTTTGCCATTTTTTAGAATCTGAAATACAATCATAATATTTTGCTAGTTTTTGTATTAACCTCATAAGATCTGTCTTTTTCCTGTAGGATGCATCAAATACCATTCAAGAGCTGCTTGACAAGGTAAGGCGACTTGAAAGAAAATCTAGTGGTGGGAAACCAAATCGATGAAAGCCTTGTTACTGCATATACTGTGAGAGCCTATATTTTTTTCTGGGCGAATTTGACCTTATAGGAATTTCTTAACTTGAGATGTAGGATGGGAGTATTTGTCATGTATAGTTTCTTTGCTGGCTTCTTTTTGATAATTAGATTTTCCTCTCCAACAGGAACAGGAGCTACTTGTAGACAAGTTTAAAAAAATTTCTTCATAGTATTGAATCGATTTATCCCCTAGTTCTACATAGCTGTTTGTAGGGATGATTAATGATTTAAATTGTGGACCGAATCATGTGATACAGTTGCAATATTACAGTTACGGTGATCGACGCAATCGCATCACACTGCAATTGCGATGTGATTCCAAATCACAATGATGTGGTTGCATCAGACCACAAGGTAACCGTATCAGACCAAATCAGAATTGAAAATATTTTTTTAATCATACAATATTTCACACCGCAATGGCCACAATCTGCATCGCAACGACTGAAATGACCATAATTGTAGCAATCGCAACCACAACTGCAATTTAAATTATGAAAAACCTGAAGCATACAACTGAGCCATATTTCTGCTAGGTAGTGAGTGCTAAATCAATGCCACAAAACTCTTTTAAATTATGGTAATTGACAAATCATGATATCCAATCTTTTATATTTGTCGCATCTATAATTTTTTATACGCTCCTTGTTGGAGCTTCTATACATCTTCATATATGCCCTAATCATTTAAGATACTTTATTATATGTTGTCCTAACTTTTTTGCCCGGTGTGCTGGTTCCTAATTTTTTGTATAGTGTTGTCTACACGTAGTATGTGACATTATTATCCTTGCTAAATTTATTTTTTTGCTAGTGTGTTCATTTCATAAATCTTGTTTAGTTGTGATAAAAATTTCATCCCTCATGTTTATGCCCTTATATTTTTTTGGATGATTGACCCGAAGCACTTAAATTTTGTGACTTGGGTACTTTTACCACCAAGGTAATATTTTTGTTTCTTGCCATGCCTTAAATGAAAGTGGTGTGCTTTCAAGACTTGTCTTTTGTGACTTCACTATGTAGTTTGACACCAATGATGATTTTATCATACATATCTTTGATTGTTTGAATATAAGAATGCAAATTCTCTTAATAATATCTCTTTTGCAAGTCTCTTAGTTTCTCCAGCATGACTTCATCAATTTTTCTTGGAAGTAAATATTTTATATGGTGGACCGCCTTACAAAACTGATTTTCAATATTACATATCTTGCCTTAGCTTCTCAGTTATCATATCCCATAATAGTATGACTTAGGCAAAACTTTGAGAATAAAGTCATAAACAAACAATAATATGCTATGATAAATAGATTGAACATTAAATACCTCTATACGAATATATACAATATACATACCCGTGAGTTATATTGCACATAATTTAAAAGCATGCATTAAACACTAGTCCTTAGATAGACTGAGTAAGAACATCCAAAATCAAGGTAAAAGCATGAGGGTTTATGGTTTTAATTCTCCTAGTCAAAATATAATCTGTCACAATATCCCTAGTGGCCTGAATATAAGCAACTCATACCCCTTTGTCTCCACAATATCTTTATAAGACTTCTTAGCATCCTGCCATTAGATTTTTCTTTTTAAATCCTTGTTTCCTTATAAAAAGGTATAATACTTTCATAGTTGACTAAAATACAGAAAACCAAATTGATTCACTAAAATGTTGAGCAAAATTTAGAGGAAAATCTATTTTAATCATGCAAAATGGAGCATTTTGCTAATGCGCCGCAAGCATATGCGGTAATAGTTTGAGCTATAACAGTATTTTGTAGTTCCTTCATAGTTCACATCTCCATCATGGTCCTTTTAATTAAAGATTGAAATATGTCTAGATCAATAAAATAAGCAATTGACAGTGTATTATTCATGACAATGATAAAGAATGTTACCAGATCATGATCTGAAGGATTCATCTCAGACTAGTCTAGTAATTAAACAAGTTGAAGTATGTCTAGATCAATAAAAATAGAGTCAAGAGGGTTATCCATGTTATGATAATGATAAAGAATGCCATCACTGCTCAAGTGCTTAGGCACTCTCAGAAGCATATGATATCACACTCTTCATTGGAAATGCAAAATACAAATTTCATGCACAATGGTAGGAAATCAATTGTAACAATGTTTTCAACACTTTAGAACTTGTGATAAAAGAATGACATGATCCTCAGTGGTTTCCACTAACAAACTTTTCAATGAATATATAATTGCTGGTATACTACTTTACACATGAATGCTGCAAATATAAGGGTTTGTTCAAGCAGATGATTTCTGTAGTTTAGAGTGATTGATGAATTGACAACAAGCATGTCCAACTCAATGGTCTGTCTTCACATTATGGAACAAGAGCAGGCAACCTTCTTAGGTGTATCGTCAATCTTCTTTTCTGTTCCAGAAAAGAGAAACACAAATAATATATCAAACTGTATCATTTTATTGCTTCAACCTACAAATCTTAGGTATTGCAGGACTTTGTGCAAATAATATAAAATGAAGAGACTTCAAAGGCCATAATATGCTTCATATTAATCTTATTTTAATAGAATGTAATAATAGGAGTATGATATATTGTTGTTTAGCAAGGAAATCCAACCTACAAACTCCAACCAGCCAACCATCATTAAGAAATGGAGGCTGGTGCCCATACATAGAAAAGGAAAATAAGAAGCGAACACTCAAGGACATCAGGTCTCCTTCTTTCATAAGTTGCATACCATATATTACAGATATTTTTAAGTTATGAAATTTGACCCTAAAAATAAAGCATTCCAAATTCCTTTACCACCTGAACCAAACCAGGGTAAATCGAATTCTGAGACAAAAATACACTAGCCCAGCTGGTAAAGTATTGTTCATGTTGATTTTACAATTATACAGGTCATTCATTAAATGGGCAATTTCTTGTATAGACATAGTCAACATAACTTCTACAGAATAAGCCAATAAATAACATATACATCAAAATAATAATTTTCCATTAAATATAATTGTCAACAATGATTTTATTTATAAAAATGTGAAAGTGGTGTTAGGCAGTCAACCACCAACGTAAAACTTTATCGAATCTCTATGATATAAATAAATGATGTGAAACATATCGATTACTTATTGGCTTAGTCTCCGAAACTTGTGCAGGCCAAGTCCCCACGACATTTTCCATTAAATGGAAGCTGAACAAAACCTAAAACCAGTGCCGCTATAAAAACCAGTTACATTTGATCAGAAAAAATATATCAAAAGCTTGTCAGTAACTGACAAGCCTTATATTACTTGGTTTTCAATGTCACTTATGGAATGTTTTTTTAATTAGTCAAAGTAATGGGGTTGTAAATTTGATGTAAAAAGTTGGAAAAAAGAAGACTTGATTGTGCAGGAAAAGGCTGGCTGTTTAACTCAGTTCATCTACAAGTTCCCTGACTGGTTTTCTTCCATTTGTAACTTATCTACCACAACAAGTGACTGAGATGCTCCAAAGGGGGGTTCTTAAGTCAGTACTCTACTGCATATTTGCAAGCCAATTAATCAACATGCAGATATGTCTGCTAACACGTGGAGGTTGGAACTGATGTGAACTCAAGTTAATTATAACACCATACAATAAAAAGCAGCAATAACCTTTAAAAAATTTGAGTTATGTTTCAATGCCACTAAAAAGGTCATGTTTTCCTAATAGAAAGAAGTCTATGGGAACTTACCAGCTTTATTTTTTGAAAGAGATGGCTGTACAACAACATGCATTATTATAACTCCCCCTCCAATCTCACCAAATGGTACTTTACACTGGCCAACAGTCTTGTTGTTTTCCAAGATTTTACCAGAATTAATCAATTTCACTTCATTTGCTGCCTTTGGTATGACAGTTTTACCTACACATAGGGGATAAAACAAGTACAATGAAAGAATACAAGAGAAGCTGAGCCATGCAACGTCCTTAAGAAGTTGTAAAGAATCCAAAGAAAGTACACAAATAATCACCATATCAAATTGAATGAATGAATAGTATAATGCTTAAGTTTTGCGACAAGGCCATAATATATAATAGTCCATACCAACTTAATTATAATGATCCTCATGTTTAACCTCCTCTTTAGCTAGGAACTGTCACTTAAATGCAATTATAATTGATAAAAGAAAACCATTAATGAAAAAAAATCCTTGCAAAGAGTTTGGCCACAACTTTCAGATGTTATACCTCTTTATCTAATGTCGTAATGAGTATATTATAAAAAAATCATTTAGACTGTTCCATCCAATCATATCAAGCCGACTGGCAAATAGTAGAAGATTCCAGAATGCTCTGGACAAATTTTATGTTTGCTCTCATTCCTTTTAACCATCTAAGCATGACAAATCATTTTAAAGGTCGACAAAAAGGTCCACAAAGAAATTAAGGGAGCACTAATCATATTTCATTTTTTCTTGGAAGGGCTCAAAGACGGAGATGTAAATTGTAAGAATAATAGAATTCTTTTTGTTATAGGAGTGTTTTTATATTAGTATTTAGTAATCTTATTGAGCTGGGCTTGAAATTGTACTAATCCAGTACTTGACTTAGACTATTTGTATAAATAGGAGTGCTAGTGTAAATTTCATTATCCATGAATGTATTTTTATCTCCTTTCCTCTTTTTCCACATTTTCCTTATGATTTCAATTTCAACAAGGTATCACTGTGATATCATCCTCTCTGACCGTGGCCTGATTCCATTACAATTTCCATTGCTCCTTCAGTTTGGTCTTCCTCTTCATATTATCTTTGTTCAACAACTATCTTTCCTCCTAGCTGGTAGTGCACCAACTCTGGCCACCAGAATCTTAGTTTTTCTTCCAACTAGGGCTTCCACAGAGCTTTCCAGCTTCTGTCCATTTTCCTGGCATGCTTTTACTCATTTCCTTGATGCCAGATCTAGTTCTTTACCCTTCACCTTCGTGGCCAAAAATCAACAAACTAATCACACCATTCAAACCTAGTGGTTATAATCTTTAGGGACTTGCATAAAACCTCCCAGCCACATGCCCCGAAATGTCATTTTTTTCATTGGCCTCACTTCCACATGAAACTCAGCTTTTTAAGCCACTCCACTACTGATTTTATAAGTGTCCACACCAAGGATGCCACATCTTTGTAGTCTTTCTTCGTCCTATTCATACATAGGTTACAGTTCTCCAACCCTTATTTAGATCTGGTCCCCCTGTTGGGGCTGTTTTGGCTGTAATCCTCTTTATTTGGTCCCAACCTATATTAATTTTCTCAAGTTAGCCAACTTATGCATGTGTTAGCCCATTCCTCAATTGATGGTAACTCAAATACATGACGCCTATTTAACCAGTCATCAGCTATAGCTTATTCGTGACATTTTGACGGAAACGCTCTCAACTTAACAACCAGGAACTTCCAGAATCACTCACAAATGAAATTTAACCACCTTAAACATAACTGGATACAAGTATAATATAAATTGTAAACCTGTAAACAAAACTAACATACCAGCTCTTCAAAATTAAGGCACTACCTATTCCTAAACATGAAAACTAAGCATTTCAATAGAATGAAGAAAAACGAAATTGATATGAACTAACCTTTAGGCCAATCGGAAACAATCCTTTGCTTAAGCATATCGACGGTGGCGGCCGCGGAGTACCGAAAGGGTCCGATATCGGAGCCATCGTAGAGTCTAAATTTTATGTCAACCAATTCCTCTTCCGGCATCTCAATCAAACCCTAATTTACCCTAAAAATCTTTCCGCTGCAATTGATTCATAAAATTCCAATTCACTCAATCTTCAAAGATCTAGAACTTTAAGGAATTAAAGAATAAAAAGAGAATTAAGTTGAGATTGAGATTGGAATGCTTACAGTATCTCCTTCACCGACGTTTGATTGAATGAAAACGTTCGCACGATCACGTTTTGACTTTGCTGTGAATGTGTCACTGCTCCTTCCTCTGCTTCTTCTTCTTTTATTTTTTTTATTATTAGTACTAACTTTTTGTTACGTCATAAATTTAAACTCGACAAGACTACTACCGAGTCCAATATTCAAAACGACGCTGGTACTGGTGTCGTTTAATTGGACTTGGCAAATGAATGTGATGTCACAAATGTGGCGCTTTTTTCTGTCATTTTATCTCAAGTGTTTTAGTTAAAAGGCACATATAAGTACCTTACAATGATTATTTTTGGATATTTACCTATTTTCTATTTCCATTTTAATTAAATAAGAAAATAAGGGTGAAAATATGTTTGTGTTCTGTTTTTATTTTATATTTTTAAAATAAGAGTTTCATTTCTATAAATTCTGAAAATGAGAAAACACCAACTTCAACATTTCAATAATGAAATAATCATATTTTTAAAAATTTAATACTTTTGTTACTCCATTCATTTCATCTTTTAATGTTTTAATTTTTCTCATGTTATTCAAAATCTTCTTATGCTTTTTGAAACTCGAGAAGTATTTAAACTTTATTTTTCAATTATACCCTTATTTATTATTCTTCCTTTTCATCCATATTTTTTTATTTCTTTTTAATCAGTTTTTAATGTATATTAAATTTCATTATTTTAGTCAAATGATATCAAATTTTATATCATTTAATAATTTCTTAAACTATAAGTATAAGCTTAAACCTCAAAACACATGGAAGTAGAAGAATATAATTTTCAATTACTCTATTCACTAATCAATAAAATGTTAAAATAAATCAATGAATGTTTCAATTTTTTACACCACTAATAGAATTTATTATTTATTTCTCAAGATAACAAATTTTCCTTTCTCCTCTTAATGATATTGATGAAATTGTTTCATGATGAATATGATAATATATGACTTTGAGATGAAAATTGTCGTCCATGAAGTTACTGCAGTATGAATTAAATAATGAAACACTTTCATATTATTAACTTATTTTAACTTTAACTTTAACTTTTTGAAGAGTTCTTGCAAGTACATGATGATCTTTATGATATTTCATGCATTTTTGTAGTAGTTAATGGTAAAACTAAACAACTAAAGGTGTTTTGACATAAAATTTGTGGGGAAACACAAGTATCAAATATAAAAAATATCTAATTTGGTTATTTTCATGATTAAAATTTAGAATTAAAGTATTTACAAGAGTAATTGTCATTGTTTGTGAAGCTTAGAGTGAAAGATTTTGAAAATAAAAACGATAATAAAAAACATTTCTTGAAAAAATAAAAATTATTTTTTTAAAAATGAAAACATGAAATAGAAATAAAAATAATTTATTAAAAGCCACCATTTTGGTACCATTTACTCAACATAATGTTATCTTCATTTTAGTTTTAGATAAATTGATTAACCACTTATGTTGTTGTTTTTACTATTCATTGCAAACATCTAGACAAAGAAAAGAAATAAAAACAGCAAATCATACATATGAAAATATAATAAAAATACTTACCCTCTTTCAAAACTTGTGCTATTTTGAATTTTTTTCTACATGTTGTTACATATTTTTTAATTTTTTTAAAATCTAATATATATTTATATTTTATTTTCTAATAATATCTTTATTTATTATTTTTAATTTTCGTGTTTAATTCAAATTTTAATGTGCATTAAATGAGATTATTTAAATTGAAAATTTTACATCATTTATTATTTCTTATATTTTATGCATAATAAAAAATATCAAAAGTTTTTAGAATAAAAGATGCAATTATGGTAATACGAAAGTGGTAAATTATATGCAGACTTATGCTAAAGATATGTTATTTTTAGAATTTGGATTCCACAAGACAAATGACCTTATCATTGATTCTTAGAAACAATATTCACTTTTTTGCCATTAAATTTTATTAATAAGATTTTTTTTATAATTTATTCATTTGAGGATGAAAACAGATCATGTTAGATATTGGTTTAAAGAGGCTTGTCCATTTACTACTTTGTAGCCTAAATCTCATATATTTATTTGTTAAATAACTTTTTGGACCTAAACCTCTCATATTTAAAAGTCTAGTATGATCTAGTAGTCTTTTTAAAAATCTGTTAGAATAAATAACTCGACACATTACATACAAAATACCATCCATTTCATATTCGAGACACAACACAATAATGCAATAACAGAAAAATTCAAAAGATAATTAAAATAGAAAAAACATGAATCATCTTCATTGTTTCAATATAGCTTTACAAGCTTAATCATATGCAAGAAGCAAAACATAGATCTATGCCTCACGTGAAAGGAAAAAACCCCTTTAAGAAACAAACAAAAAAGAGAGGAGGTTCAGATTGGTTTCGATATGAAAAGAAAATAGAAAATTGTTTTATTTATTTAATAGAATAATGGAAAGAGATAAAAGATAAATAGTTGAGAGGATAGGACCGAAATCCTTCTCCTGCTGCTTCTGTTCTGATGGGTGGGATTCGGCCAAGGTTAGATTGTGGAATAGAAGCTGAACAAAGTAGATTAGGATTAGGTTAGCTACTCTCTTTTACAATTTATGGTTACACACTTAGCCACTCACACATTACATAAGTATGCATTATGTACTTAAGCCCAAGTCTCAACAACCAAATGCTCTAAGTAACAACCAGGTTAATGTTCAAGTAGTAATGTATTCTCATAAATTTTTTATTATTTAGTTGATGTATATATTATATAAAATAATAAATATAATATATAATAAAATTATATAGTTCAGTCTATAAGGCTTAATAAGCTTTTTAAGAGTCCTAGGCTAACCTATTTAGGTTAAATAAGCACTTTAATAAGTCTTATTTACTAAAAAGATCTGACGTAAGACCTCTGATAATCTGTTTACACCTCCGGTATATATATTTTGGTGCATTGTGGAAAAGAAAAAAGAGCAAATATAATAAACAAGGCCGGGGAAAGGAAACTACAGCCTCAAAACCTGCAAAACAGAGTCATCAGCATGTTTTATTGACCAATTAGAGAGGATGGCAGCAGACAGAATAATGGCACAGAGGATGTTATCACCCAACTCAGGAGGGAGATCTTGAAGAATACTAAAACTTCTGGCACCTTGATTCTTGAGTTCCCAATTTCACTAAAAGATATGCGCACGTGTTATTTCCTTCTATCAGAGTATGGGATTTTAACGATTCAATCCCTATTGAGGATTTGAAAAGTGGAAGCAATAATTGTAGAATATTTATGGGGTTTATTGGTGCCATTCTTGATGAGATTCAAAGCATGGATGACACCCAATTCCCAAGCCAACCATAAAAAATACTTAGAAGTTCAACATACAAATTATCAACATCAAAGATACTTCTAAATCTGGTCTCTCCCATCTAACCCATCTAGTAGTAGATTGAACCTTGTCCTCATCAGGCTTCTGGCAAACTTTAATAATTAAAGTCAGCTTACAAAGAACTTCCAGCAAATAAAGAAACTTGCACCTCATACACAGTTTCTGGCATGCCAAATCCACAAGATGGTAGCAAGGAAGACTGAAGCTAGTCTCCCTTTGACTTGGCCAAGGACCCCACACGGCAACACCATTCCTTCCCATATAGGCATAAGTTGTAACTGGGAAAAGAGACTTCAACTTCCATCATGATCTGAATACAAGGATTCAACCTGTGTCTATTATTGAAAATTTTGAAATCTGTGTACGGATAAAAATGAACAGTGGCACTGCTTAAATGATTAGGCACTCTCAGAGGCATATGATATCACATGCGTCATTGGAAATGCAAAATGAAAAGGTCATACAAAATGGTAGCAATCAGTGGTTAATGCCCTCAACCCTTTAGACTTTGTAATAAAAGAATGATATGATCTTCAGAAGTCAACGTTACACAAACTTCTCTATGAGCATATAATTGGCTCGTATACGTACTTTACACAGGAATGCTGAAAATATAAAGGCTTGTTCAAGCAGGTGACTTTTGTGGTTAACAAGTGATGAGCATCTCCAACTCCTTGAACTGTATTCACAATATGGAACAAGAGCAGATAACCTTCTTAGGTGAATTGTCAATCTTCTTTTCTGTCGAGGAAAAGAGAAATGAAAATATCAAACTATATTATTTTGTTTCTTCAACCTTCAAATCTAAGGTACAGCAGGACTCGGTGCAAAAAAAATTCCTGAAAGCCCATAATAAGCTTCATATTGATCTACTTTATGGACAACTCTTCTGCTGTAGTCTCTCCGGACAAAAGTGAGTTACAGCATGTGAGCGCCTACCATTCCCATGTGATGATCAACAAACAAAATGAATAGAATGCAATAATAGTAATCTGTATGTAATGTTGTTTAGTTAGGCAATCCAGCCTACAAACTGCAACCATCATTCAGAAGAAACACTTGGTGGTGCTGGATGACAAAAAATGCAGCCTATGGAGCAAATATGATAACCATTTATGCATAAATGGTGGCCAGTGCCCATACATTGTTTTTGTCAAATATGCATAGAGATGGCTGTACATAGTTCTATATAGAAAGAAGCCCATGGGAACTTACCACCTTTTGTTTTTGCAAGAGATGGCTGTACAACAACATGCATTACTAATACTCCCCCTCCAATGTCACCAAGTGGTCCTTTACACTGACCAACAGTCTTGTTGTTTTCCAAGATTTTACCAGAACTAATCAATTTCACTTCATTTGCTGCCTTTGGGATGACAGTTTTACCTACATTAGGGACAAAACAAGTAAAATGGGAGAACAGAAGAGAATCCAAACCATTCTCTGTCCTTAATAAGTTGTGAAGAAGAATCCAAAATAACTACAAGGATATATAATAATGCCTAATCACCACAAGGCCCATGATATATAATAGTTCATATAATAGTTCATAACAACTTATTTAGAAAGATAACCATGTTTAACCTCTTCTTTAGTTAAGGAATGTTGCTTATATGCAATTAGAACTGAATATGTGAAGACCATTTATGAGCATAAATGTCCTTACAAAGAGCTTGGCCATAACTTTCAGATGTAATAGTACTTTATCTTTTGCCATAAAAAGTGTATTCAACAAAGTTTCATTTAGTCAGTGACCTTCAATCATATCAAGCCGACCGGCAAATTAAATAAGATTCCAAAATGCTCTGGACAAATTTCATGTTAGCTCTCATTCCTTTTAACCAGCCAATCATGCCTAATCATTTTATAGTTCCACAATAATGTTGACATAGAAATTAGGAAGAAAAGCACTCATCATACTCCATTTTCTCTTGGAATGGTCAAAGACTGAGATGTAACTTACTAGAGTTTTTTTTGGTATAGAAATCTTTTAAGCTAGTACTTCATAATCTTATTGGGATTTGGGAATGTCTTGTACTTCTGGTACACAATATGAGAAATGAAGAATTCAGTACATGGTAGGCAAGGTTAATGTGGGAACCTAGTAACAACGGATCAAACAGCTCTCAGTTCTCATTTCTAAGTGACATTTTGAAGGAAATGCTTAACTTAACAACCATGAACTTCCAGACTCATTCATGTATGAAATTTAACCACCCCAAACATACCTGGATGCTAAGGGTGGAAACAGGCCGGACTCTAAACCAAACAGACCGATAGGCAGCCTGACCTGTTTCCACCTTTACCGGATGCAAATACAATATAACTGAAGTCTCTAAACCAAACTAACATAACAACTCTTGACATTTATGCACTACGCCACAACCTAATCCAAAAACCGCGATTCCGAAATACTGGTTGATCTATCAACATCAAAACTAAACAATTCAACAGAAGGAACAAAGTTGAAATCGATGAAAATTGAGAACGTGAAATAAACTAACCTTTAGGCCAATCAGAAACAATCCTTTGCTTAAGCACATCAACAGTAGATGTGGAAGAGTACCTAAAGGGTCCAATATCGGAACCATCGTACAATCTGAATTTTATTTCCACCAAATCCTCTTCCGGCATCTCAACCTAAACCCTAACCTTCTTCTTCGATTGATTCCTAAAATAAAAAACTAACTAATATTCAACATGTATAAATTTAAGGAATTAAAGAACAAAGCAGAATGAAATTGAGTTGGGGATTCGAACACTAGTTAATTCGGCGATCTATAATCCAGCGTGAAATTGGTGTGAACGATTTCTTGATACTCACGTTTTGACTTTTGTATGAATGAATGTGCCACTGATCTTTCATCTGCTTCTTCTATCTTTCTTTTTTTATTATTTTACTGAACTGTTTGGTGAACGCAACACACTGAGTCCAACACGCTCAACAACCCATCACGGCAACGACGCCGTTCCTTCCATCGATATGATTGATAACTTGATTATTAGTTTATTAATGGAAAAAAGTGTTACTTGGTAATGTTATGAGATTACTTGTAAATTAATGAACCGGCTTATTTGACAAAATATAATTCCACCTGCTTCATAAATATACTTCTTAACCTTATTTTAAATCTTTTCATCTTTTAGAAACCCAATATTTGTTTTTACTTTCCACTTATATTCTTATTTATTAATCTTATTCTTATTTTTTTCACATCCTCATTTCTAGATTTCTTTTTAGTTTATAATGAGTGTATATTAAAAAATTGGAACAGAGGGAATAGTCAGTTGTTAGCATTTGATAAATGAACTTACTTATAAGATTAGTTTATAAATTCAAATTTAAAAACTTATATTGGAATGAGATATTATAAGTTAGAGACTTATTTATTTTATATCTATCAAATAGCTTGTTAGTGAACCTTACCAAATTATTCTATTTCCTCAAGTTTTTTTAGTTTCTAAGTTATGTGGTTAGAGATCATTGATAATGAATCTTTTTTCTCTATTGCTTTTATAGGCAACATCATCTCCTTTATAGTGTTCCTTAGTCTAATGTAAGTGATATGTCCTTTTGATTTTCCTTAGTCCTTGCAACCTAATTTATTAACGACCAAGCTAGCTGTAATTATACATTAAAGTACTTTCCTCAACACACATGAATATTTGCGTGCAGCCAAACTTTTTCCGAATTTACAAGAAAACTTCGGAAGGGTGATAGTCCAACTATTTGAAATTATTGTTGGGTCTTCTTACCTAGCACTCCCTATTTTATTCTTCAAAGAAGGCTAGGGTATTAATCTTATAACTCCACCAATTAGGTTTTCAACTTATAGTTTTCCACTCATAAACTTTTAACTATCTTATAAATTTACAAATGACTTATAAGGTTTAAGTTACCTTATAAGCTACTTATACCAAATAGATCCTAGATTTATCTTTTAAGCTTTTTTAGTTTCCAGTAAATTTTATATATTTTTTTGTTCAAATAGCTCTTTTAAGTTATTTTCTATTGTTAGTGTGAAAACTATAACTTGCCATGGGAGCTTCTCAAGCTTTTGGTGAGAAAGAAAATGTCGAAGAAAACTGTAACTTCTGTAGTATGTAAAAATGGAGAAAAGAATAGAATTGGCAAGTGAATTGGAGAAGAGTGATTCTCATTCAACTTAATCAACAATTACAAGAATCAATATCTGAATAGATAGAAAGTTAGGTATTTAACTCACTAATTTATGAAAAGACAAAATTGTCCTCACTATTTACAACAGTTTTAATTACCATTAACCAACTTCTATTTTAAGAAACCTATCCAAAATAATTAACAAAAGGTAACTTAATTAGGTGAAGCTTTGGTAGTCTTGATGTTACTTGTATCACGAGTAATTCTGCCTTCTTCATCCTTTATAACTGATAGCCCCCCACAAGCTGGCAAGTGAATGGTGAACATGCCAAGCTTGAGACATAATCTCTGAAACAATAAAGGGGATAAATGCTTGGTGAAAATGTCAATTATTTGAGCAGAAGATGAGATAGGCAGTAAGTGAAGTAGCATGGATTGGAGTTTTCCCTTATTGTATGACAATCCACCTCTATGTGTTTAGTTCTCTTATGAAATATTGGATTGGCAGCAATGCGTATAGCTGATTGATTGTCACAATAAAACCTGAACAGACTGAGAGTGAGATAATATAAGATCATGAAGCATAAAGACTAGCCATTAAGCCTCACAAGAAGCCAAAGCCATGGCCCTGTATTATGCTTCTACAAAAGATCTAGAAACTGACATTTGTTTCTTGCTTTTCCATGAAATAAGTGTCTGCTCAAGGAAGAAGTAATAACCTGAAACTGATCTTCTAGTATATGGACAACCTGCCCAATCTAAATTCGAGTATCCTTATAGTTGGAAATCAATTTGTGTAGAGAAGAAAAATACATTGGTAAGAGAACCCTATATGTATTTGAGGATTTGAATTGCAGCAGTAAAATGGTGGTTAGTTGGTGAGGACAAAAACTGACTCAAGTGCCCAACAACAAAGCTAATATCTGGTCTTGTGTAAGTAAGATAAATCAACTTTTCCATCAAGCTTCTATAGGAGCTTGCATCAAACAGAGGTGTTCCTGAAGTAGAATGAATGAGTTTACAATTATACTCCATTGGAGTGGATCTGGGTGTAGCAGCAAGTAATCCACATTCTTGAAGAAGATCTGAAGTGTATTTTCTTTGATAGAGAAGAATTCTTGTGGCTGATCTAGCAATTTCCATGCCAAGGAAATATTTAAGTTGATCAAGATCTTTAATACTGAACTTGGAGTCTAGAAGGGATTTCATGTGATTGATTTCATTAAGATCATATAAGGAATGATCAAAATCAGACTTAGTGTATCCAGAATGGATTAGTACACTTGTTAGTTTAGCATGCCATTGTCTACTAACTTGCTTTAACCCATACAATGGCTTCTACAACTTGCATACTAGACTTGAGCCATTGGTTTATAGTCCAGGTGGAACCTTCATATACACTAATTCATTTAAATTCTCATGTAGGAAGTTTGTGTTGACATCCAACTTTTGTAGATGCCATTATTTAGCAGCTGCTAAGGATAAGACGACCCTCATAGTTGTCATCTTCACAACTGGACTGAATGTGTCAAGATAGTCTATCCCTTTTGTCTGAGTGGAAACCATTGGAAACTAATCTTGCTTTATACCTCTCAACTGGTCCATATGCTTTGTGCTTAACCTTGAACACCCATTTGCAACCAATTGCTCTTTTTTCAGGAGGGAGAGTAGTAAGCAACCATTTTCCATTATCATTAAGTATATTGAGTTCCTTAGTAATTGCTTGTCTCCAACATTCATGTTTAATAGTTTCTGTGTAACTCAGGTTCAATAACATTAGAGATGGCTAGACAAAAAAAAATTATGACTCAAAGATACTTTGTCATAGGACATTAAACTAGACAAAGGATATTTGACATTGGATATGGATGCAGAAGAACTATTAGATAGCAACGAGCAATGATAGTCTTCTACATATTTAGGTCTATATTTAGGTCTAGAATATTGTCTAGTACTATGAGGACTAGGAGAGGAAAATGTGTAAAACCGTGAAAATTCGAGTAATTTTATTAATTATTTATTTAAATTTTTTTTATTTATAAATTAATCAATAATGATTTAGGCTAAGCTATAGTTGAGTGTTAACCTTGTTTTGTGAATTCCTATTTTATGGTAAATGTTCATAAATTTCTGTGACGGAAAGTTTTTGGACTATTGTTAGGCTCAAATTCTCCTGAATTTGGCCCAATAATGTGTTTTTGAGTTCTGTAGCTCGAAATCGAATTTTGATTGCGCCATTTGCTTTGAAATATTATTTTGAGTCAAGATAGACATCAAGTTTATCCATGACACATTTTTAAATATTCTTCACTTCGAATTCTATGTTCGAAATTCTAGCCGTAAACCAAAATCGAAAGATTTTAATATCCAGCCGAGTATTAGCCGATAATACTCGGGCATGATTTAAGAGCGAATATTTTTCCGAATAAGTCACTTCACTTTCACGAGTGAACCTTGTTTGGCAAGCAAGCAAAATACTCATCTTTTACACAAAACTCCTTGAACCCTTCATCTGCCCATCACACCATTATTATTTGAAAACCTTTGGTTTGCCCTCTCTAAATCAGATTCATTATACTTTAAAAGAACCCATTTAGTGAGGAAACCCTTGGCGCTTCATTCCTCTCTTTTTCATTCTAATTTTCTCAAGAACTCCAAGGTAAGTTCTTACTCTTTCATTCTTAATCCCTTCGAATCTAACCGTTAGTTGTTTAGGAAATTTTAGTATGATATCTATACGTATGTTGCAAATATTTTCAACCATAGAAATTTTCTAATAATCTTTCTAACTCTTGTTTTACTCAAGAACTCGAAAAACGGGTCTTCGTGAATCTAAAAATTGTTGTTTTGAAACCATGAAATCTTGTTGTTCAAGGGGCTGTTTTAGTGTTTGAAAATATGCATGTTGTTGATGTTGATGAAATATGATGATTTTGAAATCAAAATATGTTTTAAATTGAAATGTCATTTTGAACATTAGATCAACCCTTGTAAAGAAGGTGTTGAAATGATCATGAACACGATGAGAATCGTGAACAAGACTTTCGAGGATAAGTGATGGTTCAAGAATATGAATCTTGGACCAGATGGATGAAAGTCTCAGATGTTCTTGGAATAGATTAAAATAATGTATGTACCTTAGAGTTAACAAGGAAATGATTTAACTCGCAAATCATTGATTGGTTTTTTGTTTAGTTTTGAGGCGTTCGAAGTCGGACAACCTACACATTCACATAAAGAAGATCAACTGCGCTACAACCCAAGTTGAGGGAGAATATATCGTGACATAGTGATGTCCGAATATGACATCTGGATCTCCCAACTACCTCAAAAGTTGGGAGCTATATTTGTTTTCTTTTTAGAAACCCGTACTTAACCAAAGGATTGCGTGCATGGATTAAGTACAGATGATTTCTTAAGTTGTATGTCCTAGGATAGATTAAAATATTAAGTATTGTGGTATTTATCCATGAAGGAACACCACTCAAGAAACTAAAACGCGTAGGGATCGAAAACAACGGAGATTTTCGATCCGGTGGCCCAAAGGGACGAGGAAGTAGTCCAAGCTATTGGACCCCCTCACATGGGTGAGGCTCCCTTGCTTGGGCGATGGAGAAACACTAGCTAGAGCCTCCATTTATCACCTGGGCAAGCCAGCCTTGCTTGAGCGAAGGCTAGACGGGAATTTCGCTTGTTGTGGGCAATTTTGGTCGCCCGAGCAACAGTCCCTCGCTTCGACGAGGCCCAATGGGTAGTTTTGAACAGTTTTTGGTGGATTTTTCGCTTGAGCAGCAGTCCCCTCGCTTGAGCGACAGCCATGCAGATAATCGAGTCTATTTTGATGAAATTGTCGCTTGAGCGACAATCTTTCGCTTGAGCGACAATCTTTCGCTTGGGCGAGACACATGCAATGTTTTTGATTGATTTTGATGGATTGATTTCTAGACAATAACCCTAGCTTGTGTGAGAAGTATATTTAATAATTGGGAGAGATTGTGGCTCAAACAAAGAGCCCGATGCCCAAACCATCAAACTTATACTATTAGTTTTGTTCTTACGTCTTATGCAGGCAAGGATTCTGACGATGATGTCGTGAGCAAGGCGATGCCTAAAAAGGATTACATGATACCACACTGTGAGGTCGTCTAACCGTAAGAGGCTTGGCCATTTGGTCGTCTAAGGTAATTCAACGATGGTTCGTAGTGGTAGGAATGTTATTCTTCTATTACGTGATAACATAAGATCGGGTCTCACAAGAAGCATTTCCTAGGAGATGTCTTAGGATGGGCCGATCATTTTAAAAGAATGATTAAAATATTTAATCGGCTAATCTCGGTTAGTGTGCATACTCATTACGAATAACGAAGTAGTGGAGAGGAAATTTACGAGAGACGAACGATCCCCGCGACGTTGAGAGGGAAGGTGATGGCGGTGATTCGTCAGCAAAGTCTTGATGGAGATTCTAGGTGAGACAAGTCCCTTATATTCCTGGATGAAGTATTCTGTTGGATCGGACAGTTTCACAATGCAAAGTAGACGATCTCTGATAACCCCTCTTTGCAATCAGGATCAATGAGAAGGATGCCCAGAAAGTGTTTGATATGACACCGTCCTAAAATGAGTAGTTCTTCATAATCGATCGATCATATATCCTTGCGAGGAATAATTTATTTTTGGTGCGTTCAAATCAACTTGTTATGGGACCTGTACTCTTGGCTATTACCGAATAGTATATTGGGAAGATATTGGAGTAATGATTGATGAAATAAGCATAACATTCATACATTGAGATCGTGGATATTGATCCTCATGATCTGAGTTATAACATCATTCATCAATGTGCATTATGTGTGTGATCTATATTGTGTATATTATGTGTGTCTGTCTAAATGTGATATTCCGTGTGATTCCATGTCGTCAATGAATAATATTCATTAGCTATCTTACTCTCTTTTCTTTTCTTTTCTTTATGCTTGTCTTTAGTTCGCGTTCTCATTCAGATGGACCGTACCGCGAGGATTCGAAGCTACCGATTCTCGATGTCCCAGGAGGGGACATGGAGTAGTGACGGACACTGATACACCTACACAAGCCCTTGTGCCTTAGAACTGGATATGATTTGTGATGGCCCTATGATGCGCTTCCCTTCACACCATGCGGACTTGGAGGCTTTTTTTACTATACCTGCTCGGAGATTTGCACCTGTTGTACCATCCATTCAGTCTTTGATTACTCACGGACCCACTACTGTGGGACTATATACTAGGAGATGGAGTTGGGACAACGTGCTCAATTCCCCACCAGGGAGGAGAGCTGCTTGACGGACGATGCCTGATCTTCAGGCAGATGCGAGAGTAGGAAGTAAGTCACAGGGTGCGTCCAATGACTTGGAAGAGAAGATGGAGGCTGAAGAGGAGGAGCTAGAAGCCGAAGAGGAGGACTGTGTGGAGTTAGTCTATATAGAGGACTCCATTGAGGTGGTGGATATCTCCTCCGATTCTGAGACGAAGGAAGACCGCAACGAGTGTCCTAGTACACCCGCTAAAACCGGATCTAATCACTAGTAGTCATTTATATTTCTAGTTTGCTTCGGATGCAGGTACCTTTATAGGGTACTTTTAAGATGTTGAATAAATCGGCCTATTGTGTATATTTCTAGTTTGGATAAGATTTTATTTCTTCCTTGACTTTTGTATAAACATTTCCATATTTCAATAAAGAATTATTCCACAATATATTAAGTGGCTTGTAGTTACCATTAGGTAACGATTGTTGTCTTTTCCGCAGTTTAGGTTACTTAACGTGATGTCCCGAAAATGAGTCAAATGTAAATGAAGAAGTTTTTCATTACAAATATTTTTTTAACCCATTTTTGGGCAATATTGTTGGAGTAATTTTCGGGGCGTTATAACAAGGTATCAGAGCAGTTCTTTCTATTCGGCCTTGGGCATGGCCTCACATGCTTTCTTGTGTGACTTTGTGTGTTTTAGTGTTTGCTTGAATTATTCGGTTGAGAAGACAACCCATAGATAATTTCAGTAGGAGGAGTATCTCATACACATCTAATGTTCACAAATTTAAGATGGCTGGACGTGGAGTTGCTAACCTGAATTTCATGGCTGCAATGACTACGGCGATTCAGAATGTGAATGCAAATTTACATTAGCCGAATCAACAACAACCCCAACCCAACCAAGGACCGGCTCAATATAAGGGCTTGGACGAATTCTGTCATTTTCAACCCCTAAAGTTTGATGGAGGTTTTGCAACAGACGCTGCAAATGAATGGATCCAGGAGTTGGAAATGATCTTTCAGGCACTTATGTGCACTGAGGAGTTGAAGGTCACCTATGCGACCTATATGCTGACAAAGAAAGCTGAAAACTGTTGGGAATTTGCCAGACGTTAGATGGAGCATGAACAACAAGTTGTCAACTGGACAATGTTCAAGGATAGATTTCTACATAAGTTCTTTCCTGCGAATATGAGGATCCAGAAAGAAATGGAGTTCCCGCGTCTGTAGCAGGGAAGCGTGACCATTGGGGAGTATGTTGCCAAATTTGAAGATTTGGTGAGGTATGCCTCACACTACAATCAAGTGGGGAACGAAAGGTCCAAATGTGCCAAGTTTGAGGACAAACTCAGACATGACCTGAAGGTGATGCTTGTACATCAGCAGATACCGAATTTTGAACATCTGCTTAACCGGTGTCGGCTTTATGAGGAAAGCGTGAATGCAAGGAATGCAGCGATGAAAAGTGTCGTACCACCCAAAAATTCCTATGGTCCCCAAAGGGATTTCGGCCATGGACATGGAAGGGGAAAGCCCTTCAACCACAACCAGAAAACCTATGCTTCATCATCAGGGAATCAACAGAGAAATTTCAAACCTTACAACAATAGAGACTTCGGACAAGGGAACAACAATAACAACTACGACAAAAAAAAAATGAGTGTACCGGTTGGGAAATCTAACAACAACATACCACCCTGGTGTTTGAAGTACAAGGGAAAGCACTTCAGTATCAATTGCCCCATATGCCATCACTACAACCAGCCTGGACACATCAAGTCGATGTGCCCTAAACTAAAAAGGGAAGAAGTGAATATTGTTCAAGCGACAAGACGTAAGGCGAAAGGAGGGGTGTTCACCATGAGCATAGTTGAGATTGAGGGCAATGAGTACCTCATACAAGGTATGTGTCGTATTAATGAGATTTCCATATCTATGCTGTTTGATTTGGATGCAACTCATTCTTTCATATATAATGATGTTGTCAATCAATTAGCATTGCCTATAGTATCCTTACCCTATGACCTAATTGTATCCACACCCACTAATGAACTCGTCATAGTGTCAACTATGTGCTCTGAATGTTCTATAATTTTAGATGAACGAACTTTTGTAGTAGACCTGATATGTCTATCCTTATCCCAATTAGATATCATCTTAGGGATGGACTGGCTGTCTAACAACCATGTTCTTCTGAACTGCTTTGACAAAACAATAATCTTTAGCGATCCTAAGAACCTCATTGAATCCTGTTATGAAACCAAAAGCACAAATGCCAACCAAATGAAGAAACTCTTGAAGGATGGAGCTCAAATATTTATGTTGTTGGCATCATTGGAGAAGAAAAATGGAGAAGAGATTTAGAACCTACCAATGGTTAGGGATTTCTCCGAAGTTTTCCCAGATGATATTCCTGGTTTACCCGCAGTACGGGAGATAGAGTTTGCTATCGATCTGATTCATGGAATTGGACCAATCTCTATAGCTCCTTACAGGATGGCACCATTGGAGTTATCGGAGCTGAAGAAGCAATTAGAAGACTTACCACAGAAACAGTTAGTCAGACCTAGTGTTTCACCATGGGGTGCTCTAGTGTTATTTGTGAAGAAGAAGGATGGCGGTATACATCTGTCTGACTACCTACAGTTGAACAAAGTCACCATCAAGAATAAATACCAATTTCCAAGAATTGATGACTTAATGGATCAACTAAGAGGAGCTACCATGTTTTCAAAGATCGATCTTCGGTCGAGATACCACCAAATACGTGTGAAGTCGGAGGATATTCCAAAGACTACTTTTTGGCCACGATATGGTCATTACGAATATCTCGTGATACCATTTGGTGTAACCAATACTCCTACAGTGTTCATGGATTACATGAATCAAATTTTTCATTCATACATCGACATATTTGTGGTCTTATTTATCGATGATATCCTGATATACTTGAAGGATCAGAAGGAACATGCGAAACATCTGAGGATAGTGTTGCAGATTTTGAAAGACAACCAACTCTATGGCAAGCTGTCAAAGTGAGAATT
This sequence comes from Lupinus angustifolius, assembly GCF_001865875.1. Lineage (NCBI taxonomy): Eukaryota > Viridiplantae > Streptophyta > Magnoliopsida > Fabales > Fabaceae > Lupinus > Lupinus angustifolius. The sequence goes on from NC_032009.1 coordinate 24,943,056, forward strand.
TTGGTTAGAATTGGTGAATTTTCTTGGGCATGTGATATCAAGTGAAGGAATTGTCGTAGACCCTGCTAAAGTAGGAACGGTGATGGAATGGAATTCTCTGAAATCCATAATGGAGATTAGAATCTTCCTCGATTTAGTGGGATACTATCAGAAGTTTATTGAAGGATTTTTGAAGTTGGCGTTGCCAGTGACTACGTTAACCATGAAAGACAAGGCTTTTGTCTGGACGGCGAAGTGTGACGAAAACTTTCAAGAATTGAAGAAAAGATTGATTAGATCACATGTGTCGATTCTACCAGACCTGAAAGGGAACTACAATGTGTACTGTGACGTGTCTAAACAAGGCCTAGGTTGCATGTTGATGCGATAACAAAAGGTGGTAGCTTATGCTTCAAGACAACTAAAGACACATGAGCAGAATTATCCCACACACGACTTGGAGTTGGCTGTGATCGTATTTGCTCTCAAGATATAGAGACATCACATCTATGGAGTAAGATTTGAAGTCTTCAGTAATCACAAAAGCTTGAAGTATCTGTTTAACCAAAAGGAGTTGAACATGAGGCATATAAGTTGGATGTAATTCCTCAAGAACTACGGGAAAGCTAATGTGGTGGTTGATGCCTTGAGTAGAAAGTCTATGCATATGGCAACCATGATAGTCAGGGAGTTGGAAAGGTTTACAAAGTTCCAATCTAGAATTGCGAGAGAAGAGAACCTTGTTGGCTGAAGGAAGAGCCCCAAAATTTCAAGAAGGAACTGATGGAGTATTGCGATGTAAGTACCGAGTATGTGTGCCAAGAGACCCTAATTTGAAAATGACCATTTTGGATGAAGCCGATAAGAGCGAACTAAGTATTCACCCTGGAGCTACCAAAATATATCAAGACTTGAAGAAGATGTTCTGCTGGTCCGATATGTAGAGACAAGTAGTAGAGTATGTCTCGCACTGCTTAACATGTCAGAAGGCAAATATCGAGCACATGTGACCCGGAGGAGAACTCCAACCTTTGGATATCCCCGTTTGGAAATGGGATAACATTGCAATGGATTTTGTGAGCAGGTTTCCTTGGACTCAAAAGGGTTATGTTGCAGTTTGAGTGATAGTGGATCATCTGACAAAGACAGTTCAATTTCTACCCATCAATATTAAATACTCCTTGGAAAGGCTAGTGGAGTTATACATCAAGGAAATTGTCCGATTGCATGGTATTCCAACAAATATCATCCCAGGTAGAGACCCACGTTTCACTTCGAAGTTGTGGAATGGTTTGCAAACATCCTTGGATACTAATTTGAGTATGAGTTCAACTTACTACCTGCAGACGGATGGCCAATATGAATGGAATATCCAATCTTTGGAAGACTTGCTGAGAGCATGTGTGTTGGAACACTCTAGAAGTTGGGCAGACTATCTACCTCTAATAGAGTTCACCTACAATAATAGCTTTCATTCGAGTATCGACATGATGCTGTATGAAGCTCTTTATGGCAGGAAGTGCAGAACACTATTGTGTTGGTTTGAAGCATGAGAAAATCTGATGCTAGGACCCGATGTGGTTCAGTAGACGACGAAAAAGATAAGAATGATAAGGGAGAACATGAAGGCAACTCATAGTAGGCAGAAAAGATACTATGACAAAAGGAGGAACCCTCTCAATTTTGAGGAAGAAGATCATGTCTTCATGAGGTGGTTCCGACGATTGGCATTGGTAGAGTACTTAAAGCCTGTAAGTTTACCCCTAAATTCATAGGACCATACCAAATCCTTAGAAAAGTCAGACAAGTAGCTTACTAAATAGCCTTGTCACCTTTATTATTGAATCTACATAATGTCTTCCATGTATCCCAACTCAGAAAATACATTAGTGACATGTCGCATATTATCGAATTCGATTAAATCCAGCTAAAGGATAATCTCACTTTTGAAACTATGCCTGTGAGAATCGTTGATCGAAGTGTGAAGGTGTTGCGAGCTAAGGAGTTTGCCCTAGTTAAGGTGATCTAGAGTCAAGCAAACGGAGAAGATGCGACTTGGGAAGTCGAGGAGGTCATAAGAGAATCATATCCCTATCTGTTTTATTAAGAGGTACGTTTAATTTTCAAGAACGAAAATCTTATAAGTGGGGGAAGATTGTAACACTGTGAAAATTCAAGTAATTTTATTAATTATTAATTTAAAAAAATTAATTTTAGAAATTAATCGGTAGTGATTTAGGCTAAGCCATAGTTAAGTGTTAATCTTTTTTTGTGAATTCCTATTTTGTGATAAACTTTCATAATTTTCTGTGATGGAGAGTTTTTGGACTGTTGCTCTGCCCAAATTCGCCCGTATTCGGCCCAAATTCGCCCGTATTCGGCCCAATATCATGTTTTTGAGTTCCGTAGCTCGGAATCGAATTCTGATTGTGCCAATGACTTCAAAATATTATTTCAAGTTGAGATAGAAATCATGTTTGTCCATGACGCATTTCTAAATATTTTCACTTTGAATTCTATGTTCGAAATTCAAGCTGTAAACCGAAATTGGAAGATTTTAATATCCAGCCGAGTATTAGCTGATAATACTCGGGCATGATTTAAGCGCAAATGTTTTCCTGAAGAGGTCACTTCACTTTCACGAGTGAACCTTGCTTGACAAGTAAGCAAAAAACTCATCTTCTACACAAACCCCTTAAACCCTTCATCTATCCATCACATCATTATTATTTGAAAACCTTTGGTTTTACCTTCCTAAATCAATTTCATTATACTTTAAAAGAGCCCATTTAGTGAGGAAACCCTTGGCACTTCATTCCTCTCTTCTTCATTCTAATTTTCTCAAGAACTCCAATGTAAGTTCTTACTCTTTCATTCTTAATCCCTTCAAATCGAACCGTTAGTTGTTTACGAAATTTTAGTATGATGTCTATACATATGTTATGAATGTTTTCAACTGTAGAAACTTTCTAATAATCTTCCTAACTCTTTTTTTACTCAAGAACTCGAAAAATGGGTTTTCGTGAATCTAGAAATTGTAGTTTTGAAACAATGAAATCTTGTTGTTCATGGGGTTGTTTTACTGCTTGAAAATATGCATGTTAATATGTTATTATTATTGATGAAAGATGATAATTTTGAAATCGAAGGATGTTTTAAATTGAAATTTCGTTTTGAACATGAGATCAAACCTTGTAAAAAAGGTGTTGAAATGATCATGAACACGATGAGAATCTTGAACGAGACTTTCGAGGATAAAGGATGGTTGAAAAATATGAATCTTGGACCGGATGGATGAAAGTCTCGGATGTGCTTCGAATAAATTAAAATAATGTGTGTACCTTATAGTTAATAGGGAAATGATTTAACTCGCAAATCACTAATTGGTTTTTGTGTTTAGTTTCGAGGCGTTCGAAGTTAGACAACCTACATATTCACGTATAGGAGATCAACCACACTAAAAAACAAGGTGAGGGAGAATACATTGTGACATAGTGGAGTCCGAATATGATACCTCGATCTCCCAACTACCACAAAAGTTGGGAGCTATATTTGTTTCTTTTTAGAAACCCGTACTTAACCAAATGTTTGCGTGTCTGGATTAAGTACGAATGAATTCTTAAGCTGTATGCCCTAGGATAGTTTAAAATATCAAGTATTGTGGTATTTAACCATGAAGGAACACCACTTGAAAAACTAAAACGCATAGGGATTGAAAACAACGGAGATTTTCGATTCGGTGGCCCAATGGGGCGAGGAAGTAGTCTAGGCTGCTGGACCCCCTCGCTTAGGTTATGCTCCCTCGCTTGGGTGAGGGAGAGACAATAGCTAAAGCCCCCAAATTTTGCCTGGGTGAGCCAGCCTCTCCTGAGCGAGTGGTTCTCGCTTGTGCAAAGGCCAGGCATGCGTTTCACCTATTCTAGGCAATTCTGGTCACCTAAGCAATAGTGCCTCGCTTGGGAGAGACCCAGAGTGTAATTTTGACCATTTTTGGTGGATTTTTTGCTTGAACGACAATCACCTCGCTTGAGAGAGAGAGCCATGCAGAGAATTGAGTCTGTTTTGATGAAATCATTGCTTGAGTGATAGTCTTTCGCTTAGGCGAGACACATGCAATGTCTTTGATTGCTTTTGATGGATTGATTGCTTAGACAAAAACTCTAGCTTGGGTGAGAATAATATTTAATAATTGGAAGAGATCGTGACTCAAACAAAGAGCCCGATACCCAAATCAACAAACTTATACTGTTACTTTAGTTCTTGCGCCTTGTGTGGGTAAGGATTCCGATGATTATGTCGTGAGAAAGGCGATGCCGAAAAAGGATTACATGATACCATGCAGCAAGGTTGTCTGACCGTAAGAGGCTTGGTCATGTGGTCATCTAGTGTAATTCAGAGATGGCTCATTGTGTTAGGGATGTTATTCCTCTATTACGTGATAACGTAAGATCAGGTCCCAGAAGAAGCATTCCTTTTAAAGAAGATCTTGCTCCTGACCTTGGCACGGTTTTGATGGAGACACCAACATCACCAAAAATAAGAAAAGGAATAATACTTATAAAGACAATGAAGATTCAAGCTTCAAGATATTCAAAACTTTTAGTCTAAGTCTAAATAGGTACTTATATCCTATACTCTTGATTATACAATAGTAGTAATGCTCAAACTATTTTTATAATAAAATTGAAACACTTTAAAATACTTAAAACAATTTTCAAAAATAGTGTGTAACAGGTTGCTTCATCTAAGTAACAGGTTACAAGTGTGAGAAAAGAGTTATCCAACTTAAAACTGATCAGAGTAATCCATTACTGTCTTTGATTAACAAATTACTAGTGTTATTAAAGTTGAGTAACCGATTACTCAACTTGCTGTAATCGATTACTCTAAATTGAAAATAAATGATCAGTGGATAGAACACTTGAGTAATCGATTACTCAATGCTGTAATCGATTACTAAGAGTTGTTGCATCAGATTTTCAAATTCAAAGTGAATGAGTTTCAATCCAAAAGGCATGTTTTCATTCCAATAAATTCCTACCCTTTCAAAGAGACATTTTGGTTGATTGGAAATCCTATATAAAGACATTGAAACTCACAATCACAACACACAACATATACCCAACTCTTATACAAATTTCAAAAGCTCTTACACATATTCTGAAATTATTTTCTGCACTTTTTGCAACAAGTTCTTAAACTTTCAAATTTGATTTTTTTGAAGTTGCTTAAAGTGAAAGTGTTTCAAGTTTACAAACTTATAAAGAGCATTATTACTAAGTATACTAAAGAGTTGTTTGGATTGCAAGTTACATCACTTTCATACTTGTAAAGACAATTCCGCCATTGTTATACATTCTTCATTATTATTGCAGAATACTTTCTTTCACGGAGTGTGATAAGAAAGGGGATTAGAATCACTTGGAAAGGTTTTTTTTTCCAAAAGTGAATAAGGATTAAGGAGTGTATAAGGTACATTGAAATCTCGGGGTGAGATATTATAATTGCAACTCATAATCTTTAGTGGGAAAATCTCTTGTGTTGCAAGAGTACTGGACGTAGCCTTCGGTGGACAAGAAGGTGAACCAGTGTAAAATCCTTGTGTACTCTCTTCTCCTTTATCTCTTTGATTTTACTTATTAATTTTATGTATATATTTTCCGTCGTACTTTAACTCTTGAATTTGCAGAAAAAGTGGTCATTATTTTAAGTCAACTAATTCACCACCCCCCTCTTAGTTGCAATCTCAGTCTTACAATTGATATCAAAGCTATTTTTGAGTAAGATATTCTCAAATCTGATCTTATATCAAAGATGGCCTCAAGATTATTCCTAGGAGAAGGTTCCAACATCAATCGCCGTCCAAGCTTTGTTGGAGAATACTATGACTTATGGAAAATCAGAATGAGTTTCTTCGTAGAATCTCAAGACTTAGATATGTGGGACTCAATAGAAGAAGGTCCATTCATACCATACATGGTTGTTAATGGGGTTAAACAACCAAAACCAAAATGTTCATGGACTGTTGAAGATAAAAATAAAGTACAAAACGAACTAAAAGCCCAAAACATTCTTATGTCGGCTCTTAAAGACAAAGAATTCTTTAGAGTGTCATGTTGCAAATCATCAAACTAAATTTGGGACACTCTGGAAAGGATACGTGGAGCCAAAGAAGTACAAAGGTCTACAACAAATAGTGAACTATCAACATCAAAGCAAAAATCTACATGCTCAATATGCAGAAAACCATATCATTTAAAACGTGCTTGTCTAGCCCAACAAAAGCATCATACTTTCAAAAGAAAGAAGGGCAATAAGCATAGAAGAACAAATGTTATATCAGAGGATAAAAATAATGACTTAAATGCCGAACTCAGAATAAAGGAGCAAACACACATTTCCTTGATGGCTTCACACAATTCAAATGATGATTATGAGTTTAGTAACTCATAACCAAATGAAACTTTTTCATATGATGAGTTACAAAGTGCTTTCAATGATTTATATCAAGAATATGTTAAGCTTTCCAAACTTTTCCTAAAACAGAAAAAATGATATTTTTATTTTGTAAAGCCATAACAAAGTTCTAAAGAAAGATATTGAAAAACCCACTTCTTCCTCATGTCAAAAATGTGTTGCTCTTGAAACTAAAGTTTCAACATTAAGTCTTGAACTTAATAAACTCAACAAGAGCAGTCACAATTTAGACAATATCATAAAAGTCCAAAGACATTCTACAGACCATAGAGGTCTTGGCTATGCAAATCGTGTGGCTAAAAATGAGAATGTCTTAGGAAAAACAATCGTGGGAAGCACTATAAAGTTTTATAAAGAAAGTGTCCATATTAATCCTATTTTTAAAATAAAATCTTGGACATATAAACATCTACCCACTTGTTCTTACTGTGATAAAATTGGTCACACACCTAACACTTGTCATATTAGAAAATATGGTGTGTCATTTGGCCAATGCAAATGGATAGAAAAAGGTGTTAACCCCGCAGGACCCAAATCACATTGGGTACCAAGAAAATATTTTTAATTTGTTTTGCAGGAGTGCTTGAAAGCCATAAGCATAAATGTATTATCATGACAACGACTGTTCAAAGCACATAGCACGAGGAGATTCAAAACTATCATTTATTCAAGCAATAAAGGCCTTTTTACCTATGCATAGAACATCAAAATAAAAATCCTTGGTATAGATAACATTGTTATTATATTTACCTAAGTGCATGGTATGATCGTCTAACTAAATTTCTACTTGAAAGAGGTTTCAACAAAGGAAAGGTCGACACTATATTCTTTATAAAAAGAATAAATCGTCATACTCTACTTGTTCAAATTTATGTAGATGATATTATTTTTGGTTCTACTAATGAGGTTTTGAGTAGTGAATTTGGAAAAATGATGCAAGGAAAGTTTGAAATGTTCATGATGGATAAGTTAAATTACTTCCTTGGACTTCAAATCAAACAACTTGATAATGACATTTTCGTAAGTAAATCCAAGTATTGTAGAGACTTGCTAAAAAGATTTGACATGGATGATTGCAAGCCAATAACTACTCCCATGGGATCCGATACTTACACTAATACGGATGAAGCAGGAAAAAACATTGAAATATCTAAGTATCGAGGTATGATTGGATCTCTTTTATATTTAATTGTTAGTAGACCTGATATCATGTTTAGTGTATGTCTGTGTGCATGCTATCAATCTAAACCACCGTTAAGAGAATCATGAAATATCTTAAGGGTACATCTAACGTTGAGCTGTGATATCCAAAAGGAAGTATATGTTGTTTGGTTGGATATTCAGATTCAGATTTTGCTGGGTGCAAATCTGAGAGGAAATGTACAGGTGATACTTGCCATATTTTGGGAAATGCTTTAGTTTCTTGGTCTTACAAGAAACAAGCATATGTTGTCCTAAGCACTGCTGAACCTGAATATATAGCAATAGGTAGTTGTTGTGCCCAAGTGTTGTGGCTCAAACAACAATTACGAGAATATGACTTAGACTTAGGGTGCATTCCTTTAAAATGTGACAATACAAGTGCTATAAACCTCACAAAAAATCTTGTTATGCATTCTAGAACCAAAGACATTGATATAAGGCATCACTTCCTTAGGGACCATGTCCAAAATAAGGACGTGTCTGTAGAATTTGTTGATACTCACAACCAACTAGCATATATATTCACTAAACCATTGGTAAAAGAACCTTTCTATAAAATTAGATGAGAATTAGGCGTTCTTGATGAAACATGCTTATCTTAAATGCTTATATATGTTTACATGTGTGTTTCATCATATCTATTTCATGCCCACTTGAACTTAAATGTGTTTAATTATGTTTAAAATTTCAGTTTTTGGGTTAAAAATCATTTTCATAGCTTAATTTTGCTTAAAAATAAGTTTTTCTGGGGTCAGTAATCTATTACACTAGAGAGTAACCGATTACAGGGTTGAATAACGTGTTTCAGTAACTGATTACTCAAAATGAGTAATCGATTACTCTATGTTGCTGTTTGAAAATTTTAATTTTTTTAAAGTGAGTAACCGATTACTCAAAGTGAGTAACCGATTACTCAAAGTGAGTAACCGATTACTCAAAGTGAGTAACCGATTACTCAAAGTGAGTAACCGATTACTCAAAGTGAGTAACCGATTAATCTATGTTGTTATATATGTATTTTTTCTATATTTTTAAACTTTTTCAAACTCATCTTCTTCCTCATTTCAAACTCTCTTCGTGGTCACCTCTCTCACGCTAAAATCTTCATTTTTGATCTGTTTTGAGTGATTTTTGTGGGCTTTCATAACACATTTTCACTTCTAAACAATCATTTTCGTGTTTAGTGGCCTAAATAAAAAAACCTCAAATATCCAAAACCCAAAAACCTAACTTTTCAAAAACTCATTTCAATGGCTTCGTCATCTAGAACCAAGAAACAACGCACCAATGCTACTCAAAGGAACCAAAGAACTCCATCTTTGGAGTCCAACCCTCTTGATTTAACAAGAATTCTTGCTAATGAATAGCAACATAAAATCTTTGAGAAGCACTTACATGGTCGCATTATCTTCACTCCAAAATACGGTAATCTTGGGAACTTTGAGTTTGAAGATTTTCTATTTCATTATCTCTTGAGACAACAAAACCTCTTCGATTTCTCTTGTGAATCAAATGAAATTTATCCTGAACTAATTAGAGTATTTTACTGTAACATGAACTTTAGGAAAAACCGTCTTACTTCCTATGTAAAAGGAAAAGACATTACTTTGGATTTGAAAACCATGAGTTCATTGTGCTGTAACATACCATATCAGGGGAGCATTGTAGGCTTCGGCCTTGTATGCGAATGGGAAAACCATGATAAAAAAGATTTTTATTATTCTATGTGTAGAATTACTAAAGAAGAAATAGAAACGCTTAAGCAACAAGGTTATGGTGAAACTGTTAAAAATAGAGATATCCTTTCTGCTGGACATTTCAAACTAGAAGACAATTTGCTTCATTATTTTCTGAGCTATGTCATCTTACCAAAATTTTCAAACCACTCTCAAATAAGTGACATGGAACTCCAATTGATGTATGCTATGAAATCTAATCTGAAAATCAATTGGACTATGAGGATAATGAGACAAATGTGGTATGTAAGAGGAACCCAAAGCCCTTTTCCATATGCAATCTTCATAACAAAAATCCTTGAGCATTTCAGTGTTTCTACTGTTGGAGAAACTAAGGTCTCACTTAACCCTCGTGAAAGCTATATTGATGTGGATGTAATCCACAAAATGAGCTTCACATTTGATCTTCATGACCGGACCTACAAGCATAAGAAAGACAGATTTCCTACTCCTGAACCAGAACCTGCCCCTGCTAATCCTTCTGAACCTCAACCTTATGAGTTTTATGCTATATCTTCCTCATATGCGGTTATTATGCCTACAAATCAGATAATTATGGATGAGTTGATTTCTCTTCGAGGCTACATCACTAACCGAATGGATGGCTTTGATACTCAGAATCAAAAAATCCAGTTGAACTTCATCGTCTCTCTTTTAAGCTGAGTAACATGAATGTCGATGAAGAAAATTCTGAGCCTGAGTCTTAGACTTTATCTGTTGTTAGGATTTTCTGGTTGTAATGTTATTTCTCCTGGTTTCGGACAAATTTCTATTATGTTGTTTGTATTGATGTTTTCATTGTTAATGCTTGAACATCTTTTTACTTTTATGATATTGCTCAAATTTCGTTATATCTTGATATCCATATTATTATATGTTATATATATATATCCTATTGCATGTATGCTATATATATATTGTGCCGGAAAACTCTTGGCTTTTCTACTTTTTCGATGAAGTCAAAAGGGGGAGAAAAGTTGGGAGAATGTATTTTATGTTTAAAACATTTCAGACACATAACTCCAAATGAAAGGGGGAGCATACAAGATAGGGAGAGCATACTCAAGACAAGCCAAGAATATTACAAAGTATGCTGCTCTCAGAAAATTACGATGTCAAGAAGATATTGGTTTGTCATCATCAAAAAAGAGGAGATTGTGAAGAAGATCTTGCTCCTGATCTTGGCACGGTTTTGATGAAGACATCAACATCACCAAAAAGAAGAAAAGGAAGAATACTTATAAAGACAATGAAGATTCAAGCTTCAAGATATTCAAGACTTTTAGTCTAAGTCTAAATAGGTACTTCTATCCTATACTCTTGATTATACAATAGTAGTAATGCTCAAACTATTTTTATAAGAAAAATGAAACACTTTAAAATACTTCAAACA
>NC_032009.1:24953943-24973027 GCF_001865875.1 Lupinus angustifolius
GAGTAATCTATTACTATCTTTGAGTAACAGATTATTAGTGTTATTAAAGTTGAGTAACCGATTACTCAACTTGTTGTAATCGATTACTCTAAATCGAAAATAAATGACCAGTGGAAAGAACACTTGAGTAATCGATTACTCAATGCTGTAATCGATTACTAAGAGTTGTTGCATCAGATCTTCAAATTCAAAGTGAATGAGTTTCAATCCAAAAGACATGTTTTCATTCCAATCAATTCCTACCCTTTCAAAGAGGCATTTTGGCTCATTGGAAATCTTATATAAAGGCATTGAAACTCACAATCACAACACACAACATATACACAACTCTTATACAAATTTCAAAAGCTCTTACACATATTCTGAATTATTTTATGCACTTTTTGCAACAAGTTCTTAAACCTTCAAAGTTGATTTTTCTGAAGTTGCTTAAAGTGAAAGTGTTTCAAGTTTACAAACTTATAAAGAGCACTATTACTAAGTATACTAAATAATTTTTTGGATTGCAAGTTACATCACTACCATACTTGTAAAGGCAATTCCGCCATTGTTGTACATTCTTCATTATTATTGCAGAATACTTTCTTTCATGGAGTGTGATAAGAAAGGGGATTAGAATCACTTGGAAATGTGTTTTCCAAAAGTGAATAAGGATTAAGGAGTGTGTAAGGTACATAGAAATCTCGGGGTGAGATATTGTAATTGTAACTCATAATCTTTAGTGGAAAAATCTCTTGTGCTGCAAGAGTACTGGATGTAGCCTTCGGTGAACAAGAAGATGAACTAGTATAAAATCATTGTGTACTCTCTTCTCCCTTATCTCTTTGATTTTACTTATTAATTTTCTGCATATATTTTCCGTTGCACTTTAACTCTTGAATTTGCAGAAAAAGTGGCCATTATTTTAAGTCAACTAATTAACTCCCCCTCTTAGTTGCAATATCAGTCTTACATGGGAGATGTCTTAGGATGGGATGATCATTTTAAAAGAATGATTAAAAGATTTAATTGGATAATCTCGGTTAGTGTGCATACTCATTACGAATAATGAAGTAGTGGAGAAGAAATTTACGGGAGACGAATGAGCCTCGCGATGTTGAGAGGGAAGGTGATGGCGGTGATTCGTTAGCAAAGTATTTAGGGAGAGTCTAGGCGAGATGAGTCCCTTGTATTCATGGATGAGGTATTCTGTTGGATCAGACAGTTCTCATAATGCAAACTAGATGATATCTAACAACCCCTCTTTGCAATGAGGATCAATGAGAGGGGTGCCTAGAAAGTGTTTGATACGACATCATCCTGATATAGACAGTTCTTCATAATCGATCGATCATATATCCTTGAAAGGAATAATTTATTTTTGGTGCATTCAAATTGGCTTATTGTGAGACCTATACTCTTGGTTATTTCCGAATAGTATATTGGAAGGATATTAGAGTAAGGATGGATGTAATAAGCATAATATTCATACATTGAGATCATGGATATTGATCATCATGATCTGAATTATAAGATCATTCATCATTGTGCATTATGTAAGTGATCTATATTGTATTTATTGTGTATGTTTGTCTAGATGTGATATTCCATGTAAATCTACATCGCCAATGAATAATATTCATTAGATGTCTTACTTTTTTTCTTTCTGCTTGTCTTCGGTTCACGTTCCCATTTAGATGGATCGTACTACTAGGATTCAGAGCTACCGATTCTCCATGTCCTAGGAGGGGACATGGAGTAGTGACAGACACTGATACACCTACATAGGCCCTTGTACCATAGAACTGGTGATTATTTGTGATGGCTCTACGATGCGCTTCCCTTCACACCATGCGGACTTGGAGGCTTCTTTCACTTTACCTGCTCAGAGATTTGCGCCTATTGCACCATCCATTCAGTCTGTGATTCTTCACGGACTCACTAGTGCAGGACCATATACTAGGAGACGGAGTTGGGATGATGTGCTCAATTCCCCATCATGGAGGAGAGCTGCTCGACGAACGATACCCGATCTTCAGGCAGATGCGAGAGCATGAAGTAAGTCGCAGGGTGCATCCAATGACCTGGAAGAGAAGATGGAGGCTGAAGAGGAGTAGCTGGAAGCCGAAGAGGAGGATTGTGTGGAGTTAGTCCATATAGAGGACTCCATTGAGATGGTGGATCTCTCCTCCGATTCTGAGACGGAGGAAGACCCCAACGAGTGTCCTATTACACCCGCTAACACCGGAGCTAGTCACTAGTAGTCATTTCTATTTCTAGTTTACTTTGGAGGCGAGTATCTGTGTAAGGTACTTTTAAGATGTTGAATAAATCAGTCTATTGTGTATATTTCCAGTTTTGATATGATTTTATTTCTGCCTTGACTTTTGTATAAACATTTCTGTATTTCAATAAAGAATTATTCCACGATATATTAAGTGGCTTATAGTTACCATTAGGTAACAATTGTTGTCTTTTCCGCAATTTAGGTTACTTAACGTGATGTCCCGTAAATGAGTCAAATGTAAATGAAGAAGTTTTACATTACAAAATTTTTTTAACTCATTTTTGGACAATATTGTTGGAGTAGTTACACAATGTGTTTGACTAATAGGAGGACAATATGTTTGACTTGTAGTGTTAGACTCAACAATTGGAGCTTGTGTATGAGGAGGATGTAAACTGATAAACTCTGATATGCTTGACTGATGTGCTTGATTAGGATTAGAAGGTGTATGACTGACTTGAACATCTAAGAATGGATCACTAAGGGTGTTTTGTGGTATACTTGGTTTTATAATGGATGAATAAAAGATAAAACAACTCTTACTATTTACAATAGTTTTAACTACCACTAACAAAGTTCTATTTTAAGAAACCTATTCAACATAATCAACAAAAGTTAACTTAATTAGATGAAGTTTTGATAGTCTTGATGTGCCTTCTTCTTCCTTTTTAACTCACAGTTAGATTCATCATTTAATTTACTTTTTTAAGTGGTACTATAAGTTGTTTTATTGTTAGATTTGTAGCCTAAAACCGATTTCAATTTTAGATAATTAATATAGAGATTTTATAGGTCTATCTAAATCAAATGACACTTAAATTATGAATTTTAGTTAAAAATAAAGAATATTTAGAAAAAATATATTATGAAAATGAACAAAAGATGGTATTGGACCAAGTTCAAAATAGTAATAACTTGGATTATCTATACTATTATATATAGGTAAAATCAACCCAGAAGTCATACTAGTAATTGGACATCTATAATTTTTATATTCCAACTTTATCTTCATTTTGAAGATCACAAAGTTCACATTTTTGAAAAGGTGTGAGAACATAATCATATCAAAGATTATTGGCTTATTCTTTCTAGGAAAGTAATTTTTTTGTAAGAATTTCTAGCATGTAAAGATTGTACACTCTATCGCAAACAACATATATGTGGATTGTCATACACGAGAGTGTTTCTCAACATGCTAGATTGTAATAAAGTACAAAGTAGGTTATATTCGAGTGGAGTTAACAATTATTGACAATATTATATAAATATTATTATTGGAAAATAAATTACAAGTTTTTTAAACAAAAAATGTCAATATTTTTAATTAATTTAGTTTTTTTTAAGCTTATAGTAAATTTTAGCTTATGAAATTTTGAAAATATCAATTACGATGAATAAACTAGAAGAACATTATTTTGGAGTATGAAACTATATTTTTGACATTTTCTAAGTATAATATTATTTTCAATATAGGAAATCGATACCATTTAATTTTTTTTAGTGAAAACTATTAGTAATTTGATTCCTCGAAATTAAATTTTCAAATGAAAAATAAAAATAAAAATAAATCAAATATAATTTAGATCTTCACCTTTGTAATTTCATATCGAACTAACAAAAAATAATAATTTTTTATAAGTATAATAAATAAAGTAGGTTATAATAGAGTAGATAGAGTTAATAATTATTTGATTATATTATATAAATCATAGTATTTGAAAATAAAAAATATTTTTTTTTTAAAGAAATGGCCATTTCTTATTCAATCTCAACCAAATTTTTGAACTTAAAGTCAATTTGATCCATTTTAATTTTGAAATTGTAAAACATGTTCCATAAACTTGAAAAATATTCGTTTGTAGTATCAAAATATATTTTTGATGCTTCCTAAGTATAATATCATATTGAATGTGAGAAATTTATAACAATTATATAGTTTTTAAAATTAATTAATATTTCTAACTTAATAAATTAGATATCCAAATGATAAAGGAAAAATCAAAGATAATTTGAATCTCTATAACTTTATATTAAAGTGGTAAAGAATAATATATTAGCAGCAATAGTAAACAAAGTAGGTTATAGTAGAAATAATAAATATTTGATAGTTAGAGATAAATAGTTTTATTTGAAAATCAGAATGATATTCTTTTAAACAGTTGACCAATTTTTTATTCTTTATCGAAATATTTGGGAAAAAATCTTTTGCATTCTCAAAACATACTTTTGATATTTCCTATGTATAATAACTTTTCCACTGATAAAATTTGACAATATACTTTGATTTTTTAAAATATAATTTTGAATTTAAATTATTAATATTTTGATTCACAAAAATTAAATATCATTACTTATATTCCATGAAATAATTATTAACTATACTCTATTGTAACTTACTTTGTTTAAATCAATAATAATATATTTTTATTCGCTGGGCATAATTAATTTTTAATAATGTCCATTCAACAACACATATATGTTGAGCGCTGTTAAATGTAAGGTGGAAGAGAATTATCAGCGCTTATTGAAGCAATCATTGTTAAAAGTGTTATCTTTAACGATGTTTATTGAAACAAGCGCTGTTGAATATCGCACATTCATATATTTAACAACATTTCTTAAACGATTGCTGTTAAATGTGTTATATTTAATGACGCTTGTTGAAGAAAGCATCGTTAAATGTCATACTTCATATATTTAACAATCATTTTTTCAATAAGCGTTATTAAAGTTTGTACGTTCATATAAACGTTTGTTTTAGTGAGCAGAAATCTTTTCAAATTAAAAAAAAAACCTCACACACAATAAATACATATCACTCGGTTTATTATTTCTCTTATTTTTCTTCTTCTCCATGAGTTACATTTTTTTCTCTTTTGTTTTTAGTTTCTTTCTTCAAGAAAGTTATCAGGTTTTTTGGTTTTTCTCTTCAAGCATAAGGTAAATCATTATCTTATTTTAGCTCGTTTATTTATTTTTGATTCAGTCTTGATGTTTGTTGTGAAGTTATGCAGCTAAGGTGTTCTAAGTTTTTAGCTATGGTACACTGGTTTAGAACACAAGGTTTGAGTATAATGGTAAATATTCTTTCTCACTTGTCGCTAATTTTGTAATTTTTTTTCATAACTTGCAATTTGTTTAGAGATACCATTTTTTTATTTGTATTTGCATCTTGCATTGATCATTGAGGAACACATGAAAACTCTCTGTAAGGAGTTGCTCATTACGTATATGTTATATTATAATATTGGAATCTGTTAAGGTTGAATATAGCCGAAGTCGTTGGTGATTTAACAAATTTATTGTAAATGTGGTAGAGTTGGACATTATTGTCATTTGTTTGATAGAATGTCTGAAAAATATATTGTCTTAATTAGAAAGTAGACATTTAACAATGTTTGCTTTAGTGAGCGTTATTAAATGTCTATTTTCTACAGCAACGCTTTAAAAAATGTTGTTGAATATAACCTTATGTACTACTGTGCTCACATAGAAAGCGCCTAAAAAACACTCTTAAATGACAATTTTAAATGTTGTTTTGCTATTCTGACGTATTGATTCTTTGACATAAAATTATAGAGTTGAGATTCAAATTTTCTTTTCTTTAGTTTCATTTTTAATTTGGAAATTATAGTTTTGGGAATTAAAATAGTTGTAATTTTAAATAAAAATAAAAATATTATCAATTTTACTCATTAAAAATGTATATGTTGTTAGTAATACTAACAAAGTAGGTCATAGTAGAGTAGAGTTAATTACTATGTGATGTTATTATATAAATAGGACAATTTGGAAATCAAATTGAATTGTTTTTTGAAAACGACGCAACTTTTTATTCTTTCTCAACTGTTTTTTGGAACTTATACTCCATTTAATCCAATGAAATTTTGGGAATATCAAACATATTGAAGAATCTCAACAAAAAGAATTTTTTGGAGTCTTGAAATTTAGTTTTGAAGTTTCCTAAATATAATATCATTTACAATGCTGAAAATTGACATCAATTATATATCTTATTAAAACATTATTCCCATAAATTAAATTTCCATATGAAAAAGGTAAATATATACCAAATATAATTTGAATTATCACTTCTATAATTTTATATCGAAGTGGGAAAAATAATACTTTATAAGTAATAATAGTAAAAAAAACTAAGTTACAGTAGAGAATAGTAAATAATTACTTTAGAATATTATATAAATAGTAGCATTTGAAAATTAAATTGATTTTTTTTAAAATAACCATATTTTTTTATTGTTTATGAAACTATTTTTGGGAACTTAAAGTGAATTTCAACCGATTTTTTTTTAAAATGTTAATCATTCTAATAAACTTAAAAAAATTATTTTGAGGTCTCAAAATATAATTTTGACCGTTCATAAGCATAACTTTGTTTTCAATTATGAAAATTAATACCCATTATACTTTTATTTAAAATTAGTACCCTTTTATTTTGAAAAATTAAATTTCTAAATGAAACTGGAAAATAAATCAAAATAATTTGAATCTTCACTTCTACAATTTTCTATCGAAATGATGAAAAATAATAATATGTCAATAGTAATTATAAATAAAGTAAATTATAATAGAGTGAAGATAATAATAATTTGACAGTATTATATAAATAGTAGCATTTGAAAATTAATTTGATATTTTTGTTGAAAAGACAAAAAATTTAAATATTTCTCAAAATAATTTTTAGAACTTAAAGTCAATTCAATTAATGTAATTACGAAATTATCAAACATGTTTAATAAACTTCAAAATAAACTTTTAAACTACCAAAATATACTTTATTAAGATTCCTAAGTATAATATCATTTTCAATGAGAAACATTAACACAAATTATATTTTATATAAAACTATTACTAATTTTATTCCAAAAATTAAATTTTCAAATTAAAAAAATAAAAATAAAAGTAAGTTGTAATAGAGAGGAGTTAATCATTATTTGATCATCTTATACAAGTAAAAGTATTTGAAAACCAAATTTAATTCTTTTAAAAACTATAACTATATTTTAAATTAATTGGCAACCTATTTTGTAGAATTTAAAGTGAATTTGAACCGGTTGAATTTTAAATTTTTTGATAGTTTTCTAAGTATAATAATATTTTTATTTAGGAAGGTTGACAAAAATTATATATTTTATTTAATAGTACTACAACCTCGAAAAAGAGCAATATTGCAAGAATAATTTGAATCTTCATTTCAGTAAATTTATTTTATTATGGTGAATATTAATAATATGTTATTAGTAATAATAAACAAATTATGTTATAATATAATACATTTAATAATTATTTACTGAATATATAAATAGTAGTATTTGAAATCGAGATTATTTTAAACATATAGCCAATTTTTTTTATTTTTTCTAAAACAATTTTTTTGAACTTAAAGTCAATTTAAACCTATTGAATTTTGAAAATGTCATACATTTTAAATAAACTTCAAAAACATTATTTTGAAGTCAGAAAATATACTTTTGACGCTTCTAAAGTATAATACCATTTTTTTTAACAGTGGAAATTCTATTACCAAAAAACACATAAGTACAACCGATCTGAATATCCAGGGAGAAAATACTATGAGGCTAAACTATGAAAAGGAATCACTTAGAGTCAAGCTTATTACAATACAAATTTAGTTTGGCATTATGGCTAGTCCTAATACAAATGGTTTCTACAATGTTAGGACCAATATTGTCATTAATAGGTTGACCCTGGAAAATGCAAAAGTTTCTTATATTCCAAATCCCATACAAAGCTTCAGTGATAGCACATTTCAACATCTTGCATTTGGCACTTTTTCTTTTAGTTTGTAGGGAAATCCATATTAGTTCTTCTTTCCAACTCCTAGGCTTGTGTGGGTTTTTTAGCCACTTGAGGACAACCTGCCAAATTTTTGCTGAGATGGGGCATAGGAAGAAGAGGTGGTCTACGGTCTCTTCCAACCCACAAAAAAGACAATTACCATCTGTATTGACGCAAAATTTGAGCAACTTGTGTTGACAGGCAAGCTATAGAGTAAACTGAGCTCTTGGTCTCGCCAAATTATCATAGAATAGTTTCCTCCAATGGACCTGTTGCTTATGGCCTCTAAGCTCCTTGTATATACTTCGTGTGTTGAATTTGTTTTGTGTAGCATTATCTTTCCAGTAGCTGCTATGTATGGCTATGTTTACGCACTTCAGCATAGCCCTTAGGACCCATGAGCTAGAGGTGTTGGGTTGGTACAGATCAATATTCGTACCCTTCAAATAATAGGTATGGATCCATCTTACCCAAAGCTTATCATTTTTAAAGGCAAGATTCCAGAGGAGCTTGGTCATTGTGACCTTATTCCAGTCAGCCAGATCAATGAGGCTTAGGCCTCCGACCTGCTTCGGGTCTCAGGTATGGTCCCAAGCCACAAGGCCTTTTTACAATTCTCCTCCTTCCCACTCCATAGGAACACTCTGCACTTGGCTTCAATATGTTGGAGGATCTTTTTTGGTAAGGGGAAGACTTGCATCCACTAATTTATAATAGAAAATAGCTTAGTAACTTGGTGGTCTAATGCTTCAATCTCTACATAATCTTATCAATTAAAGGGGAGCAATGTTGTATAGTAAGCTTCTTACTATCCAGAGGGACACCAATGTATTTGATTGGAAGAACACCTCTATTGAAAGTAGCTTGGATAACATCTTGGGTTATGGGATCAACCATTCCAAAATAGACCTTGCATTTTGAAGGACTAGCCTTTAAACCAATACAGTTTGAGAATTGTGTGAATTTATTCATCATTAGAGCAACTGAGATATGATCCCTTCTGCAAAATAAAAGCAGGTCGTCAACAAAACATAGATTGGTAATGCTTAGTATTTAACACTTTAGGTGAAAGTTGAAATTGTAATCTTGCTTTAGCTCTTTCAACACCCAAATAGTAGAGGTGAGATGGGGTTACCCTGTCTCAGGCCTCTCTTAGCCTTAACAATATCTATGAGGGTGTCATTAATAGAGTATTTATATGAAACAATGGTTCACATAACATGGTCCATCTAACAAATTGATGTGGGAAACCAAGTTCAAGAATTATGATTTAAAGGGCACCCCATTCCAGGGTGTTATAAGCCTTCTAGATGTCCATTTGAATCATGCATCTAGGGGAAATACTCTTCCTACCATACCCCTTCACTAGTTCATGGCTACAATAATATTGTCATGGATGACCCTTCCTGGAACAAAAGCCGACTGACTATCATCCACTATGTGATCAATAACATTGGCCAGCCTCCTAGTTAGAATCTTAGAGATAATTTTGTAAATGGTTGTGCAACAAGAGATAGGTCTCATGTCTTTCATAGTAGTAGCATCATTATATTTTGGTATTAGGGTCACTAGAGTGCAGTTGAGAGAAGGATATAAGGCCCCCTCTTGAAAGAATTCCTGAATAGTTTTGATGACATCATTTTTCATTACTAACCAAGCTGCCTTAAAGAAGTGGGACGTATAACCATCAACACACGGGGCTTTATTGTTCCCAATACTGTGAAGGGCCTCCCAAATTTCTCTCTCCTCAACCTTCTGAGTTAGATTAGAGGCTAACTCTTTATTAAGGCAATTCCTTTTTCTCAAAGCAACCAAATCCACCCATGTTATGTATTTAGCTGAAGTGCATACTAATTTTCTATAGTAGGCCAATACCTCTTTCTCCAATTCATCATGTGCACAAATTATATTACCCTTAGCAGTGGTGATTCTGCTGAGGCTCTTTTTCCTTGTTTTGTCTTTAACTGTGGTATGGAAGAAATAATTATTACCATCCCCCAGTTGTAACCAATTGATTTTTTATTTATGTTTAAGCATTTGTTCCTCAGTTGTAAGTAGAGCCATCAAAGTTTTTGTGCACTCTTTCACTTCTACCAAGAAATTGTGGTTGAACTTGTTCTCTTGGAGACATTCATGAGCCTTGTTTAATTTTTGTCTTGCTGCTTGTATTCTCTTAGTGATGTTATTGTGTTTTTTACCCAATAGTTTCAGATGACGTTGAGTTTTCTTTAGTTTTATCCAAATGTAATACATTGGTGTCCCTTGTATAGTTGTCCCCCAAACCTGTTGGACACAATTAAGGAACTCCTCCTCTTTGGTGAGGTGGTTTAGGAATCTAAACAGGTGGGGGTTTTGTTATAATATTTCTTGTGGTATGGACCAGAATAGGGGCATGATCTGAAATTCCTGGTGTAAAGATCTCAAATTTCATACCTTGATAGTGTTGAAACCAAGGTACATTACAGATAGTTCGGTCAATTCCAGAGTAGATAGTACCTTCAATATGCTTGTTTGACCAGGTGAAGTGAGGACCCTGTGTTTCAGCCTCAAATAGTCCCACATTTTTGCATCATGTCTTCCATATCAGAGTACTCACTGTACTGAATTTGATTTCCCTTAATTCTGTCCCGATTAGTAAGCACATTATTAAAATCTCCAATAATTATCCATGGGTTAGCCACACCATGAGATGTTGTTGTGATATCGTTCCATAGTGTTTTTGTTTTCTTGAGTTGGTCCTGTGCATAAATAGCAGTTAGCCAGCAATTGAGAGTGTTGTCAATGCTATCCATCCTAAGGTGCATCAATTGATCAGTAGCTCGCATAAGCTTGACCTTCACTCTACCAGGGTCCCACAAGCACCAAATTTTGCCTTTGTCATGCTGTGTGTAATTATCCAAATATTGCTAATGGTTGTCAAAGCTTCTTCTTATCTTATTTGCATTCATCCTTTTAACTCTAGTTTCTAAAAGTAAAGCAATAACGACATTCATCAACTTGAGATAGGAGCAAATCTCACGATGCCTCAACACTTTATTGAGCCCCCTTACATTCCATGATAGAATCATGGGACTTTCTCATTTTCCCATGCTGAGTTTAGGGGGAATAATCATTGTGACATTCAAAATTGGCTATATTGTCTGACAGTTGGGGAGAGCTTACATTACCTTTCCTCCTACTGCGTAGTCCATGTTTGGTCTTGAGGATTATGATGGTTGTCAGTTGTTACAACATCCTCTGCCTTTTCATTAGCCACAGGTGGGTGTCGCTACCCGATTTTCGGTTGGAAGATGGCCATGCGACTTAGGGAGAGGCGAACTCGACTTCTACCTCTTCCGATTGATTTGGAGTCGCCACTACGATTTTTGCGATGAAAACATAGAAAAATATATAATAAGCCCAATTAGAATAAAATGGCCTTTAGACAGAGATTCTGAGCTTGAGAATCGATTACGGATCGATGAATGTATTAGCAACCCGTCCGCCCGTATTAAAACGATACCCTCGCTAATAACATGGACTTTTATACCCTTAACAATTATTTATTTAGAAATTAATTATCATAACAACATATTTTTATTTTTTATGTTTGTGTCTGACAAGAGGTTATCTTGCTCCTACGTATCCCTAGGTCCAATATGGAAATCAAGACTATGTAGTTCTGGTTCGAAAATGGTTTAGCTACTTTGGTTGATTGTTAGTGATTTAGAAAATACCGATAGGTTTGAAACTATTGATTTATTGAATTGATTAATTTGAAATTGTTTAAAATATATAATTGTTTCGATTTAATGAGACTAATAATTTAGAAACGGTGTTGGTCGTAGACTTTCTCCTCATTTTTAGGGAAGTTAGAGACGACTCGAACCATGATATCACTATGAAAATTCCATAATTAATTTGGAGATAAAAATGGTCGGTTACAATTTTCATATATGAAATTAAGTGATACAATCGTCATGAATTATTTTTATATAGGGAATTAATAGCTTAGAGACGGTGTTGGTCATAGACCTTCTTCCCATTCTTGGAGAAGTTAGAGATGACTCGAACCATAACCTTGCTATAAAAATAAGTTATTAATTTTTTTAAAAGATATATTACTATTAGGCTTTATTTTCATTAAAAACATATGTTAACATAATTTAGGGTAAAGTACATAATCCTTATTCCAGAGTTAGTATAAAACATGTTTGATTAATATTCATTTCAATACAACTTACCAGGATAAATAATTAATTGAAATAATAAAATAAATAAAAAACAAATAAAATTAATTGAGTAAAAAAACAAAAATAAAAAAAGGAAAGGAGGTTAATTTGCAGGGGTTTCACGGTGGTTCAGTAGCGGCGTCGATGATTTGTTCGCTCAGATGGTGGTTACGCGGTGGTTTGGTTCCTTTAGCATCAAGGAAGAGATAGATGACAAGGTGAGATCGATTTCATTATCTTCTTTCGATTGTACTTCATTTCCGACGAGGTCAGAGACCTTCCCCGCGGTGACAGCCACCGAGGTAGAGAGGGGACCTATCCCCTTTACGGCATTGAGGCCGTTCAACCACGAGGTTTCACTATGGTCACCTGAATTTAAAGCTACTTAATCTCCCTTTAGCGTTGCGACAGATTCAGTGCCTCAATGATGGCTCAACAATTTTCATTTCCATCTTATTTTAAGGTTGGGGCAATGCATTGTTTGATTTCATCTATTTGTTTTTTTTAATTAAGCAGATACATGTTTCGGTTGAAACCAAATGAATGAAAATATGTATTTTGTGTGATCAATTAACGAGATTTACGAACTAAACGTATAGGTAGGATATAAACCTGAATGAAATAGGGTGTATGCTTAGATGCTCAAGACGCAAAGAAAATATTTTTCATGATCTGAACACTTACCTGAGTGTATGCCTTTTGTTACTGTATGATGTATATGTCCCTGCCCTCTTGGTTTATAACGCCTGTGACATGTAACCCTATCTTCAGTTTGCTTTTTTTTAGATATATGTATAGTAATTGCTCCCTGGTTGTGGCCGTATGAACTATTGTGATATTGAACCTTTTTGTGTGTCACTTTCTTTGTCTATTTTTTTCTCCTTTTCTTACTAAATGCCCTCTTTTTCTCTCTAGCGGTTGGTGTTCTCTCTAAAGCTTTTTGATTGCACTATTTCTGACTTCTTCGTATGTATAAATGTATGCTCTATGATCACTTGTGATTTTTTTTTGCTGATTTTTTCCCTCTTGTATGTGCCGTGTGTTATGAATGGTAGTATGCATTCTCTGGTTGCTTTGTTTTCTATCTTTCTCTCTTGGTTCCCTAAGCTCCTAGGCTTTTTATAGCTGATTAGGTGAGTCTCTTAGGTTGCCCAAGAATGTGTAACATGCCATGATTACTCTTATCATCATTGCTGATTGCAACTGAAGTTGCAATTCATGGTTTGCATTTGTGACTGATTGAAACGACTAACCTTTGGGTTTGCATCCATTGATTGTCGTTTATGATGAAGTTATCTGATTGGCTCGCCCGGGCGAGGGAGCCTCGCTCAAGCGAGGTATTCCATAACACCAAATCCGCTTTGCACATGTTGAGATTCTTTTGAACATTTTATATTATTGAGAGGCCGAACAAAATTGAGTGTTCACGATGGGTTACTCTTTTTTATCCAGATTTGATGTTGAGGCTTTGGTGTGGTTCTTGGTTTTCTCGGCACCTTCTTTGCACAATCATGCCCAATAGTGAGGCATTTTTCGCAGTATTAAGGTTTCCATTCATATTCCACCTTTTGCTCGATCCTTCTTCCAAGATGATCTTTGATCATAATACAATCTTTCAATTTGGAAGTAACATCTACCTCAACCAATACTCTAGCATAAGTCACTCTAAGTTTTTTCGCTGTGCATTCATCAGTAACCACAGGTTTCCCAATGACACTTGCAATTTTTGATATGCTTTTCTCACCCCATAGGTGTAGTGGTAATTGTGGTAGTTTGATCCAGATAGGTAATACTCTGAGTAAGTCATCCTTCAATTTAAAATCTGGTGCCTATTACCTTAGGTACATAGGAATCCCGTAAATTGAGTAGGGGCCTTTTGCCATAACCTCATCTCGCTCTATTTCAGATTTGAATCGAATTAAGAAATAGCCATTTTCGTTGTAGTACAAATCTGGAAGGTTGACGAAAGTCCATACCTTTGCATGAAAGTTTTTACTGCATTCATCAATAGTTTCCCCCCCAAGGCATACATGATTAATGTATTCTCCCAAAATTTCAATTTCATAGCCACATCTTCCTTATTTCGATTTCTCCATCAATGATGGTTGATGGAACAAAACCAATTGTGAGGCCCTTGTCGAGGTTTCTATTACCTGTAATGACATCAACCCAAAGTTTCGGTTGCTCTGCCTTTTGATTCCCCCTAATACTTTAGCTTGTATTGCTGGTGATGGGGAGCAGATAATCTGAGGGTTGTTGGAGTGGTTTTCAACACCATCATACTCCTCACACCCATCTTGAGTCACTTCCGGTTCTATATGAGGCTGACAAGCGGTTGTGACCATGTGGATAGGTGTCGCCACCTTCTTCGGCCGGCCTACACGCCTCTTTGTCATCGGAACCCTAATCGCCTATCTCTTCCCTCAAGATTATAATTTTTTAAGAATACGAAAATATGTATACCATTTTGAATAATGAAAATTGATAGCAATTATATTTTTATTTAAAATTATTAACATTTAATTCCTAAAAGTTAAATTTCCAAATGAAAATAAACCAAATATAATTTGAATCTTCAACTCTATAATTTTTATCAAAGTGAAAAATAATTATAATATGTTTTTAGTAATAATAATAATTTTGTGTTTTCTTCAAAGTACTTTTTGTAACTCAAAATCAAATTGAACTTGTGAAATTTTGATAATACAAAATCACATTGAATAAAGTTGAAGGACTCTTAAAGTGCACTTTTGAGGCTTTCTAAGTACAAAACCATTTTTAATGAGTAAAATTAGTACCAATTATATTTTGTATTTAAAATTATTATTGTTTTAATTCTCCAAATATAAAATTTCAAATAAAAAGGACAAATAAATCAAAAATAATTTCAATCTTCACATCTATAATTTTATAATGTGAAGAATAATAATATGTATGCAAAACCGATCATTGCTATGCAAATGAAACGTGCATACTTCCTAATAGACTAATTTAGGTACATATCTGCTGTCTCAGTCACTTCATGTGTCATGGACTTATGATTGGTCAGAAAAAAAATATTTAAGTTAAAATTTAATTATTAAATATTTTTCTGACCAATCACAAACCCATTACACATAAAATAACACAAACTATGGGACAACAGATGTGCTCCCGCTAATTTATATGGTTAATAGCTATTTCATGGCTAGGCTGACATAAGGTATCACAATTCTTTCAGGCATTCTGGAATATAATCCACCGTTACTTTTTGGTACTATCAACACTATTTTTTTACATTTTGGATAAAAAATTAATTTCTTTTAAAGTTTAAGTCTGTTCGTGTGTATATATCCCTTCTAACAAGCGTCGTTCATAGGAATCAAACTTTTAATATTTTGATCATCTTAAGAATTTAGCGGGACTTTATACCAATAAACCAACACATTGTTAGTTATAAATGAAATGTAGATGTGTGATTTTCATATTTCATTTTAACTCTTAATTATAAAAGAAACCTTAATATATACATACATTTATTTATTTATATTTCTTGGAATACAATTTAAAACATTGCATTCAACTGAAAAAAAGTCTAATCGTGCAGTAATCATTAATGATCAAATCTTCTCAGACATCATTTAGTGGATTGTCTCATGGATGTGCCAAATCTTCAGTAGTTTGTTGTAATGATAGGATAAGTAATATGAGGATATTGAATTAAGAAGTGAAATAAGGTTGCAATATATTATATATAGTGCATGTTAGAAAACCGATCGGAGCACGTACATATCTTCTCAGACTTCATTTGAGTGAGATGAACAAGCAAAGTAGGAACACAAAATCTATTAATTGTTCATGTGGCACAAAATGATAGGGTTGAATGGAACACGTAACCAGATGATAGAAACGTTCAAAACAGGGAAAATAGTAAAGACAAGAAAAGGTAGGAAGAGTAAGATATGATTGAATTAAAGAATGAGCTAAGCAAGGTCCACCGTAATGTTTATTATGCATGACAAATCATTGAAAAATCAAATCAACTGGAACCAAAATCATATATATTTAGGATATCATTATGAGACAATCATTGGCCAAGAGTTGAAATCAGCAGCCACTATAAAAATAAATTTGCACCAAAAAATTAAAGCCACTACAATTACAGAAAGCAAAAGAAATGGTATTATAGAGGTCTAATAATTGATGAATATACGTGTCTCAAACCCTATTTCGAACTCTGTTTCGTGATAATAAAATCATGTTATATAAATTAAAAAAATTAAATAATTATTATAATTGTTGTGAGATATAATTTGAGGTAACAGATCTCTATTACTAATTGATACCCATGCATGCCCATTCAATGAACAATGATAATTTTATAATACTGACCTACGGATAAAACAGTAAAGGCAATGAGTAATATTTTATCTACATTAAATATGTGATAACGTTTGTTGTCCCATTGATTTTGATGATATAATTTTTAACTAAGTGTGTAATTAAATATAAAAAGTAAATGTTAGATAAAAAAAGCTATGTTTCTTATAAAAGAAATATCAAGTTCTAATGTTCAAATAATGGAACAAAGCAATAGAAGACCAAACTTGTTTTCTTTACACAAAAAACTTTGTACTTTAAAAAAGCAAACTTGATATTATTCTTCATGGAAAAAGAAGAGGGAAATTATAAGAAAAGGAAATTGCTTAGCCCTCGTTTCTTTTCATTACAAACAAATTGTAAAGCAGCTTTGATGCACAAAATTGTTCTATAATCAACGACAGAAGACATGTTTTTCTTTGTTTTTATAAGCCAAATGATTTTAATAAATAGAAGACAAAGTTTGATAGTTGACAAATATCTTATTGGGTTTTGAACTTTGAATAGCTTTAAAGATAGCAGCGAACAAGTGGTTTATTACATCACCCTTATCTTGCAAGCTAACACATCGTATAGGAACAAGTAGGGGAACCACCAAAACATGTATTGTGCATAACAACGTTATCTTTCAACACAATCATAGGCAACTTTTAGAGCAAGTGAGAAACCTTGGTTCACTTGTTTTTGTACTACCAATGATATCTCCTCACCTTCTTGATAATGAATTAATCTTTTTCGAGTGTATGGTTACCTCTCCCAACAAGTATCGCTACTAGGAATCAAACCCTTAACCTTTTGGTCATCATAAGATCTAGTGAAGTCTTACATCACTAGACCAACACGTTGTTGGCCTTTGTTGCATTATTTGCGTAAAGCCCTCAAATGCTTCTCTTGAGAAGCATAGTGGTCCTTTTGTGCATTATCTCTTCTTTGCTTGTGGACCATTATTACGTTTCACGTTTAGTTAGTGCATTTTTCTCCACCTACCTTTTCTCTTTAATTGAGTTTATCAACACACCTTCAAATATTAAAAAAAATATGAGCCATTTGAAACAAATCTATACATAATTTTCGTCTTAATCAGAAGGTGACATTTGGTGAGAAAGCGTACATGAATTAACAACACAGACACAAAACACAAAAGGTTTAAGCTTTTTCCATTTAGAATTGATAGAAAGGAAGTTAAAAAGAAAATACAAATCCGATTTGTCTTCTTTTTTCTCTTCATATATACCTTTTTATTTTAAGATCGATGTTAACTGTATAAATCTACCTTGCAATGGAGGCTTCCACAAAATATAATGTAGTGGTGGGGTAACATAAATCGTCTAATCTCATGACATTTGATACGAAATATCAGAATCCCCTTGACGAACTAGTTAAACAATAAATTATTTTTTTAAAAATAAAATAATGTCTGTGCATGGTGTTGATATGAAATTAATATATTCTGTATCATTCTCCTATACAGAATCCAATACCACCAATAAAAATATGACACATATATATTAAATTAAAATTAAGTTAATTTTTAAATTTAACGTTATATATTTGGCAGGACACGATTGATTTGAGATAGAAAGATAGACTAATTTTGGCATAGATGATTTCAGTTCGTTTACATGCACCTAAATAATCTTACACACCAAATCATTATCCGGAACAGTTACCATTTCAATTAGAACATACAGTTCAATACCTGGTTATATGAGACAATGGTGAAAAAATAGAGGGAAAATGTGGTTTTCTTCTTTTATTATTTTTTTTCTAACGCAAAAGGGTAGGGGAAGATATAAGCTAGTGAAGACGAGTAGGTCCAGACAAGCCG
Organism: Lupinus angustifolius; assembly: GCF_001865875.1. Taxonomy (NCBI): domain Eukaryota; kingdom Viridiplantae; phylum Streptophyta; class Magnoliopsida; order Fabales; family Fabaceae; genus Lupinus; species Lupinus angustifolius. Next base: position 24,972,428 of record NC_032009.1, read on the forward strand.
ATTCCTTTGGCCTTTATCAATTCACTTTTATGTTTCATGAACATTTATTTTGATTTATTCTAGTGATAAAATTAGATATTTCACTTTATGTGTCATACATTTATTCTTGGTCAAAAAATTATTTAGTTTTTAAATACCAATTTATCTATTGTGTTTTGACTGCTCACAATGTTTTGGTACATTGAGTAATTGATGATAGATTAATAATTTAAAATTAAATGTTTATTTTAAATGAATGCTAAATATGAAATTAGTACGATTCCTGATAGACCATGTAATATTTTCTCTAAATTGGGACAACAAATTTAATCTCTTTTATCCTACACATACTTATACGAGTACAGTTCATATTTTGAGCAAACGTTCATTGAATTTTTAATTTAGAGTCAATCTTGATGGCTTTACCATTCTTATCCGTAAGGTTTTATAATTCCCTATTATTGGTATTGTTTTATTTTAACACCTTCCCTTTTATGGTTGAATGGAATCGGATAAGACTAGATTAGTTTCCTATAATTAATGTCAGGTGTTTTTAAGGTAGCATATAATGCAAGTTTAATAATCTAAAACTTTAAGGAGACTTACTTTTATATATATATA
>NC_032009.1:24973127-25014388 GCF_001865875.1 Lupinus angustifolius
TATATATATATATATATAAATATCTGTCCCAGGTCCATGACACATGAGAAGTATAGGGGAGTTTCATAATTTTCTTTTACATTACTACTTGTTGATTTGGATTAATTCTATGATTTAAATTGTATTACGAATTGCAAGAATCTTAAAAAGGTTACAAAAGGTTTCATATGGAGAGCTCAGAAGACTTATATAGGCTTTGGACGATCTATAATGTTAGACTTATCCACGAATGTCAAAATTAAATAACATATCTTTATGATATTAAATTCTAGATAATATTTCATTATTCATGATCCTCATCAAAAATAATAATACAAAATAAAATATATTATTATATTGTGGATAAATATTTAGGGTTACCCTAAGATAAACCATGATTAACATAAAAAGGAGATATCATTTGCAAAGTGGAGAACTTGAGGAAGAATGAGTCCTAATATTTGAACCACCTTTTAAGGGGTATAACTAACAGATATCATGAGCTCACTTAACAAACAATGATTGGATAATCAACACAAATCAGAACATGAGACTGTGGCACAATTACAAAACAATTGATGTGCTCTCTCTAGCTTGAAGAATAAATTATGTAGCATTGATTTCTCTTGTTCACATGAGGGTACATAGAACCAAATTTTATTCTTGTCAAGCTAACCTAATATTTTTTAGAGGTACTAATAAATAAATGAAATATAGAATGAAAAAGTAAGCAAATCCAGTAACTTAATTAAAACATAATAAAAATCATCCAATATCATTGAAGAACATAATATTTTCAAAAGAAAGTACCCACTCCCCTCCTTCATACATTTTTCAAGGTAACTATCAATTATTTATAGTTTCACCATTAATAAAACAAAATAATACATTTGGCTTAGAAAAAATAGTATGAGACAATTATGATGGTTAAATTGAAAATTTAAATATATATATATATAATATACCATAACTAAGCTTTAACTTCACAAGGTGGAGTTGTTCATATGGATTGAGTGACGCTATAATACTTTATTATCAATTATGTTCATTGACAATTCATTGATTTTTAAATATTTCCTAATTATTTGCTAAATGATTTTTTGACATTCGATCTCCTTCTATTAGGAATTGAATTGACCTTAATTTGATTTACTCCTCATTGGTGCTTCTCACGGCCTCTTAGACACATTTAGCACAACATTCTCATCTCTGCAAAATAAAGTTTATTATCTTGCTAACATTTTACGACCCAATTTTTAGTTTTATATAATCTTATGGGTTCATAGTTGTATGGGAAAAGTTTTCATTATACTCGAGCGACACATTTTTATCACATATTACACTTAAGTCACTCCACTATTCACCTGCTCGCTTGAATCATATTGTTTACATATGTGTCAATTTATCTATCATGTTGTATGGTTGACCCCAAATAGTTAAATCTAGTAACTTATGATATTGTATGATCTTCAATTTCTACATCTACAACATAGTTTGTCAAACTCTTGCTAAACTTACACTCTATGTATTCTCTCTTACTTCGATTTATATGAAAGTCATGTGCTTCTAAAACTTGTCTTCACATTTCTATTTTCTTATTTAATTCATTCCCCGAGTCTCCAACCAGGACTATATGATCCGCAAAAAGTATGCATTGTGGTACCGATTCTTGGATATGTTCAGTAAGCACATTCAAAACCAACGTAAACAAATAGGGAATCGATGTTGATCCATGATATAGTCGATAAGAGGAAACTCTTCTAAGACCTCTTCTCGTGTTCCCACATTGGTCTTGACCTCATTATACATATCATTAGTTGCTAGAATGTAGGAAACTCAAACACACCTTTCTTATATTGAACTTTCCATAATACCTCTCTAGGGACCTTATCACATGTCTTCTAAAAATCAATGAAAACCATTTGCAAATCTCTTTAGTTTGTTTGATATCTCTGCATCAATTCTCATAACAAGTATAACCTTCCATGGTCAACCTCTCTAGCTTAAAATCAATTAACTTTCAATGATATGTGTCTCTTGTCTCATCCGATGGTCAATTATCCTATCTCATAGCTCCATAATATGGCTCACGAGCTTAACCTCCTTTTAGTTTACACAATTTTGTATGTCGCCCTTGTTTTTATAAACAGCGATCAAAATGTTTCTCCTACACTCATTTAATATCTTCTTGGACCTCATGATCTCATTAAACAACTTCGAAACTCAATTAATGCACTACTCTCATAAAATCTTTTGGTCCTCAATATTATATTATCTCGTCTAATCGTTTTAGTTTTCATCATTTTAAAGCTCCTTTTACCTATAACTCCTAAATTTTCTAATAAAAATTTTGATCCTCGACATTCATGTTTAGCCTTTGAGAAAGCTAAGAGTCATGTCCATAATCGAAAAGCTTGTAAAAATAGTTCTTCCATCTTTTATTAATATATTTGTTATTCATCAAGACTTTTCCTTCTTCATCTTTAATGTGTTTCACTTGGCACCGAGAGATTTCTATGATGCATCATACACTCTATCTCCTTCGTTTCTCTCACTGCTTTCTTGTCTCTTTCTTAGTTGCCTTGTATTTTCTCAACTTGCTGTAATTTTACACAATAATCATGCTTTATAAAAAAAAAATTTCACCTTAACTTTGTCTTGAACACTTTTATCCTACCATTCTAATTCTTTATCCTTTGGTCGAAGGCTTTAGATCCATCTAATATCTCTTTCGTTGTTACTTAATTCCTTTAAAGTTCTTCTCTCATATATCGTTAACACTTCCATGTATATCCGAAAATCCTTCTTCCCATGTCTGTGGACAAATTGATAATTAAAAACTAAAAATATAATGAAATCAAAGTATGGTCGTTAGTAGGAGACTGCAAGTTACTAAAATAATTATTTTTCATTTATTTAAAACATTGATTAGATATACAACCAAAGTGAATTGATAAGAGTTTGACTGAGGGATACACTTGAGAGAGGTGAATTTACTACGTTATTCGTAGCATTACAATATGAGAGTGATATGGCCAAAGAGAATCTAAACTTGCAATGCTTTATATATAATTGACTTGCTTGATTAAAGATATATTATCGTACAGGCAAATTGAAACCACACCTTTACATTAATATAAAACCAAACACTTAGACCAAAGACAATTTATATGAGTGACATAAAGGTAACTGAACTTTTAGGTTAAGTTTTCTTTCTTGGTCATCTATCCCTGTTTCACTTTTTTTTCAATATTCATACTCATTGCTGAAATCAGACTTTGCCAATAGCACCACCTCTTGCTCCATCATGCACCTTCTCAACATCAACAATATGGCCATTCAATTCTTGAACTTTCATTGGATTCTCTTTTACCACTGGTGTGGCGTTTCTGTACATCAAATACAACACCATCTGAACTATACCGAACAGAAACCCAAGTGTATTTGGGAGCTGCATCATCAAAATTTAACATTAGTAAGTTGTTTTTGAAGATCAAATTATTATACTTTTTTTACCCAGAAGAAGAAAAGAATCAAATTGAATAATGCTACACAAAGTTTTTCAAATTATTAAATAATAATGTACCAACTTAGGAATATGCGGGGCCCACATTGCACTTTGGTCTTTCTTTTCATGGGAACTCCAAACTAATGGCGCACCCACATATTTATTTATTTTAATTTTATGGTATATAATGCACACATTTAATTTAACTTTCCTATAACTAACTCCACATAATCTGGTATTAACTGAGAAACTCATGTATTAGTTAATGATAAGATAAGAGTTCAAAGGTTAAAAATAATAATATGCTCCTAGCTAGCCATTTGAGTATATAATTGAACTTACAGCAATATAATAGTCCCTTTGGAAAAGGCCATAGAAGAACCACATAACAGCATTGATTGTTAAAAAGAAGGACAAAGTGAAGGGCATGTATTCCACGCTCCTTGTTGTTATGACTTTTTTCTGCATGTATTGATCATATAAACTTATTTATTGTAGACAATGATGATAAAACATGAAGGATAAATAATATAGTAATAATGTATAAAATTCATACATTGTTGGTGAATATATTATTTTTTTCAATATTAAAAATGAGAAGTTCTCTACATGGATAAATAATAAAATATATCTTAATTATTAAATTCTCACCATGATGAAGAGAGGTGCAGCAAATACAGTTATGTTGAAAACCAAACAAATCCATCCTATAATAGCAAGACGCTTTGCTCCCTTGGACAAGTAGAGAGTAGCTAGAAGCATGGCTCCATAGCCAAACACATTCAACAAAAGAAGAAGCTTGATGGTGGAAAGCTATAACAAAATATAAATTATTATTATTAGTAAAGAAAACTATTTCACTGAAAACCTTAAATAGAAAATGAAGAAATTATATGAATATAGGAGGGAGTTATAAAATTAATACCCTAGCCTTCTTTGAGGAATAAAATAGGAAGAATGCAAGGTAAGAAGACTCCACAACAATTCCAAAGGTGTTAATGGTTATGAGAAGAAGTGCAGAGTCCTTTTTTACCAATGCATAGTAAATCCAAAGCATTGCACTGAGGAGTGCAACAACATAGGGAAGTGATTGGTACCCTTCAGAAGTTTTCTTCTTGTAAATTTGATAAAAAGTTGGACTGCACAAATATTCATGTGTTGTTAAGGAAAGCCATGAAGCACGAATACTGATATGTGTCGGATACAATACGTATCTGATACGTCGACACACATTTTTTCTAAAATAGAGGATACGATACATTCAGGGATACGCGTATAAAATAATAAAAACACATAAAATATGATAAAATTATAAGTGTAAATCAAAATATCCAAAGTAAAAAATATAATGGAAATTTAAAATCGTTATCCTTCATAACAAATCTATCTTATCCTATTTTAATGAAAACGAATTTATCTTATCCTATTTTATTGAAAACGAATCTATATATCCTATACTTTACTGAAAACGAATCCATATACCCTATATTTTATTGAAAACGAATCGGATACGTGTCTTAATATTTATTTATTTTATTTTTTAATTTTTGGATACTCTATGGATACGTATCCTTCGCGAATCCAAATGTATCCGTGTCGGATACGTGTCGGACACTGACACGTGAGTGTGTTTGACGAATTCGTGCTTTAGAGAAGAAAAGTACTTCAATGGATAACTATAGCTAGCTAGTTTGTTCATTAATTAATTAATTTGCAAGGACTAAGGTAAAGCAAAAAGAGATATCACTTACATTGGACTAAGGAACACCATAAAGGAGATGATGTTGCCTATAAAAGCAATAGAAAAAAAGATCCATTAGCACTTGTGACCTAATGATCTCTAACCACAACTATTATTGGTCCCTGCTGAAGACTTTATTTCTTCAATATTATGCATGATTGAACCTGATAACTTCAAATGTTATGACATGACTTTGGACCTTAATTCTATATGCAATTTATAGTTATATATATTTTCTTAATTAAATCGAATATATTGCTATCCTAACTACATTAGGGTGGGAATCAGAAAATTGCCATGCAATATAATTTGCATGCTACTGATGGTTCCAGTTATCATGCATGCTCTAAAACTATCACTATATTAAAAAATGAATACGCTTTGCTCAAACAAACATAAGTAACTACATAAGAAAGACGGTAGAAATAATTGCATGGATTAGAATTGAAGGTATTAACCTAATGCTAATGAAAGAATTAAAAACGATCATATATAATAACTACCTATAAGGCCGAAAAGAAAAACCCAAGAATCGCGGTTCATGGTCATCTCTTAAATCTAGCTACTTGAACTTTAGGAAATAGTTCTCTCTCTTTTCTCTTAAAGTGTCTCACTCTCAAAAGTGATCAAACCCTCACTTCAAACTATATCTCTCTCTTTCTCTCTCTCTCTCTCTAAGTTTCATGAATGAATGTGTAGAGAAGGAACACTTATATAGTGCGCAAAAGGGAAGGTGAGGCCGGTCAAGTTGCAAACGGGAATGCAAACATCACTATAGCTTTAGACCCACTTTCCAGTCGTTCCTCCCAAAAACCATTTACTTTAACACACTATCCAAACACACATTTTTACCCTTATTGTCCTTAAACCTTATTTTGGTTTAAACCTATTCAACATGGATGCCCTCTCCCAAGGTAAACTAGTACCATTAGCGGTATAAATTCACAAAACTACCATGGCTCCACCATGTTACCTTTATGATGTGTCACCCACCAAGTGGTTTTTAAGCCTTACAACTCATATATACTTTCAGTTCCAAGTGGAACTTGGTTACAATATTAACTTGTGTTACCTTTGCCTCATTCCTTTTCCTAAGGGTCAGGAATATGCGTGTGACTCCTCTACCTATCCAAAGTTGCACATATATTATTACCATAAAAATGTTACCATTGTAACCAAGCATTGTGTTGGGATTGTTTGAAATATATTATTATATGAAGTCTCACATTGCCTATTATTAGAATAGAGTAGAATATCAATGTTATATATTTGACTCAAGTCCTTTGTTGTAATGTGCACCAGGTATAATTAAGCACAAAATAGAAACACCTTATGGGCAGGTAGGCCCATGGGTGTGCTAGGGTTTGTAATCCTTCTTCTCTAATAATATCTTGGTAGCCGCTCAGCGCTCTCGGGGACGTAGGCACAATTGGCCGAATCACGTTAACAAATTCTCTTGTTTCTTCTCCTCTATTTATTCTTATGTCCTTTATTTGCTTGTTTGTGGTCAACGCTGCGCAACGATCGCTTCCGCTGCACCAACAATTGTATCAGAGCCAATTGGTAGATGGCTCTTAACGCATACGTCAGATAATGGCTAAAGAGGGTGAATGCGTGATGGCTAGACAAGGTGTGTCATAGGTAATGACAAAGATAGGGTAGATGAGTTGAACGAGAAGGAAATATGGCGGAACTGTGGCGTGGGAGATGTATGTGTTGATCCAGGACCCCATAAGTTCATGTATTGGGTTAGGATCAAGGTGAAGATAGAGACTCATGTGTTGAGTTTGACCTAGAGACAGATGCTGACAATATCTCTCTAGATGTTGAAAGAATGTTCTCATTTGAGATGAGAAGTAGAATATCCTAATGGCGTGTCTGAGACGTCATAGTGAAGGATGTTAATTGTTAGCAGATCCACAAAAGCACAGAGATGCTGACTGACTTTGATGTAGGGTGTTAAATGGGCATTACCTTTGACGCAAGTTGTAACACGAGCATTGGTAGATATGCAAGTGTGTGACATGGTCATTGGCTAGGATGCAAGGATGTGACACATACATTAGTTAGCATTGACGCAAGGTGTGTGTTGTGGATATACTCCTTATGGTGGATTATGATAGTTCTTTTGAACTAGGATTGTCGGAGTAGACGATGGTGGTAGTGGTTGAGGCTTTTCAAGGAAGCTCCAAGGTTCAGTTTGACTGAGTATTGAAGAGGACGATTGTTGGTAAACTTTTGTGTAGAGGTTCCAATATATCGAAAGACTTCCTAGAAATAGGTGGCATAGGCAATGCGTACCATTTGATGGCGGTACGAGAAGCTGCATTACAAGTTTGGAGAGCTAGGCTATTGATAACATCGTCAAGGATAGTAGGGGAGTAGTTAAAGAGAATTAGACATTAAACAAGGTGGAGATTCTTGTGTAGATTTCCTAAGGAGCGAGATATTTGTCTATTTCAATCAAGGTGGAGATTGTTGGGATTGTTCGAAATATATTATTATATGAAATTTCACATTGCCTAGTATTAGAATAGAGTAGAGTATCAATGTTATATATTGGACTCAAGTCCTTTGTTGTACTGTGCATTAGTATAAGCACCAAATAGAAACACCCTATGGGCAGGTAGGCTCATGAGTGTGCTAGGGTTTGTAATCCTTCTTCTCTAATAATTGACCGAACAACATTAACAAATTCTCTTGTTTCTTCTCCTCTATTTATTCTTATGTCATTTATTTGATTGTTTATGAACAACGCTGTGCAATGATTGTTTCCTGCACTATCATCTGGTATTATTTACATAAGGGTTCCGGGTCCACATAGGAAACTCTGGTTAGGGACATGCAAATGAATTGCACTACACTTTATGTCAATATTATAATAATAAACGTGTACTTTTTTAGTATATTGGGCAGCCCGCCACCAAAAAGGTTCAATGTGGGGAGAATGATGAAACTAATTCTATCTTCTAATTATACTGGTGTTTGATAAATGCTACCTCCTTCTAATTTCCTTTGCTTCTCATGACCATATATCACCTCAAATGGAATAATCAGGTGACTTATAACAAAGAAATTAGGATAATCGGGAGTTATCGAATAATGTAAGACTTTGTTGGGTCATGTATAAAGTTATATGTCAATATTTGGTATAGGAATCCCCTGCCCAGAAATTTTATTGTACTTATATCTTTAATCAATCAAATTTATAAAATATTATTAAAATATTAATTTATGTTTTTTATTTTCCTTTTTAATCGAACGAAACTTTCTAATTGGGTTAAAATACAAAGTGAGACATGTGATTACCATCCCAATATTTAACGATTGAAAGTGACACTTGTTGGAAAAATCAATCAAGTATCTTAAAAATGATTAGTTTCTTATGCATGAAAATATCTTTAGTTAACACCAAAATAAAAAAAAACATTAGGATTAGACCAAAATGTATCAAAATGGATTACTTCTAATTAAATAACTTATATGTATAACTTAAACGTGAAACAAACTTGTTTTTTTCTTGTTTTGTAATATTGTGTATATTTACATATATTTTTAATAAAATTTTCTTTTGCCAATAAAAAAATAATAATCTTAATTAAATTATTCACTATTATTTTTTATTTAGAATGAATTATTTTAAGCCACATATTTTGAGAAGGAACTTGATATTTATAACTAAACCCACTTTATTTGGAATAGAAACAACTAAGAAATTGAAGACAAATGATCCCATAAGAATTATTGATTAACTTATCTAATTATAAGGGGTTCTTACACATAGGGCGTAATATATTTTTTTAAGTGAGACGAGATTTACTATTCTAAGTGTAGGTTTAAAAAACTTATTTCATATTTTAACTATTAATTCCAGGGAAATTCAAGTATTTGAATATTGAATATATCTAAATAATTAAATTTCCATAGAATTAATGGCTAAAATGTAGAGTAAATTTTTTAAACTTACTCCGGTCCCTTTTTCTTTTTAAGTAACTTCATATTTATAGCTAAAAATAAAATATTACTTTACCAAAAAATGGTCTTGAAACAACAATGAAATTAATGACGAATAACCCAACGACATGAATTCATTTATAAGGAATTCTTATATATTGTTTCTGTTGTTTACCGAGGAACTAAAATTTTTATTGAGAAATTAAAAATGGATTATCTTTTAACTTAATAACTAATGTAAAAAAATTATTATATCTTGACTAAAATGTTTATATTTTTTCCCTTTTATTTAATTCATCCTTTTACGCGTATTCATTACTTGAAAGACATAACAATTCGTCGTAATAGGTTGAAAATTAAGATGGCTTTGAATTAATTATCCATATAATTATTGAATGAGAATAAGATTGAAGAAGAAAAAGCAATTAATCAAAGCTTGAATTTCTACAAAATAAAAACAATATTCCACCCCTTCCATTTTTTAAGGTTAAATCACAAAGATTACAAACCATGGAGTAGTATTGTATTTTAACTAAAATATCCTAATTTATTTGATAAGATAGAGTATAAAGATGAATTAATTAATAAAAAATATAATAGGTAAATTTGATAAATGATGATATTAGGGGGAAAATTAGTTTGACAATGTCTTGAAATTAGAAAACAATAATAGTTTTGAAACATAAAAAGTTTAAAATAAAATAAAAATATATACGAAATAGTGTGAGTAGTTTTGCATATGGATGACAAAAAAATCTTACCCGTGGATATCCGTGGAAATACCCACAACGGGTACCCGCAATAGTAGCTTATGGACAGGAGCGAGTTTCGTGATATTCGCCCCGCGGATACCCGCAAATTTATATATTTAATTTTTAATTAAATTTTTATATAATATATATTTATTATTATTTTAAGATTATATATCATATACTTTATTATTATTTCATAATAAATTACACATATTTGACTATGATCATAAATTTATCATACAAATATTATATTATTTATGTAACAATTATTTTTACATATTAATTATTACAAATTATATAAATATATAATTAAAATTAAAAATTCATTGGGTACCCGCAACTACCCGCTACTCATACGGGTACCCGCAAATATTGCGAATTTGGGCACAGGAAAATGCTACCTGCGTCCGCCCGTGCCCGTGGCCATCCTAGTTTTGAAGGGGGAAGACGTAATAGTTATGGTATAAATGGTGTAAAATATAAATTGAGTGGAAAAATTATATTCGGGAAAAAAGGGTTTTTTTTAAACTATGTAAACACTCAATTTTATTCAATCTATTTTTATAAAATAAAAAATGCATAATTCAAAAATTAAAAATTTCAGAAAAACATAAAGGACATTTGAGTCATTTTTTTGATTTTATAGAATCAATAATTATATTTGTTCATTTGTGGATATTATGGTAATTTAAGACCCCAAAAAACTAATCTATCTTTAAATAATAATGAAAATATTTTAGATCCAAAAATTTAATAATAAAAAATATTAGTTGAATTTGAATAGCTGGAACGTGACATGTGTTGTCTTTTATTTTTTGCATCAAGCAGAAAGTCGGCTTACAACTAGTGTCGTCATTTTGCAATTAATTGCATTTATTTAAAAATAATTAAAAATGTTTTATCGCCTAAATAATTTTATGGAATTTGAATGATCGTGTCCCACGTCGTCTCCTCCTTTCTACTTAGAGTAGAAAGTCGTTCTATAACCAGTGTCGTCTCTTTATTATTGATTTCATTTATTTAAAAATAACAATAGTAGAAAAATATTTTTACCAAATGAATGTAATGTAATTTTTATATTCTCTTAATGGTTTACTCATCTATTACTTCTCTAAAAATTGGAGGAAGGTCTATGACCAATAACATATTTTGATATTAATTCCATTTAAAATTAATAACATATACTATAATTAATCATTTACTTTATTATTAAATAAATTTAATGGAACTTTTATAGTTCCGTTATGGTTCACATCGTATCTAACTTCTTGGAAAATGGGAAGATAGTTTATGATCAACACTATCTCTTCACTATTAGTTACATTAAATTGAAACAATTATAAATATTTTTCAAATCAATCAAAAGAAATCAAATCAAGCAAACATATTTTACCGAGAATTACATAATCTTGATTTTCATATTGCATATAAGACTGCATAAGATCAAAATAAACTCTTGTTAGAAACAAAAGTAAAAAATAAAATATTTTGTTTTTGCAATTAGATGTGTCAGAATTATACTATAAAAGTTCATCTAATTACACTATGTCAGAATTGATATTTAACAACGTTTATGTGTTGAACGTTGTTAAATGTAAGGCGAAAGAGAATTAACAGCACTTATTGAAGAAAACATTGTTAATGGTGTTATCTTTAACCACGCTCATTGAAGAAGGCATTGTTAAAGGTGAAGTTCATATTAACAACACTCATTGAAGAAAACGTTGTTAATGGTGTTATATTTAACCACGCTGATTGAAGAAAGCATTGTTAAAGGTGAAGTTCATATATTTAACCGCATTTCTTCAATGAACGTTGTTAAATGTGTTATCTTTAACGGGTGCTTATTAAAGCAAGTGTCGTTAAAGATCATACATTCATATATTCAACAACACTTCTTTAGTGAACATTATTAAAGTGTTATCTTTAACAATGTTTATTGAAGAAATTGTTGTTAAATGTCATATTTCATATATTTAACAACATTTCTTCAATAAACATTGTTAAACACTTATTTTAGTGAGCGAAAATCTTTTCGAATTCAAAAACAAAACTTCACACACAATAATGTACATATCACTCAATTTATTATTTTCTTTTCCTTCTTCTCCATGAGTTACATTTTTTTCTCTTTTATTTTTAGTTTCTCTATTCAAGCAAGTTATCGATTTTTTGTTTTTCTCTTCAAGCATAAGGTAAATTGCTATCTTATTTTAGCTCATTTATTTCTCTCTTCACTAATAGTATGATCTTTATTTGCTGTGAAGTTATGCAACTATGATGTTCTAGGTTTTTGGCTATGGTTTACTGGTTTAGAACACAATGTTTGAGCATAATGGTAAATTTTCTTTCTCAATTGCTGCTAATTTTGTATATTTTCATAACTTTTGCAATTTGTTTAGAGATGTCATTTTTTATTTGCATTTGCAGCTTACATTAATCATTGAGAAACAATTTGCATAATACCTTAGTACTCATATGTTATTTTATAATATTGTAATCTGTTAATGTTGAATGTAGCTGGAGTCGTTGGTGATTTACAGATCTATTGTAAATATGGTGGAGTTGGACATGCTTGTCATGTGTTTGATAGAATGTCTGAGAAATATATTATTTCATTTAAAAAGTAGACATTTAACAACGTTTGCTTCAGTGAGCACTATTAAATATCTACTTTCTACATCTTTTCAGAAAACACTGTTGAATATAACTTTATGTACTACTTCATCACATAGAAAACGCCACAAAAGTGCTGTTAAATTACAATTTTAAGTGTTGTTGTTTTATTATTCTGGCGTAGTATTAGCAAGGACACTGTTTTATTACGAGCGAACAAAGTATTAATACCTTCCCGATCCATAATTGATTCCAAGTTCAGAACTGAGGATCACTAACCATATTTTCATTTATTGTGACCTATTGTATCGATATACACTTGGTGATTGTCAACCCACATTTTTATTTTATGCAACTAAATATTCAATTTTTATATTTTATTTTATATAATTAGAATGTCTTTTTTGTATTCGTTGTATTTTATATTATATTTTTTTATCGAATATACTTTAAATTATATTTTTTTGTTTTTATTAAAATGTTTAATTTAATGTGAGAATGATAGTTTCAACTTATAATTAATGTTTTTGTAGTGATTGCCTACGATTATATGACTTTATGTAAAAATTAAAAAATATTAAGGGTAAATAAGAAAGTAGAAATTACATCATGATTATAGTTATACAGTATTTTAATTTTATATATAGTATAGAAGTATAAATATAGATAATAAGTAGGGTGCCTATAGAAGATTTATTTCCGAACTAATTAATTCTCATTTTTTTTTAACTATAACTAATTCTCACAATTTTTTAACGACTAACTTATTCTCATTGATTTTGAAAATAGATTTAGCTCCAGCCCGGAAAATATATATATATATATATATATATATATATATATATATATTAGCGTGATGCTATGGTCCAATGCGCACCTTCCTTACACAGTAGATTTTTGTTGATATTGGGTTTCTTTCACAAATATGTTTATAATTGTTAACATCTTCCACACGGTTAAAGAAGAATCAAATTAAGTTCAACTTAGATGCACATCCCAATTTGTCATTGTGCCCTGTAATGCACTAGAGGAGTGTCTATATTGTATATATGAACTAATGAACCCACTTGGCCCCCTCATTCATCTCTTCTTTTGCAGGATTCTAGAGAAGTTTGAGAGATACCCTTCTTGCATTCGTAAAATTTACAAGATTCGCACTAGTTAACTAGATATAGGGTATCCTTTTTTATGTGTAATCACATTTGATGGTTCTGATTTTAACCCTTTGATATAAAGGAAGTAATGGACGATGTATAAAAAAGCATAGGATATATGATGGAGAATATGCTGTATTGCTTTAAAAGAAACACCTTCGCTTGTTGACCTATGTGATACTCTCGCCAGTTCACGTTTTTTGAAGACTTGGATCTTAATTGTAAATTAAGAATATTGATGAAGCTTATAATTTGATGTGGTAATAAAGAAGATTAAAATAATAACTTCTTTATAGTACAAGGAGGAACTAGCATAGTTGATTAATGATTACCACCATTAACCTATGTTAGTGGTTTGATTATGGTTTTTTAAATAAAAAATAGTCTGTTGATTGCCGATTATGGTTGAGGCAAAATTCACATCGATGATTTCTATACTACGAAAAATATTAATTTTGATTGCCGAATAGGGAATACTTTAGTAAAAAAACTTTTATAACAGACTCTATTTTTAATCAAATATGAAATTAATTCAGAAAATATAACTTTTATAACATTATTTTATCAATTAGATTAGATGACTAATTGATTTAATAATAAGAAGTTAATATAGTGGTTAATATCAAAGGTTGAGATTTGGTTATTGAAAATAATACTTATTAAGAGGTACAATTACAATACCTTTGGAAATGATCCCTTCTCCAATCCAAAATCATATACTGGAAGGAACAGACAAAAAATGAGTAGTTGTTTTCATCACATATTAAACAAAATCAATTGTTGTTTTTGGTAAAGCAAAATCAACTTTGTGGGCATGGTGGAGGCCCCTAATGCCCTGATAGAGTCCATGGAAGGGGTGGAGAGATAGAGAAAGGGAAATTCGGATGAAGAATATTTGCTAAGGATTAAACTAAACATTCTTTTGTTATATGTTCTTAATTTTTAGGATGGTTTGATGTAAGTGACAACATTTGACAAGTTAACTGTAGTGGATAAAATCGTGTTCTTTAATTTTAATGCAGAAAATAAAACATAACTTTTGCTTTGTTAGGTAATTTTGTCCCCAACTTGAAAATCAAACAAAGAGTAAAATTTATTGTACTATATCTTAGAAAATCAAACACATCCTAATAAGTGACCTAATAATGTTGGGCTTAAAAGAAATCAATTAAGATTCTTTGAAATATCTAAAAGTATAATAAAAATATTATGATATATAATAATAATAATTACTCCAATATGTATAATGAATTAATATTTCCATAGTGGAGGAAATGTCCATATTATATCGTTGCCCTATAGCCCCATACCTTATCCATATCACCATTTTTATATTCTCATCGTCCTTCATAGAAAGTTGGGAATACTCAGTGGAGCAATCAGTTTAACTCTTATCCATTTAAAGAAACAAAGAGTTGAGAGAATATAAAGCCTAAAAAAGTATATTTGAAGTTTTGTGTTTTCTTAGTTGTCTTGGGAAAACACTAGGTTAGCCAACATAACATATACGATTTTGAAATCAAAGTAAAAATCTTTAATAATTCAACAACACTTGAACTTAACAACTCTCAGTTCCTACACCGATTTGGAAATTGAATTATAAACATAATTTATCACTAAATATTTTTACATGAATTTGTTGAATGGTGTAGTAACCTTCGATCTTGTGTCTATGGTCTTGTTACTATACCTTCTTAAACTTTGGTTTAGTCCAATAGATGTTATATAATTGGCTTGAGCACCCCTTATATCCTGCAATTATTTTACTTAGGAAATATATATATATATATATATATATATATATATATATA
This sequence comes from Lupinus angustifolius, assembly GCF_001865875.1. Taxonomy (NCBI): domain Eukaryota; kingdom Viridiplantae; phylum Streptophyta; class Magnoliopsida; order Fabales; family Fabaceae; genus Lupinus; species Lupinus angustifolius. The sequence goes on from NC_032009.1 coordinate 24,988,643, forward strand.
TATTTTGTTAGTGTAAAAAATTATATACATTCACTACATTATTCATTTAAACTAATTATTTCAAAAGTGAATAATAATTAAATATGAGTATGAATGATATAATGATAGTGTATAGAACTGTACATTATCCGAACATACATCTTTTTCTCAAAACAATTTGATAGTTCAAAATGACGAACTAATAATTTGCACCGGCAAGAGGGAAAGCTCAAGATCCAGATTAATTAGTAAAATTATGAGACAATTGGAGTGAACACCCCAAATTCATACCATAGGAAATACATTTCTTTCCCTCACATTAAAAAAATGTTTACTTGAAAAAACGAAAGAGGAAAGTTCGATAATAATTGTAAAGACCACCCAAAAAAAAATACAATGATGATATTTCCTGGAAATGTTGAATTAGAAGGAGCCCTCAAGAGTTTTCACTTTCAAGCATTATTTTTCATGACGCAAAGGTAAAATATTACATCATCTTAGTTTTATCGAACCAATAATGACGAAGCAATATGATATAACATATACGAGTGCATAGATTTAATAATTTTTAGTATGAAAAGATGCACCTTTTTCTGTTTTGAATATTTCGATATATAAAGTGAATAGAAACACCCATTTTCCCACTAGTTTGGATATGAACCATTTGAAAAAGCATGGTCCAGTGGTGCCTACTTGAGAATGCATGGAACCATCTCTGAACTAAGTAGGACACATTTTCATCACAAAATATCAAAGCAATATCACAAAAGGACAAAAAAGTTGAAGACAAGATTGTGTTTTAACTTTAATTTTATGGATATTGATGGTGTACAATTTTGTAGAATTATTATTGCACCATATAGATTGGATTCCAAAATAATTCATCATCATAATGCAAATGATTTATATTGTATATTTATTTTCAAACAAAAGTTTTGGATGAGGATAAGAGGGTTTTGGTTGAGATAAACTATTTCGGAGATAATTTATAATAGAATTAGAGATATTTGTAAGTGCTCTCCAAATATGAAATATCATATTCTGTCACATCATTTATAATATTAGAAAATTAGTTATAGGGGGACACATGATATAGCATAAAATTAGTGTAGCATGCACTCGATAGTATGGGAAAGTTATTCTAAAATAATTAGTACGAGATTACAGAAGAAATACTATTATAAAATTTTGTGGTTCTTTATACAGTATAATTTACATTTATTATGCAACATTGATTATTTTTTCTTTCTTTACTGTTTATAAATAATGAATTTGTGAACCTTCTTATGAGATTTATGTTAATTCATAATTCAGTTTTGTTAGTTAGTTTACTTTCTAAGTATAGTAATGAAGTTAGTTGTGAAGCAACTATATATAGACGTATGGTTTGTCAATGTGTAACTCAACTAACTAATCTTTCATAGCTTCTTGCCTTTACTTGAATATACATTCTTCTTCCTTCACTCGTTATTCTTCTTCTTCTTTCTATTTCTATTTCTTTCTGGTTTATGCAACATTGGTATCAAGAGCATCCAGTTTACTTTAATCCAGGGACAATCACACTATGGCAAACAATAATGGCTTCACAATGACACTGCCTACACTGGTTGGAAAGAACTATGAACGATGGAGTGTACAGATGAAGGTCCTTTTTGGATATCAAGAAGTGCTTGATATAGTGCAGAATAGATATCAACCCCTTGGTGAAGATGACACTGAAATTCAGATATCCAACTTCAGAGAAAGCAAGAAAAGGGACTGCAAGGCTTTGTTTTTAATACACCAATGTGTAGATGAAGCAAATTTCAAAAAAATCTCCAGTGCCAAGACAGCTAAAGAAGCTTGGGAAAATTTTGAAAGAAGTTATGCAGGGGTAGAGAAGGTGAAGAAGGTGAAATTGCAGACTTTGAGGAGGGAGTATGAACTTGTGCAAATGAAAGAGAGTGACTCAATCTCAGACTACTTCACCAAAATCAGATCACTAACAAATCTGATGAAAGGATGTGATGAAGTGATGAGAAATCAATTGGTGGTTGAAATAGTGTTGAGAACACTAACACCTAGGTTTGATCATATAGTGGTAGCTATAGAGGAGTCAAAGGATCTTGAAGTGTTCAAGATTGATGAGTTGCAAAGTTCATTAGAGGCACATGAACAGAGAATTAAGGAGAGGAATCATGAAAATGAGTCTGAGCAAGCTCTCCAAGCCAAGTTCTCCAAGAAATTTTCTGCTCAAGGATCTCTCCAAAGGAAACTCAAAGGTAGATAGAAAAGTGACAAAGTAAAGAATCAGGAAGGAGCCAAACAAGAATCTAGTTCAGCACAAAAATTTAGTTTGCAGGATCAAGCTCTTAGAGAAACAAAAAGAGATTTGACAAGAAAAAGGTACAATGTTTCAATTGCAAGAACTTTGGCCATTATGCAACTAAGCGCAGATTCAAACAGGGCAATGGTGGTTCAGAAATTGAGGCAAGGATGGCTCAAGGTGATGACTCAAATGAAGAGCAAGTACTACTCATGGTTACTACAGAGAATGAACAAGCAAAATCAGATTGTTGGTACTTGGACACTGGTTGCTCCAACCATATGACAAGTCACAAAGACTGGTTTGTAAGGCTTGATGGCACTGCTAAAAGTAGGATGAAGTTTGCAGATCATAGCTCTATTGAAGCAGAAGGAATTGGTGATATTTCAATTCAAAGGAAGGATGACAAACTGGCATCATTCACAATGTTCTATATGTGCCAAAAATGAGGAGTAATTTGTTGAGTCTTGGACAATTGCTCGAAAGAGGGTACACAATGTTGATGGCATATAAGACTTTGAAGGTATTTGACTGTGAAAGGAACCTAATCTTGAAGGTTCCACTGTCTAGTAACAGAACATTCAAGATTGGAATTCAAGTGAGCAACCATAAATGCTTAATGACCAAGACAACTCAAGACAGTTGGGTCTGGCACCAAAGGTATGGTCACTTGAACTTCAAAAGTCTAGATTACTTGTGCAGAATTGGAGTTGTAACAGGTCTACCATCAATTAGAACTCCTAGTGAGTTGTGTGATGATTGCCTTGCAAGCAAGCAGGCAAGGAACTCATTCTCTACCTATGTTCCAACCAAATCTGCAAGGCCACTTGAGTTGGTATTCTCAGATGTGTGTGGACCCTTTGAGGAGAACTCAATATGAGGTAGCAGGTACCTTGTGACCTTCATAGATGATCTCACAAGGAAGACCTGGGTATACTTGATCAAAAGGAAGAGTGAAGTCTTCAACATTTTTCTTGGTTTTAAAGTTCAAGTTGAGAGACAATGCAGTCAAAAAATGAAGACTCTGAGAACAGATGGTGGAGGAGAATACATGTCAATTGAGTGGAAGGCATTCTGTGCTAAAGAAGGCTTGATTCATGAGGTGATTTCACATTACACTCCCCGACACAATGGCATTGCAGAAAGGAAAAACAGATCTATTCTCAACATGGCCAGAAGTATGCTAAGAACCAAAAGAATGTCTAAGAAGTTTTAGGGAGAAGCTGTCTCAACATCAGTGTACATCTTGAATAGGTGTCCTACAAAGAGACTTGGTGAAGTCACACCTGAGGAAGCTTGGTCTGGTCAAAAACCAAGTGTTGGTCATCTTAGAATCTTTGGTTCTATGTGCTACAAACATGTACCCGAGATTCATAAAAAGAAGCTAGATGATAGGGGTGAGAAGTTGATTTTGCTTGGCTATCACTCCACTGGAGCTTATAGAACCTTCAATCCTCTTACTCATAAGATCATGCTAAGCAGAGATGTGAGGTTTGATGAATCACAAGCCTGGAATTGGGACAACAACACTATTAACAACTCAGAGAAAATTCATCTAATACACTTTGATGAAACAGTTGTGGAAGAATTAGTAGTGATTGTGAGCAACCACCTGCAATTGAGGAGCATAATCAAAGAAGACCTCATAGGCATAGACAAGCTCCACCAAGATTGAGTGATTATGAGATCTTTCCAGATTCAGAGATCACTGTAGAGGGTGAGCTTGTTCACTTGGCATTGCCGGCAGAAATGGAACCTGTAAGCTTTGGTGATGCAATAAGACACAATCATTGGTTGGAGGCAATGAAAGAAGAACTTAAGTCTATTGATAAGAATCATACTTGGGAGCTTACTCAATTGCCAAGTGACAAGAAAGCTATCACAGTAAGATGGGTCTACAAGGCAAAAGTAAATCCAAAAGGTGAAGTAACCAAGTTTAAAGCTAGACTTGTTGCAAAGGAATTCTTGCAAAAACAAGGCCTAGACTATGATGAAGTCTTTGCACCTATTGCAAGAATGGAAACCATAAGATTGGTAGTAGCTTTGGAAAGTCATCATGGCTGAACAATCCAACAAATGGATGTCAAGTCAGCCTTTCTTAATGGACCTCTAGAGGAAGAAGTATTTTTCTCTCAGCCACCAGGTTTTGAAGTTGCAGGCAAAGAAAATTATGTGTACAGATTGCATAAGGCACTCTATGGACTCAAGCCAGCTCCAAGAGCCTAGAATAAAAGAATAGATGGATACCTACTATAGCTTAGATTTGTGAAGTGCACAACTGAGTATGGAGTGTACACAAAAGGGTCAAGCTTGAATGGCTTGCTCATAGTTTGATTGTATGTTGATGATCTGTTGGTAACAGGAATTAGAGTAGATGAAATTGAGGCTTTTAAAGAGAGTATGAAAGCAGAATTTGAGATGAGTGATCTAAGGAGTCTTGCCTACTTCCTAGGAATAGAATTTGTGAGAACTGAGGATGAGATCTTCATGCACCAGAAGAAGTATTCCACTGATATTCTAGAAAGATTTCAGATGCAGAGTTGTAACTCTGCTTCAACTCCTATTGAATCAGGGAACACATCACAAATTTCTGAAGCAGAAGATCAACTTGCAGACAAAACTCTCTACAGGCAGATGATTGGTTGCTTGCGATATGTATGCAATACAAGACCAGATATGGCTTATGGTGTAGGAGTGGTCAGCATGCATATGGAGACACCTAAAAAGTCTCATCTACTAGCAGTAAAAAGGTTGCTCAGATATCTAAAGGGTACAGTTGAGCTTGGCTTAATGTTTCCTTGTAAGACCAACAATCTCAGTCATGAAATGTTTGGGTTTAGTGATGCTGATTGGTGTGGAGATAAAGCTGACAGGAAGAGCACAACAAGGTATTTGTTTCTACTTGGAAATGCTCCAATCTCTTGGTGTTCAAAAAAGCAAGATGTAGTTGCCTTATCTTCTTGTGAAGCATAATATATTGCTGTTTGTATGGCTGCTTGTCAAGTGTTATAGTTTGAGACTCTACTTGACGAACTAAAGATAAAGAATGACAAGAGTATGGTATTGTTTGTTGATAACAAATCAGCAATAAACCTTGCTAAAAATCCAGTTTCACATGGCAGGAGTAAACATATTGAAACCAGATTTCATTTCTTAAGAAGTCAAGTGAGCAAAGGAAGGTTGAAGCTTGAATTTTGTAGAAGTGAAGTGCAATTTGCTGACATTCTAACTAAACCTCTAAAGAAGGACAGTTTTGAGATGCTGAGAATCAAAATAGGGGTAGTAGCAGCAAAGGAAACTGAATTAAGGAGGGGTGTTAATTCATAATTCAGTTTTGTTAGTTAGTTTACTTTCTAAGTATAGTAATGAAGTTAGTTGTGAAGCAACTATATATAGAAGTATGGTTTGTGAATGTGTAACTCAACTAACTAATCTCTCATAGCTTCTTGCCTTTACTTGAATATACATTCTTCTTCCTTCACTTGTTATTATTCTTCTTCTTTATGTTTCTATTTCTTTCTGGTTTATGCAACAATTTATAATATTAAAAATGGAATATTAATATATTTTTGTAAAATATTAGAAAAAATAACTACTAAAACTAGACAATTAATGCATTGAAAAATATGAGAATATTGTAACCATGGCTTGTGACTATTAATATTATTTTATAGCTTAAAAAGGTAATGAATTTCATGTAACAGGTTGAAGTGAGGAAAAAAGTGTGCTAACTTTAAACGGGGGCATATAAACGTATGAATTAACATTTTCTTCATTTCAGTCTTAAAGTGTGTTCGGATAAAGTAGTCTTACATTTCAAAGAATTTTAATTTAATAAGTTTAAACTACAGTATCTAAAATTGATTCTTTTTTTATAAATTATCATGTTTGGATTAAATGACAGTGATCTACACAAAATCTACCACATAGACTAATAAATGGCAAGATATAAATTGTGATTATTTAAATTCTTTTTTAAGACTTTTTAGTTTTTAGTATTGTTTATCTCCCCTTGCATGACTTATGGCGAACTTCCCCTTTTAAAAAGAAAATGATTCTTATTAAAAATGTTGTTAAAATGAGAAGAAACAAGTAAGGGTGCATCTATTATCATATCATTTAATAGGTTAAGATTAGCATAAATATATATTAAATTAAATATATGTGTGAATGCCTTGATACACTCTCTTGGAAATGAAGTCCAACCTTTTTTACATTCCTATTTTCCACTAACCCTTTTCTTATAAGGACGAGTCTCCCTTAAAAAAATCACATGGGAACTATGTTAGTTCAAAATCTTGTATAAGTTTTTGGCAAGAATATTTTAGTCCCTGAAAGTTTTCTTATTTTCCTCGACATTCGTTTGACCTCGCAATTTCGTTTTATAAGCATGTATATTAGAAATGGGCACAAGGGTGCCTACCTAATTATAACTTACAAAGAAGATCTATACAAGTGGAAGGATCAATACACCACTGGGCAAAAGTGTACAAATTAGATCCTATATTTCTTGAAACTCATAACCAAGATATAACTTGAATCGAATTCATAATCTGAGTAAAACTAACCTTCTGTCCCCTAAAAATAATGTCATTTCTTAACTTCCAAATAGACCAAATGACAGCAAACCACAACATTCTCCACAACGATTTCTCTTTACCAATCTTACAAAGGGAATCATAAGTCTTAAGTGATTCCACACATTAGAGACACAAGCAAGAAAGGAAAAGATGTTCTAAATGTTCATCATGCAATAAACACAAATCACACTTGACATCATTCACCCCACAATATTTCTCAAATAAAACTCTATTTTTGTTGCTACCTTACCTCTGATAATTTTCCAAATTAAACAACACACATTTGAAGGAGCACAATTTATCAAACATAAATTAAGAATACTACCTGGTTCCATCACACTTGCATTCCAATGCGCCAAGTAAGCTGATTTCACCACATAACACCCCGACTTATCAAGATTTCATCTTCATCTATCACCAACATCACTTTTGCAAGAATGATTTTGAATTAGATGATAAAGGTTTCTCGCCTCATCTTCCTCCCAAGCAAATAAGTTTCTCCTCCATTGAATATTCCAAGTCCACTCCCTATTGATCCAAGCCCCACAATCAGCTACCGAAGCCTCCTTATCTAAAGCAAGCAGAAAAAATCTCGTTTGCTTGATTTGTCAACATTGAATTTACAAATTAAAACAAAAAAAAAACATATTTTTGTAATATGAAAACGGTGTCATTTCACAACATCAAATCCTCATCCTTCAATTTTTAGCCTCTACATCTCCATCACCATGACCTCATCTTTTAACTCTTCAACAAAATTCCACGGTGACATCAAGTTTGGTCAAATTGATGTTCCAAAAGGAGGTTCTTTTAATTATTTAGGGTTAGCACTATATATATCATTAATGTCATTTTTATTTATTTTAACCTCGTTACTCGTGGCACCACCGCCATGATTATCACCGGCACAACCATCATCCTTGAGTCCTTTACATTCATAGTTGAACACCATAACTAGGGCTTATATGTGTTTGACATTGTTGAATCAGTGAGAGTTATTGGCATTGGAAAAGATGGTTCTATTTTGAGATGAGGGTTTTCTGTTTAAGAAGGTTTAAAACAACATAATTTTGATGTTGAATAAACTTCTTCTTTAAATATAAAAAAATCATATCAGAAAATCACACAATGTCATGTAGTATATGTTAAATGTCACATAAGTGAAATCCTAAAATCAAATGGATATTGACGAATGAGAAGGAATCAACTTGTGCATTGAAAATTTCAAAGACTAAACGATTTTGTTCTATAAGTTATATTGGATATGTATTACAGGAGAATGTGTACTGTCCACGATAGAATTCAGTGCCTAAATAATTACTCCTCCAATCAACATGAGAAATATAAGAAAATTTGTAGATAAAGAACAAGATACATGTTTTGATGTAGAACCAACCATTTGAATATTATTAAGCAAAAAGTACAAAACAATACAATATGATGTTTTATTCTCAAATGTGACATTCATGCATTAGTGTCAAGTATTCTAATTTGTGTTGCTCTTGGGCCTTAATCAAAATAGATTATGTATTTTCTTTTTATTGATGTGAGCCTCATACTTTTCAGCCCAAACAAAACAAGACTAATTACTACAGTAACTAAAATGATTTTCCATTTTTTTGGTATTACCAAGGGTATCCTCACCCTTTTAATTACTACAGTATCTTTCGGGATGTGTGAATGTCATTCTCAACAAATGCCGCTCTCAGAAATCAAACCTTTGACTTTATAGCCATCCTAAAATCTGATAGGACTTCATACCACTGAACTAGCACCTTGTTGGTAAGCGATTTTCCATTTGTTATTAGTTCAGAGCAACATACAATAATTTCAGCGTCCCTTGTATAGACTTTTGTGGCGATTTGCTCATTGTACTGGCCAGTCCATTCCTACAGGTTGTGCCAACCATTATTGGTTTTTTAGAGAATAATTATTCTTCAATAAACACTTCTATTTATGGCGATTGGCTGATGGTTACGAGACGTAGGAGAAATGGAGTTAATACCAAAAATGTGTCGTTGGGCTCAAAAATCAATAATAAAACGGCATCTAAGGAGGCTAATAAATTTGGGGTCTTGTTGGATAATAGTGACGTCACTGATTCCAGGACCAATTATGATGTGGGCCTGACCATACAAAAAACAACCAAGGAGAAATCAACAATCAACAAGGATGGGACCAACAAGAAAAGGTTGCGGGTGGAAGCTTCATCCACCCTCCTCACTCATTTGGTGGATGCAAATCATGGTAATGCCTCTATTACAAACACACACGATCTAGCCTCATCCGCAATAACACTAAAACAATGTGATGAGATGGGATTAAAAGGTAAACTCAAGGATAAAGGTAAATACCCTAATGAGGGGTCGCATCAAAAATGGCACAAGGACAACCTTATTTTGTCCCATACATACGGTCCTTCCCATACAAAGAATAATCTTCCAAAGATAATGGAGCCAAAAGTGGATAGTTTTTCCCATAGTGGGCAAGTCTGAATGGAAGAACTCTCACACACAGATGACCTTCATGATCCAAGTCCCATTGTCGTTGTTAGGCCAGGGCCTTTGGAACATGATACGCAAGCTCATAAGTCTGCTAACAATATGGAATTACGCATGGATATTGCGATAGAGGAACCTCATATCATGGAGTCATCCTCTTGAAGGTCCTATAGTTCTGTCTAAATTTCTATACATTTTATTTTTAATGATTGAGTTTAACGAATTGAATATTCTCTCGTGGAACGTTAGAGGTGTTATTTAGTAGCAGTGGTAGACGCCATAGTAGATCTTTGATTAATAAGATCAAGCCCAATTTAGTCTTCTTAATGGAAACACATTGCCAATTCAGGAAAGCCCAAAAATTTTGGGCCTCTTTGAGTTATAATGTTGTGGCAATAGAGGAAGCATTTGGTCATTGTGGTAGCATTTGGGTCCTAGCAAGGAATGATATTGATTTCTCCATATCTCTAAACGACTCGATAGAGCCCTTTCTGACTGTTCGTGGCGCACAAGTTTTCCTGAAGCTTTGGTTGAGACCCTTCCTCGTGTTCACTCGGACCATTGCCCTATCATGGTCAGATGCGATGGGTTCTCTACTGAAATAAGGAAAAGACCTTTCTATTTCCTTACTGCATGGTCGAATCATGAGCACTTTGACACTATTGTTCGAAATGGCTGGAACAAAGGTAACAATATTATTTTCAACTCTCTTGGGCATGTGTGTGATGATGCCCTAAGTTTCAATAAGGAGACCTTCGGTAATATCTTCCACCGAAAGCACCAGATTGAGGCCAGATTGCGTGGGTTGGAGCGTTGTTTAAATGTCTTGGAAACAAACCAGCTCATACATCTTGAAAGGGAGCTTCATCGTTTGTATAACCAAGTGTTGAAGGATGAAGAGTTACTTTGGTATCAGAAATCTAGAGAATATTGGGTTCGATTTGGGGATAGAAACACTAAATTTTTCCACACGCAAACTGTGAATCGGAGGAGAATGAACAAAATCCAAGGTCTTTGTCTGCACGATGGTAGTTGGTGTACGGATCAGGAGACACTCCGGATTGAAGCCCAAACCTACTACAAGAATCTCTTCTGCTGTCCTGATGTTCTAGTGGACCACGATCTCGGAATTAACAATTTACCTAGGCTTTGCGACAATGGTAAGCAGGTGCTTTTAGCTCTAGTGTCCAAAGAGCACGTTAGATATGCTATTTTTAGTATGAAGTCATTTAAGGCTCCTGGCCCTGATGGGTTCCAACCTTTCTTCTACAAGAGGAACTGGGATATTGTAGGGGATGATATGTGGAAGCTGGTTCGAGAAGCCTTCAGTAGGGGATCTTTCGACCCTTGATTGTGTTGATCCCTAAAATTGACGCTCTTATCTCCTTTAAGGACTTCCACCCCATTAGTCTTTGTAACGTCACTTATAAAGTGATCACCAAGGTGTTGGTAAATAGACTAAGACCTTTCTTGAATGATCTTGTTGGTCCCTTACAGAGCAACTTCATCCCTGGACGTGGCACAACCGATAATGTTATTTTGGCTCAATATGTCATGCATCATTTCAACAAGACTAAGGCCAGGGAAGGTGTGGTTGCTTTCAAAGTGGATTTGGAGAAGGCCCATGACAAGGTTTGTTGGAATTTTCTTAAAATGGCTCTTCTTGACTTTGGTTTTCCCCCCGCTACGGTTGCCCTCATTATGTGGTGTGTGACTTCCTCCTCTTTATCTATTCTTTGGAAAATGGGTCTCAAATGGAATCCTTTGTTCCTTCACATGGTCTTCGTCAAGGAGATCCTATGTCTCCGTACCTCTTTGTGTTGTGCATGAAAAACTTGCACTCCTCATAAACCAATTAGTTATGAATGGTTTGTGGTCTCCAATTCGCATCTCCAGAGGTGGCCCAATCATTTCTCATCTTTTCTTCACGGATGATATCCTGTTGTTCAGTAAGGCCAGCAAGTCTCAAGTTAGTTTAATAGTTGAAGCACTAAAATCTTTTTGCTTAGTTTCAGGCCTACGTGTTAACTTTGTGAAATCCAAGGCACTTTGTTCTAAAAATGTCATTAACACTAGGAAACAAGCCTTTGCGAGGATAAGTGGCATTAATTTCATCAATCATTTTGGGAAATACCTTGGGATCCCTCTTCTGCAGGGTCGTGTCACCAAGGCAGCTTTTGAGCCTATTCTGGACAAGATTCAGAATAGGCTTTCCTCCTGGAAGTCCAACCTGCTAAACCGCGCGGGAAAAATTTGTCTAGCTAAGTCGGTAATCTCCTCCATTCCCATTTATTCTATGCAGTCTCTTTGGCTACATGAGGGAGTGTGTGCTAAAATTGACAAGTTGACAAGAATCTTTATTTGGAATAAAAACTGTCCTACTCGTGGTTTCAATCTGGTTAATTGGGGTATAATGACCAACCCAATGCAATACGATGGTATGGGAATTAGAGAAGCTAGACTTGCAAATACTTCCATGCTTGTAAAGCTTGTGTGGAACATTATGTATAGTAAGGATAAACTTTGGGTCCAAGCCTTACAACATAAATATCTCAAAGACAAGCACATCATGAATGTTGAGGCATTATGTACTACCTCTTACACTTGGAAAGGTATTATTAAGGCAAAAGATATGCTTCACAGGGGCTTTCGATGGAGAATTGGTGTTGGTACTTTGTCTCTTTGGTATGACCAATGGATGGAAGCCAAAAAGCTTTGTGATATGGTGAATTATGTCCATATATCAGATACTCAGTTGATGGTCAAGGATGATTGGCGCGATAGGTGCTGGGATTTGTCTTCCTGCTATACCCCGATGTCGGTGAACGTGAAAAATCTTGTAGTGGCTCAACCAATCCCCCTGTTTCATGCCTTAGAATATGCTCTTATATGGGGTGGAAATGTCCATGGGGAGTATACAGCGTCTTCTGCTTACCAATGGCTTAGGGAAACGTATAACCCTTCGACAGGTGAGCAAAATTTTGCTTGGATTTGGAGAACAAAAACACAGCAGAAAATACAATATCTATGCTGGTTGATTTGTCACGGAGCACTGCCAACAAACGCTTTCCGGGCTCATCGTCGTTTGACTACATATGCTTATTGTGTTAGATGTTCAACACATTCTGAAGATATCCTACATTGTATTCGTGATTGCCCTCATTCGCTGGAAGTGTTGTACCGGCTAGGCTTCAACAACGTCTCAGATTTCTATGGTACGGATCATGTGGCTTAGCTGGAAAAATTTGCTTCTCATGATAGAACTGAGCTATTTTTTACCACACTTTGGTGGGTTTGGCGTTGGCGCAACACTATGATTATGGGTGAGGTCGCGTGGGAATATTGAGTTTGTTATTCGCCGTATTCTCGTTGATGCTTCTCTTTTGTCAAAACATAATGCCGATGTTGCTTGCACTGCAAACTCTTGTGTCAGATATGTGGCTTGGATTACCCCTCATACGGGTTTCATAACGCTGAACGTTGATGGTAGTAGGTTGGGGGAGGCACAACATATTGGTTATGGTGGCATTCTCTGCAATGAAAATGGAACTTGATTGGGCGGTTTCTCCATCTTTGTCGGTAAGGGTTCAGTTTTGCTAGCTGAGCTCCTTAGCATCAGGCATGGTCTACTTATCGCGTGGGAAAAGGGTTACCATAATGTGCATTGTCAGTCAGACTCCTTGGTTGCTATTAGACTGGTAAATGAGGACGCATTGCCTTGGGCTCACTGGTACGCCTTTGTCCTCTCTAATATCAGATTGATGTTGACTAGAGAGTAAAATGTTCTGGTTATCCATACTTTGTGTGAAGCGAATGGAGTTGCCGACTATCTTGCTAAAAAGAGTGTGGAGGGATTTTCTGAGTTCTGGGATCAACCACCGGATGGGTGTGCTCATCTGCTTCTAGTAGATTCCTCTGGTGTTGTGTATGAGTGCAGATGACCTTCTGCTGTGTGTCTTCCTTTTCTGTTTGATGTCTTTAGTTTCCATTGTAACAAAAAAAAACACTTCTATTTATTCAAAAAGTTAAATATTTGATATTCTGTAAGTTTAATTTAAAGTAACTATAACTTTAAATAATTTCAAAGAGTTAAAAATAGTACATACAATAAGAAGTATAAGCAGTTCCAATGGAAACTAAAGACACACAAGCTAATATACAATCTTCACTTTTCTAACTTCCTAGTAATAGTCTGGTCCAATAATGTAGACATAAATATCCAAAGCATTGAACGAAAGAGTGTTGCTACATATGGAACTGATTGGAACCCTTCGGTTATTTTCTTCTTACAAAACCGATAAAATATTGATATGCAAAACATGAATTAATATTAGCATTTGCATGGTCATTATGAAGCTACCAATTTCATATCAATAATACCCCAATGCGTCTAACTTTAGTGCCAACTAAACACATTATTGGCCTATTTGCGTGTTATAATATTTAAAATGTTTTTTTGGGTTCCCAATTAATACTTAAGTTTAATATCTATGCACTTTAGTGTAGAGTTTTGTACATTCACAACACATCATCCCTAATTGGTTTGTATTACTTTTGTTTAAGAGTCAATGATGATTAATATATGAATGATGGATGATATTGTGAAAGATGCATTTCCATGACTTGAAGAATGAAGAAAAATGGCAGTGAAAGGAGATGCAATGGATCGATCCTTTTGGCAATGGATTTGTTGAAACGTATCAAACAAAGTTGGAACCGAAAGATAAAATTTCTTGTATAACTTCTTGATATTATTGAATTTTCAAGTGAGTAAAAAAGAGCCAAAGATGACTCTTATATAGATACAAAGGAAGATGATTGAAGATCATAATTAAAACTAACTAAACTGAAATTTACCAAAAAAGGAAACTAACCTATAACGGCCATAACAAAATTTTGAAATAATGCTAAAATAGAAAGTTTCTAAACTGATAGAAAAAAAAAGAGGATCAATGGGATTTTATCTTAGGCTTTGATTCTTTAATATCTCCAATAGCCCCCTGCAAACTTGGCATAAGAATGTCGATGATGCCAAATTTGGTGATGATGTGTCTGAAAGGTTGAGGAGAAAGAGATTTCATGAATATATCAACCAAATGATGTGTTGTAGAGATAGGTAGAAAATGAATGGTGTTGTTTAGGATTCTTTCACGAACCACATGATAGTTTATGTCAATGTGTTTTGTTCGTTCGTGAAAAATTGGGTTGGCAGCAATGTGTAATGCCGAATTATTATCACAGAACAAGCTAACAAGTTTGGGATGAGGTATTCTAAGGTCCCTGAATAAGAAAAGTAGCCATTGTGCTTCACAAGTTGTCATGGCTAAGGCCCTATACTCAACTTCTGATGAAGATCGTGAAACCGTATTTTTCTTCTTGCTTTTCCATGAGATAAAAGCATATCCTAAGAAGAAGCACTAACTTGTCACAGATTTGCGAGTGTTAGGACATGTTTCCCTATCTGCATATGAATAGCCTTGTGTGATGGTGTTGTTCTCTATAAGGAAGAAGATGCCTTGCCCAGGTGCAGTATTGAGATATCTTAAGATTCTTGTGGCTGCCTTGAAATGAAGTTTGGTTGGATTGGCTAGGAATTGGCTCAAGGCACTAACAACAAAGGTGATGTTTAGTCGAGTGTGAGTGAGGTATAATAATCTCCCCATTAGTCTTCTATAAGAGGCGATGTCTTGCAGAGGCTCCCCTGATTGAGAATGAATTTGTGAGTTGTAGTCCATGAGTGTAGAGGCAGGTTTAGATCCAAGGTGCCCTATATTTAGAAGAAGGTCCAATGTGTACTTTCTCTAGTATAGGCATATGCCATCTTTTGATCTGGCAACTTCCATGGCAAGGAAGAATTTTAATTTCCTAAGGTCTTTGATGCTGAATTTGTTGTTCAATATGGATTTGGTGTATTGAATTTGATCCAAGTCATTACCTGCCAATATCAAGTCATCAACATAAACTAACATGGTTGTGAAGCCATTGTTAGTATTCTTAATAAACAAAGAGTAATCAAATAGGGATTTAGAATAATCAATTTGGGTTAAGGTGTTGGTGAGTTTGTTATGCCACTGTCTGCTGGCTTGCTTTAGCCCATATATTGATTTCTGCAACTTGCATACCAGATTAGGGTTGGGACAGTTAAGGCCTGGTGGTTGATTCATGTACGCAACTTCTTTGAGGTCACCATGGAGGAAGTTTGTGTTAATGTCCAGTTGGTGTAGATGTCAGTTATTTTGAGCAGCTAGGTAGAGAAGGACCCTTATTGTGGTCATCTTGACAACTGGACTGAACGTGTCCATGTAGTGAACTCCTTTAGTTTGATTGAAATCATTTGCTACCAACCTTTCCATGTATCTCTCTATGGAGCCATCAACATGGTGTGTAATTTTGAAAATCCACTTGCATCTTATAGCCTTTTTATTATCTAGTAGAATAGTTAAGATCCAAGTGTTGTTTCTAGCCAAGGCATCTAATTTTATGTGTATAGCATCCTTCCAGCAATTTGATTTCGTTACTTCACAATAGGTTGATGGTGTCTGATCAATAGTGATGGATAAAGAGAAGTGTTTGTGTTTGGCTGATAAATGGTTATAGCTAAGGTTCTGAAGGAGTAGAAGATTCAGTAGTCAGGTCGATCGACAGACTTGGGGATGACTCTAGGGGGACGATGGTGATAGGAACAGGTTGAGATAGTTGAGCCTCACCTGAACTATTAACATGTCCGCCTTCCCTTCGAGGAGTGGCAGATGGATCCTCAGACCGGGTTGGCGAACTCTGCCTTGGCCGCTTGTTAGCTTTCGCGTCCCTCCTATTCAAGGCAGCCTGTTTCAAGAGCCTACTTCGATCAGCTTGGTCCCACATGGCCACTACTGAGAGAAATAACAAAAGCAAATCAGACATGCATTATAATAAGCAAAAATCGCAGTGAAGATACCTATGGCCAGAAGCCTACCGACTACTTCCTCAAACGCCTTGTCGCCTTGGACGAGCTAATAGCACGGGGTCACTCGTCCCTCCTCGATCCACGATAGCATATCGTCTGTCGCCCTCTTCTCTCGGTCATCCAACTGTTCGTAAGAAAAACTGAAGGAGTCGACGGGCTTTTAGTGAATTCCCCTATTCCAAGAAAGTTGAGGTACCTAGAACCTCTTGGTCAATCCACCAGTAATGGGAGCTAGGGCCCGCCATACCCTCTAGGATAATGAACTAATCGGCACGATTGGCAAAATTCCGCCTCATGATAGACCTGTAATAAGAAGAAGTGTCCACTTCCAAAGTAAACATAGTATTTGAGACCGGATGCCACTTCTTTAAGATAGTCGTCCAATCCATCAAGGCAACCTTACTTTTGGCCTTATTTTTTTCTCAGGTTATGTAATAAGGCCATCAAGGATAATTGCTTCGGTTGCCACCACGAAAACCGACTACTACCCGAGGCAAAAGCAAGTCGAGCTCGCTGGCAGTGACGAGGGGCAGTGTTAGTAAAAATGGGTGGAGGCTTAGGCAGGATCTCCACCTCATCAAGACTAGAACTCGCGCTTAACATTATTATAAACAAAAAAGCTTATGCCTAAGAAGAAAGGGAGAAAGGAATTACCGAGTTACTGAAAGTTGGGAGCTTTGTAAAAAAGAAAAGGTTGATGGTTGGATTCAAATATTGTGCAAGCTCGATAGTAGGTAATTTCTCTGAAGAAGCGAAGTGGAGAAGAATGGAGGAAGCAACCCCTATTTATAGGAAAGGGGTTGGGCCTAGGCCATACCCGAAGCCCAAACTGGAGGCTCATCCTACCCATCCATAACCACTCTAGGATAATCCAACGGTGGCTCGACAAACAAGGAGAAGAATCTGAAACGAACAGACACGTCAGTTAAACACCAAAGGTCACCAACTAAAACGTTACTGGCCCTCCATGTGTCAACCAAGAGCAGATAGCCATCATAACCTACCCATACACCTAGAGGTTACTCGTATAGATCACCCGGATAGGTCAGGGCGGAGTCCATAATCCGAACATACGCTACACGGAAAATCCTAAGTCTATTAGCCCACCCACCTTCGGGCACCCTAATAGATTAGGGGCAACTGTTCCTCCCCGGATAAATCTGGGTCATTTTTGGACTCTCCCCGAGTTAACAGTAGGCCGAACATCACCGTCCACCCGCCAGAGGTAGATTGAGTCGTTTGAAGACGTCAGCTCTGACTTTCCATTAATGCATCTCTAACTCGCCATTAATGTGTTGCCGTCTTGCCAATGTGCCCCTAATAGTCTACCTGCAACTAGGGATGGCAACGGGTGCGAGCGGACATGAGTAGTGCTTTCCCGTTCCCAAATCCGCAATATTTGCAGGTACTCGTGCGGGAAGCGGGTATTTGCGGGTACAATGAGTTTTTTGTTTTAATTATATATTTATATAATTTATAATAATTAATATGTAAAAATAATTACTATATGAATAATATGATATATATATATATATATTTGATAAATTTGTGATCATAGTCAAATAGTTGTAATTTATTATGAAATAATAATAAAATATATGAGATATAATTTTAAAATGATAATAAATATATACAAAAATTTAATTAAAAACTAAATATATAAATCTGCACGTACCCACGTGGCGGGTATCATAAATCTCGTTCCCATCCCTACCTGCAACGCCGCCTACAAAATCCTACTTGCCCCCGACAGATCGAGAATAGCAAGCCTACAGGGTAAATAAGGAGAACCCGACATGCTTTCTCCGTACCAACCAGGCATTGGCCCATAGTCGGATGTCATGTCAACCTCCTCCAAACTACTATAAATATGAGATCCTCACACATGAAGTATCAATTAGTTCTCATTCCCTCATTTGTTACTTGCACTTATTACTTTTGCTCTAACATCTCTCTTATTTATTCTCATTCTCTCTCTAGAAGACACATATTGACTTGATCGTCGGAGAATATTTTCAAGTACCTCCCCCGGCGGGTCCCGACAACATCCCGAATAAAATTCCTGATTACTTCTACTTAACCGAGCACTTGATACCCGATCAACACTAAAGAACAATATTAAATCCTTAATACTTTGTGCCACCTCTTCACTTATTTGCGGGTTACCTATCAAAACTAATTTGTTCACTTTTCCAATTCCAAACGCTGCCTCATACATAGGCCGGTTTCTTCGTGTGACCTAGTATCTCCATTATTTTGCTCCCTTTTCCTTCTTTATCCATTTTAGGAGATAAATAAGTGGATATATATTGAAAATTTCCTTTGCTTTTATTTTAAAATTAAGTTTTTGAAATAAATTATTAATAACATGATATCAAAGTTTCTTCAACCAACAAGGATTTGCAAATCCAATGGCACCTTAAATTTGCACCTTATGTGACTTTAGGTTCAATTCATAGGGTTTTAGGCAATATAAATTTCACTGTAAATTTCACTATAAATTTGCACCTTATGTGGATGGTTTTCATTGACCTTATACAAGGGTGTGTTTCTTCTCCTAATATAAAATTTCAGGTAAAATTAGTCTCTGTAACTAATTAGGCTAGAGTTGTGGTATTTGTTCACTCTCATTCTTCTAAATGAAATAAGTTTTAATTATATTAAAAATACAACCTATGAAATGGTTAAGCTTTATGTTCAAAATAAAAAATATTATTTATGTATCAACTTATGTTTTGAAATGCAATTCGTACAGAAAGTACCCTATCAAGTTTCATTTCCTTCATTATTTGTTGATATTTTGATATGTAAATGACTACCAAATACCTCTTGTTAATCTGGAACATATTTATTACAAAAAACGAACAATCAGATGAAGCACAAGCAAAGTGTGAGTTGCACGTAGGAACGTCTACGGGACCGTGTGCGTTGGTTGTGTGGTGTTGGCTGTGTGCGGACCGTGTGCGTTGGTGTGTGCCAAACGTTGAAAAGATTTAAAACATAACGTGTTATTTAATTTAGACGTGCAAGATCCCTATGTTAACTTTATGAAATTAAACTATTAGAAAATGGATTTTGGGCTACAAATCCAAAGCTTTGCAATGAAGAGTGCAACAATACAAGGAAGTCACTCGTAAAAAGTTGGGCTACACACAAATATTTAGGTGTGTTGTTAAGGAAAGTACTTCAATGAATAATTATAGTTACCTTCCTCATTAATTAATTAGCAAGGACTGAGTAAAGAAAAAGGAGATATGACATACATTGGACTAAGGAACACCATAAAGGAGATGATGTCGCCTATAAAAGCAAAAAAAGAAAGGTCCATTAGCACTTGTGACCTAATGATCTCTAATCACAACTATTATTTGTCCCTGCTAATGATCCATGCCGATTCGAGTCAGCAGTGCACGGTGTGCGATCTCCCTTTCACAAAAATTTTGTTCCCCAGGGCCACGTTCTAGTACAATTCTTATTAATATTCTTTAAGTGTTTTCTCTATCTATTGTGAGACTTATTTTATTTTTTATTTCACACTTTAAAAATCTAACACCACCTCATCCAAAGACAATTATTTGTAATGGATTCTATTGGTTCCATAATATTATAATCATGGGTGAAATTTAATTTGCTTTATATAATGTTTACAACTGCTTGGTTCCTTAAAATAACTACAAAAAGTGGTTTGGATAAACTAAGAGTATGTTTGTGAGTTGAATTTTGGAGAGGAAGAAAAGAAAAATGAATAATTGGGAGTCATAAAATATATTTATCAGATGACTCTCGAACCTTTCATTTCTCTCTCGTCCCTTCCAAAATCTAACTCTCAAATAGACTCTAAATATATCTTGTTCCTTTGTATAATGTTTTGTTTTCTGTATAAATTTAACATCAGAGAACATTCTATTTCAAATGAATAATCAAAGACTTTTGTTAAGTCTTATCATGTTGAATCTCTTCAGCACACTTGAGTGAACGAGGAAATGTTTTTTGGTTGCACACTATTAGAAATTAAAGAATAAGAGAAAAAAATTTATATTTCAATCATTGAATGAATAGAATAGAATGTATTGAATTTAGTTGAATCAAATTAAATTACAAAGAAATTAACCAACATATTATATAGAAAATATAAAAGATTTAATTCTATCTAACTCATAACTAACTAATTAAACTATTTTACATATATTTAATTATAAAAATTGAATTTAAAATGATTACTTATTAAGTAAGTTAAATGAATTTAAACTATCTATTAATCCAACACAAAATAATCCAAAATATATTTTAACACATAGTGACTTCAGTACATAGGATTTATGCACACACACAACTAAGATCCATTCATCTTTCAAACTTCACATTCACAATCACATAAGTTATAGTAGGGATGACAATGAAAATCGAACCTGTAGGTATCCGTCTGAATCGAAATCAAAATTAACGGGAAACCCGATGTGATTGAGTTCGGGTTTTACCCAGATTTAATTTTCGGGTTTGGGTTTGGTAGAGAAAAGACCCTAACCCGAATCCGCCCCGAAGTAATGTAATTCAATTTTAAATTGAAATTTCTATCATCTGTTTATTGTTTTTAATTTCTAATTTTACTTTAAATACTATTGGATTTTCAAACATAAAAGAAATGAAATAATACAAGAGAAAATAGAAATGCTTTAGAGAAAAATGAAACGAAAATGATATCATATTTTCCTTAGTACATATATAATTTTCAGGTTTTTTTTTCGAGTTCGGGTTACTCGAAACCTGACGGGTTCAAGGGTGGTATCTTTATTTTCAATCTCGTTGAGTTTTAGTTCGGATTTTGAATTTCGAGTTCAGGTTTGGGTATGTGCAAATCCAATTCCGCCTCGTTGCCATTCCTAAGTTATAGCTTATACAATATAAGTTCATCATAGGCAAGATTGCTACGATAACACACTAAGATTGACTATTAGGAAAAAATGGTAACTCAAGACAAGAGAAAGATACTATAATTGATGCTTAGGCAAAAGAGTAATTTAATTGTGGCCCTTGATCTCATCCCATACTCATGACAAAAGAGCACTATCTCAAGATAAGAGTGTGCCTAGTTTGAAAGACAAGTATATTCAATGGAAGTGACTTATTCCCATGTGTACCTATGAGGGGTGAATAGGATCCAACCATATTTGCTCATCCAGTTTGGCAATCACGATTGGGATCAAACAGAGTTGGGTCTCGTTAGATTTAAAGTTGAGTTTGAGTTCAAAAATTAGACATATATAATATTTAGGTCAGGTAGGGGACAAGTATGACCCGACCCGACTTGTCCTATGATCACTCACTTATCATGTTTGTATACCTTTCTATTTAATTATGTATAGAATAATGAAATTGCGTTGTTGAAAGTATCATTGATTCTCTAATTATTCATCATATATACTTGATGAACAATATATATACATATATCATTTCATATGTCAAATTATATATCTATAATGTTGGAGCGGAAGATCAATGGAGAAAATATAATAGAGAAAATGACACTGTGAATTTAATGTGGTTCGACAATTTGCCTACGTCCACAACTGAAGAGCAACAAAGATTATTCCACTATGATAAAAGAGAACTTCAAGTGTTTTACTCACTTCCCAAAACCCAAGTACACCCAAGTACACCCAATTTCACTCTCACTCAAGTATTTCTCACACAATTAGAATAAGAGAACAAGAAGAGAGAATATGCACTAAGCTAAGTATTTGGTGTGTGTTACAATGGCATGAAGCACTCCTATTTATAGAGCTCTTGAAGATTATATGGCCAAAGGAAAAGAGCATTAATGTTGGTTTCAGCATAGTCACTTCTTTTTACTTGGCTAGAAATTCTCCCTTTCTTCAAGATGATCTTTAGCCACTTCTTTTTTTGCTTGGCTCAAGAAAGTCTTTTCATCATCTTTTTCTTTTAGCCAATATTCATTAAATCTCCACCTCGGCTAAAAGACTATCATGATTATTCTCCTGCCATTCTTCTTCATGCTTACTAGAGATTCTGAATATTAATCAAGTCCAGACAATGTCTGAACTTGGTAGTTGGAACTGGCTTTGTCATCATGTCCGCTGGATTATCTACAATGAGTATTTTCTCCACTCTAACAAACCCTTTTTCCACTATATCTCTAATAAAGTACATCTGAACATCAATATGCTTAGTTCTTTCATGATACACTAGATTCTTTATCAGATGTATAGCACTTTGACTATCACAGCAGATGGTTGTTTCTTCAAGTTGTATACTCAACTCTTCAATTAGAACTTTCTCCCAAATGACTTCCTTTACAGCTTCTGTTACTGCGATGTACTCTGCTTCAGTTGTAGACAAAGCAACAATTGATTGTAGTGTTGCTTTCCAACTAATAGTACAACCACACAGTGTAAAGACATATCCGGTGAGCGATCTTCGCTTATCTAGATCTCCAGCATAATCCGAGTCACCATATCCAATGATCTTGTTTCCAACATCTTTGACTTTAACATACAAAAGTCCTATATTTGTGGTACCTTTCAGGTAGCGCATAATCCACTTTACAGCCTTCTAGTGAACTTTACCAGGATTTGCCATATATCTGCTTACCACACTTACTGCATGTGCAATATCTGGTCTAGTATACACCATGGCATACATGAGACTGTCAACCACACTAGCATAAGGTACACTTGACATCTCCTCTTTTTCATTCTCAGTTTGTGGACACAAGGCCATTGAAAGTTTGAAATGAGTCGCCATTGGAGTAGTGATTGGTTTAGCATTTTGCATGTCAAAGTGTTCCAATACTTTCTCAATGTATTTTGTGATAGAAAGAATGTCCCTTTTTTTCTATCCCTCTGAATCTCCATTCCCAGAATTTTCTTTCCAGCTCCTAAGTCCTTCATTTCAATCTTTGAGCTCAATTGAGCTTTCAAGTTTCTAATTTATGACATGTTCTTACATGCGATCAACATGTCATTAACATATAAAAGCAAATATATGAATGACTTATTTGCAAGCTTCTTGTAGTAGACGCAACTATCATATTCACTTCTAAAATATCCATTTTCAAGAATGAAGGTGTCAAATCGTCGATACCATTGTCTGGAAGATTGCTTTAGGCCATATAAAGATTTCTTCAGCAATCAAACATGGTCTTTCATCCCTTGAACTTCAAATCCTTCAGGTTGTTTCATCTAGATTTGTTTCTCCAACTCACCATGAAAGAATGTCATTTTGACATCTAGTTGCTCAAGTTCTAGATCAAAGTGAGCTACAATTGCAAGTAGGATGCGAATAGAGCTATGTTTTACTATAGGAGAGAAAACTTCGTTGAAATCAATGCATTCTCTTTATGTGAAACCTTTGGCCACTAATCGCGCCTTGAATCTTGCATCTTCAACCCCAGGGATTCATTCCTTCTTCTTAAAGACCCATTTGCATGAAACAATCTTTTGAGCCTTCGACCGCTTTACAAGAACCCAAGTATGATTCTTATGAAGAGACTCAATTTCCTCTGTCATGGCAGAAATCCATTTGGAAGCTTCTTTGTTGTTGATAGCTTATTCATATGATTGTGGTTCACAATTACTGATATCATCAGTAACATTTAGAGCGTATGACACTAGATCAGCATAGTCATACTCTTTTAGAGGTTTTATATGTCTCTTTTGTCTGCCCTAGCCAGCTGATAATGTTGTAATTGTGAGATATCAGTATCAGTACATGCATCATGGACTTCTTCTTCTTGATCAAGTGTTTTTTCTTTTGTTAGCTCCACCTCAAACTCCACCTTCTCCAAGATATTAGAATCTTCATTTTCACTTGATGACTCTGTATGAGGCTTTAACATTTCAGCTTCATTAATAGTAATATCTCTACTAATAATACACTTTCTTTTCTCTGGCCATCATAACTTATATCCTTTCACACCATCAGGATATCCAAGAAAAATGCATTTCAATGCCCTTGCACCAAGTTTTCCTTCTTTGTTATGAGCATATGCAGAACAACCAAATATCCTCAAATTTTCATAATTTTTCGGAATATCCGACCACATCTCTTCTAGAGTTTTAAAAAGCAATGGTCATTGATGGACATATGTTGATCAAGTAACAAGCTGTATTGATAGCTTCCCCCCAAAATTCTTTTGGCAATCCAGCATTTGACAACATACATCTTCTTCTTTCAAGTAAGGTTCTGTTAATTCGTTCTGCAAGTCCATTTTGTTGTGGAGTGTGACTCATGGTATAATGTCTCACAATACCGTGATCCTTGCAAAAATTTCCGAATTCTCTACTGCAGAATTCTAGACCATTGTCAGTTCTCAGTCTCTTGATATTTCTCACGGTTTGCTTTTTGATCAAGGTTTTCCACTGTTTGAAACTTGACAAATTCTTCACTTTTGTGTTTCAAAATGAAGATCCACACCTTCCTTGAATAGTCATCAATGAATGTTAATATGTATCTACTACCACCATGAGAAGGTACTTGGGAAGGAGCCCACAAGTTAGAATATATATAATCCAATGTGCATCTTGTTCGATGAGCTACAACATTGAATTTTATCCGATATTGCTTTCCGAAAACACAATGTTCACAAAAGTCTACCTTCCCGAATTGTTGACTGCATAGTAATCCTTGTTTGGCCAACTCGGCTAGACCTCTTTCACTTACATGACCCATTCTTATATGTCATAGTTTGGTGACATCAGAATTAGATGTTGAGGAGACAGCAGCAACACTCGTGATTGTGTTTCCTTGTAACATATAGAGAATATTCTTTTTCTTTCCTTTCATTACAACCATAGCGCCTTTAGATATTCTTATAGCTCCACCTTCACCTTTGTAGCTATAACCTTTTGAATCTAGTGTTCCCAAGGAAATCAGATTTTTCTTCAATTATTGAACATGCCTTACATCTGTCAACGTCCTTATGATTCCGTCGAACATCTTGATTCTAATTGCGCCGATGCCGATGACCTTACAGGGAGCATTATTTCCCAAAAGGACATTGCCCACATCTAAGGGTTGGTAGGTGGAAAACCAATCCTTAGTGGGACACATGTGATATGAGCATCCAGAATCAAGTATTCATTCATCTTTTGAGTCGTGCTCTGAGACTATTAGTGCATCTGCACTATCATAACCATTTGCTACAGTTGCATCTCCATATTCATAAATCTTTTCCTTACCTTTGCGCTCTGGGCAATTCTTTCTTATATACCTCTCCTTGTGACAATGAAAGCATTTATATTTTCTAGGTTTCGCTTTAGACTTGGACCTAGATTTCCCTCTTTCACCAAATTGATTTCGCCTCTCTGTTCTTCCTCTGGCAAAAAGACTATCATCTGAGCCTTCAAATCTCGAATCCGAAACTCTTTTCTTCAGTTCTTTCGAGTGCAACGCCGCCTTTACTTCGTCTAAGGTCAG
>NC_032009.1:25014488-25014899 GCF_001865875.1 Lupinus angustifolius
ACATCATGGTGTCAATGAAGTGCTCATAAGAACTTGGAAGGGAACATAGTAGAATAATTGCTTGGTCTTCATCTTCAATTTTATCATCAATATTCTTTATATCAAGAATAATTTTGTTAAATTCATCCATATGATCTTTTATGGGGTTTCCTTCGTGCATTTGAAGAGTATATATTTTTTTCTTCAAATACAGTCTGTTGGTAAGTGACTTCGCCATGTATAGGCTTTTCAGCTTCAACCATAATGAAGCAGCTGTAGTTTCATCTGGCACTTCTCGTAGAACTTCATCTCCCAAGCACAACAAAATTGCACTATGTGCTTTTTCCAAGTTTTCATCATTCTCGTCATCGGTCAGACTCTCTGGTAACTTGTTTCTACCTTCCAAGGTTTTGCCCAAGCCTTGATGAACTA
>NC_032009.1:25014999-25027440 GCF_001865875.1 Lupinus angustifolius
AAAATATAATAGAGAAAATGACACTGAGAATTTAATGTTGTTTGACAATTTGTCTACGTCCACAGCTGAAGAGAAATAAGAATTATTCCACTATGATAAAAGAGAACTACAAGTGTTTCACTCACTTCCCAAAACTCAAGTACACCCAATTTCACTCTCACTCAAGTATTTTTCACAGAATTAGAACATGAAGAGAGAATATGCACTAAGCTAAGTATTTGGTGTGCATTACACTGGCATGGAGCGCTCCTATTTATAGTCAGAGCTCTTGAAGAATATGTGGCCAAAGGAAAATAATATTAATGTTGGTTTCACCATATCCACTTCTTTTTACTTGGCTAGAAATTCTTCATTTCTTCAAGATGATCTTTAGCTACTTCTTTTTTGCTTGGCTCAAGAAAGTCTTTTCATCATCTTTTTCTTTTAGCCAATATTCAATATATAATAATAAGAAAAATATTGAGAAAGTTTTTTCTAAAAGATATATGCATTATATTTAATCCGATTTAGGTCCAGGTTTAAATGTCTCAGTCGATATTTGGGGTCATTTTAGCTTTAGGTCTAGAACAAATCCATGTTCAAAAAATGATGCTACCAATATTTATGATTGGGTAAAGGACAAGCCTTACAAGACCACACTCACCCCTAGTACATGCAATGCATTTGTCCCAAACATGTACTTGTCAGCTTTGCTACAATTTCATTAACCATGGCTAGTTGCTTTTCTTGCTGCATTTGGAGAATTAAGTTACAATTTTACTACATTAATAACTTACCCAATCAGAGACAAGTTTTTTCTCATAGTAAAACTGTAAGATTACAGAAAAGTGTATCTTCATGAAAGGAAAAGAAAAGTCTACAAAGAAATCTACTGCTCAATGTCTAATGTCCACTTATATGCAGTACAGGTTGGAGCATCAACTTAATCCTCCAAGTAATAAGAATTATATGTGGCATAATAATCAAACAATGAAGTTCAACCATTGCATTCTTATAAAAAAGAACATAAAAAGCTAGCTATAACTGCTAAAACTAATTCAGGAAAGTGGATTGAAGAGTAGCAATAGAGGTTACAAATTTGACACTTAACTATCTATTAAGCACTCTAAAATTGATTGCCTATAATCTGGTATTTTCTTCATTAAGAATGACACTTGCAAAAATTGGAAACTAAGACCGAATGAAATTTATCAAGAGAGAACACTTGATCAAGAGAGAACACAAAATAATCACCACACTATGGTGTAATTTGTGATTCCCTATTTTGCCATTTTTATCTTTTTATTTCTACAAAAAAACTATATAACATTAACTTCTTATTTTACTCTCATTATCTTATTATTTTGAAAGTATATTTAAAAAAGTTGAACATTACACAAATCGAATAAATTCAACTGCAAATTATAAATACTTAACACAAAGTACTATATTTGTCATTTATAACATACAAACTACACGTTACAAACAACATGGAAGCGGGTTAGTAGACACAATAGTGACTGTCAACACACTAGTATGATGTAAGAGGAAAAGATGTATGTACAAAAGTTTTATACATTGCCACTATATCAATTCATCATTTATAGATAATCATTATTGATTCTTAAAAAAATCAAAATAAATTATGATGACATATTTAGTATGTTGAAATCTTTATACTAGCAGTACATAGATATTACACTCATGATATGATTTGTATTTATCTTTTAATTTTCTTATATCTCACATATAACATCTTTTATAGAGTATATCTAGTGAAATTCTTAGTGAAACCCTAGCAGAAGATATGGTACACAACTAGGGATGAAACGAGCTCTTTTCTTTGTCAGGTGGGTGTGCCTGAAATCAACCAATATGAGACCCATTACAAAGCCCAATGACTAGCGTGAAAATTGGCCCATATATAAAAATGAAAACAATGTTTTGGGGACTGAAAACAGTTTCTCATAAGGAAATTAATTTTCCAAGTGTGGTTAGGCATATGAACAAGACGGTGTTTTTAACTTTTTATTATACATATGAATTCAAGGATCAAATTCGAGAATAGAGATCATATATCCCTAATAATATTACATTCTTTAGTATGAGTTAATCAGGGAATTTGGGTAAGTTCATGTTCCAAATTCAAAACCAAAACCTAATACCTGTGCAACTCAATCAGCTTGGATCACACACAGGTAAATAGAAAATGATATATCATTTTATTCAATTATCTTACAAATCTTTAGAGACATAAGAAAATGGTATATGTTACAAAATGATATTTTATTTATCAATGATTGGTGTGACATAAGCCACTTTGTATGAGTATGAGAATTTAGTATGAGAATATATTATTTTAATAATTCATAGAATTTACTTGCAATATATGAAATAGTTTACATATTTGCTTATTTATGGGACACATTTGTTATTCTAATGTTATTACTACTTGATATATCATTTTATTTTTTCCGTTAGAAAATATAAAGTTGATATATATTAAATTTTTGTAACCAATGATATTAGAGTATACATTGACTCCCTTGTTGTATCATGTATGACACGTTAGTATCAGATAGAGAGAAGGGGGGAGGGTTTGAGAGCAGGCGAGGCCATGGGACTTCAAGAGGCAAGGAGTTCATCTCTAACAATGTTAGTTATCATCCTAGAGGTTACTTCAAATCGCTGGAACAAGATTCTATTTCTTTCTTCTTTACCAATTTTCCAGTTACTCATGGGATGATGGAGATGTGGAAGTTCTTTTCTAAATGGGGTAATGTGGGTGATGTTTTCATTCCCCATAAGCGTGACAAGAAGGGAAGGAAATTTGGCTTTGTTCACTTTAAGAGGTGATAGATATCTCGAAATTGAAGGAGGATTTATCAGATGCTTGGATTGGTCTTTACAAGGTCATTGTAAACCCGTCGAAGTTTCAGAGGCAAAGTGCTAAATGTCTAGAATCCTGTAGATCGATCCCTGTTGGTCGTGAAGTGTTGGAAGGAGCTAGCAAGTCTTTGGGAGACTACCGTCATCCAGTTGGTTTCACTAGGAACTGGAAAAAAAGCTCTTTTAAATGAGGCTCAATTAGTCGAGAAGCCTCTCGTAGATGCTTTGGAGTTCAAGGTCACTAAGGAAAGCTTGGTTGAAATAAAGGAGATGATTGTTGGGGAGCTTGAGAGGGTGGAGGATATTTTCTCTATTAATGCCATTCCGGCTAAGGAGGGTTTCCTTTCGATTAAGGCTATCCCTGCGGGAGGAAAGTGGGTGTTTCTTAAAGGAAGGTCTTATGATGATTTGCTTGATGTTCAAAGAGAAGGCAGTTGGAGTTCTAAAATCTTTAAGTCCTTTCGTCCTTATTCACCGTCCTTTTCTTGTCAAGAAAGAATTGCATGGGTGAAGTGCATAGGAGTCCCTGCTCAGGCTTGGTCAGAGGATTTCTTTAGGCTCTTAGCCAATTCTTTGGGGTCCTTTGTAAAGCTTGATAATGATACCCGCGAAATGAACAGATTAGATGTAGGGGGTTTCTTTGTGCTACTAGAAGGGGGTAGTGTGGTGGATTCCTTTCAGAAAGTAAAGGTGGATGATCAAGTGGTCTCTGTGAGGTTGATAGAGGCTGTCGGAGATTATGTGCTTGGTGAGCTGGAGGGAGGTTCATATCAGCTAAGCCTTAATTCAAAAGTAAATCATAGGTTGTTAGATTCTGTTAATAGTGATCTTCATTCGTGGTAAGGCAGAGACTCCTGTTGGGGTGAACATATTTTGTTAGAAGATGAAGAAGATGATGAGATGGCAGATAGTTTGGTTAACGAGACAAACCCCTAGCTTGCAACGGTAAAAAAATTTGGTTAATTTAGACGGTTTAACTTCGGTTCCTGTGAAAGATAATATGGAGGCCTCTAACTCCTTGGTGCCTTGCTCTCCGGTTTTGCTACCTATTTTGGAGGGCTCCTTGTCCTCTAAAAGGTGCTCACAAGGGGTCATGCCATTTTTGGCTCAAAATGGTGAGACTTTGTCTGAATGTGCTCGGCTCGAGGAAGTTATGGCAGGGAGCGTTTCAGGTGTTACAACACCTTTTATTAATGTTGAGGGCATGGACAAAAATATCCATGTGGTTGGATCCATTGCTCTTACTGCCAATAATCAAATCTCAAAGGTGGATGTTGGGCCTTCTTTAGTGGGCTCGCTCAAGGAGTTAGTCGAGGGTATTGGGCCAGATCCCATGAATCCTTCCAAAAATAAGTCTTCGTCGGGGGATTTCTGTGCTCTTCAATTAGTGAATAATAAGGCCTGCAAAAAAGGTCTGAAGAAAAAGCATTTCAGGAACTCTATCTTCCAAGTGGGCTCGGGCTCTAAGTCTGGTGTTATTCTTCAAGAATCTATAGGTGCTTGCTTAACTTCAGGAAATCCGTCTAGGAGCTCTCGGGGGAACCTCAAAAAGGGAAAATCTAAATTCTTTATGCCTCCCTGTCATGCCATTCGCTCTCTTAACTGGCATTCTCAAAGTCAAAGGAAGAAGAAGAAGGCTAATCCTTTCGTGGCGTTGAATCAGGCTCCAATTCGTGAGAAGGTTTTTCAGGTCTCTAAATCCTACCCCACGAATGTTGATGCATGTTCTCAAGGAAAGGGGTTATCAGAGCCCTTAGACTCCTCAATTAGCAATTCTATTGATGATTCTCATGTAAGAAGCGTTAATAGATTACACTTGAAGGAGGGTAATCATGTGGCAGAAAAGATTTGGGAGATTGGTAAGAAATTGGGGTGTCATTTGTAGGGGAAGATTCAGAAATGATATCAAGATTAGAAGAATTATAACTCAGAGATAGGTCTTTCTCTTCTTCGGGTTTAGTTGAAAGGGTTGTGGAAAGTGATCAATGATCTGTACATCAATAAATGTGAGGGGTCTTGGGAGTGCGGTTAAGAGAAAAGGTGTGAGGGAATTGGTGCTTAAAAATGAGGTGGATTTCTTGGCTATTCAAGAAACTAAGTTGGAAGAAGTGGAAGACAAAGTCTGTTACTCGCTTTGGGGTAATCATAATTGTCTTTGGGATTTCATTACGGCGGTGGGTCGGTCGGTCGGGATCCTGAGTATTTGGGATGATTATAAGTTTTCCCGTTCTTCAGTTGTGCGTGGTTCTAGGTTCCTTGCAGTTTTTGGTAGCTAAGGTCAGGATAATGCTGATTGTTGTCTGGTTAATATTTACTCGGCCTGTCATCTTCCTTTGAAAGTGGCCTTGTGGGAGGATTTACTTATCTTAAATAGGTCTGTGGTGAATGTTAATTGGTGTTTCATGGATGATTTTAATGCAATCAGGGATAGTTCGGAGCGTATTGGTGTCTCGTCTAGGTTGGATAACAAGGAGATTTGTCTCTTTAATGATTAGATCATGAATATGGAATTGGTGGACCTCCCTCTTATCGGGAGAAAGTTTACTTGGGTTCAATCTAGCGGTGCTTCTTCGAGAAGGTTGGACAGATTTTTCCTGTCTTATGAATGGATAAATCATTGGCCTGATGTCTCTCAGTGGGCTCTCACTCGATCATTCTCGGATCACTGCCCGATTTTGCTTAAGTATAAGGTGATTACAAGAAGCCCCCTGCCTTTTAAATTCAATAACTGTTGGCTCAAACACAAGGATTTCAAAGAGTTCGCAAAAAACTCTTGGGAGGGTATGTTCATCCAAGGCTGGCCTGCTTTTGTGGCTAAGGAGAAGTTTCGGTCTTTGAAAAGCTTCATCAAGGACTGGAATAAATCGCATTTTGGAAATCTTGATTCTCAACTTCTAGGGTTGTCCACAAAAATTCAGTCTTTGGACTTGATTGCTGAAGAGGGTCCTCTGTCTAATGCTCTTGTTTTCCAACGGGGTAGACTCTCTGCGGAGTGGTGGAGGATTGCTTGCCTCAAGGAAAGTTTGCTGGCTCAGAAATCGAGATCTAACTGGTTAAAGGAAGGTGATGCAAACTCTAAATTTTTTCATATTTGTATGAAAAATAGACCCCATAGGAATTAGATTCTGGGTTTGTAGGTGAATGGCAAGTGGTTAGAGGAGGACAAGGTTGTTAGAAAAGGAATTGGTGATTATTTCAAAGACTTATATTCCAGTATGGGGGGTATTAGACCAACTTTGGATGGGGTTGAGTTTAAATCTCTATCGACAGACTAGGTGAGATTCATCTCTGAGGATTTCAGCAGATCTGAGATTAGGAATGCAGTTTGGAGTTGCGCTTCCGACAAAAGTCCGGGTCCTGATGGCTTCAATTTTAAATTCCTTCAAAGCTGTTGGGATGTGGTTGAGGAATACATTTGCAGGTTTATTAAGGACTGATATTTGGGATGCGCTTCCGACAAAGATTCTGGACTGATATTTGGGTTGGGCATGAGAGTCTCACTATGCGTTTTCCTAGACTGTTTTTTGTGGTCCTCCATAAAGATGTCGTAGTCTCGGACTGTGGCTTTTGGGACAATGGTGCTTGGAAGTGGAATGTGCTTTGGCGCCGCAACGTTTTCGTGTGGGAGGAATTGTTAAACTCAGAGATGATTGCGGTAATTTCTTCGGTTAGCTGCAGGGAGGATCAGTCGGATGGTTGGTCTTGGAGCTAGGTGAATTCGGGAGTGTTTGAGGTTAAATTGACTTATTATTTGGCTCTTAATCCGGGGGTTTATGATGTGAATTCGCTTCTGGATAAGGCTTGGATTGGTTGTTGTCCTTCTAAGGTTTGTTGCTTCATCTGGAAGCTCTTAAAAGGGAGATTACCCACAAAAACGCAGCTTCATAGAAGGCAAATCCTTCCTGCTGGATCGTCGCTGCTGTGTAACTTTTGCCAGCAGGATCAGGAGGACGTCTCCCATCTATTTGTCAATTGTGTCCTCACTCAAAAAAATTGGACAGCCTTTTATGGTTGGCTAGGCATTAACGTGGATGATTGGTTTAATAATTCAGCATCAGATAGGATCCTAAATGCAGTAGATGCATTTCATGCTCATTTGAATCTGTGCAGCAGCCGTAAAGTCTCTCAGTGGTGGAGGATGCTTTGGTTTTCGGTGACTTGGTCTATTTGGCTATCAAGGAATGAATCAACTTTCAGGGGTAAGGAGTTTGACGTGTTAAATCTCATGATCTCTATCAAAATTCGTTCTTGGATTTGGTTCTGTAATAAATCGGATTGTACTTCTTTAACGTTTGCTAATTGGTGTATTGATCCGTAGTATTCTATTTTGTATTCGATCTAGTTGTTTTGGTCCTTTGGTTGTATCTTTGGGTTAGCACCCTTGTGCTTTTAATCCATTTTCTCTTGCTTATAAAAAAAATTGAGCTTATGAAGAATAGATATGTTGCAACGAATTAAACTCTCATAATTGAGCTGCGAATATTAGGCGCTAGAAATACTAATTAAGTCCAATTGATCCTGGCGAAAACCATTGACAAAGTTTCTTATGCGTTAAGCAATAAGCACAGCATGCCTTTTCTGCTGTTTTTCTTGATAAACAAAAAGTGCAGTTCACTTTGGCAGAAAATTAATGAACTTTGAAAATTATTGCATGCAAAAGAAGAAATATTGGTTGGTAGAAGAGGCTCCACACACCGAGAAGAATGGAGAGAGAAGAGGGGAAACCAAGTTAAAATAGAAATGATTTTTAGATGCATTATTATAAACTATAAAGAGATGTGAGACCCATGTGTAGTAGAGGAGCTACATGACACTGGTTTAATGGATTTTAAAGGATGTTACAGTCACAAAGGGAAACTTTATGTTGCTGCTGTATTATGATAAAGAATTGTAACATGCAAATATGCAAGAATGGGTTTTTATTTTTAATTTTAGAGTACAAATATATGTCGTGAAAATGTAAGAGTTTTATATATTGTCAGTCCTCTATTATTCATTTTTATTTATTATTGACTCTTCAAAAAATATAATACAAATAAATAATAGATGGTATACGAACTTCATATAAATTTTTAAATTAAAATAGCGCACTTTTAATTTTATAGCAAGGGAGTGAATCATTCAAAATCTGATATATATTGGAAATAGTATTTCTTCGATATCAACATCTTCTTCGTTAAGGAAACTTAGGAAAGTATCAATGCTTTTTTAGTATATGATCTTAGTTGACTACCTGCATGGTTTTTGCTTTTTATTATTATTAAGAGAATAATAATGATGGTATATTAGGATTGTAATTCCCCATAACCACCAAAAGGTGAATAATTTAATTATTGGAATCAATATTCATTGAAAGTGATAATCAAGATATCAAAAAATATTGGCATTATAATTTTGTATATAGAAAATAAAGTATCTCGTGATATAATGAGATAACTTATATTTTTTGGCCAATAAAAGTATGACATGTGTCATGTTTAATCATTTTCTATAAAAATATTTCTAAAACTAAACAAAACAATATAGATGTCATAAGTTATTTCCTAGTATAAGGATATATTTTATTATCTTATATTTATTTTTATATATAATATATATACCATTAGTGTATTAACCAACCTATTACAAATTGACATTTTTTAACATATAAATAAATCATGAATGATATGTGACATTCATTAAATTCTTTCATCAAAAAAGGGATATGCTTATTTTCCTTCATTTCTTTCCCTCATTCAATTCGAAATCACAAACTTTAAAACTAAAATCAAATGCAGAACTAAATCATGATAAAGAAAACTAACCATTCAAAAGAGAAAAGAAGCTTGTTCTTCATAAACACACTTGCAATAGACAAAGTATGTCTGAGTCATATATCCATCAACCATTCAAATTTACAAATAAAAGATGCGGCACATAACCCTACAACATAATCAATTTATAAGGCAAATCCACTAGGAAAACTTTAAATTAACAAGGTGAATATAAAATTTTAAGAAAATAAAGGTAAGTTAAGGATAATGAGTGGTTAGTTCTTGGCTTATGAAACTTTAGGTGGAATAAAAGAAAAGTACTTAAGTCGCTAATATCAACTCACATGTAAGAATTTCCTATAAACTTTTGAATAAAAAAATTCATGTAAAAGTAACAACACCTTTGGTTTGGTTGAGTAGATAATATATCTAACACTTGACAATTGTTTTAGTAAAGGAAATTACACTTATTACTTGTATGGCATCATGAGTAGTTTACTTTTACCATTATTTAAATAATACGGAATTTGATGTATTTCATTTGTTATTGATTGTATAATGTGAATTATAGCTTTAGGCAATAAAATATATATGATGAAGTTTTAACAATGATAAGAATATATGTGCTTTATGTTATGGTTGGATGATTTATATTTAAAGCAAAGGATAATTTATTAGATTAAAAAGAATGGTCGAGAATAACCCTCTTAAATGGGAAAGAAAAGGGTGTGCAAGCAAAAATTTATCTAATCATGCATTGCCAATTGCATCCCTAATCTTAATCAACAATTAGTGGAAAATTTATTTTTATTATTTTTTATAAAGCTTTGGTGTTGACAATACACAAGCTTTGTGAAATCTTTCAATGAATTCTTCACTCGTGCTAGGTTCAAATTTGTCGAGAGATGCATGGTGGATCGAAATGCCAACGATCAAGAGAATATCCCAAAATTGACGAGTTAATTAATTTTCAAAAAGACCGAAACTTAAGGAGTAAAGCAATCATATTATTACTCATATTTTAGCCATAATAACATTGACAATGTGGATACTTTAATGCTTTTAATTATCATATCTAAAAGGTTTAGCATATTACAAACGCCAAAAGACAAAGAAAATAATCTTTAAGACCATGATAGAAAAGAACTTCGTTTACTTAATCGTCAAACAACAAATCCAGTATGCTAAGTTTTGTCCCCTTTGCACAATGCTATATTTTCTCTCTCATTTGCATCCTATATATATATATAAGTACGACCTTAAGGGATATAGACATAGTCAATAGCCCAAGTCTAGTTTATTTTCATTCTTATTTCTTAGGGTGGTTTTTGAATTAAAGAGAAGGTTTAACCCGTTTAAGGAAAATGAACAAGCTGAATTTTGTGAAAAATGGAATAAGCAAGTTGCCACCAGGTTTTCGTTTTCAGCCAACAGATGAAGAGCTTGTGTTTCAATACTTGAAATGTAAGGTCTTCTCATACCCATTGCCTGCTACTATAATTCCCGAGATCAATGTTTGCAAGTATGATCCTTGGGATTTGCCAGGTAACAACAATGCTGTTCAAACTAAATCTATCATTTCTTTTCGCATTCAACAATTATACATGATGAATACATTATGCACATTTCATTTAGATTACCCTTTTTATGAATTTTAAATAATGATTACAAATAAATAATAGATGATAATCTAATAGTATATAAAACTAGTAAGACATACATTTTTTTTCTCAACTATAAATCTATACTATTAAATTTTAATGAGTTAAAAAATGTGATTTGACATATATGGTAAAGATGCTAACACAAATAATGATAATGCATAAATGACTCATGTACAAAATTACAAAATTGTAATTAAATAGTCATTAACATGCTTCTTCTGCTTAGGGAGAGGAACTTATAATAAGCGTTCTTATTCAATATTTGTGTGATTAATTAGGAAACTGTGAAGAGAGGTACTTTTTCAGCTCAAAGGACAATAAGTATCGAAATGGTAATCGTATGAATCGAACAACCAACTCTGGCTATTGGAAAGCATCAGGAACAGACAAGAGAATCTCAACTTCAACATGTGATGGGATTGTTGGGATAAGAAAAAGTCTTGTTTTCTATGAAGGCAAATCTCCAAATGGGTCTAGAACTAATTGGGTGTTGCACGAATATCGCCTTGTCACTATAGAAAATGTAAGATTCATCTAAAACATTATATTTGCTTACACCTACTAATTGATAAGTTAAAAACTTTTACCACTCATGGTTACCTGAGTTATGAAGTATTTTTCTTTAACACATTGAGATGTATATAACCTGTGTATTTAACATTAGCCAAATTTTCATTTCTAATGTAATATAAAAATGAAAAGTAAATATTTATTTCAATTCTTATGTTTTTCGACTTTACTAATTTGGTCCTTCAAGTTTTGAAAAAACCTAAAATGATCCCAAACTTTTTTAAATATGTATAAATTAGTTATTTTTCGCATGTTTTACAATATCTGATATCAACTAATTAATTTAACTCACATTTAAAAAAGTTTGAGATCATTTTAGGTTTTTCATTTTTTGATGGAGAAAACTAGTAAAGTTGAAAAATATAATAATGAAATGAGTATTTATTCAAAAAATAATATGAGAATTAGCATTTCTGCATGCAATTTGCAAATATTTATGTGTCAAATGTTTTTGGGTTTGCAGAATTACGTGAACGAGATAGGAGATTGGGTTCTATGTCGCTTATTGATGAAGAAAAGAAGTATAATAGAAAGTGATGGTAGCACCAGTCACATGCATAAAAGAAACACAGCACGAGGTTTTCCAAGGTTGTTTGATTTTATGACGGTAAGCAATGGTGAACATTCTTCAACATCATCCTCATCATGTTCGAGTTCCAGCAATAACATAGAGGTGTCTTCAAATGCATTAGAACATGAGGAAACAAGTGGCTATGCTGATTTTTAAGAGCAGCATAATCATCACTTATATATATGCATATTTTATTTGTTATATCCATTAAGGAAAATGGATCATATGCTAGCTAGAGCATATGCATAGGGATTTGCTCCTCCAATATATGAAATCTCGTTATTTTGTGGATGTATAAGAATATTGTATGCTTGTTTTCTATCATGTAATCTCG
This sequence comes from Lupinus angustifolius, assembly GCF_001865875.1. NCBI lineage: Eukaryota > Viridiplantae > Streptophyta > Magnoliopsida > Fabales > Fabaceae > Lupinus > Lupinus angustifolius. The sequence goes on from NC_032009.1 coordinate 25,026,760, forward strand.
TATAATAAGTTTATTTTCATGTTTTTAGTTAGTGATTTCAATGGTCTTTCTTGTTTTAGATATTTTTTCTTTTTCTCTACATGGAACTAGATAGTGTAGGTGATGGAGATCATTTGTCTCAATTTGGTGTCATTAACCTTGTCTGACATTGTTGAGGGGGGACATGTTTATGGACAGTAAGTTGGAACAAGTGATGTCCATTCTCACTAACCACTTGCACTAGGGATGGAAATCACTTGTCCTCAATAGTATCTCAATTTTTGTTTTGTACTAATCAAAATGCTACCTTTTGTTTTTTATTTATTTATATGACAATTTTTGTCTTGGGCTAATCAAAATACTACCTTTTATTTTTTATTTATTATTTATTTATATGATAATATGTAATTTATCAGGAACAAGGAATGAAACACTGTTAGAATATATGATCTCTTTTCGTTCTCTTCCCCTTAACAAAACTCACAACGGAGGAAAAGTTACATTTCTAGTATAGTTTGACTGCCTTATTACCACTCTGGTATAACTTTTTAAAATATTACGGAACTAGTATACTTTTTATTAAAATCGTGTATAGGGTACACGATTCCTGAGAAATAGTGTTTGCCCCACCAAACTCGTGCATGGGGTACACGAGTTTGAATTTTCTCTCTCCAAATCTCGTGCACCCCATGCACGAGATCC
>NC_032009.1:25027540-25027968 GCF_001865875.1 Lupinus angustifolius
ATAGGATGAGGGTGAGGACGAAGATGGGATGAGGAAGAGGATGAGGACGAAGATGGGATAAGCATGAGGATTAGGATGAGTATAGGACTAGGATGAGGAGGAGGATAAGATGAGGATGAGGATGAGGTAGAGGATAGGATGAGGATAGGATGAGGATGGGGATGAGGGTGAGGATGAGGAGGAAGAGGATGAGGAGGAAGAGGAGGGTAGGATGAGGATGAGGATGAGGATAGGATTAGGACGTGGATAGGATGAGAATGAGGATAGGATGAGGATGACGATAGGATGAGAAGGAGGAGGAGGAGAAGGAGGAGGAGGAGGATGAGGATGAGGATAGGATGAGGATGAGGATAGTTTGAGGATGAGGATGCGGTTGAGGATGATGATAGGATGAGGATGAGGAGGAAGATAGGATGAGGATGAGGATT
>NC_032009.1:25028942-25030325 GCF_001865875.1 Lupinus angustifolius
GATGAGGATGAGGATAGGATTAGGATGAGGATGAGGATAGGATGACGATGAGGATGAGGATGAGGATGAGGATGAGGATGAGGAGGAGGATAGGATGAGGATGGATAAGGGTGAGGACGAAGATGAGGAGGAGGACGAGGAGGAAGAGGAGGATGAGGACGAGGATAAGGATGAGGATGAGCATGAGCATGAGGATGAGGATGAGGATAGGATTAGGATCAGGATGAGGATGAGGATGAGGACGAGGATGAGCATAAGACGAGGATGAGGTGGAGGATAGGATGAAGATGAGGATGAGAAGGAGGATGAGGAAGTGGATGAGGACGAGGATATGATTAGGAGTTGGAGGAGGAGGAAGGAGGATGAGGATGAGGATGAGGAGGAGGAGGAGGATAGGACGAAGATGGGATGAGGAAGAGGATGAGGACGAAGATGGGATAAGGATGAGGATTAGGATGAGGATAGGACTAGGATGAGGAAGAGGATAGGATGAGGATGAGGATAGGACTAGGATGAGGAGGAGGATAGGATGAGGATGAGGAGGAGGATGAGGATGATGATGAGGATGAGGAAGAGCATGATGATGAGGATGAGGATGAGGATTAGGAGGAGGATAGGATTAGGAGGAGGATAGGATGAGGATGAGGGTGAGGATGAAGCTGAGGATGAGGATGAGGATCAGGATAGGATGAGGATGGGGATGAGGATGGGGATGAGGATGAGGATGAGGACGAAGATAGGATGAGGATGAAGAGGAGGGTAGGATGAGTATGAGGATGAGGATGAGGATGAGGATGAGCATAGGATGAGGATGGGGATGAGGATGATGAAGAGGATAGGATGAAGATTAGGACGAAGATAGGATGAGGAAGAGTATGAGGAGGAAGAGGAGGGTAGGATGAAGATGAGGATGAGGATGAGGATAGGATGAGGATAGGATGAGGACGTTGATAGGATGATGATGAGGATAGGATGAGGTTGAGGATAGGATGAGGAGGAGAAGGAGGACGAGGATAAGGAGGAGGAGGAGGATAGGATGAGGTTGAGGATGATGACAGGATGAGGATGAGGATGAGGATAGGATGAGGATGAGTATGAGGAGGAGGATAGGAGGAGGAGGAGAAGAATAGGATGAGGATGGATAAGGGTGAGGACGAAGATGAGTATGAGGATGGGGATGAGGATGAGGAAGAGGATAGGATGAGGATGAGGACGAATATCGGATGAGGAAGAGGATGAGGATGAAGAGGAGGGTAGGATGATTATGAGGAGGAGGATGAGGACATGATGAGGATGGGGATGAGGATGAGGAAGAGGATAGGATGAGGATGAGGATATGATGAGGATGAGGATGTGGATTAGGATGAGGATGAGCATAGGATG
>NC_032009.1:25030425-25030824 GCF_001865875.1 Lupinus angustifolius
GAGGAGGAGGAGGAGGAGGAGGATGAGGATGCGGATGAGGATGAGGATAGGATGAGGACGAATATAGGATGAGGATGAGGATAGGATGAAGATGAGGATAGGATGAGGATGAGGAGGATGAGGAGGAGGATAGGATGAGGATGACGATGAGGATGAGGATGAGGATAGCATGAGGACGAGAAGGAGGAGGAGGATGAGGATGAGGATGAGGATAGGCATGAGGATCAGGATCAGGATGAGGATGAGGATGAGGATGAGCATAAGATGAGGATGAGGTGGAGGATAGGATGAGGATGAGGATGAGGATGAGGATAGGACTAGGACGAGGATATGATGAGGAGTTGGAAGAGGAGGATGGGGATGAGGATGAGGAGGAGGATAGGATGAGGATGAGGATAG
>NC_032009.1:25030924-25031335 GCF_001865875.1 Lupinus angustifolius
GATTAGCATGAGGATAGGACTAGGATGAGGAGGAGGATGGGATGAGGATGAGGGGGAGGATGAGGTTGAGGAAGAGCATGAGGATGAGGATGAGGACGCGGATAGGAAGAGGAAGAGGATGAGGATGAGGATCGGATGAGGATGAGGACATGGATCGGATGAGGGGATAGGATGTGAATGAGGATGAGGATGAGGATGAGGATAGGATGAGGATGAGGAAGAGCATGAAGTGAGGATGAGGATGAGGATGACGAGGAGGATAGGATGAGGATGACTATGAGGAGGAGGAGGAGTATGAGGGTAGGATATGGAGAAGGATAGGAAGAGGATGAGGATAGGATGAGGATAAGGAGGATGATAGGACAAGGATGAGGATTAGGAGGAGGATAGGATGAGGATGAGGATAGGATG
>NC_032009.1:25031435-25032454 GCF_001865875.1 Lupinus angustifolius
AGGATAGGATGAGGAATTGGAGGAGGAGGATAGGATGAGGATGAGGACAGAATGAGGATGAGGACAAAGGTAGGATGATGAAGAGGAGGGTAGGATGAGGACAAAGATAGGAAGAGGAAGAGGATGAGGATGAAGAGGAGGGTAGGATGAGGATGGGGATGAGGACAAAGATAGGATGATGAAGAGGACGAGGATGAAGAGGAGGGTAGGATGAGGACAAATATAGGAAGAGGAAGAGGATGAGGAGGAGTAGGAGGGTAGGATTAGGATGGGGATGAGGATGAGGATGCGGATGAGGATATGATGAGGACGAGGATAGGATGAGGATGAGGATAGGATGGGAGGACGAGGAGAACGAGGATGAGGATGAGGATGAGGAGGAGGATGAGGAGAAAGAGGATGAGGATGAGCATAGGATGAGGACGAGGATAGGATGAGGAAGAGGATAGGATGAGGATGAGGATATGACGAGGATGAGGATGAGGATATGACGAGGATGAGGATGAGGATATGACGAGGATGAGGATGAGGATATGACGAGGATGAGGATGAGGATATGACGAGGATGAGGATGAGGATATGACGAGGATGAGGATGAGGATATGACGAGGATGAGGATGAGGATATGACGAGGATGAGGATGAGGATATGACGAGGATGAGGATGAGGATATGACGAGGATGAGGATGAGGATATGACGAGGATGAGGATGAGGATATGACGAGGATGAGGATGAGGATAGGATGAGGACGAAGATGAGGATGAGGATGAAGATAGGATGAGGATGAGGATATGATGATAAGGAGTAGGATGAGGAGGAGGATGAGGAGGATGATGAGGAAGAGCATGAGGATGAGGATATGACGAGGATGAGGATATGACGAGGATGAGGATGAGGACACGATTATGAATAGGATGAGGATAGGATGAGGATTAGGATGAGGATGAGGATAGGATGAGGACGAGGATAGGATCAGGATGAGGATAGGATGAGGATGCGGATAGGATGAGGAGGAGGA
>NC_032009.1:25032554-25033111 GCF_001865875.1 Lupinus angustifolius
GGATGAGGATGAGGATGAGGATGAGGATGAGGATGAGGATGAGGATGAGGATGAGGATGAGGATGAGGATGAGGATTAGGATGAGCAGGAGGATGAGGATGAGGATGACGACGAGGATGAGGATGAGGAGTAGTATAGGATGAGGATGGGGATGAGGATGAGGAAGACGATAGGATGAGGATGAGGATGAGGACGACGATAGGATGAGGATGAAGAGGAGGGTAGGATGAGGATGGGGATGAGGATGAGGATGAGGATGAGGATAGGATATGGATGAGGACGACGACGAGGAGGATGAGGATATGATGAGGATGAGGATGAGGATATGATGAGGATGAGGATAGGATGAGGATGGGGACAAAGATAGGATAAGGAAGAGGATGAGGATGGGGACAAAGATAGGACAAGGAAGAGGATGAGGATGAAGATGAGGGTAGGATGAGGATGGGGATGAGGATAGGATGAGGATGAGGAGGAGGAGGATGAGGTTAGGATAGGATAAGATGAGGATGAGGATGAGGATAGGATGAGGATGGGATGAGGATGAGGATGAGGAT
>NC_032009.1:25033211-25033756 GCF_001865875.1 Lupinus angustifolius
ATGAGGATGAGGATGAGGATGAGGATGAGGATGAGGATGAGGATGAGGAAGAGGATAGGATGAGGATGAGGATGCGGACGAAGATAGGATGAGGAAGATGATGAGGATGAAGTGGAGCGTAGGATGAGAATGGGGATTAGGATGAGGATGCGGATGAGGATAGGATGAAGATGAGGACAAAGATCGGATGAGGAAGAGGAAGGGGATGAAGAGGAGGGTAGGAAGAGGTGGGGATGAGGATGAGGATAAGGATAGGATGAGGAGGAGGACGAGGAGGATGAGGATGAGGATAGGATGCGGATGAGGTCGTGCAGGATGATAGGATGAGGATGAGGACGAGGAGGAGTAGGAGTAGGAGGATGAGGATAGGATGAGGATGAGGATGAGGATAGGATGAGGACGAGGATAGGATGAGGATAGGATGAGGAATTGGAGGAGGAGGATTAGGATGAGGATGAGGAGGAGGATAGGATGAGGATGAGGATTAGAATAGGATGAGGATGAGGATTAGAATAGGATGAGGATGAGGATTAGAATAGGATGAG
>NC_032009.1:25033856-25034281 GCF_001865875.1 Lupinus angustifolius
GGAGGATGACGATGAGGATGAGGATAGGATGACGTTGAGGATGAGGAGGAGGATGAGGATGAAGAGGAGGATAGGATGAGGATGAGGATGGAAGAGGGGTGAGGACGAAGATGAGGATGAGGTTGAGGATGAGGATGAGGATTAGGATAGGATGAGGATCGGGATGAGGATGGGGAGGAGGATGAGGAAGAGGATAGGATAAGTATGAGGAAGAGGATAGGATGAGGATGAGTACGAAGATAGGATGAGGAAGAGGATGAGGATGAAGAGGAGGGTAGGATGAGGATGGGTATGAGGACGAGGATAGGATGACGATAGGATGAGGACGAGGATAGGATCAGGAGGAGGATAGGATGAGGAATTGGAGGAGAAGGATGAGGATGAGGAGGAGGAGGATGAGGATGAGGAGGAGGATAGGATGAGGA
>NC_032009.1:25035036-25035611 GCF_001865875.1 Lupinus angustifolius
GGATGAGGACGAAGATAGGATGAGGAAGAGGATGAGGATGAAGAGGAGGGTAGGATGAGGATGGGGATGAGGATGAGGATGAGGACAAGGATAGGATATGGATGAGGAGGAGGAGGAGGAGGATGAGGTTAGGATGAGGATAAGATGAGGATGAGGATGAGGATAGGATGAGGATGGGGATGAGGATAGGGAGGAGGATGAGGATGAGGATGAGGATATGACGAGGATAAGGATGAGGATGAGGATCGGGACGAAGATAGGATAAGGAAGAGGATGAGGATGAAGAGGAGGGTACGATGAGGATGAGAATAGGATGAGGATGGGGATGAGGATGGGATGAGGATGAGTAGGAGGAGGAGGAGGAGGATGAGGTTAGGATAGGATAAGATGCGGATGAGGATGAGGATAGGACGAGGATGGGGAGGAGGATGAGGATGAGGATATGATGAGGATGAGGATGAGGATAGGATGAGGATGGGGATGAAGATAGGATAAGGAAGAGGACGGGGATGAAGAGGAGGGTAGGATGAGGATAGGATGAGGAGGAGGAGGAGGAGGAGGATGTGGATGAGGAT
>NC_032009.1:25035711-25036103 GCF_001865875.1 Lupinus angustifolius
AGGATGAGGATGAGGATGAGGATGACGAGGAGGGTAGGTTGAGGATGAGGATGAGGAGGAGGAGGAGTATGACGATAGGATGAGGAATTGGAGGAGGAGGAGGAGGATAGGATGAGGGTGAGGACGAAGATGAGGATGAGGATGATGATTAGGGTAGGATGATGATGGGGATGAGGATGGGGATGAGGATGAGGAAGAGGATAAAATGAGGGTGAGGATGAAGATAGGATGAGGAAGAGGATGAAGATGAGGATAGGAGGGTAGGATGAGTATGAGGATGAGGATGAGGATAGGATGAGGATGGGAATGAGGATGAGGAAGAGGATGAGGAAGGGAATAGGATGAGTATAAGGACGAAGATAGGATGAGGAAGAGGATGAGGAGGAAGAGGA
>NC_032009.1:25036203-25036601 GCF_001865875.1 Lupinus angustifolius
CACTCAAATGATTAGCAACAATCAACATATCATCAACATAAAGTACCAGAAAAATAAAAGAACCATTGTCAAGGCTTCTAACATAAACACAACAATCATGCTCACAACACTTATAACCAAGCTTCAACATATAAGTGTCAAACTGCTTGTACCACTGTTTGGAAGACTACTTCAACCATATAGAGACTTCTTCAACTTGCAAACCAAGTGACTCTATCCAACTGCACTGAATCCCTCTGGTTGTCTCATGTAATTTTTCTCCTCTAATTCACCCCCTGGTTGTCTTCACATCCATTTGTTCTAAGTGCATATCCTGACTGGCTACCAAGGCAATCATTACCCTGATAGAAGTGTGTCTCACCACTGGGGAGAAAATCTCATTGTAGTGGATCCCCTTA
>NC_032009.1:25036701-25037136 GCF_001865875.1 Lupinus angustifolius
AACTAGTGCATGGTTCCTTGCCTTTATTCACCTGACCATTTCATTGCTCATTGGAATCATATTTGATCCTAAAGTATCCCCATTTGGCATGTACATCTCTATCAAAACTAATTGTTTCATCATTAAATCTTCATCAAACACTACATGTCTGCTCAAAATCACCTTTCTGGAAACTAGATCCCAAAACTTGAACCCCTTCACACATTTGATATATCCAATGAAGATACACCTCTTTGACTTAGGATCAAGCTTAAATTGTTCATCACTTGATACATGTACATAAGCATGACAACCAAATATGTGTAACATATTATAATTGACTNNNNTTACCTATCCATACTTCTTCTGCAACTTTACCATCTAATGAAGCCCATGGTGATCTATTGATGACATAACATGACATACTAAGTGCCTCTTCCCAAAATCCTTTGGAAA
>NC_032009.1:25037236-25038406 GCF_001865875.1 Lupinus angustifolius
CCTCTGCCTTCCAAACCTTGAACTTGGCAAAGACTCCTGACTTACGCTTTAGAAAATATACCCAGACCTTGCGAGAAAAGTCATCAACGAAGGTAACAAAATACCTAGAACCTCCTAGGGATGGTTCATGAGTGGGTCCTCATATATTAGTGTGGACATAGTCTAGAATGCTCTGAATCCTGTGTTGGCCAGCCTTGAAACTAACTCGTGTCTGTTTCCCAAGCACACAATACTTGCACAAATCTAGCTTGCATTTGATGACTCCCCTTATATGTTCCAAACACATGTGCCATAATTTTGCAGCACCGTGATCTGAATCTACTGAGATATCTTCAGTTACTCCAGCAACTCCACCTACAACTGTTCTCCCCAACAACTTGTAAGTGTTCCCTGCAGTCCTTTTACCCTTCATCACAGTTAGAACATATTTGCATACTCGAAGAATATCATTGTCCCCATCAGCTCTCTAGCTAAATCCTTTGGTCTGCAATGATTTCTCTCATACCAATAATTCCACATGCTTTATTATTTCTGAGATACACGAAACCAAAATTTTCTGCTCTATATGTGGTGAACCATTCTCTGTTTGGCGTCATGTGGTGGGAATAATCAGTGTCAAATATCTATTCATCTGTACTATAATTTGATGATACAGATAGTAGATCTAGTTCACTATTGTAACCAGAGTCATCTTTCTGTGCAACATTTGAAAATGTAGATACTCTATCTTTCCCCATCGTCTTGCTAGGACTCCATTCATTGGGATAATCCCTTTTATAATGTCCAGCCTGTTTACACTTATAGCACTTTACTGGTGTTCTGCCTCTGGAATTTGGTCTTTTCCCTTTGGTAGAACCTCCTCTGCCTTGTCTCCTCCCACACGCTTGGCTCCCTTTCACATACAGACCATCACCTTGAGACCCTTCACCTACATTCTGCCTTCTTTGAGTGTGGGATATAAGTGCAGATGTGATCTCATCCAGTTTGATTGAGTCTTTCCCGTATGTTAATGTTGTCAACAAGTGTTCATATGAATTTGGCAAAGAACACATTAATATTATTGCTTTATCCTCATCATCAACTTCACATCAAGTTTCTGCAAGTCATTGATCACTTGATTAAAATTGTTGAGATGTTGTTGCAAATCAGCACCTTCCTGCATCTTCAGGC
>NC_032009.1:25038506-25047114 GCF_001865875.1 Lupinus angustifolius
ATCACCTCATCTGATAGACAGAGTCGTATGGTTCCTGCAGCCTTCTTCTTCAACTCTTCCCAATGTAGTTGATCCAAACCATCTGGGTTATTTTCACACAACGCCTTTGATAGACCTTGTTGAGCCAANNACACATCCTTAATCCTCCTTCGCCACAATCCGAAATTACCAGTTCCATCGAACTTCCCCACCTCGAATTTGGCACATGGGTTAAGAGTCATCTGATACCAATTGTTAGGAACAAGCGAACAATCAAATTGTTTGGTAACGAGGTTCGGCCAATTGTGCCTACGTCCTTGGGAGCGTTGAGCTGCTACCACTATATAATATTAGAGAATAAGGATTAGTGTTTGATTATTCTTCTCCTTGTTACATTAGGTTTACAAAACATAAATATATAGTCCTCTACCCGAACCCCTTTACATTAGCCCAAACCCATAACTTGTATTACTGTTATCTAAAGATATAAGTCATTGCACAACAGAAGTCATTTATAGATTGTATGCCAAGGTTAGTATATGAACCCACATGACGAGAATAGATGTTGAGAGGTTTTCGATTCCTCATTACAAACTCCAAAAAATTCTTCCTTAAAGTTTTGTCATTCCTCTCCATTGCAGAGCGCCCATAGTTGGTAATTTATCTTGAAACAATCTTCATATGATTGTAGCAACCTTCAAGGAGGCTTTAGACTTCCACATAAGTTTGAAAGTTGTGGTCATACTCCTGATTGTTTGTCTGATTTGGAAGGATCTTGTAAGCGAATTTGACAGAATATTGACTAGTTTTTTTGTCTCGATGTCTCTCTATAAAGTAGTATTTTGAAGATCCTACATAAGTTTTTTGATAAGTCCAAATTTCCAAATAAAATGATGTCTTTTCCGAGCTAATGACCATCTCCGCCCAAAATGAATCTTATATACAAATCAAATCCTACTATTTGTCTTCTATTTCTATTGTGTTTCATATCAAGGATAGATAATATTAGTTTGTGAAGGAATCGTCAGCCATTTATTCTTGTTATTATCTGCCACCACCAAACTTGTAAGAGGAAAAAAGAGAAGAGGATCCAAGCTAGCACCTCATACTTTATCATATAATATTAATGTCCCAAAATAAATATGGCGCAATTATAAGCCTAGAACAAAAAAATGTCACTGCCCATTTGCTTTGTTGCGATTAATTAGTATTTTCTTTATCCGACAAAAATAATCCACTCTACTAACCACTTCAGTATGTTTCTCCCTCTAGTTTTGTGAGTTACAGCTTATTGTTATTATTTTAAGTTGAAAAATATAAAAGTAAAATAGAATGGCGATCTCATGTTTGGACTGACTTCAAGTTAAAGGACCACATATATTTTTGTCACTGAAAATTGTTTATGATATGAGTAATGGTTCATGTAGGCTCATGAAAAGTCTATCTAATGTCATTATTCCTAATCTGAAAAAATTATATGACATATTTGTGACTAGTAATATACGACCATCTATTTATCACATTGTTTTATGCATTATTGTTATGGTTGTTAACCATAATACTTAAAAGGTTAGTCTTCAATATTAACCAATAGAATCACTATCATTTCATATATTTGATATCTTACAGAATAAAACTTATAATCATAAGGAAAGCTTTATATGATTTTCATTCAATGACAATTTACTAAACATTGTGTAAAGTGTAAGCTAAAAAGAAAAGTGTGATGGCATTATTTGATAATGAAATATAAATTTGGGTCACGTGGTCATAGGCAACCTTGAAACCTGAAGCTTCTAGAAATTTGCCTGTTTATCACAAATTCACAATATATTGCCAAACATGAAACCTGGGCACATATAATTTAATTATGCATTCATTTTATGCTATAATGATAACGTAACAAAATACAATGTACGTGTACTTGGGTTAAATATGCCAGTTATGATTTTAACAACGAGATAATTTATCATCTTATACTATCACTTTGCTTAAATACTAAATGGCAGACAATCGTCATGGAATAAAGTTTTTTTTTAATATATTCATCCTTGCAAACAACAAATAATCAAAAAATTAAATTGGGAAAGAAATTTCAACTATTTCCCTCGCACAATCAAAATGGCTTATAACGTATATAGAATACAAAAATATCACACAACACTATACTTTCATATAAAATCCCAACAGCAAACAAACCAGAAAATCTTATTGATCAACTTCTATGTACAAAGCTCAAACATCAGAGAGTAACCCACTCCACAGACTTTAACGTCTTACATTCACTGAAGCTACTTTTTGTCTGCTTGATGAAACAGCATTCTGTGACCATGATGATGGCTTATATGCCCCAGCCAGTAGGGTAGATGCTTTGGTTGCAGCAATTTTTCTTCTCTTAGACTCTAGCTCCAGTCTTCTCTTATTGGAGGTAGAAGAGACGGCCAAACCGGGGAAGATGGAGGAAGCATTGATTAGAGCCCGTTTATCCTTCCTATTTTTGTCAAACTTACTTGAAAACTTCACTTTTGCTGCAGTAGCAGCATCTTGTTCTGAATTTGGAAGTAGCCGAATGCCAAGGCCCCGCTTCCTGGAAGACGCCTCTTCTTCTGCGACTCTTTTCTTTTGATTCTGAGAAAAAGGGGAAAGCATTAGTCATTGTTAAAGCAAGACGAATTTATATGAAAAACGAAAAAAGGATTAAAAGGGATTACGTAAAAGGAAAACCAATTGAATAATAAAACTAGAACAAGGTACATGAGCTAAGTAGCATACTCTAAGTTGTGCCCTGAGACTCCTATTTATGGCATAGTAATCTGAATGTTTCGCGTCAGATAGTCGCTGGAGACGCACCAGCACTGGTTCAGCTTCCTTCTTTTTTTTCAAATCTTTTTCCTCATGTTCAAGGCGGTAAAATGGATCGACAAGTTTCCCTCTCTCTGCAATGCAGAAATTTAAAATAAAGCAAGTGAGCAAACATTCACAATAGTGGATCAGTCCAAGACCATGAGAAACAGTCATTGGACAGAACACATGGGTTTAATGGCATGCTCTTCATGTTTCAATAACAAAATTGGCAGGGACAATAACATGTTCCAAGCTAGTTGGAGCAAGCATGCACCTAATTGAAAAAGAAAAAACCAACAGCAATGGTTTCTTCCCTAATGCATACCTTCATCAGCAGGTAATTCTAATGTTTCTGCATCCTCAACATCAAAATCCTCAGTTTTTTTCTGAGCACCACTAACGATCACATACTCACAGTTCTTTGGATCAGTCTGGATGACAATCTCATGTTTACAGCATGCAGACTTCATGCTAAAGCTCCATATCTGAAAATACCCAGATAGATTAATTAATTATTAGTGAACAAAACAAATGGATTTCAAAGTGGGGTGGCACGCTCTGAATCAATTTTTTATTATAAGAAATCAAATAGAAAGTTTTTGCTTGGATTGCAAGGTCGTACCTGGCGAGAGTTTGACGACCCAAAGAGTTTTGGTTATGGATGTAAGGGCTAAGAGTAGAAAGAAAAGGCCAAGATACAGTCCCACAAACCAATTGGTGGAATTTGAAGGGTGAGGAAGGAAGGAGATTCCAACAGTGTTTTGGAGGAATGGTCTTGGGAGCTATGTTATTAAAGCATAAGTCCAGCTCAGAGCAGGAGGCGGGAGTAGGATCACAGAAGAGGTGGAACGTAACACAAAATGTAGCTCCACCTAAAATAGAAAATTATTTATAAAGTTTATTATGTGTATATACCTAGAAAAACATAGATAAGAAAATATTGCTATATATGTATATACACATATATTGTTTTTGAAAGTATTAGGGTTGACTGGTGTTTTATTGAGGAGTGAGTGAGGCTGAAAATTAGGATTCTGCAGTGATGAGAATGTGACGTTGGACGATTGGTTACACAGAACAAGATAGAATTAAGAATGAATGTCTTAATGATAAAGTTGAGATAGTTCCTATTGTAGAAAATATGATAGAATCACGCCTTATGCGGTTTAGACATATTAGAGAATATTGTTAGAAGCCTCAAGAAGGAGAGTAGATGAAACAGAGGTTACTATAATTTCTAGAGGCACAGGGAGCCAAGAAAACTATAGGCAAAACAATTAAAAAAGATATAGAGATCAATGTTTTTGCAATGAACATGATTTATGATAAAACAATATGATGTTGATAGATTCATGTAGTCGACCATACCCAATAGGATTAAGGCTTGATTGATGTTATAGTAAACAAAACAAAATAGGTTGAGTACTTAGAGAAGTTCCGAAAGAACGTAAAGCATAAATGCTGGAAAATGATATGTTATAAGACATGCACATACACTAGTGTGGATTAAAATTGTTTATACTATGAATAAAAAAGAAATCGCATCAATAGAGTATATTTCAATTGCAATAAGATTTTATGTAAAGTTGTAAACATTTAAAATGAAGCACCATGAGAGGTGAGCATCGGCGCAATGGTAACGTTGCTTGCCTTGCGACTTGGAGGTCATGAGTTCAAATCTTAAATCATCCTTTTCAATTGTGAGGGTAAGACTATCTATATCTACCCTCCCTAAATCCACTAGGTAGGAGCTCGAACATTGGGTTGCCCTTTTTAATATAAAATGAAACACCATAAGGTTTACTTTATTGTTAGGATATCTTTATGCTATCTTTGGATCACAAGTAAATTCTACATAGGACATAAATGAGTTTGTATGTGTGCGTATGTGCTTATATGCCTAACTTAGTCTTTAAGAATATATACATAACAAAATGCAACAATAATCTTTGCCATTGCAGAATTTTTTGCAGTCAACTTTGACATACCTTTGTGGAGTAGTAATTCCCAACTTGCTTTTTCTCTGCATTGAACCGGACACCCTTTGCAATCATAGAATTGCATCCTCCACACCATATATTAAAAGGCATCTCAAACCTGAAAAAATAGGGTAATTAGATAAATCATCACACACATTGACATACTTGTCTTATAGATTGCTAGACACCTGAACGTCAATTGTTTATGAATGTTGAAGGTACAAAACAGGCATCAAATACTTAAAATGCTCATCATCCACAACCTTTATTTTTCCAGATTACAGCAATCCTAGGAAAGAGGTCTTACTACCATTGGAGACACCTCTTTTAAGAAAAATTGACTAAAACAATTAATGAAAATATTGTAGCTTATGTTGATGTGATTGATTCATACCTTATAACCAAGATACCCTGATCTATCTTCTTTGCTCTCTCTCTCAAGGCATGTTGACCATGAAACTTGTTCAGAGAACCCTGAAAGGGAAACATAGTGTAAGACTCCAATTAGTTGACAGTGACACCAAATAATTCTTGACCATCTCATAACCATCTGCTGCATACCTGGCTTGGGTCCCATTCCGGAGGATAGTAGAAATTGTCCGCTCTAGCAGCTGCGAGGGAAGACTGTAGAAATGCAAACAGTGCAAGATTAGTGCATAGAAAAATCAACTAACAAACATTGAATAAAAAAACAAGTTGCAAATTTTCTCTTTTCTTTAGGTAGCGGTGGGGAGGAGAAAAGATGAAGATAGAAATAGAAAATCATAAGCAGTTTAGCTTAGAGATCTGTAAGAAATCAGCTGCATTATACATGTGAAACAACAAGCACATGAAACTCCACAGATTTACACAAAAAGGAAAGCAATCCCTTAAAGGATACATATCAGGAAATACATCAAGGATTCCAATCAAAATGGTGGCACCGATGTAAGACACTTCACGAGTACTATTTGATACTCCTAACTTTCATCCTACAAGCTCTTTTATTTTTTTATTTTTACCTTTTATTACCAAACTAATTAGACAAGTTATTATATGGTATTAAAGATGTCTATGATAACTTATGCATACATTGTAACCTATTCATATTAAAATTCGTCACATTCTCATGTTAACCATATGAAGATGATATTCATTATTCAACCCAAAAAATGAAGCCGCTTTTTTCAAATGAACTAAACAACAAATCTAATTCTACTATTTTCTCGAGCTCAACATAACATCATCAAACAAATCGAAAAAATAACAAAATCAAATACTACGCAGAATAATCAGTTACGATCAAAATAACTGTGCAGCAGAATAAACAGACACGTGCACCGGAAAACAAAGAATATTAGTGGAAAATAAGCATGCGCGATCGCGAATTAAACCAAAACCCTAAATCCCTAACGATAATGAACATCACGCAATAAAAAAGTTAAGAAAAACAATTGAAAGGGGAAATGAAACATAAGAACCGCACCATTTTAATCAAACGTTTTTCAAATTTTGATAATTTTCGTGAATGTTGAGGTTGTTCGACGAAGATCTTTCTCTGATTCAGAAATTTCGAATTTTTTGTCGGAAATAAAAGAGCAACGTGGTTAAGCAGTTTTAGCTGAATGTTCCTTACGGGCTGGGTTACTTAATTTTAGTATGTTTCGAAGGCCCAAAAAGTCCAATACGGTTCAGCACCATATCATAATAGAATAATAGATCCTAACACTTTGCCCGGATTCACCTCTACATCATAATTATTCTAAGAGAATAATGTATCTCCTTATATCAGGAAATAACTTATCTTCTTTAGCCAGTAAAAATGTGACATTTGTGCTATTTTGTTTATTTTTAAAAATATTTTTATAGAAAATGATAAAACATGACACATGTCATGATTTCACTAGTAGAAGGAGATAACTTATTTCCTTATACCAGGAGATGCTCCATTCCCTTATTCTAATAAGATGGAAGATAAAAGAGAAAGAAACTGGAGATAAACATATCTAATAAGTTCATTAATTATATTTTACGTTGGCGGATCTTTTTATATGAGATGTTTGGAAAGGAGAGGACCCAATGATTTTTCGTTCAGAGGAACCAGATTAAGCTTATTAATTTAGTATTATGTCACATAGAGAGTTAATTTTGAGAAATATATTATACTTTAATATTTATAAACTCTCATAGTAAAAACTTTATATGGTTAATACATATATTATATATGCTTATTAATTTTAAATAATCTTAAATAGTAATTAACATATTAATTATAGATTTTGTATTAACAATATAAAAATTTATTTTTATCCTATGATATTCACATCTCAGGAAAGTACATCTCAGTAAGTTTTTTTTGTTTCCCGTATGTATTCTTGCACTGGAGACAATCCTGTCCGAGTCGGGAACATCCACATGTATGTTGGGCTAACTCTCCCAACAGACATTTTTCCATCTATAAAACTCGAATTCGAGACCTTACTTAAGAGGAATCAAACATATACCATTTGAACCAACGTCTGTTGGTCTCAATATGAGTAAGTTGACAAGACTGAAGTAATATCTACTTCCAAGATCTTACTCACAAAAGTAAACAATAAATTACTCTTCATAACATTTTTCAATAAATATGAACACTTAATTTTGGTTAGCTTTGTTATAACATATTTTGCAAATAAAAAATAAATATAAAAAACTATAAAAACTTGAAGTGGATATTCTGGTTACAAAAAATTATTTTACTCATTTATTTACCGTACTTTTTTATATTTTATAAATTCACTAATATTTTTGTCTAAAAGGGGCATTCTAATAAAATTTTAATTAATTTTAGTATTCTTACTCAATCAAAGATTTTATAAATATTCTTTTTAAATTTGTATAAATATTCTTTATATGTCTCAAAACTAGTTTATCTCATTTATTTAATTTTTGACATTGCTTCTAAAATATTTTTTACAAATAAGTAATTCACTAGTTTTAAAAACATTATGTACAAATGTTACAAAACTCACTAACTAAATGGCAAGTGATGAATCTTAAAAATGAGAAAAGAAAATCACAATAAAAAAAATGAAAAAAAAATCAAAGGAAAAAAAACAAAAAATAGTCAAAAGGTCAACCCTAATATCTATGTCAATCGATTAATCATTGGCAACTCCTGTATGCCTTGAGTCACACATCGTGTCAGACAATCATTCGAATAGTTAGCTTTCTGTTTTCTGCAAAGTTGTCCCTAATCATTATAATATGACAAGTTAATAGTGGCTTAATCTTATACCACAACAACTCAACCGTCAAATAGACCTCAAATTAAGCATGCCAATCATTACACTAGTATCACTAGTCCACATATTATATGTCTGAAATTTGACACTTACACATGCGTCTTTCCAAACTTGGTACCTTTGCCTTCCCTGAAACTAATGATCCTCGATTTGTGTGTCGTGTTGTTCAATCTTGTCATGCCATGTGGTAGTTGTCTTGAAACAATGGCCGCTTTTTCTGCAAAATCAAAGTTAAAGTGCAGCGGAATTATATGCAGAAAAATAATAGGAAATAAAATGAAAGAGATAAGGAGAAGAGAGTACACAAGGAGTTTTATACTGGTTCACCTTCCTGTCCACCGAAGGCTACATCCAGTACTCTTGACAGAAAATACATTCTCCTAACTTTTCTCCCCTTTTGACTTCATCAAAAAGTAGGAAAGCCAAGAGTCCAACACAATATATATATATATATATATATATATATATAGCATACATGATATATAGCACAATAGATATAAAAATTAATGTAGTGCATATCATAATAGCATAATATCAGAG
>NC_032009.1:25047214-25047438 GCF_001865875.1 Lupinus angustifolius
TTTAACAAACTTCATTTTAGGTAAGCCAACAACCAAGTCTTTCTTAATTAGCTTATTCAAATGTTCCATATGAATGTGAGCTATTCTCCTATGCCAAAGCCATGCATCATTTTTATCATTTGCAACTAAACATGTTACAAGTAATGCATAATTTATGTCAATCAAATAAATGTTATTTATTCGCTTACCGACAAGTTTAGAGTTATTGGAATCCTTACTTTTGA
>NC_032009.1:25047538-25054746 GCF_001865875.1 Lupinus angustifolius
AGGATAGGATGAGGATGAGGATGAGGATAGGATAAGGAAGAGGATGAGGATGAGGAAGAGGATGAGGATAAGGTGGAGGATAGGATGAGGACGAGAGTGAGAATGAGGATACTATGAGGAATAGGATAGGATAAGGATGAGGATGAGGATGAGCAAGAGTATGAGGACGAGAATAGGATGAGGATGAGGAAGAGGATATTTAATTATAAGAAATTAATTCATTTTTTGGTGTGTGATTACTCTTCCTAGCAATTGTTGTTAATATAAATAGAAACTTTGACATACTGTGTTATACAAAATTTCTATATTATTTGATAAGACTTATAAAATAAATAAGATGTACTATATATGGAGCCAAAACATGAAGTAACTATCATCATGATATAATTTTTACTTTACGATTTTGCTCTCTACATTTTTTATTTCCACAATAAAACTATATTATCCTAAATAACTATCATTAATACATCTCACTTTAAATTGAACGTTATAAAAAGTACAAAAAATTATAACGCAAAGTAAATTCAATAAAAGACATACTAGTTCTCTTAAATAAAATATATACAAATTGAATACTTAATATCATAAAATAAGAATGTGAGTTGGCAGTTATAAAGTGTTTGTCGACACAGTAGTATATATAAAAGAAATTCATTGCACCTCACATAAATTGTTTCATTTAGAGCTTCTACTGCCCCCCTCCCCTCTCTCTCTTTCTCTTAATTTTGGTGGGTTTTACTATTCATTTTTCTGTGGTTGACATCTATTTATTTGATTTTACAATAAAAAACAATCGATTGATACTTTTTTAGATTTTATACATATGAATGAGATTAAGTTCTATACGTAATTCAATTTAAAATAATGTTTTTCTATGAAATTCATTTATTATTAAATAGAAACTACTTGTACAGATTTATATCAAAATCAACAGTAAATTATGGAATAATATTTATGACTAGAAATTTATGCATTAAAGTCACAATTGAACCTATACTTTGAATATTATATAAAATAAATATAGTTACCAAAAATCTTTTAGAAGCAATTATATATATATATATATTTTGTTATGTCACTCTTATATGGTTGTTTGGTTTTGGGACATGGAAGAACAGCCAAATGAATGGAAAGAGTACCATGATGTTGAACTGAAGGAAGAAGTCGAGGAAGCAATATCTATTGCATATTCCAAAGTTGTTTTAGAGAATAGATCCTTCAATGATGCATTCACAAGTCGTCATTGGCCATGAACTATGATGAAGTCCCTTCTTCCTTTTGTGAATTTCTCATCTATGATCATATATGTATAATTTATCTTATATTGCATGACATATTTGTATGAACTTCTTAAATATATATGCTCAAACTTTTATGGCTTAAATGAAGAATTTATCTGTTCAAATGAGGAATTTCTATCTCTTTATAGTTTTAGAATTTGTGTCTATTTTCTATAATGAAATTTCATCACCTTTATCATGTGAGATCTATACATGGCACCTGAATTACCACTTTTTTAAATTAAAAAATACTGATAAATATGAAGGAAAAAATAATGAAAGTAAAAACAAAATAAGTACAAAAAGTAAATAAGAAATAAAAAGTGTAATATTTATGTATTATTGTAATGATTGATATCAAAAAAATCTATTATGCACATATAATACTTTTTCTAAAGACTGAATGATGATGAAACATGATTAATTTTTTCCTTAAAAATAAAATAAAATGAGATAGTATATTCTTACTACTCATGGAACATGCACCGAAACCCAACACCGTTGAAAGCTAAGGAAGGAACTAAAGCATGAGAATTAGATAACAAAAAACATTCATTTTTGGTAATTGATTTGGTAGGTTACATATTTTAGTTATTGTTTGAATCTCTAATGTGTAAAGTGTAAACCTCAATTATTCTCTCTTCTAAAGCTCAAAAGTGTTTTTTATGTGCCAATCAAGCACCTCTTCCATATATATCTGATATATTGGTACACCCATTCTTTAAAAATATAGGATATGGTATGATTGGAATAATACATATATAAAAATATATAAAATTTATAAAATATAATAATATATAATTACAAATACAAAAACCAAACTAAAACATACTTCTTAGACATTAATAAACATCAAATAAAAATTACAAATCATTGTCATAAAAGAATATTGCATATTTCTTAATGATAGTAACGTAAATAGCATCAATTCGATGTCATTGAAAATCATCAATAAAGAAGACAATTTCTATTTTTGGTGTATCGAGAAACAATATTGCAAAATTTATCGAAAAGCAAGTAATTGTGTATTAGGCGTATTGAAAATATATGGGGGTTTTCATTTATTTTTGGAATTCAATTCGACCTATATCGTTTCGATATGTATCAATGAAATATTAATATTGGATACACACTAGATATAGATACACGAGGGAAATTGTAGTGTTGGTCCTTCATATCCATAATAAATCAACAATGAACATTTCTTTCCACTGAATTGGCTTATTTGCCTTATTCTCTAAATTGTGTTTCAGTTTTGTTAATTGGAATATATAGATAAAACTTTCATTATTTAGAAAATGTGAAATGAAATAGGTTTAAATATGTTTTTGGTCTGTCTAAATATAGCAGTTTTTTGTTGTTGGTCCATAAAAAAATGTTTGTGCCTTAGTAATTTCGAAGTGATGAAATTGGTCTACACCTTCGTTTCAAAAATAAGTAAATTGGCATTCTTTAACCCCCTCTTATTAAACCCTTTGCCCATTCGAAGAACTGTGAAATATTAAGATGAGGAAGTTGAGTAGAGTCAGTTTCACTCACTTATTAAATTATAGGGACACAACCCATAACTAGTCTTTTAAGGGAGCAAAACCAAAAGCTAATGTATATTTACAAAGACGAAAATACATCTAAGCCATGTTGATGTGGTTGCATTTTTATATTCATGGGTCTCTATTTCATTAAGGATTGTATATTTGTTTAAATATCTTCTTGTTTGTTACTTGTTCTTTTAGTAAATGCCATCTTATTCTGTGGTGACCGAGTTCCTAACATTTACATCATTTGTCTCTCTTTTATCGAATTGTCTTGAAGAAGTATGTTATGTTCTTTCCCTCCTTATATACAATAAATTTCTATTTTTTGTATGATACTGTACTTGAGGAAGCTAGTGATTCTAAGTACTATTTTGGTTCTTAGGGCATATTATTTCAAAAATGAAACAAGAAAGATATATCATTCATAATCTAAACCATTATTGATATTTGTTTAACAAACTTCCTATTGTTGGGTTTGGATTCGTATGCTTTGTTGTCTTGCATTTTTTTAATTGTGTCACGGAGTTTTAATTTTTTTAATGGTTGTAGAAAATATTGTTGAATGTTTACCAGTTTATTATATTTAACAGTAACACTTGTTTCAAAGATTGTTGTTGATTCTCTTCTACCTTATATTTAATAGTGATATGTTATTAAGTGTTGTTAAATGACCGTTGTTAAATATGAATTTTGACATAGCAAGTAATTGTAAAACAAATTAAATGATTTTTTTTCATTCTTAATATACCAATTAAAGTTAAAAATAAATTAAACCAAATTTTACCTTAAACATGTCCAACCTATATAATTTATAATAGCATACGTATGACATGCTTAAAAAAATTAAGGCTTATGTATGACCTATTTAAAGCTTCATCTGACCTATAAGCTTATATAAAAATATATTATATTATCCTTTAAAAAATCAATATACTTCTTTTAAATAAATCTATCTGACATCAATAATTAAATTATATGTTTTATATTTAAATTTCATATATAACACTATTAAATTACAACTTAATTACATAATACAAGAGATTCTTGCATGAAGTAAGGACAATTAGAATGACATATTTAAGAATATAACCGTTCCATTTGTAGAAACCTATTAAATTATAGAAGATGGAGTAGCTCCTAGTGTAAGGAGATAACTTCTCTCCTTACACCAGTTAGGCATTGACACATGATTACGTTTTATCTATTTTTAAAATGAATAAGAAAACAAAAATTAAAATATCACAAATGTCTATTAATGAGTGGGTGTGAGGAGATAATTTCTCTCATTACACCAGAACATACTTTATTTCCTTATTCCAATGGTCAAATTTGACCTGTTATAAGTGAAGAATTAAGCTCCTAATAAGTTACTTAACTTACTAAATTTATACTACAATATAAAAGTAAAACATATCAAATGGGCTTACAAGTAATTTAAGTCGTGGTTAGCACTAAGATATTACTTACCCCATTTAATTTGCAAAACTAAATCCTAACCTTTACCGTCAAAGTTATCAATTACGGATTTTGACTTGAACTTCTATAACATGTATTACAAAACCCCGTTAATTATTTGTCACCAATAGGTTTAATCTAAAGTAAACATTTAATTATAATATCCTTAAATTCGTAAAATGGTGAATAATTTAGGAGGAAATTATATGGTTAAATTGGAAGTACAAATATGGCATAGGTTTATGTTATTCAAAGTCACATCTCCAGATTACCCAAAAACATGATAATTAGTTTGGAAAATGTGGAAAATCTTCATCCAAGATTTTAACGTTACATTATGTTTGTAAAGGCAAGTATAAGTAATATTAACAATTCATTTAATTTTATAATTACTATCACCATTAAGATTTCAATATATATAAATATAATTTTTATTATATTTGATCATATAATTCTTATTACCGTTATAATTAGCAATTTAATATCTATGTCTATGTCTATGTCTATGTCTATGTCTATGTCTATGTCTATGTCTATGTCTATGTCTATGTCTATGTCTATGTCTATGTCTATGTCTATGTCTATGTCTATGTCTATGTCTATGTCTATGTCTATGTCTATGTCTATGTCTATGTCTATGTCTATGTCTATGTCTATGTCTATGTCTATGTCTATGTCTATGTCTATGTCTATGTCTATGTCTATGTCTATGTCTATGTCTATGTCTATGTCTACGTCTATGTCTATATCTATATCTATCTCTATGTCTATATCTATGTCTATATCTATGATTATGTCTATATCTATGTCGATATCTATGTCCATATCTATGTCCATATCCATGTCCATATCCATGTCCATATCCATGTCCATATCTATGTCGATATCCATGTCCATATCTATGTCTATATCCATGTCCATATCTATGTCTATCTCTATCTCTATATTTATGTCTATATCTATGTCTATCTCTATGTCTATGTCTATCTCTATATCTATCTCTATATCTATCTCTATGTTTATATCTATGTCTATATCTATATCTATGTTTATATCTATATCTATGTTTATATCTATATCTATGTGTATATCTATATATTTATATCTATATATCTATATCTATATCTATATATTTCTATATCTATATCTATATCTATATCTATATCTATATCTATATCTATACTTCTATACTATATATAAAGTCAAAACATGATGTAACTAACATCATGGTGTAATTTTTACTTTCACGTTTTGCCCTTACCATTTTTTATTTCTATAATAAAACTATATAATATGATATAACTATCATAATACATATCAATTTAAATTGAACATTATAATAAATAAATAAAATTATAACA
Source organism: Lupinus angustifolius (assembly GCF_001865875.1). Classification (NCBI taxonomy): domain Eukaryota; kingdom Viridiplantae; phylum Streptophyta; class Magnoliopsida; order Fabales; family Fabaceae; genus Lupinus; species Lupinus angustifolius. Next base: position 25,053,170 of record NC_032009.1, read on the forward strand.
TAAAGTGCATCCAATACATTATAAGTCTCTAAAAGAAATTATATACAAGTTGAATACTTAATATCATAAAATAAGATTGCGGGTCATTAGACACGAAGTGTCTGTCAACAAGCTAGTATGTATAAAAGTAATGTATTGCACCACACATATATTGTTTCATTTAGACATTCTTCTCACTCTTTCTCTTACTTTTGGTGGATATTACTCTTCATTTTTCTGTAGATGACATATGTCCATTTGATTTTATAATAAAAAAATAATATCTTCATTTCAAAATGTTCAAACTTTGAATATGTGACAAAATATAATCAAATTAAAAATTATTTGTTTATTCCTTCTAAAAGAGTAATTCTTCTATAAGAATTTCAACCATATAAAAATCCTACAACTCCCATGATAGGAATACAACTTGCATAATAGGAATGTGGAGTGACAAACACGGGAATACATATTACTAAACTATTATATATAATAAAATATATTAAAAACATTAATTATAAAGTAATGAATGAGATTTTAATAAATATATTTATCAAGAGCAACATTAAATGAAGTTTTTTATAAATAGCAACATTTTTTTTCATTTTCATTTCCCCCCCCAACAAATTCTCCCAGGTAGCGGCGCCAATTTATTGAAAGAGTTTTCTTGGTACTTATTGAGGCAAGTTTCTGATTGAGCCAAAAATTATCGTTGATATTAATTAATATAATAGCTTAAGTTGTGGTTGTGATCGTGATTACACTGACAATGATCATTATAGCCATTGTGATGATTCTGGATTGTGGTGGTAGTAACATATTTTTTTAATAATTAAAAAAATGTTTTTGAATTTAACACGGTCTAACATGGTTTGATTCGCATGAATGCGATTGAGCCACATCTCGATATAGTCACAACATTATGATTCGTTTAATATTTCACTTGTGTGGTAATACAATAGTAAAGATTACTGTAATCATAATATTGTGGCCATATCAAATAATATGGTCTGCAATTTGATACAATGGTTCAACATATAGTTTCAATTGAGCCAAAAAAATGTATTATGGTGCTCAGCCACACATGTTACAACTGTTGTAAAGCCAGTCACTTATTCCCTTTAGGTTGTACATCATATTAGGTTTACTACATTTAAATCAATTATTAATCATATCTTGTTAGGTATCAGTGGCTAAAATACACCTAGAAGGGGGGGGGGGTTGAATAGGTGTAGCGGTCAGAGTATCCGCTTTTCGAAAACAACAAATAATGCTGAAATAACCCCAGATTAATCGATTAACAGAATACAAATAATCGATTAACGCAATTACTTTAATCGATTAAAACAGCTCAGAAATTACAAACAGATTCGGTTTCCTGCACGACAAATAACCGATATTGAAACGAATATACAGAGCTTACAAAAATATCAGAGTTACACCAGTATAGTATAGAAGCAGAATATAGCAATTAATACAACTATACAAAGTAACCGATTAAAGCAATAAAGAGAGAAAGAGAGAAAAAGATCCTGCAACACGATTTTTATCCTGGTTCGTTTGCGTGTCCACTTGCAAACTACATCCAGGCCTCCCGG
>NC_032009.1:25054846-25055374 GCF_001865875.1 Lupinus angustifolius
TATAATTGAAATAATGTTTTACAAGCAATTCTTCCAATTACAACACTTAGATATTCACTTGAAACTAAAGAACCTTATTCCTTGGTTTGACTCCCGTCCTACCGCCCAAGAAAACCTTTTTTGCGGTGTAGCCCCAACCAAGAACCTATTCTTTCTATCATGAACACTAAGCTAATGAAGATACAACACAATCCCGTTGGTGGTAAGACACCTTGAGATTCCCAATGTTACAACACTTTTTACAACAAAAACATAGAGTAATCTAAAGCAATTATGATGCTCAAAATAGACAATTAAGATCTTACTCTAAAACTCTAACACAAGTCTCATATAACATGATAATGTATTAGTTGAAAGCAGATTTTACAGAACACAAAATCTTCACAAAAACATCAATGAATGCATGAACATGTGAGGTGAAATAGTGAGAAATTAAACATGAAATGCCTCTCAATCCTAAAGCATAGAATTCTCTCTTTTCTAATCTCACAAATGCAATGTCATATAGATGCAACAATTAACACGAAA
>NC_032009.1:25055474-25055727 GCF_001865875.1 Lupinus angustifolius
GAATGAATATCCCACTTTCTAGCTGCTTTATTTGAAGTCCCATAAAGAATGTGAGTTCACCCATCATAGACATTTCGAACTCTCCCGACATCATTTCAGAAAATTGTTTATAGAGAGTATCATTAGTAGATCCAAATATTATGTCATCCACATAGATTTGTACAAGTAATACATGATTTTCTGATTTTCGAATAAAAAGCGTTGTGTCAACCAAGCCTCTTTCGAACCATTTTTCCAAAAGAAAGGTACTTAG
>NC_032009.1:25055827-25057460 GCF_001865875.1 Lupinus angustifolius
ACAAAAATTTCGTAAGGAACTACGGGTTCCCACTCCCGTAGATATGTCACCTCTTACTTTATCGATTGGGTGAGCTTTCTTGGATTTCCACACAGCTGGCATATCTGAATGCTCCTGAGATTTGGTTTGACATTCTTCATTGGTTGCTTTTTCATTATCCACGTCTTTTGAGTATGCTTCCTCTAAAGCACCTGCAACATCATCAGACACGACCTTTCTCTTCTCTTTTGGAGAAGATTCGTCAAATTGTACATGGATAGACTCTTCTACTTGCATTAAATATTTATTAAAGACTCTAAAGGCTTTGCTATGAATCGAGTATCCCAAAAATATTCCCTCATCGGCTTTTGAATCGAATTTTCCTAAAGCCCGCTTTCCATTATTTAATATAAAACATTTGCATCCGAAAGCGTGAAGATGGGATATGTTTGGTTTAAGGCCTTTCAAAATTTCATAAGGAGTTTTCTTTATATTAGGCCTTAGAAGTACTCGATTTATAACATAACATGCAGTATGCACTACATCTGCCCAGAAGTATTTGGGGATATTACTTTCATTAAGCATGGTTCTCGCTAATTCTTCTAACACGCAATTTTTCCTCTCGACAACTCCATTTTTTTGTGGAGTAAGAGGCGTAGAGAATTGATGTAAAATGCCATGCTTATCACAGAATTTATCAAATTGAAAGTTCTCAAATTCTCCCCCGTGATCACTGCGTATATATACTATTTTCAGGTTAAGTTGGTTTTGGATTTGCTTGGCAAGATTTTTAAAAGATTTGAACGCATTGCTTTTTGCAGATAAAAATAATGTCTATGTAAATCTGGAGAAATCATCAACAATAACTAGAGCATAGTAGCTACCACCAAAACTCATGATTTGTGATAGTCCAAACAGGTCCATATGGAGTAATTCCAAGGGCCTTGTAGTGGAGATCACATTTTTCTTTTTAAAGGAGTTTTTGGTTTGTTTACACTTTTGGCAAGTGTCACAAATTTCTTTAGTTTTAAAATTTAGTTTTGGTAGTCCCTCAACTAGTTCGTTTGATGATAATTTATCTAGATGTTTTACATGGATATGTGCAACGCGTCTATGCCAAAGCCAGATGTCATCTTCTTTAGAAATGAAACATTTTGAAAATAAGGTAGTGACATCATCCAAATTAACCATGTAAATATTATTTATACGATGACCAACAAATTTAACATTATTAGATAAAATGTCACGAATAATACAACAATCAGAATCGAAAGATACACGGTTACCTTTGTCGCAGAGTTGGCTTATGCTCAAGAGGTTATGTTCTAATCCTTCAACGTAAAGGACATTTTCAATAAGAGTTTGAGATGAGTTACCAATTCTTCTGGTGCTAAGGATCTTTCCCTTGTTGTTGTCTCCGTACGTGACGTATCCTTTACTTTTGAGTGAAAGATCCAGGAAGTTTGATCTGTCACCTGTCATATGTCTCGAACAACCATTGTCTAGGTACCATTAATATCCTTGTGTTCGACGACATACCTGCAAAAAGATCACTTGCTTTTCTCAGGTACCCAATTGATATTGGGTCCCTTTCTGTTAGTAATCGGGGAGTCATCTCCCTTCTTTATCCACATATAAACGCCACTAGGTATAC
>NC_032009.1:25057560-25067588 GCF_001865875.1 Lupinus angustifolius
ACGTAAAACTTTATTAGTTAATTCTCCTATGGCAAAAGATTTATCTAGAGCAACTAAATGATTCACAATATGAGTAAATCGCTTTTGCATATCACTGATTAATTCGCAAGGTAACATGCGAAATAACTCATACTCGTGGGTTAGCGCATTTAATCTAGCGCGCTTGACTTCGTTGGTGCCTTCGTGAGTCACTTGTAAAGTGTCCAACATCTCTTTTGCATTTTGGCACTGCAAGACCCTAAAGAACTCATCATAGGATAGGGCCGATGTGATGATGTTTTTGGCGCGTAGGTTATGCTGGACCCTCTTGCGCTCATCATCGGTCCATAGACTTTTAGGCTTGTCTTTAGGTTCATCGTCTACTAAATGTTGTGGAACGAAAGGGCCGTTGACTACGGATTCCCAAATATCCGAGTCAATGGCTTCTATAAAAATTTGCTTGCGGACTTTCCAGTAGGCATACCCTTCACCACTGAATATAGGTGGTCGGGTAATGGATGAACCATCACCACCAAACGAGTTTGTAGAACCCATTTTATTTCCCTTAGGATCACGAATTTCGTCGAAGATTCATGTATCTGTCGAGGTAAATCATTAAGCTTTTGGGTCACTTCATGAAGCTGTGGTTGAAGCAGTTTATGTTCAGCCAACATTGCATCGGTTGAGCTCAACTCAAGGATTCCACCTCTCCTCGGTGGTGGTTCTCTTTGGTGCTGACTCTTCTGGTCATTCATGGCCATGGATTCAATTATATTTATGGCTTCTTGCGGTGGTTAAGTCAAAAGTTGTCCGCCAGTCGTAGCATTCATAATTCATTTGTGTTGTTGTTGCAAACCATTGATGAAGATGTAGATTTGAGTTTTCACATCAAATCCCTGATTTGGGCACTTTCTCATCATAGAATTGAATCTATCCCAAGATTCGCAAAGATTTTCCCAACAGGTTGAACAAATGTGGAAATTGTGGTTTTCAGATCCATAAACTTTCCTTGCAGAAAGTATCTGCACATAAATTTCTCCTCCACCAGATTCCAATCATTCTGAACGTTTGGAGGCAGATCTAGAAATGATTTCTTAGCTTTTACTATCAGAGTTAAGGGAAAAAGCCTCAGAAAAATGTGAGATGGTTTTACTATTAGAGTTCTGAGACACCAGCAGTACCAATCAACTCATAAAACTTTGTGAGATGGTTGTATGAATCTTCGTGCTCTAGCCTAGCAAATGGATTGACGTACATCAGCTGTACCAATCCATATTTCATTTCTGGAGTCTTTTGGGTACCAAATGGTCTCCCAATTCTTAACATGTTCCTTGGCGTAAAACTGACAAATCCACTAGTGTTTGACTGGTTGTTTGCCCTTGATCCTTCAATAGTTTGCTGATTGTTGACCATTAATTCTAAATTTTCATAGCTTTCCTTTGGGCTTTCATTTCTTTCGTAGAGTTTTTTCAAGTTCTAGATCGAAAGAAAATTCAACCTGTTTTTTCCTGCATTGTAACGCCCCGAAAATTGCTCCAAAAAAATCTTGCTCAAAAATGACTATTTTTTTTAATAATGATGCCATATAAAATTTATTTCCTTATATTCGTTTCATTTTCGGAACATCACTTTAAGTAACATACATTATAGAAAATCAAAAACCATAACCTCATGGTAACCAAAAATAACACAATATAACTTTGAATAATACTTCATTTAATAACGGAAAATATATGTAAGAAATACAAGGCGGAAGAAATATTCTATTCGTCCAAACTGAAATTACACAAAAGGCTAAGACATCCAGCACATCAAAAAGTACCCTACACAGATCTATTTCGCAAGGGCTTGTGTAGGTGTACCGATCTCCCTCAATCCTCCATGCCCTTCCTGGGACATCGAGAAGCGGTAACTCCGAATCCTCGCAGAATGATCCATCTAAACAAAACGCGATCTGAAGACAAACAGAAAGAAGAGGGAGTAAGACATCTAATGAATATTACTCATTGGCGGCATGGAATTACACAAAATATCACATCTAGACAGACACGCATAATAAACACAATATATACATCACGTATAAAATGCATAATGATGAATGATGTTATAATCTTAGATTATGAGGATCAAAGTCCACAATCTCAATGTGTGAATGTTATGCTTGTTTCATCCATCCTTTCACCAATATCCTCCCAATATACTATTCGGAAATAACCAAGAGTACAGGTCCCATAACAAGCTGATTTGAACGCACCAAAATCATTCCTCGCAAGGATATATGATCGATCTATTCCGAAGAACTCTCCATTTCAGGATGGTGTCTAATCAAACACTTTATGGGGATCCCTCTCATTGATCCTACTTGCAAAGAGGGGTTGTCAGAGATTATCTAGTTTGCGCTGTGAGAACTATCCGATCCAACAGAATACCTCATCCAGGAATACAAGGGACTCGTCTTACCTCGACTCACCCTCAAGATTTTGCTCACGAGCCACCGCCATCGTCGTCCCTCTCAAGATCTCGGAGCTCGTTCGTCTCCCGTAAATTTCCTCTCCACTACTTCATTATCCATAATGAGTATGCACACTAGCCGTAACCGAGGTTAGTCGATTAAATCTTTTAATCATTATTTTATATGATCGGCCCAACCTAAGACATCTCCTAGAGGAATGCTTCTTGTGGGACCCGATCTTACGTCAACACGTAAATAGAGGAATAACATCCCTACCACTACGAACCATCGCTGAATCACCCTAGACAACCACATGGCCAAGCCTCTTACGGTCAGACGACCTTGCTGCATGGTATCATGTAATCCTTTTTTGGGCATCGCCCTAATCACGACATCACAGTCGGAAACCTTGCCCTAAATAGGCGCAAGAACAAAGGTACTTATATAAGTTTGTCGATTTTGGGCATCGGGTTCAATCATCTAAGTCACGGTCTTCCCAAGGTTAAATACACTTTACACCCAAGCTAGGGCTATTGCCTAAGCAATTAAAAAATCTCAATTTCCCAAGGGTAAGAATATTGTTTGTCTTTCGCCCAAGCTAGAGAGACTGTCGCTCTAGCGACCAACTCATCAAAACAGACTCAATTTCATGCATGGTTCTCGCTCGAGCGAGGGGACTGTCGCTCAAGCTAAAAATCCACCAAAAACTGGTCAAAATATATGTTTGGACTTACCCAGGCGAGGTACAGTTGCCCGGCCGCCAAAAATGCCCAAAACAGGCTGTCTGGCCCATGCCCAAGCGCTATTTGGAACCATTCTTCTCTGTTTCTCCCTCGCCCAGGCGAGGTGGTCCAGTTACCAGGACCATTTTCCGCACCCTTTTGGGCTACCGGATCGAAACTCTCCGTTATTTTCAATCCCAATGCATCTTAGTTTCTCGAGTGGTGTTCCTTATGGATAGCCACCATAATACTTGATATTTTAAGCTATCCTAATCATACAACTTAAGAAAGCATCCGTACAAAATCCAGGCACGCAAAATAATTGATTATGTACGGGTTTTCTTAATACACAAATATAATTCCAAACTTTTGACATAGTTTAGGATATTCGGGTGTCATATTCAGACACCACTATGTTACGATGTATTCTCCCTCACCTTAGATTGTCACGCTTGATTTCATTTACGAGAGAGTGGCTTGGTTGTCCGACTTCAAAAGCTTCGAAACTAAACACACGAAAACAATTTAGTGATTCGTGAATTAGATTTTTACATGATAACCCTAAGGTCAAAACATTGTTTTAACTTATTTATCAACTCAAACACTTTCATCCATTCGGTCCAAGATTCATATTTTTGAACCATATTTTATCCTCGAAAGTCTCGTTCCCGATTTCCAACATTTTCAAGATAAGATTTTCATAAAGTTTATACTTTTATCTCAACCTAAATTTATACTTTCATGGAGACTTTGTAAGCCATACTTCACCATTTTAAGGTAAGTTTCTTAATCCAAGTCTACACTTTTAAATCCATATCTCCCAAGTTGATCTTACCACTTTAAAGTAAGTCATCTTAAGTAGATTCCATATTTTGTATAATAGGTTTTCATGGTCTTTCCAACACATTCTTAATATTGTTGATCTCATACTTAAACAACATTAAATCAACATTTCTTAAGTTACACTTACCACTTTAAAGTAAGCATACCTTATCAATGTTCACCCTACAACAAATCAACCATCCCTTACTTCATAACACTTTAAGTTTATAAAGTCAAGACTTTTATAAGTCATCTTTTATTCTGAATCATTACTTGAACTTGAAAGTCAAAGAATATCATTTACTAACCAACTTTTAACTCATAATATTCTAAAACAACACTTTTTCACATAACTCATCCATAAATATTTTGGATTTCAAAGTTAGAAACTAAACTTTTCCTAAACACATATAGGCCATGATTTACACCTAATGCTAAGGAAAGCTTTGCTCTTTCAACTTATCATTAAACATTTTAAAGGTTCCTTTGATAACAAAATCATCCCCTTTGAAACAAAATCAAACTTCAACATTAAAAATATATTATTCTAAACTTGTCCAAGGCTATGGTTTTTCAAGCCAAAAACAAGAAGAAAAGTCCAAACTTGGCATGGTTAGGAAAAAATCCTTAAAGGTTCCTTTGATATACAACCATCACCTTTAACCATGTTCAAATACCAACAAACATATAACTTTCTAAACAATAAAAACAACCCATGAACACAAATTGTTCATGGTTTCAAAATAACTTTATAAGTTCAAGAAAACATATATTTGGAGTTTTAAACATAAAAGGAATTAGGAAGATATTTAGAACATTTCAACGGTTGAAAATGTTCATAACATACATATAAACATCATACTAAAATTTCATAAACATCTAATGGTTAGATGTTAAGAGATGAAGAAATCAAAATGAAAAATTATGAAGAACTATGCTCGATTATTGTCGGAAAAACATTCGCAAATAAACCATTCTCGATTATTTTCGGCTAATAATTGGTCGGATATTAAAAATCTTCCGACTTCGATTTACGGTTAAAACTTCGAAACACAGAATTCGGAGTGAAAAATAATTAGAAAAGCGTTCTGGATAAACTTGATGTCTATCTTGACTTAAAATAATATTTCGAAGGCAATGGCACAATCAGAATTTTATTCCGAGTTACAGAACTAAAAAACACGTTATTGGGCCGAATTCGGGCGAATTTTGCTCGACAGCAGCTCAAAAACTTTCCGTCACAAAAAATTACGGAACTTTACCACAAAATAGGAATTCACAAAAAAAGACTAACACTCAACTAAGGTTTAGTCTAATTAAACACCAATTAAATTCTACAATTAATCGTTATTAAAATAAATAATTAATAAAACATACATAGAAAATTCACGGTGTTACAATAAAAAAAATTTATAATTTACATTGTTTGTATAAATTCAAATTAATTTTTACAAAAGTGAAGAAAAAAGATTTTGTACGAGATTATTAATAATATAGCATAATAAATAACAAAGCCTATTATTAGCAATTCCCAAGCAGCGCGCCAATTTGTTGAAAGAGTTTTTTAGAGGTTTTCCCCTCAACAAATTGTCATTGGCAGTGGCACCAATATGTTGAAAGAGTTTTCTTGCTACTTATTTCAAAGTTTCTGAATGATTTATTTAATGACAAGTCGATTCTTTTCTCGCCATCTCGTCTTTGTTGGAATAAATTCCAACGCCGATATAATGGTTTTAAGAATGCTCCTTTAATAAAAAAACTTGGCTTTATTGAATTATTAACAAATGATATGAATTTATCAAATTAACACAAGTTATAATGAGTGATATTTATGTTCGTTTTCCTTTATTAACCAAACTACTTCCTTATGGAAGGTTGGTAAAGAACAAATAAATAAAGCAATAAAGTTTTAATTTAATCGTACCACTTCTTTTGAAGGGTTGTTATAAAGAATAATACAATGGATAAATGTTAGTTGCAGAAAGGTAAATGACAGTAAATAAATGTTAGTTGTGGAAAGTAAAAGTTAGTAGTTAGATCACTCATGTCTATTTTTCCTTTTCACAAAGATACAATTTATGAATTAAATTGCACTTTGATTCGAGGTTTCTTTCTTTGTCAACAAATAAATTTATAAGTTAACACATTACTATTTTAAATTTGCATCTCTTTCAAGATTCAATTGTAGTATAGTATAGGGTTATGTCGAACCACAAGGAATTGCCTAATAGAACATTATTATAAACATGTTATATTACTAATTAAGTTTTGAACATATTTTTGGTTTGATTTTGTTTGTGGACTTTGAATAAGTAAACATAAATAAACATAAACAAATATTATGCACAAATTCTTGAGGAAAAAATTTAGTTTGAATGATGGTAATATTTCTTAGCATATTTCTATGAGAAATGTTTATAGAAGTTATGTGTTATACTTTGGTTATTCCAAACATCAGTTCAAAAACTTTCCCTCAGTCCCCTGGCGAAAAAAGTGATTTTCAAACCTTGCAAAATACACTAATCAATAGAGAACTACCACTCGACCAAATAAGTTGTCACACCTTATTTCAAGAACCGTAAACATTGATCAACCTTGATTACAAGTTGCTTAAAATCGATGCTTTGATTTAGAAAATGAACTAAGGTGTATTCCTACTTTTTAGTTCATTTGTCAAGACTTTAAAAAGAAGCATTTTGGATCTTGAAATCAAGTTTTACATCTCATTTGAGATTGCGAAATGAGATTTCAAAATGATCTTTTACATCTCATTAGATTACTCCTTCTCCTCTTGAATTAACGAGAAACTACAAAATAAACTTACCTAAACTACTTTGGAGAAGAATTCCTCCAAGAAATCACAAAGAAGAAGTAGAATAAGAGATTTTCGGATTCTAGAGAGAAGTGTAGAATGTGTTGATGACAAAATGTGTATATGAGTTGAATGAATTTAGCCATGAAGTGCCTCCTATTTATAGGAGTAGTCTGCCAACTCTAAGCTCCTCTCTTCCACCACCAAGCTGCTAACAAAACCCTTCAGCATGGGTTTGGTGACTTGACCAAACCCATCAACGCTTGGGTTCTGATCATGCCAGGTTGGGTTTGACCGTGCTAGGTTGGTGTCCAGGTCAGCTAGGCGTGGGCTTGGTCCAAGCTAAGCTGCTTAGTAAGCAGCTTCAAGATGACCCCATATTTTTCCACATCGGCCAAGTCTTGTTGAGTCATGCTTAAGGCTAATGATAAGTGCCAAACATACCTAAATTTCATACACTTTTATGGCACTTATCTTAAGCATAATTGAGAAAAACTAACTTAAAACAATACTTTTTGTATAAAAAATCACAATCTGGTATTTTTGTATGTGTATTTCTTTTTTATGTATTTTGTAGGATTTAGAATGAAGAAAAGAGGAGAAAAAAGACTCATGGTCAAGAAGACAAAGAAGTAAAAAACCAAGGTGCTCAACCAGGAAGCTAAGCGTGGACCAAGCCACGCTAAGCTGACCTGGAAACCAGCTTGACCTGGACACCAGCCTGACCTGGACCAAGTTGCTCAAGCAAGCAGCTTAGCGGACCTGCTTAGCCGCTCAGCCTAGCACCAGACTAGTCCTGGCACATTCAGAATTCAGCTTGACACGGTCAGACACAAGCTTGGCACATGCCCAGGCTGTTGGGTGGAAGCATTAGCAACACTCAAAGCCGATGCGAAAACTGTGGTAAAATTTTTGAAAAAGAATATTTTTACTCGTTTCGGCACACCAAGAGTATTGATAAGTGATGGAGGATCTCATTTTATAAATTCCCAATTAAAAAGGACCTTAGAATTTTATAATGTTAAACACAAGGTAGCATCACTTTATCACCCACAAACCAATGGCCAAGCACAAGTATCAAATAGAGAGTTAAAATGAATTTTTGAAAAACCAGTCTCTGCTTCAAGAAAAGACTTGTCACAAAAACTGGATAATACTCTCTGGGCCTATTTAACTGCATTTAAATCACCAATAGGCAAAACTCCCTATCAACTTGTTTATGGCAAAGCTTGTCATCTACCAGTTGAATTGGAGCATAAAGCCTATTGGGCTCTCAAATTTCTAAACTTTGATTTAAAGGATGCAGAGATTAAAAGACAGGATCAACTACATCAATTGGAAGAAATATGGTTCCAAGCATATGAATCCTCAAGACTGTATAAGGAAAAAACAAAGAAGTACCATGACTCCAGAATTGAAAAGAAAAGTTTCTATCAAGGGAAAAAAGTACTTCTATTCAACTCCAGACTCAAAATACTTCTAGGAAAATTCAAGACCAGATGGACAGGACCATTAGTCATCAACGAAGTAAAAGAATATGGAGCAATTGAGTTGAAAGATCCCAAGACAAAAGCAACTTGGGTGGTAAAGGGACAGAGGTTAAAGCCTTATTTGGGTGATGAAAAGCCAGGTGATAAGTGCCAAACATACCTAAATTTCATACACTTTTATGGCACTTATCTTAAGCATAATTGGAGAAAACCAACTTAAACCAATACTTTTTGTATAAAATATCACAATCTTGTATATTTGTTTGTGTATTTCTTTTTTATTTATTTTTTAGGATTTAGAATGAAGAAAAGAAAAGAAAAAAGACTCATGGTCAAAAATAAAAAAAATTAAAAAAAATCAAGATGCTCAACCAGGAAGCTAAGCGTGGACCAAGCCCCGCTAAGCTGACCTGGACACCAGCCTGAACTGGGCACCAGCATGACCTGGACCAAGCTGCTCAAGCAAGCAGCTGAGTGGACCTGCTTGGCCGCTCAGCCTAGGACCAGACTAGTCCTGGCACGGTCAGACCTCAGCTTGACACGATCAGACACAAGCTTGGCACATGCCCAAGCTGCTGAACAAGCAACTTAGCAGTCCAACCAACCAGCTTAGCGGAGAACCAAACTCCTGACCATATCAGCAAGCACCAGGCCACGTCCCAATCAGCACGGTCAATGCTGCTGAACAAGCAGCTTAGTGGTGCAACAGGTGTGTTGAGCGGTGTGCACCCAGACTTGACCTAACTATCAAGTAAACCATGAAGTCACCCATGACCTCACCTCAAGTAGCCCACCATAGGCTTTTCAGAAGTAGCTCACAATAGTTGGTTTCATAGCCCACAACTAGTTTTGATGTGTCAACCATAAGGAGGTGACAAAGCTACTTGATCAAGGGACCAAACCCATGCTGAAGGGTTTGATCAACTGCTTAGCGGTCCAGCCAAGCAGCTCAGCGGTCCAGAAAGGAATTCTATAAATAGGGACCAATTAATTCGAGGAAAGGGAACCAATTCCACTGGAAATTAACAAGTCTCTCACTAGATACTCTTTTCTTAAGTTCTCTCTTCATTTCTTTGTTTTTTAGAGCTTTATTTCAAGTAAGTTTGTAATTTTAGTTTAGAATTCAAGAGGAGAAAAGGAGAAGGCAAATGAGATGCAAAAATCAATTTTGTACTCTCATTTGGAACTGAAAAACATCCTATCCTTGGATGGATGGCTCATGCTCCTAACAATTTCTTTTGTATATGGTTATGTATTTTCTACTTCTTCTTATATTTTAAAAGTTTGAATTTTAATCATTCAAGTTGGTGCTTTGGTTAATTTTACTTGTTTGAGAAGTACTTAATGCTCCTTTTAGATTCATCACCTAAAAAATGATTTCAAGTCAGTAAAATTACTTGTCTCAAACACTTAACAAATAAACTAAGAAGTAGTTGTACTACTTAGTTTATTTGCCAAGTTAAGCATACTTTTCTTAAGATCTTATATTCATTACTACTTCAATATTAGAGTAGCCAAGATTAGGGTGTGACAACCTAATCTCTTTGTGGACGTAATATTGTTTAGTAATAAATATAAGTGATTGTCATTATACCATTTTAGGACATACTCTAAAAGAGGGATTTTAGAACTTTGTGTTTAGAGTTAATCAAAGTAAAACATAAGAACTTGTTTAAGTTGTTCAAACTCATAAGAAGTTGAGAAATATTTTCTTTATTCAAAATGATCTTGTCTCCTCAAGAATTTGTTAA
>NC_032009.1:25067688-25071026 GCF_001865875.1 Lupinus angustifolius
TTAACTCATTATTTGTGCTTTGACATATTCATATGATTCATTCTCTTAGGCAATTTCTTGTGGTTCGACATAACCCTATACTATACTACAATTGAATCTTGAAAGAGGTGTAAATTGTAAAATAGTAAAGTGTTATCAATAAATTTATTTGTTGAAAACACCTTTTAATCTACAAAAGTGATGAAACTAACGTACTAACTTTTATTTATTGTCATTTAATTTCCGCAATTTATTTATTCTTTAATACCAACCTTCCTTAGTAGAGAAGTTTGGTTTGTTAATAAAATGAACCCGAAAATGAGTAAATAAATAAAAGGTCAATTAAATTTATTATTCTTTTATTCTTCATTTATTTATTTGTATCTAACAACTAACTATTCATCACTTCTGTACATTAGAGTACCATTGAACCGGTGTTGGAATTTATTCTACAAAACCGAGATGGTATTCAAAGGTACTTAATAATTATGTAATAAGGGATTGCTTCGAAACCATTATACCGGCGTTAGAATTCTAACAAAGTCGAGATGGGGCAAAGAAGGAATAACTCATTCACATGATTATTAAGAAGTAAGTTGTAACTGGAATATTCTTGAAACCATTATATCGGCGTTGGAATTTATTTCAACAAAGCCAAGATGGCGAACAAAGAATAAAACCGAGTTCTCTTACTTAATCAAATAAAAAGAACACACCGAGAAAATGAGAGGGAATTTAATCTTTCAACAAATTGGCACTACTGTCAGGACGATTTGTTGAGGGGGAAAACCTCTCGACTCAAAAATATCTTTGAACAATGAGTCAGGCTCCATCATCAATGATCAATCATAATAATCTCGTCCGAATTCTGACGTCAAGCTAATGACGTTAAAAGACCGCTAATTGGAAGGCAATCCAGTATGTGGTAAAAATTTATTTCTTTCATCATTTTTTTTCTTTTTTGTTAGTAATTTTATTTTTATATTTTTATTTTTATTTTTAGAAAACTACACAAATTTTAAAATGACATCAAGTAAATCCCAAATTTTTGTAAGGCTTGAGACAAGCCTTCATTTGAAAAGGGGGGACAAGACTTGATGTAATTAAAAACATTTCTTGTCTAGATTGTGTAAATACCTAAAAAGTAATTTTGTTTGTTTGACAAGCCTTCATTTCAAAACCGAAAACAAAATGGCTAAAATAAAATTGTTGAAGCATGATCACATGATTAGGAAATGTTAAGCATACTTTAAATTAAGCTTTGATTGAGAAAATTAAGATTTATGCTAATTTTTTGTGAAAAAAGTCACATAATGCCATAACTTGAAATTTTTGCAAATTGAAAATTCAATTTTATGTAACAAGATCTTTGCAAACATTTTTTAAATCAAAACGTGTGAATCCAAACCAAGTAAGGGAGTATGTCAAACACATGAGATAAACAAAGTGAGAATCAACATTTGGTTTGTCTAATTAAACTTGTTTGATTCTTGATGTCTCTTAATTGCATAAAAATGATAAGAAATGATCAAGGCATGTTCTTTGGTTAGTTTAGCCAAAGGCCAAAAATTCCAAACCAAGTTAAGAGCATCCTTTGTAAGCCCCTTTGAGCCATAACGAATGAAATAATTTTTTTCAAACTATCCCATGAAACCGAATTGAAAATTGTTCTAAGAGAGCATTAAATTTTAAAGAGTAGTTTGAAAGGATTAAGTTGAGGGGAAAATTGGTGGACTTTGCTTCTCAAAAGAAAAAGAAAAAATCTATCTTCAAAAATGAAAAAAGAAACAAAAAGAGAATGAGAAAAATAGAAGCCAAGGTTCAAAAAGTAAAAGAGGTTGGAAAAAAGAAGAGTAAAGTATTCCATTGAAATTTTTTCAAAAATGCTCTCTTTTTTTAAACTTAGCCTTGAAAATCTAGAAAAAACCATTATCCAAACCAGGCTTCATTACAACCAAAATGAAGACCTTAGTGATCTTTGAGTAATTATGCAATGTAAGAGAATATGTGAGATGAAATACAACTTCAAATTACTACAAACAAATGCTTGAAAAAATTGAGTGAAACACTTACCCTTCAAAAGTTCCAACTTTGAACTTGTGTGCAAAGAAACACTTTTTGGTTAGAAAAATATTTGCTTAGGTAAATTGTTACACATTTTTTATAAGGAAAAGCATTGATTTCTTGTTTGAAGCATTATGTGTCAAAAATCACATACCATGAAAAATCTCATTGAAATCTATTTTCACATGCTTATACATTTGAAATCATGTTGATCATCATTATTATTTTTAGCCAAATTGATTTCGGATAGTTTTCACCTTTTGTTTGAGGACAAACAAAGTTTTAAGTTGGGGGGAGTTTGATAAGTGCCAAACATACCTAAATTTCATACACTTTTATGGCACTTATCTTAAGCATAATTGAGAAAAACCAACTTAAAACAATACTTTTTGTATAAAATATCACAATCTTGTATATTTGTATGTGTATTTCTTTTTTATGTATTTTGCAGGATTTAGAATGAAGAAAAGAAGAGAAAAAAAGACTCATGGTCAAAAAGACAAAGCCTGACCTGGACCAAGCTGCTCAAGCAAGCAACTTAGCAGACCTGCTTAGCCGCTCAGCCTAGCACTAGACTAGTCCTGGCACGTTCAGAATTCAGCTTGACACGGTCAGACACAAGCTTGGCACATGCCCAAGCTGCTGAACAAGCAGCTTAGCAGAGAACCAGACTCCTGACCAGATCAGCAAGCACCAGGCTACGGTCAAAGCTGCTGAACAAAGCAGCTTAACGGTGCAACGGGTGTGCTAAGCGGTGTGCATCCAGACTTGACTTAACCATCAAGCAAACCATGAAGTCACCAATGACCTCACCTCAAGTAGCCCACCATAGGCTTTTCAAAATAGCTCACAATAGTTGGTTTCATAGCTCACAACTAGCTTTGCTGAGTCAAGCATAAGGAGGTGACTAGGCTACTTGATTAAGGGACCAAACCCATGCTGAACGGTTTGGTCAGCTGCTTAGCGGGGCTGACAAGCAGCTCAGCGGTCCAGAAAGAATTTATATAAATAGGCGCCTGCCATTCGAGCAAACGGAATGAATTCCACATCTAATTCACATATCTCTCTTCTTGTCTTACTTTTTAGGAGCTTTATTTCAAGTAAGTTTGTAATTTTAGTTTAGAATTCAAGAGGAGAAAAGGAGAAGGCAAATGAGATGCAAAAATCAATTTTGTAATCTCATTTGGAACTCAAAGCATCCAATCCTTGGATGGATGGCTCATGCTCCTAACAATTTCTTTTGTATATGGTTATGTAATTTCTACTTCTTCTTATATTTTAAAAGTTTGAATTTT
>NC_032009.1:25071126-25077349 GCF_001865875.1 Lupinus angustifolius
ATATTGTTTAGTAATAAATATAAGTGATTATCATTCTACCATTTTAGGACATACACTAAAAGGAGAATTTTAGAACTTGGTCTTTGGAGTTAATCAAAGTAAAAGATAAGAACTTGTCTAAGTAGTTCAAGCTCATAAGAAGTTGAGAAATATTTTCTTTATTCAAAATGATTTTGTCTCCTCAAGAATTTGTGAATATTTAGTTTATTTTTCGTGTTTATTTGTTTATGTGCAAATCAAACAACTAAACCATGAAAATATGTTTAAACCATTATTTGTTCATTGACATGTTTATATGATTCATTCTATTAGGCAATTCCTTGTGGTCCGACATAACCCTGTACTATACTACAATTGAATCTTGAAAGAGGTGTAAATTGTAAAACAATAAAGTGTTATCAACAAATTTATTTGTTGAAAACACCTTTTAATATATAAAATGATGAAACTAACTTTTATTTATTGTTATTTACATTCCGCAATTTATTTATTCTTTAATACCAACCTTCCTTAGTAAAGAAGTTTGGTTTGTTAATAAAATGAACCCGAAAGGGAGTAAATAAATAAAAGGTCACTTAAATTTATTATTCTTTTTGTTCTTTATTTATTTATTTGTTTCTAACAACTAACTACTCATCACTTTTGTACATTAGAATACCATTAAACCGGTGTTGGAATTTATTTCATAAAGGTACTTAATAATTATGTAATAAAGGATTGCTTCATACCATTATACTGGTGTTAGAATATTAACAAAGCCGAGATATGGCAAAGAAGGAATAACTCACTCACATGATTATTAAGAAAGTAAGTTGTAACTGAAATATTCTTGAAACCATTATACCGGCGTTGGTATTTATTTCAACAAAGCCGAGATGACGAACAAAGAATAAAACCGAGTACACTTACTTAAACAAATAAAAAGAACACACCGAAAATGAGAAGTAACAACCTCTCAACAAATTGGCACCTTGCTAAGGAACGATTTGTTGGGAGGGGAAAACAACCTCTCAACAAATTGGTACCTTGCTATGGAACAATTTGTTGGGAGGGGAAAACAATTCCTCTCTCACAAAAAAATTCTTTCAACAACTAAGCACATAGCTTTCCTTGTCAAGCTTAAGCATGTCATTTGTGGATCATTTTGGCCTATTTTAAGCCTTTTGTTTGTATGAGATTAATTCTTCTCTTTTCCACTAAAATCCTACTAAATATAATAAAAGGGAAATACACAAAGCATATATACAAGATTGTGATATTTTATCAAAAAAATGTAGAATTAAGTTGGCTTTCTCTATTTTACGAAGGATAAGTGCCATAAAATATGTATGAAATTTAGGCATTTTTGGCACTTATCAATATTTCAATATCATTTTTTTATAACTAAGGGTATCACTTACAATATGAATAAAAACTTATTCTTTTTTGGTTGTGTAATTGCTCTTCATAACAAGTATCGTTTAACAGAAATAGAATCTTTGACATACTATTTTATACAAAAAATTTATATTATTTCATATATTTTAATGAGACATAAAATCAATATGATATCTATATCTATACTTCTATACTATATATACTATAAATAAAGGGAAAACAAGAAGTAACTACCATGGTCTAATTTCACTTTTATGTTTTTCCCTTAAACGTTTTAATTTCTACAAAAAACTATATAATTATATGTAACCACCACCAACATATTAACCACATCTCTAGCATTTTATAATAAAATATATATTTATATTTATACTATTAATAAAGCCAAGAAAAAATTAAACATAATTAATAAACAGACCCTTACTTATTCAAAATACTACACCTGATTGAGAATTTTTTATTTTAAATGGCATTCAACATTTCTTTATATATAAGAGGAAAAAAATAGTAGGAGATAGTGAATGAATTCTATCCGGTGTTCCTGCATCATCTACTATTTATATTTAAAATGAAATATCTTTTAATATAAGGAGATAAGTTATCTCCTCCGGCCACTAAAATTATGACATATGTCCTATTTAATTATTTTTTACAAAAATATTTCTAAAATTAAACAAAACAACACATATCATACTTTTACTGGTTCTATGAGATAAATTATTTCCTTGTATGAGAATATATTTTATTCTCTATATTTTATCATTATTGACTGCTCAACAAAACTGATCCAAATGAATGATAAATAATATAATAATTTTGTAAACTCTTACGTTAATGATGAGTAGATATTACATTCTATCAATATTATCTATAATGCTCGAAAGTACCACAGCCATATATAATGGATCATTCAATATTAAATGGAGCATAAATATATTCTACGTTTACTTTAGCTAAAGCAATAGTAGTTTCACTACCTTTACGGGATTATATATAACCCTAAGCCAGTAAGCCATATTAAGCTAAAGCAATTACTTTATGGGCCATATTTGATTAACAACCAACCAACAATTGATGATAATATGTCTATTAGATATAATATATTTTAATATCATATTTTATTTTATGAATCATTAAATAAAGTTGTTAAAAACGAGTCAATCCGATAGGATGGCCCAGATAAATGGATGGACTTCTGCAACAAAAGGAAGATTAGAACAGGAAGGTGAATAAGTTATTTCAGATTTCTAAGCATAGCAAAGGGTGGGAGGGGTGGCATTCATTTTTAAGTTTAAATGCTATAAACCTATCTTAACACTACGCTCATAATCTCAATTGTTGATTTTTTCAATCAATTATTACATTTGCAATTCATAAATCTAAAGGTTTATAGCATGGGAGATAGGATTGACTTGTAGCTTCAGAATCGTTCTTAGAAAATTCCTAATGCGATTTATTAATCTGATTTATGTTCAGGAAAAGTTGGGCATGTCCATAAACATACATTTAACCAAATATGTTGATCTAATTATATAAGATCTAACTAGGTCCCTAGATAAGTTAAATGGCTCATTCCTGAGAGTAACACTTGTTGAGAGAGACAATAACATATCCAACAATGATTAGTTACTTACTTATAGAGTGATGAATATCCTTAATTATACAAAAAAACATAAAGTTAAAATACAAGTATTATACATAAAAATAATTGTAAGCTTTTTACGCCTTTAATGCTTTCTTTGGTTAGAGATGAGAAAATGAGAAGAGAGAAATACGTGATATAATAAAATAGGTGAAAATTATAATACAATTTGATATTGTTTGGTGTAATAGAAAAAAAAAATATAAGAGAAGTGTTTGTTTTCTTTTCTCTCTCCTTTGTTTGGGTGAATAGAAAAGGAGAAGAGAAATAATATTTTGTATAGTGACAAAAATATCCCTAGAATAAAGAGAAAATAAAAATATAATTAATTATTGAATAACGTTTTAAAATTTATTATATACTATACTTGTATTAATAAACTTAAGAGTTGTTTTTTCGCTAATTAATTTCACATCTCCTTCAATAATTCTAACTTTATTCATACATTTATATATATAAATACATAAAAGTGCCTTAAATCAAGTATATATAATATGCCGTAGCTCAAAATTATATGTGCATACCTTAATTTAAGTTTATTAATTTTAATTTTTTAATTTTTTATATATTGAATATAATTTTTGAAGATCATTATATAAATATTTTTGCCTCATTGTAGAAATCCATAAGTGTTAGTAATAAATGAATGTAAGTGTTGTAACACCGCGAATTTTACTACCTTGAAAATATATGTTTTTATTAAATTTTCGGTAAAGAATTAGACGAAACTCTAGTTGAGTTTTAGTCTTGTAATTCGATTTCCAATTTGGTGGTAAAATTTCATGATTTTCGGAGACAGTCGCTTTCGGACCGCTGTCGGGGCCAAATCTCACTCGAATTCGGCCCAATAACGTGTTTTCGAGTTTCGTAACTCAGAATCGAATTTCGATTGCGTCATTGGCTTCGAAATATTATTTCAAGTCAAGATAGACACCAAGTTTGTCTAGAACACATTTCTAATTATTTTTCACTAGGAATTCCATGTTTCGAAGTTCTAATCGTGAACCGAAATCGGGAGATTTTTATTATCCGACTGGGTATTAGCCGACATTACTCGGGAATAGCACATCCTCTTACATAAAATCCCCTAAATCACTCAACAAATCCTCTCACTCCACCACCATTAGATACATTACCTATGCTAGTCTAAATCTACTTACTTTGCATTAAATTTTATGATTTGATGAGGGTGAGGCTCTCCTATAAATACCTCACCCCATTCTCTCATTTTTACACTAAATTTCCTATACACTCTAAGGTAGTCTTTTATTTTCTCTTCTTCATCTTCTTCTCATACTTCATAGAAAGTTATGAGTTTTTATTATGTTGTTCATAAAGTAGAGTTTATATTTGTTCTTTAAGTATTTTATGAAGGCATAACTAAAGGGGATGATAATAAAATCATGTGAACCTTTATGTAGTTTTTGACCTTTGTAAATCTTGAAATTTCTTCCTTGTTCTTAGATGGAAAAACTATATCTTTGGACAAGGTTAGATGAGTTATTTTTTGGGAACTATTAGAAATTATTGTTAGTATTTGGGAAATTGATGATTTTAACATCAAAGGAACCTTTAATGTGTTTAGGAAAAAGTTTGTATTATATTCTTGAAAGTTTATGATGTTGACGAGTAGTTGTTGAAAATATTTCATTTTTAGAAATTATTATGTTGTAAATGTGGTTTAGCATATTTTGCTCTTTGATTTCCAAGTTAAAATAATGATTTATGATAAAAGATGATTTATTAAAGTCTTGACTTCATAAACTTAAAGTGTTATGAAGTTTTGGATATTAAAGTAGTAGAAAGTCTTACCTTAGGATTTATTTTCATGACTATGAAATTAACACTTACTAACCCTTGAGGTTTTTCCTAAAAAAGTTAGGAGGTGTTAAGATGTTCATGAAAATTTGTTGTATTTGTATACTTGAAATAATGAGATTTACCTAAAAGTCTTGACTTTATAAACTTAAAGTGTTATGAAGTCTTAGATGGTAAAATGATTTAAAAATGTTGAATCTTAGTTAAGTGAACTTACTTTAAAATGGTAAGATTTACTTAAAAAGTATTGATTTAAAAGTATTGATTTTGTTTAAATTGACTTAATTTAAAAATGATAAGTCTAGCTTAATGATCTTATTTTAAAAGGTTAGTTTTAGTAAAAATGTTTTATTTACAAAAAATAAGATTTATGAATTATCGGAAAAATATAATGAAGTGGGAATACATGTCTAGAAAGGTCCTTCATTAAGGTGAGAGAGAACACATCGTGACATAGTGGTGTCCGAATATGACACCCGGATCTCCTAAACCATCTCAAAGGTTTTGGAGTTAACTTGAGTTTTAAGAAACCCAATATTTTTATGTTTGGATGTTTTTGAAGATATATGATTGTTGAGGAAATGTATTGAATATTGTATGTGAGAGAGAATACATGGTGACATAGTGGTGTCCGAATATGACACCCGGATCTCCTAAACCATCTCAAAGGTTTTGGGGTTAACTTGGGTTTTAAGAAACCCAAGATTTTTATGTTTAAATGCTTGTGAATATATATGATTGTTGATGAAATGTGTTGAGTATTGTAAATGAATGTTGTTGGGAACACTTCATTAAGGTGAGAGAGAACACATCGTGACATAGTGGTGTCTGAATATGACACCCAGGTCTCCTAAACCATCTCAAAGGTTTTGGGGTTAACTTGGGTTTTAATGAAACCCAAGATTTTTATGTTTGAATGCTTTGAATATATATGATTGTTGATGAAATGTGTTGAATATGGTATATGAACGTTGTTGAGAACTTTTCTGGGTGCAGGTGTTTGAAAAAACCATGTGAAAATACGTTTGATTAGCCGAAAAGGGCAAAATTGGTATTCTATCCAAGTCCCTGTCGCTTGGGCGAGTACAGTCTCGCTTGGGCAAGGACTGGGCGAGGGACTGGGCGAGGGGAAGTTTTGGTTATAGGATTCCCTCCCGAGGGGAAGTTTTGGTTCTTCTTTCAATCTTCAATCTCTTCACATTCAACCAATAGATGTTGATGAGATTTAAGTATGTTGTTCATGAGTATGTCAAGAACATATTCAACCGTTGAAATTTTCTAAAACGCTTTCTAACTCATTTTCTTCTCAAAACCGAAAATGATGATGTTCTTGAACTTATGAAAATATTTTGTTGAAACCATGAACAACTTGTGTTCATGAAGTTG
>NC_032009.1:25077449-25106501 GCF_001865875.1 Lupinus angustifolius
AACTGCTTTTCATATATGAGTGTAATATTCTGAGTAAGTCCACGCCGTCAATGAATTATATTCATTAGATGTCTTACTCTCTCTATTTCTCTTCTTTTCTATTGCTTGCTTTTCGGACGTGTGCTCGTCAGATAGACAACTTTGCTCGGATTTGGAGCAACCCGTCCGTGATGTTTCAGTAGGGGGCGTGCGGAATTGAGGAGAGGCAGTACCCTAGCTTTGGAGTTAGCCACTAGGAGTTGCTTATCATTTTGTGACTTTTGAAACACTGACGGCTTCAGTTTGTTCATGTCTTTGTTTAGTGTCTTTTGGCGATGATTAATATTTCCGCCCTTTCTTGTTGAATATGTATATTAAGTACTTATGATCTTTTATATCTATGAAGATGTATATTCAGGAAATGTTGTATCATTTCAGTTACCGTTAGGTAACCGGTTCTGATTTCCGCGTTATATGTTACTTAAAGTGATGTCCCGGAAAAGAAAGGTTTTTAAAAGGAAACAATTTTATATCAACAATTCAAAAAAAAAACTTACTCACTTTTCCGCGTAATAAATAAAGAGTATTTTTCGGGGCGTTACAGGTGTAAATTTGTCATAAGTGTTAGTAATAAATGAATGTGGCACCCACTGGTTTTTTCTCTTTCTTCTCTATTTATCTCCTCAACCAAAGGAGGGAGAATCTCTATCCATTCCCTCTCTTCTTTTTGTGCTCTCAAACTCACCTCTTCCAAAGGGTGTAAAAGAATTACCAAACTTAATTTTACTGTGATCAACCTAGCTTTATACATGTACCCACAGTAGCAGTATTGCTTCCTAGATTCAGCAGCAATATTGCATGAGACACTAAAGCATTATCATCTGTCTAATTATGAGTAATAGGTATATTTTTTGGAACACATTTGCAGTTCCATTAAATCGGGATCACATCATCTGTCCCACAATATTATATAACTCTATGTGTCATGAGATGTAATTGATCAGAAAAATACTTAATAATTAAAATTTTAACTTAAATATTTTTTTTCAACCAATCATAATTGATGGCACATGAAGTGACACAATATGAGACAAAAGATGTGCTTCCCACTAAATCTACCCCTTCATGTGTCATCTGTCATAATCAGTGAAAAACATATTTAATCAATAAAGTTTTAACTTAAATACATTTTTTCAACTAATTATAGTAAGTGCCATGAAGTGATACACAATTTGAGATATCAGTAATACCCCATTTGTTTTGGAGGTCTTATTGAACTTACAATGTGCCACTTCAGTTGATCTCAAAGTTGATTGAAGAATTTTTACATTGGCAACTACTTTAGTCATCGAGGTAGTACTGGGAAACAAACAACTTCAGTGTCACATGTAATGATTAGCCAATCCTAAGAGAAAAGACAATTCAATACACGAGGCTCTCACCTTGAGGTACGATACATAAAATAGGAATAGGTTTTGATAAACACTACTTATTGAACAAAGACACTAGAGACACCCTATATCAATACATTTCAACTCTAATTTTTGCAAATCTATCCATATATGTTAGGGATGGCAATTTGGGCTTGGCCCGACGGGCCAGCCCATTTGGATTGACATTTTTAGTAGGTTGGGTGCGGATTTGAGCCCTTTTAGTAATAAGGGTCGGGTCGGGTCAGCCCATATTTTGGCGGACCAAAGGTGGGTTGGGTTGGGCTGGCCCATATTGTCACCCCTAACCTTGGTTCTCAATGTTATCTATGAATTTCTGTAAGAGAAATATATGTTTGTGGTCAGTAGATAAAATATGTACTTTTGCTTAACTATACGAGTTGTTGTCAAGGATTGAGATGTGTTATCATCACTTCTGTTATGAACATTTTTAAATATTAGATGTGGCACATATTTAGTACCATGCTTAGTAAATTCTAGTATTAAGACTTCAATCCGACTTTCATAAATGTGTATCTTTTTTGTCAAATAGGAACATCATACTAGAGAGATAGATCATGTTCCATCTCACACAACCGTTTTCATTAAAGTTTCATTTCCAACAAGGCATGTGGAGCCGGAGATGATTGTATGTAGTACCTCTTCATGACAATCCAAGATCAAATTATTTGTTCTAATGTTTTTCATTTTGTTTTTAAACTAAGGATCAAGAATATAAGTATCATTTAAATGCATTAAATTTCATCAACAAAAATGTGCCTATGAAAATTTCATCAACTCGGGATCAAGAATATAATTAAACTAAGGATCAAGAATATAAGTATCTTTTAAATGCATTAAATTTCATCAACAAGAATGTGCCTATGAAAATTTCATCAACTTGGGATCAAGAATGTAATTATCATTTATTTGTTCTAACGAACATAGATTATGAAGAAAAAGATTTGAATGACATTAATGGTTGAGTAGTAAAAAAATTGAGTCATTTTCTTCCAAGAAAACATCTAATGTTTAAAACTTAAGAGTTAGAAGCTTTATTGTAAATAGGAGTCTAAAAGTTTAAGACTATATTGACTTGTTTATAAATTACAAGTTTTAAACTAAGAAGATATGTTATTGTGAAATTGTAGATTTTGGTTTATAATTTTTTGTTTTAAAAGACATTTATGAAGCGTGATAATTATTTATTTTCGAAATTATAATTGAGTTGGTTATAAATGTGCGTTTTGAAGAAAAAACAAGGCAGCCCACCAGCCTACTAGCCTTAACAAATACGAGTTGGGCTGGCATTTTGAGCCCTTTCAGTAATAAGGGTCAAGTCAAGCCAGCCCATATTTTGACGGGCCGAATTGGCCCGTATTGCTACCCCAAATATATATGCATTATAAGCCATATAACCCTAGAACAATTCCAAAGAAAGAACAAACAATATTTTACCAAGAACATCAACAACTTATTCTAACAGCACATGTAGTAATCACACAACAGCTATAATTTTACAACAATCCAGGCCATCAGACCTGTGAGCTATATATCTAATTTTTGGAATATATATAGTTTCATAATAAAGTATGGTAATGTAAGAAAGGCATCATATATTCTTTAGCTACCTAGAAATAGATAAACAAATAAAGCCGCACTACCATCTCAATTTGTTCTTGCCAACTCTAGGATTATCAATGGTTCAAGAAATACTATCAATTATCAAAACACAATCCGTCTTTTTTACCCCTTCATGATCCTATCTCACTTTATGATGAGAGACAAATGCAATATTGAAGTGGTACAGCAGAAATCCTACATTCTTGATGATGCCATGAAAAGAAAAAGTCCCGAAAGCTACTAAAACACCCATCCGATGAGCGGCTTTATCCACTATAATCTTCAATGTATTGGATGCCGTCTCCTGCAAATTCTCCAAGACATAAGACTTTAAATACAAGGGAAAAATCAATTATCTAGATCAAATGCACATCATAATCATATTCTAGATTGCAATAGATGCCATGGAACAAATTTATAAACAAGCTTCCTCTACAAAACATATCCAATGTTGGTTTCAGTTGATAGACTATAGTTATGACATACAAGTTTCGGATCCAAAGGCCGTGAGAGAGAAAAGGGAACTCACTAATGATGAATATAGTATCTGGACATTCAAGTCTCCAAATTATTTATACAAAAATAACTGCAATATTAAAGATAAACCAGCTTGATCTATTGATGATGATTGGCCATTCTGGAATCAAAACCAACGGTGATTTCATGGCTGGTTAACTGTTTGTCAAGACAATTTATCAAACACTTGACTTCGATATACAAAAAGTAGTCTCAAATTACCTCTTTGGTCGGACTCGATCTTCTTCATAGTCCATCACTCCACCAGATTCAGAGCAGATCTCCTCATGGCTCCTGAAGTCGATGTCTGCCTGCTTACAGTGTGTAACTTCTGCCACGAAGTAAGTAAGACACGTCGACTAATATATCCCAACAATATAGAACAAGCAATTATATGTGCATAAACAAGACTGAAACTTCTGCTACCCTATAAAACTCCAAATCCTTAAATAGGATAGCCAACAGCATCGAAGTTAAAAGCTGCATAATGCAGCTATATATGGCTAAAAATAACAGTAAAATTTGACAGATAGAATAAGTTGGGCTGTTATTGCAGCACAAGTGGGCCTCAATGTAAAGTTATTACTTAATACAGAGATATGATAGGCTTTTATGGAATAGATTGTGCATACTTAACTTTATCAACTACTTTTTCGAATATACTTTGTTTCTCTCGGTAATAAAAGTACATGGCTTTTTCTCATAAAAGTCTTTCAGTAGCCAAACTCCCCCGTCCCATATATCTAATTACAAGTAGTTAGAGGGTCTTATGAACTGATCAAACACAACCAAACTAAATAAAATCATCAGATTGATACAGTTTTCTCAAAATTGGGACATTCTACTATGGTTTAATACACATTTTTTAAATAAATACAGTCCTAGCTTCAGAATTCAAATTCACTTACCGAGTCTAATATACAAACTAACGTTTCTACTGGTTTTTAGATAATAGAATGATTTGGAGTGACTTTTTTTCCTCAGACTAACAAAATTATGACAGATAATGATTGGTTTCATTCAAGGATAGGCTTTGCCACATACCAAGCCCGCAGACAAATGCCCCAAATATATGGAGACAATCAGCAATAATAGAACAATTGTAGCATGATTGCACAGGCATAGCTTCTAAGACAGTATCAGAATATAACTGGGATATATAAAGTAAGAAATGGATGTCAATGTGTGTCACTTGAATGGTTTGACAACTAGTTTCCTGTTTGACACAAATTGACGCAGGGAAGCTATTCAGAAACTGTTTATAGAAGTTTTTCTAGAGAGTAGTTAGATAACTTTGGGCCATAACAGTAAACTTTGGTGGCATAGAAGGGTTCAGTTGTTGCCATGACAAAATTGTGATTTACAGGCTCGGAGACAAGAACATGTCAAAACATAGTTCTTGAGCGTACAAAATGGCAGGACAAAGTTTGGAGGGTGAATGTGAAACCTTGCACAGATATTCAAAGGCTCAGATAGATTTTAATCATTTTAAGATGACAATTAGTATCATTTATTTTAAGTTGGTAGATGATGCCAGCATGAGAATTCCAGCTTTCATCAGACATCCAGCTACAGAACACACAGATACAAAGAGGATAAATAAAAACTTCTACATATTCAGTACTAACCCTTTACCGAAAACATCACCTTGATAAAGAGACCCACATAAAGGGAAAATTGTGTACAAGATCATAATTACAAACTAGCCTTTTATGGGATATTTTTCACAAAATTTAAAGAGAAAAATGATGTCATAAAAAAGGCCTAAAAATAAATTCAACCGACCTTGAAAAGGGTCTTCTTTACTTCTTCCACTTTCTCTTCCACGTCCTGCCTGTGCTTCTTGTCAATTTCACCCATTGAATCAGCCCATTTTATCTTCTCTTGAATTGTAACAAGCAGATTTTCTGATGTCGATAACCTATGTTTACCAGTCATAAATTAAACTTCAATAATATTTGAAGAAACTACACACATTGCAGCATCCCATCCCAAAAATTAGCATAATATAGACAAATAAATTTATGTTCTGAAACAAAGAAGAAAAAGGGCTAACAGAGTTTCAAAACAAAAGTCTACAACTTAATGGCTTTCTACTTTAATACGAAATTGTGCCATCTTTAGCTGGAAGTTTAATCCAACTGTAACTGAACTTGGATGTTGAACAGACTAAAATATAAGCTGTTTAGAGAAGGGGCATAATCCACAATTCAGAGTTCTGAAGTAATGAATCAACGAAATCATGACTTTACGCTGATATAACTTCTGTTTCGGTATCACTCACTAGCCATGGTTTATAGTCAGACAAGCAAATTTAAACATTATTTTGCAGATATAGGTAATTGGCTTACTAATCACACATAATACTAGAACTTATTCATGCCCTGCTTGAAAAATGAAAATAACAGATTACCAGTTAGAGAGTGTATGTATCATGTTTCCCAGTTGAGCAGGCCTCAAGTCTCTCCCTGCTGCAAATTGGACCTGAAATCACCCTCAAAGCTCAACTAATTTCCTAATAAAGGGCTCGTTAAATAAAAAATACGAAGGTATCAAAAGTTCAATCTTGACAATAACAGAGATGATGATCAGCTGAGACCTCAAAGCATCGCTGCAACTGATCCAGCTTCCCTCTGACAATTCCCTGGGGAGAGCAGGAGAAAAGGACAAATAGAAAGATAAGATCATAAAGCCACTAGATAAATACAATAAATAGCATGAAGTACTGACAAATATATCTATCATCTAAAATTCATTCCATATCCATAATGCATATCATTATAACTAAGACAAAATAGGCTGACCCATTCACTGTTTTTATTTTATTTTTAAACTTGGACTTGTAGCTTTTCTTTGTTTCATATTAGTCCTTTATGTAAGGGCCTCGTTCAAGAAAGGGTTAACTTCCCATTCTAGTGTCAAACACTTCAAATTATTTGGATAATGTTTAAATGGACATGTTTAAGGAAATCCCCAAAGCTGATTGTTCTTCAGAGGATGTAAAGGATAGTTTGAGTTTTTATCATCTGAATCTGATTCAAGAATTGGGGGCAAGATGGTCAATCCTAAGGGTCTGTCTAGTTCCTTATTGCAATCTCCATCATGTTATGAATGAAAGAAGAAATTGTTGAGAAAAAATATATCGTATGGTGTCTAATATTATGAGGATAAGGTTGGTAGGAAGGTGACAAAGTTTGTTAATGAAGCTCTTGAGTTGAGACTTGAGAGGGCTGAGCAGTCTGATGAAGGAGAAGAGTTGGGGAGAAGATTTTTAAAGCAATGTCTGATGGTGTAATGCTTAAACAACGAACATGGAAGATCTTAACTTCTATTGGCAGATGTCTTCGTTAAACATGTGTAGAGGGATTGGCATGCATCATAGGGAGATGTCTTATCCCCTCTTATTGTTCTTTTCCCTTTATCCTTAATAGGATATTTTTCCGATAAAATATTAGCATAAAAACAACAATAAAAATAACTACAATGATAGTATGAAATTGTGAATGTATGTTCCACTAATTAAGCGAAGTTTGAGAAGCAATATACTATATTGAAGGGAAAGATTCCTACCGCATACATGCACTCATTAATCAGAAAATCTTCAAGTTCACGAACATTTGTCACATCTAACTCTTGCATCAGTTGGTCATAGGGTAGTACCTGGGAAACAAAATTAACAAGTAAGAATTTGTAAAAATTATTTGCACAAGTCAAAAGACAAGGGAAAACACTCAAATAGTAAAACAGAACAAAGTAACTTCCGAATATAAATCAACCAGACTTTGTTGTACAAAAGTACATAGAAAAGGAAAGCACAATTTATAATGATGGATTGCACGAACAATACTATACAAAATCAAAAGGTATGTTGTATGGAAGAGTGTCTTCCTTCTTTAATATAAAGAAATTTTACCAAAGGACTAAGGGGAAGATAAGATATCCATTAATCCATCCTGCAACGAAGACTAAAAACAATGAATCAGACAAGAAAATGTTCATCAAAGCCAGTGATTGCCACTAAAGGGGGAATTGGGGGAGATGGGAGTTATATTAAGACACGGAAATATAAAAATGAGGAATATCAGAGAGAAGGATTGGTAAGGAAATGGTTGGGAAAGAGGTAGGCTTCTTGAATTTCTTTGAAGGATTATTTTACAACACAAAAACGGGGAGTAGTAGAGAGTAGGGCTGGTAAGGAAATGGTTGGGAAAGAATTAGGCTTTTTGGATTTCTTGGGTTGTCCTTTATTTGTCTTAGTTCTGTTTTACATACTTGATCCTGTTTTTATCAACAGGATTCAAAGCTCCATTCTTGAGAACTGTCAATAGCGAGTACATGCATGGAGGCAAGAATAGAAGCAATCTAGAGGGGATTGAATGATGGAGAGAAAAGCAAGAAAGAAGGATGAAGACTTGAGAGGAGGCTCAGGAAGAGCAGTTATGCATGATAACAGATCTGCCTCACAGTGGAACTTGGAAGCAATCAAGGGACAAATCATAGGGCGAGGGTGGAAGAGGAGGATGCACTCTGTTGAGAGCCAAAATGTGACACTCCATACTAGTTTCAATGAGAGGATGTTTTCCTGGAAAATTGACTGAACAAACTGAAATGAAAGTCCATAGGTTGGATTCCCTATTTTTGGAAAAGCATGAGATTAAAAGAAGAATATTTTGGTTCCATTCCACTGAAAGAAGTGAAACCAAAGTGAAACCAAAGAGATTCCTGTTCTGCCTTGTTCTATTCATTCCGTCCAGTTCTAGGCTTCTAGGCCATCTACCAAACAGTACCTAAGAAGTAAGAATGCTTCAATGCTGCACATCCCTCAACAGGTTGGATATGGTTGCTTGAAACAACAGAGAAAAGGCATCAATATTTCCCCTTTTGAAAAAAGTTATTAATATTAGCAGAGAAAACAACTATGATTAAGTAGACACATCAACTTAAGAAATAAAAATGAACTTCCATTTATAACATAACTTTAAGCCAATAAAGGACACAAGCAAATGGTTGGACTGGAGTGAGCAAATCAGTGACCACCCTTAATCACCAAGTCAAGCAAAACAAGACAGCCAATAACTGTGGATTTAATGTGTAATACCTTGTATGTATCAGCCATAGTAAGAACTGTAAGTTGCTTTAGTTTGAGGATCTGCTCAGGTACCAATTGTGGAAGACTACCAGCATTACCTGTAAGCCACTTAATTTTTTAACTAGCATCATTATATTATTACTATCACCTATAACTAGTAAGAACACACATAAAGCAAAATTAACAAATTATGAAATGAAGCTCTTTGTACAAAACTTCCTCTATTACTACTTAACAAGTTCTTTACTTTAAAACCAACAAGGCGTTGGTCTAGTGATGTAAGACTCCACTGGATCCCCAAATAAGCAAAAAGGTCAAAAGTTAGATTCCTGTCAGTGACACTTGTTGAGAGAGGCAGTCACTGATAAACATTGGTATCCACTAAGAAAGAATTAAAGAATTGAATGGAAATGCCCCTAAACCAGAATCAGGTTGATTCATGGTAGGGTTCTATAGAAATTGTATTATCGGAGAGAAAATGTCAATTACAAGTAATGAAAAGTACAATTTAGGATCCCACGACCCTAATCCCTCTGAATCCACAATCAGAACTTGATTTTCCAACTAACTAACTACTCCTAAGCCTTACTTTCTAATTATAGGTTGCCTAACCAACTTAACTACCCAAGGGTATTTGTGGAAAGTTTGTTACTTATTAACCAAACTTTCCTTTTCCCCTTCTATATACATGCTTAATCTCAGGCTTGGATTTGGCATTATCAATACCCCCCTTACAAAATTTAACTTGTCCTCAAGTTGAAAGTGAGGGAATCTATCTTGTAAGGTTGTTGCCAACTCCCAAGTGCAATCATGATTAGGAAGATTCTGACATTTAACCAACACCTCCAAACTACCTTGACCATCCTTCCTACTGTCAATGATGTTCCAACTCCTCATTCAACATAGGTGGTAGAGGTTGAGGTTGCTGATGGGGTTTAAGAGCCTTCTTCAACAAGGATACACGAAGGACTGGATGAATTTGAGCATGAGCAGGCAAATCCAATTGATAAGCCACAGTCCCTACCCTCTTAGTCACCCGATAAGGACCATAATACCTTGGAGCTAATTTAGCATAGGGTCTGGCAGCTAATGATTTCAACTTGTATGGCTGCAACTTGAGGAATACTGCTTCAACTTGTATGGCTGCAACTTGAGGAATACCTAGTCACCCACTTCAAACTCCACTAACCTCCTGTGTTTATCAGCATACTGCTTCATCAGATTTTGTGCCTTGGCCATATTGTCCTTTAATTCTTCTAAAATTCCATCTCTCTTAAGTAAACAATTTGTTTACCTCTTCCACCTCTTCCACCTCTTCCACCTTAGAGGGTATAGTCCCTGCTCTCAACAACACAGGGGTTCCCTGCCATATAAGGCTCTAAAAGGGGTCATCTCAACTGAACTGTTGTAGTTAGAGTTGAACAAAAACTCTATGCAACATAACAACTCCAACCACTATTTAGGTCTAGGTCCCACAAAACACCTAAGGTAGGTTTCCAGACACCTGTTGACCACCTCAGTTTGGCCATCTGTTTGTGGATGGTAGGAGGTGCTTAACTTCAACTGAATCCTAGCCATTTTAAACAACTCCTTCCAAAAATGGCTCAAAAATAGAGGATCTCTATCTGAAACTACAGATGTAGGGAACCCATGTAATTTGACTCCCTCCTTCAAGAACACTGGAGCCACATCCTTTGCTGAATGAGGATGTCCTAAGGCAAAGAAATGTGTATACTTTGAAAGCCTATCCACCACTACATAGATAGCATCCTTTCCCTTTACTATAGGAAGCCCTCCTATGAAATTTATGGAGATGTCCATCGAAACTTGTTGAGGGATGGTAGTGGTTGCAACAATCCTGCAGGTGCTAGGGTGGAGTACTTGTTCCTCTAGCATATGTCACAACTCTCTATAAAGGCCTTGATGTCCAACTTCATGCCTTCCCATAACAAAAAACTAGCAATTTTTTTATAGATCCAGAAATATCATGAGTGGCCCCCTACAGGAGTTTCATGGCATTCAGAGAGGATGATAGGGATCATATTGGAAGTTTGAGACAAGACCAACCTATCTTTATAGTACAATACCCCCTTCTTCAACTCAACCTGGGTGAGTAGTAGGAGAAACAACAAAATCTTGCATAACTTTCCTCCATTTAGGGTCCAGTTGCAATTCTTGATTCCAAGTCTCCACTTCTTCATTGGTTACCATAAAGATAGCATAATACATAAGCGGCCCAAACCTTTGAACCTCTGCACCTAGGAACGGTGGAAGCGCCGATTCCACCGATTCCACGATCCTACCCGACGTTTTCACGATTTCACCTCCACTCGAACACGTTTTTGGGATCGAGCACGATTGCGCCGCCGGAACACGTAAAAACGTCCGATCTCACGTGCCGACATGCGATTTTAACTACCATGTGGATGTCATACTGAAACAGCATGCCCTTCCCTTCCTCCAAAAGCACTTGCATAAAAGCTCCCAAAGGAAGTTCTACCTTGGTTAAAGCAGGATCCCCTATTATAGTGATTACTGAATCATCCTTCTTAATAGATAACATTATTTTTCCAAAATCAACTATCACTTCTCCTAAGCTTGGTAGCAGTTTCAATCCCAAGACCACATCCACACCTCTCAAAGCAAACAAATAGAAGTCTTGGATTACCTCTAATTGTTGCATATAAAGTCCGAGTTGTGAACATTTCCCTTGCCATTGAATGTGGTGCCCATCTCCCACCTCCACCACATAAGCCTTAGTCTCCTCCACCTTCAATTGCAAATTATTCACCAAGTCCCTTGAGATAAAATTGTGTGAAGCCCCACAATCAATCAATCATGATTACTACTAGTCTCTCACCAAGTGTACCCCTTATCTTCCAAGATTTGGTGGAAGTGAGCCCTTTCATGGAATACAAAGACAGTTGTAGGGAGTTGAAATGTTCAACTTTTGCCCCTACTTCACCCCCATATTCATCTTCTTCAGCCAGTAGAAGCATCCTCAATTGTTTGTTCTTACACCTAAGGCATAAACCCATTTCTCTTTTCTCCTTCATCTCAACATTGGTTAACCTTCTATATTCCCCCATGGTTTTAGAGTTGTCAACCTCTTGAGTAGTTCTGGGCATTCCAGCTACACTTCCCATAGATGATCCTTCCCTCCTACTGCTACTAGTTGAAGAAGAATCCAATGTTACTACCCTGCTATAAGTGTTGCTACGAATTGATCCAGGAGCTCTTGCATAACCCATTTTAGACCTCTTGCTCACCACAACATTCTTCTATTCAATGAGTATAGCCTTTTGGATCACCTCTAGCAGTGTCTCCAGTTTATACAGCCTTATGTTGGAATTTCACAGAAGCAAAACAGTGAAGTAATACCAACAGCAGCAACAGATAGTAACAGAAGCAGAATTTGTATAAGATAAATGGTAAACTGTTTGTATATATTTCTATGGAATGAGAACCGTTTACACTTATGGAAACAAGGTAAATATTGATAGACTCATCTATCAATCCATAGAGACATTTCTCTATTTCTCCCTCTATAACAGAATACTCAGATGATTTTCTCTCCCCTGTAATATAACAGAATTTGCACCCCCTTTTGCCAGCTCAGCCTTTTTGCCACGTCTTCTTTCATAAACCCTCCAAATCTTGGGTTTCTTACCAACCTCAAGGCCCACATCTTCACTCATGCTTCTATCAATTGCTCCCTTCTGAAAATCAGCCTTGTCCTCAAGGCTAAAATCTGGAAATTGACCTTGTAAGACATCATTATTCTCCCAAGTCACATCCTCAACCGATTTGTCTTCCATTGAATGAGGCTCTGAGGAATTGAAACTCCCTCATGTATAACCCATCGTGTCCCAATAACCTTCTCGGGATACACATCATTACTTGGATCAACATCCAACTCCGTAGGAAGATCACCATGTACCTGATAATCGCCAATGGCCTTCTTAAGAAGAGAGACATGGAAAACAGGGTGTATCTTCGAATGGTCTGGTAAGTGCAACTTATAGGCGACCTCTCCACGCTTGGCCAGGATCTGAAATGGGCCATAAAACTTGGCGGCTAGCTTTTGGTTGATGCATCTCATCACGGACTGTTGACGGTGAGGTCGTAATTTCAGAAAAACCCAATCTCCCACCTCAAACTGCACATTACGTCGTTTCTTATTGGCATACTTGGTCATTTGTTGTTGAGCCCGTAGCAAATGCACTTTTAATTGGCCCAACGCTTCATCACGTTCACCTAATTCCAAAGCCACTGCTGCCACTTTGGTTTCATTGCTTAAGAACCGTAGAATAGTAGGTGGAGGCCTACCATACACCACTTCAAAAGGAGTCTTGCCAATAGAAACATGAAATGTGGTATTATACCAAAATTCTGTCCACGGAATCCAATGTGACCAAGTCTTGGGTTGATCCGAAGCAAAACAACGGAGATAGCCTTCCAAACACCTGTTAATCACTTCCGTTTGACCATCTGTCTCGGGATGATAAGCAGAACTCATTTTCAACTGTGTGCCCTGCATCTTGAAGAGTTCCATCCAGAAATGGCTAACAAATAAAGGTTCTCTATCACTAATCAATGTCATAGGAATGCCGTGTAGCCTCACTATTTCCTTGACAAATAATTCCGCCACCGTTTTTGCTGTATACGGATGTTTTAACAATAAGAAATGACTGTATTTCGAGAGTCTATCCACCACTACCAACACTGCATCAAACCCCTTAGATTTCGGAAGACCTGTAATAAAGTCTAAGGAAATATCCTCCCATATGGCATTAGGGATCGGAAGCGGTTGAAGTAACCCTCCAGGAGTAGTAGCCGCATATTTTTGTCTTTGGCAAATATCGCACACTCGTACATAATCACGAATCACCCTTTGCATCCCGGGCCAATATAGATTTGCAGCAATCCTCCTATAGGTTCGAAGAAAACCCGAATGGCCCCCCATAGGTGTGGCATGAAACTCTTTCAAAAGCAACGGAATAACCGAAGATTTAGGAGATATGACCAAACGTCCTTGATAGAACAAGGTACCCTGTTGAACCGTGTACCCTTTTTTTACCAACGGGTCAACTTTCAGCTCCTCTATTAAGTTTTGTATGGCAGCATCACTTCGGACTTCTTCTATCAATTTTGCTGCATCAATCCAAGTGGGGTAAGAGACCATAGCCGCCAATTCTACCTCATCATAACACCTGGACAACACATCAGCAGCTTTATTCTCTGGCCCTAGTTTATATTTGACCTTAAACTGGTATCCCAAAAGCTTTGCCAACCAACACTGTTGATCTGGTGAAGAAACTAGTTGTTGCAGAAAATATTTAAGACTTTTGTGATCTGTGTAAACTACAAAAGGTCTGCCCAAGTAATGTCTCCAATGCTGGATAGCAAGAACTAGGGCCATCAATTCTTTCTCATACACTGACTTCGCCAAGTTACCTGCCGACAATGCTTTGCTGAAGTAAGCAATGGGTCTTTTTTGTTGCATCAGTACAGCACCCAGACCCCTCCCTGCTGCATCACACTCCACCTCAAACGGCAATGTAAAATCCGGTAACAGTAAAACAGGGGCAGTCGTCATCAAAGTCTTCAACGTGTTGAAGGCTTGCACGGCAGAAGAACCCCAGACAAAATTGTTCTTCTTTGTCAGCTCGGTGAGAGGTTTGGCAATTTTCCCATAGTCACGAATGAACTTTCTATAGTACCCCGTGAGACCGAGAAACCCACGAACTCCCTTTACTGTCTTGGGTTCTGGCCATTCTATCACACACTTCACCTTTTCTGGATCCACGGCTACTCCACTACCAGAAATCACGTGACCCAGATAATCAACACTTTTGCACCCAAATTTACATTTAGCTTTATTAGCAATAAAACAGTGTTCCTGTAACACTCTCAACACTTGGCTTAAATGGTCCACATGCTCCTCTTTGTTCTTGCTGTAAACCAGGATGTCATCAAAAAACACCAATACGAAACTCCGGAGGAATGGTCTAAACACACCATTCATAGTGGCCTGGAAGGTAGCCGGGACATTCATCAACCCAAATGGCATGACCAAGTATTCATAATGCCCATTATGTGTACGAAAAGCTGTCTTATGTATGTCCGCCTGATGAACACGAATCTGATGATATCCTGATCTCAAGTCAATCTTAGAAAAAATAGTTGACCCAAACAATTCATCCAATAATTCATCCACAACCGGAATAGGGTACTTATCTGGAATAGTGGCTTTGTTCAGAGCCCTATAATCAACACACATACGCCAAGAGCCAT
This sequence comes from Lupinus angustifolius, assembly GCF_001865875.1. NCBI lineage: Eukaryota > Viridiplantae > Streptophyta > Magnoliopsida > Fabales > Fabaceae > Lupinus > Lupinus angustifolius. The sequence goes on from NC_032009.1 coordinate 25,092,384, forward strand.
CCTTCTTTTTAACTAAAATCATCGGGCTAGAGAAAGAACTCATGCTTGGTCGAATAACCCCTGCATCTAGTAACTCCTGAACCTGTCTTTCGATCTCATCCTTCTGGTGATGTGGATATTTATACGGTCTGACATTGACTGGACCCGTGCCTGCTACAAGCTGAATGTAATGCACTTGTTCTCTCTCTGGAGGTAAACTAATGTATTCACAAAATACTGTGGGAAATTGTTGCAACAGCCAAGTGACCCCTGTTTGTTCACCGCACTCGTCTTCACCAACAAACATACTGCTGTCCAGCGTCCTTGGTGCCCACCACCAATCCTTGTTAATTGCACCCCCTTCAAGGAATGAATTCAAAAACCCATGCTTCTCGGTGTGACTATCTTGACTCTGCAATTTCACCAATTTACCCTCATACCAAAACTGCATAGTGAGTCTTTTCCAATCCATCACTACTTTCCCCAATGTACTCAACCATGACACCCCCAAAACCACATCCAATCCACCTAACTCCAACACTAATGCATTGACTTCAAATATTTGATGTCCCAATCTGATTCGGAGTCCTTTGCACATTCCCTTAGAGAGAATTTTATGGCCATCCCCAAGCTTGATGTTCTTAGCTGTCATTGGAGTAATCTGAAGCCCTAATGCAGTAGTGATTGCGGGAGAAATAAAATTGTGACTAGCCCCACTGTCAATAAGCACCATCACGTCGATTCCTGCAAGTTGGCCTTCGAGTTTCATAGTATGGCATTCACCCATACTCCCCATCACACCCATTACTTTGCATTCTACCTCAATCTCTTCGTCTTCATCGGTAACGCTGGTTTCAATAGCGATAATCTCCCCACTTTCTCCCTCACCCAAGATGAGTACCCGAAGAGAACGTTCAGGGCATTTGTGTTGTGTTGGGTGATACTTACCTCCACATTTGAAACAAAGTCCTTTTGCCCTTCTCTCCATCACTTCTTCATAAGAGAGGCTCTTGGTGCCCTTCCATCGATCCATGGCGGAATTCCGACGGTCTGTCTCACCTTTCCTTGCCGTTGACGTGATCGAAAGAGAAGAAGAAGGAGTCGGGTTCGTGGAACCCATTCTGGAAGAAATCGGGTTGCTCCAACCCGATTGGGAGAAACGGGTTTTCTGGGTTTGAGCCACTCCTCCACCCTTGTTAAACGAATTGGGCCCATTCCATTCATTTCGGCCCACAAATTTCTTTTTGCCTAGGCCCCTTTCCTCTTCATCATCTTCCTCCCTCAACTCATCCTCAATGTCTTTTGCCATCCGCATCATTTCCATTCTGTTTTTGGGATTTAACGTACGAATCCTCCTTCGAATCTGGGGTCTTAGCCCACTCATAAAGTATCCCAAATATTGTTCCTCAGGTAAACGTCCCACCTGAGAAGACAACAGTTCAAACGCTTCTACAAATTCTTCAACACTTCCCGATTGACGAAGAGTTGAAAGTTCTTCGAAAGGATTTTCTAACCGCCTCCCTCCATATCGAGCGATGAGGGCTTGCTTCAACTTCTCCCACGAAAGGGCATCCTCGGTTTCTAGCAGCAAGTTAAACCAATGAATTGTGGATCCTTCCATACTCACCCTTGCCAATTTCAAACGCATTTCCTCCGGTGTGTTTTGCACATCAAAATAGATCTCCGCACGAGTAATCCACGCTACAGGGTCTTCTCCTTCGAATGCTGGTAATTTCACTTTCTTCCCTGAAAGCCGCGATTCCCCGCTCGTCGTATCGCCGGAAGAATTTTCAGCCTCAACTTCGCGATTTCTCCGACCCATTTGCTGACTCAACTCAGCAAGAACCAAACTCTGAGTTTGCATTTGAGCTACCAAGGTTTGTAGAGTAATTCGCACATCCCCCATTTGCTCCTCTAACGCCTCAACCCTATCTGACATCTTCGGTGGCATCTACTGTGTTCCCTTTCGACTTCGTCTTCGATCCGGCAGGTCGGACCAATTGTTGGAATTTCACAGAAGCAAAACAGTGAAGTAATACCAACAGCAGCAACAGATAGTAACAGAAGCAGAATTTGTATAAGATAAATGGTAAACTGTTTGTATATATTTCTATGGAATGAGAACCGTTTACACTTATGGAAACAAGGTAAATATTGATAGACTCATCTATCAATCCATAGAGACATTTCTCTATTTCTCCCTCTATAACAGAATACTCAGATGATTTTCTCTCCCCTCTGCTTCTAGTAATATAACAGAATTTGCACCCCCTTTTGCCAGCTCAGCCTTTTTGCCACGTCTTCTTTCATAAACCCTCCAAATCTTGGGTTTCTTACCAACCTCAAGGCCCACATCTTCACTCATGCTTCTATCACCTTACTTCCACCCTTACTCCTCCTTTAACCCATTGAGGAACACCCCTCTGACAAAGTCTTGATTGGTTTCCTTCAAAGCTCTAGCATGTTTTCAAACTCCTCAACATAAGCATCTACACTCCCCTTCCATCTCAATGACAGTAGCAACTCAAAGGGGTTCTGCACCATTGATGGTTGGAAACGCCTTACCACTGCTATCTTGAAACTTTCTCATGTAGGAAATGGATTGCATCCTTCCCACCATTAGTACCAGCTGAGAGCTTTACCTTCTAGAGCAACCAGTGTAGCTCTCATCTTTTCAGCCTCGGAAATGGCCCTAAGGGTGAAGTACCTTTCTAATTTATGCACCCATCCATAAGCATCCTCATCCATGAAGATATCAATCTCAAGTTTCGTCCATCTATCATGACTCTGGCCAATTTTATGGCTATCAATCTCCTCATCATTCTCACTGCCTTCTCCCAAGGAATTTTCACCTCGTGTAACCCCCAATTTGATGGCTATGGCAGCAAGTAACTCCTCTATCTTCTTGGTACGTGCCTTATTCAACTCCAACCTTAGACACATCTCTTCTCTCTCTTGTCGCATTTCTTCCCTTTCTTGCATCCAACTGTCATTGTCCCTTGCCATACTTCTTGTTGAGAGCATACGAAAGTAACACAACAACGAGGTGGGTGGTTATTCCCCTACAAGCACCAGAATGGAAAGTTTGTTATTTATTAACCAAACTTTCCTTTTTCCCCTTCTATATACATGCTTAATCTCAAGCTTGGGTTTAGCCTTATCAGTCACACACCCTGAAAGGGATTAGTTCATTACCTATAGGGTGAGAGATATCCTTGGTTATACGGAAAAAAGTGCTTTACTTTAAAAACACTGTTTTACAATGTGAAAAAAAATGCCACACATATCTTGAAAACTAGCAAATTCAAAATACAATATATATCAACTTGTCAGTTCAAAACTAGCAAAGATATGGTTGTTTGCAACCATAAATAAAAAGTAAAATTGCACTTTTGTTCCCTACAGTTTCACTGAATTTTCAAGTAAGACCCTATGGCTTAAAAGTTTTAAATAAGCCCCTATACTTATATAAAAGAAACTAATTAGGTCCTACTGATTGATGGCCAAAATCCACCATAAAGGGTGGATGTTGCTGCAGCCAAAGGGGGACCATCGGCTGCCAAGCTAAAAACACTATAATACATACTAAAAACTAAAAGGTCCTACAGAATATAAATTAGAGAGAACTCTACCAAACTAATATCAAGAAAACTAACCAAAAGTATCACAAACATAAATTTAATATACAGGGAAAAGCACACAGAGAAATCGTAAATCAATTAAATACCTAAAGCGATAATGTCACTGTAAATTGTAAACTAACTAACAACAAAAAACAGTCTAATATTATTTCTTATTTCAGAAAAAAATTGCAAAATACTCCTAAAACTTCTTTTTTTATAGGCAAATGTTAGTATTTTGTGGTGGGTGAGATTTGAAACCTCAACTAAAAGGTTATGCTTATCAGTTCACATTTCTCAATCATAGTCCTCCACGTAACCATCTTTACACGTTATAAATTTCTAAATTATCCGAAATCCGATGTTGCATTCAAAATTCATAATTGGCCATGCAGATATCACAATGTGGTAGTGAATGGTTATTACAATGACCATGATATTATCAACAACAAACTATTAGAACAGTGATAGCAGGAAAATATCCACCCATCATATAGGGACATAGTCAACAGAGTCACTATTAAATGACAGAAATGCAGGAAAAATAACAGAAAGTTGAATCCTTAGGCTTACTCTTGTAATCACTCCATGTTCCATGTGCAAACAACCGAAGCATATCAAGGTAGACTGAGTTCTCAGTTGCTTCAAGCTGCAGAATAACACGAGTAAAAAAATTACAACAGATATGCAGGAAGTAATTCTCAAAATAATAGACAAAAGCAAAGTTTTAGTATTCAAGGTGCCAGTTAAGATTAAAAAATGTCTAAGTAAAGTAACTCCTGAACATGACAGATAATTAACAAGCAGAAGACAAATATCAAAAGTGATGCTTTGTTTGATTTCTCATAACTCTTGAAATGTTAAAAGGTTTAGAGGTCACCAAAGTACACGAACAGTTTCATTATTCCCCTCAATTTTTTCTTTGCTTTACAAAATAATGCTTTCATATAAAGTATTATAATAATAATTATGCCTCACTTCACACAATGTTATGATTGATCTATACCTACACTTTGTGCCCTAAACACTTATGTTTCTATTTTTTGAGACAAAAGTCAAAGGGGGTGGAAGGTTCCCCCATTCCCAGGTTAGGCTTTCCACAAACCTCAACAAAGGGCTTTCAGGACTTCCAAATGAAAGTTCACCTATAAGAATTGAACCAAGACTTTTCTATTTGGTCCTCTAACAGTGTACTCAATCCTTTAATAAAGGAACAGACCCTTGATACATCATACAGACCACCCGCAAAATGTAAAAATTAAAAACTAAACATAAAACAGGAAGAACCCAGATAAAAATAGATAGTGGCAAAAGATAAATCTGGCACAACCATGAAAACAACAATGAAATGTGTCCTAAACAGAATAGGCAGCCCATAGCCCAACAGAGCGTATATTGGCCAACAAGACCCATAAGCAAATCAAATTAACTTTCAAAAAGCACCTCGATAAGTCGATAACCCTTCTGCCTTTACAACAGAAGGGATAAATAAGCAGAGCGCTCAGGGAAGGATGAAGGAGCACCACATTGGACGCATGTCAAGGAAGGATGAAGGAGCACCCCATTGGGGGCATGTCAAGGAAGGTTGAAGGAGCACCACATTGGGGCATGTCAAGGAAGGGTGAAGGAGCACCACATTGAAAATTAATTAGTAGATTTATTGTCTCATTTATATGGAAAATTAATTATAAAAGGTAATGTATTTAAAGGTTAATATTATAAACCTTTTATTTTATCTATACCATTTCCAAAGCCAAGTACAAAGCAATAATTTTTACCTCATTCATTTTATGGTACAATACTACTATTATAGAATTTTTGTATACAATTTACATTTTATAATTAATATATGTATGAAAATCTATGATACTAATTTATGTATCGCCCCCACAACCTAAATTTTCTGGGTCTGTCACCAAGAATGCTGCCAAGTGATAAGCATACATACACCCAACTCAGGTATGACACTAAGTTGAGCATTGGAGTGTCTTTACATGTACAGCCCCTCCCATGAACAAGCCAACACGTGATAAAGCAGAATCACCCAAAATATCATTCGGAAGAAGTATCTCTGCCCGATCCAACAAATCCAGCCAGATCAAAATTATCCCAATCAAAATGTAAACCATTTTTCATATTTAACTCTCCTCTCACACTACTCAGCGAATTCGGCATCAAAGTGTCTTTGCAGATACACGTAATCGACATCTGATCAACCGGTACCAGGAAGAAAAAACAATGAAATTGGCAACAAAATAAAACCTCATCACATTTTTCCTCAAACATGCAATGTTTTCTCAAATTTTCACAGCACCCGGCCAGAAAGAAAAAACAATGAAATTGGCAACAAAATAAAACCTCGTCACATTTTTCCTCAAACATGCAATGTTTTCTCAATTTTTCACAGCACCCGAAATTCAATGACACTCACATCCGCGATCACAATCAACAAACAACACCCTTAGATACAAACAAAACAATATATACACATATCTTGAAATTTAAAAAAATCAATATTTAAAATTAAATGCAGTGTGAGAAAAATGAACCTGAAGAACATTCGGGAGAGCGAGAATCTCTGAGAAAGCAAAGAGTGAAGGGTGAGAAGTGGCATCGGTGATTACGGAAGCGATTTCGGAAGCGTTGGAAGCAGCAGAAGAGGCTTGTTTAACGAAGTGATCGATAATTTCCGATTGCTTCTGCTCGATGTCCATCTTCTCAGGATGAATAATAATGGAGAAGAGGAGCGAACTAGGGTTTTGAAGAATCGATTAGGGTTTTGGGATTGGAAAATGGCTTTTGCATTTGCACTGCTTCATTGTTCTAGCGAAAAAGCAATGTATATATTTCGATCCTTCATCATTTTGGCAATGATCCCTCAACAATCTAATATTCCACCCTTATCCTCAACAAATTTAGAATATAATATTTATTGACAAGATAATTTATTATTAATTATTTATTTATATTTATTTTTTTGAAAAGTTAATAATAATTAAATATAAAAGTGAGATGATATATTAATATTGTATCAAACTCTACTTCTAATAGATGCATTTTATCTCATAAATCTAAGCTTGTCAAGAAAGCTTTTTTCAATAATTCTTTGTAGTACAAATTTATTTGTTCAATTTGATATAAGAAAGATTAATTTAACTCAAGTTAATATCATAGGAGTTTGAATTTAAAATTTTCAAAGTTTTTAAGAATCAAATTGTTATATATATATATATAAATAAGAGGAGGAAAAATGAATGACAAAGATTGAGTATAACTTAAAATGAGTGTAAACAGATCTCTCCTCTATATATAAGTTTGATGCAAAAGCGAGTGAAGAAATTTTCCTAGGCTATTCTCTTACAAGCAAAACTTTTAGAATTTTTAATAAGAGAACTCTAGCCATGGTAGAATCCGTTCATGTAACTTTTGATGAGACTAACTCTTCTATGGAAGAAAATTCCATTATAGATGATGACGACTTACCTAGTTTATCCTTAGAAAACTCCATTTCTGAAACTACAACTAACATGGAGCATTTGAAAATAGATGGTGCTTTACCTTCACAACATGAGCATATTTATTCTGATTTACCTAAAGAATAGAGAACGTATTAATATCATCTTATTGAAAATATCATTGGCAATATAAGTAAGGGAGTTACCACTCGCCTTAAGGTAAATGTTGCTTGCCTAAGCATGGCCTTCATATCTCAAGTGGAACCATCCAAGATTGATGATGCAATTGAGGATGGGCATTGGATATTTTTTGGATTTTCAGTTATATCAAATGGACATAATGAGTGCATTTCTAAATGCTTATATTCAAGAAGAGGTATATGTCGATAAACCTATGGGGTTCAAAGATTATAAGTATCCCTCTCATGTATATAAACTTCAGAAAACTCTCTATGAGTTAAAGCAAACTTCACGTGCTTGGTATGACTATCTAACAAACTTTTTAACTAGTAAAGCTTTTATCAAAAGAATGGTCGATGCTATACTATTTATTAAGAAAATAGATCATCATACATTTCTTGTACAAATTTATGTTAATGATATTATTTTCGGTTCTACTAATGATCTCTTGTGTAGTCATTTCTTTAAAATGATTCAAGTGGAGTTTGAGATGTCCATGAGGGGAAAGTTGAACACTTTCTTGGGCTACAAATCAAACAACTCAAGGATGGTTTCTTTGTTAGTCAATCTAAATAGTGCAGGGATCTGCTTAAATGGATTGAAATGGATGACTACAAGCCAATTGTCACTCATATGGGTTCTGGAACATACATAGATACTGATGAAATTAGAAAATATGTTGATATTTCTAAGTATCGAGGTATATATGATTGGTTTCCTACTTTGGCTTACTGCAAGTAGACTTGATATAATGTTTAGTGTCTATCTTTGTGCATGTTATCAGTCAAAACCTAAAGAATCATATCTTATTACTGTTAAAAGAATTATGAAATATCTTAAAGGCACACCTCATGTTGGACTATGGTATCTAAAAGGAAGTCTATGTGACTTGGTGGGATATTCAGATTCAGATTTTGATGGATGCAAATATGAGCGGAAAAGTACTAGTGACAATTGTCATATTCTAGGAAATGCTCTAGTCTCACGGTCTTGTTAGAAACAAGTATGTGTTGCTCTAAGTACTACTGAAGTAGAATATATAGCAGCAGATAGTTGTTGTGCCCAAATATTGTGGCTCAAGCAACAATTGAGAGATAGTGAATTAGACTGCGGTTACATTCCCTTAAAATGTGACAATACTAGTGTTATAAACCTCACCAAACATCCAGTGATGCATTCCCAAACCAAACACATTGATATAAGGCATTACTTCCTTAGGGACCATGTCCAAAAGAAAGATGTATTATTATAATTTGTTGATACACACGATCAATTAGCAGACATCTTTACTAAACCACTGGATAAAAAACATTTTTATAAAATTGGGCGAGAATTAGGCATTCTTGATGATACTTACTTATACTAAACTTGTTTTCATATCTCTATGTATGCTTCATTATGTGTATCTCATGCCTATTTGTGCTTTTATTCGCTTTAAAATGCTAAAAATTTCATTTTCTGAGGTATGTAACCTGTTACACTAACCGTGTAATCGAATAATTTTAATTTTTTTGGACAAAACAAACTGTAATCGATTATTAATGGAGAGTAATCGATTACACTCTCTAAAATTCTAAAAATTAGGCAAATACACTTGATGTATAGCCGATTATTCTACTATGAGTAAGGGATTACACTGCGTTATATTTAAGGAATTTCCCCACCTTTTCCACTTCATCTTCTTCATTTCAAATTTTCCCAACCGTGGTAACCCCCCACCACTTCAAAAAACTTTCATTTTCAACTGTTTTAAGTGATTTTTGATGTGATTCATATCACATTTTATTTCCAAACACTTTAGAATCCTCATTTTTTGTGTTTGGTGGACTCAATAAAAAAAACCCAATTTCTCAAAATCTCAAAACCTAATTTCTCAAACCTTAAAATTCATGACTTCATCTTCAAGAACTAAGAAGCAACGAACCAATATGGCTCTATGGAAGCAACAAACCTCCTCAGGGATGAATCCTTTGGACTTGACTCAACTTCTTGTAAATGGAGAACAATGCAAGGTCTTCACGGAGAACTTCATACAAAGACCCATTTTTGCTCCAAAATTTAGTAAGTTATGCTCATTTGAGTCTGATGATTCCATTTTCCCCGCCCTTCTTAGACAACAAAAATTGATTAATCTCTATGAAATGCATCGTGCCTACTACCCAGAACTAGTAAGGGTATTTTACTGCAATATGACCTTTAAGAAGAATAAACTCTTCTCTTTTATCAAAGGAAAGGAACTTGCCATCAATTTTCGAACCCTAAGTTCAATTTTTAGTAATATACCTTACATATGGATTATAGTAGAATCAGGTTTACAATATGATGACTTAGAAGGGTGTGTCACATAAGATTTATGCTACTCTATGTGAAGATATCCCAAGAGGGAAATTGAATTGCATAAGCAAAGAGCCATAAGTGGTACTGTCAAAAGTAGAAATATCCTTTCTGTTGGAAATTTAAACCTAGAGGATTGTTTGCTTCACTACTTTCTTAGTTACAGTATAGTTCCAAATATTTCAAATTATTCTCAACTTAGTGATATGGAACTTCAATTGATGTATGCTATTATGAAAAATGTCCCCATCAATTGGACATTGATGTAATGAGGCAAATGTGGGCCTTTAGAGGTAATTTTGGTCCCTTACCTTTTGCTATCATCATAACTGCCATTTCTGATCATTTTGGTGTATCTCTTGCTGGAGAGTCAATGGTTGTTCTTGATTCTCGGGAAAATAAGATTGATGTGGATGTCATCCACAAAGTGGGATTCTTTTGGGATACCACCAATATGATCTATAAGCATCATGGTGATCATTAGACTACTCTAACTGAAAACCCCTCGAATGACCCTCCTACTCAACAACCCTCTTCGTTTCATGTCGAGTCATCATTGTCTGGCTCCATGCCATCAAATCAAATGGTTATGGACGTTTTATTCTCTCAAAAGAGGCTACATCACTACTAGGATGGATACTCTTGATGCGACAAATCAACAAGTCCAAACAGAACTTCGTCGACTATCTTATCGATTCGACTACATGGACTTGGACGCTGAATAAAATGATCAAGTTGGGCCAGATTCTTAGAGTAGTTGTGATTATGATTTGCATTGTTTATCCGTCTCTTTGATGTTATTGAACTTGTTCAGATTTTCTATTGTTGTTGAAAATTATGTACTTGGTTTGAACAATTATCTATTGTTTATGTATGAACTTAATATGCTTTATTTGGTCATCATGCTATGGTATTTCAAGTTATCTCATTATCATATAACATTTTCAAAAATTGAGTTCATCTTATTTATTTTGACCTTGGCTTTCAAAATAAAGTCAAATTATATCTTGTTACCCTTTTTGATATATCTAACTGTATATATCGTGCTGGAAACCTAGCTTTTCATTCTTATTGATGAAGTCAAAACGGAAAAAAAGTAGGATTTTGTATTTCTCTATCAACATTTATTTCAGGCACAAAACTTAAACACAAAAGGGAGCATACAAGATAGAGGGAACATACTTGAAATCAAAACATGCTATATCTCATGAAGTATGTTGATTTCAAATAATAATTCAAATTTCAAAAGGTGTTGGTTTGCCATTATAAAAAAAGGGAGATTGTGAAGAAGATTTTGCTTCTGACCTTGACATGGTTTTCAAGAAGACATCGAGATCACACAAAATGAAGAAAAAGGAAGAAGACATTGAAGATACATGAATATCAAGCTTCAATTAGAGTCTATGTCTTCAATAGGTACTTCTATTAGATAATTTAACATATGGGATTAAATTATTTGAATACTATTTATCTCAATTTTTTTGTTTGTTTAAATGGGGTTCCCATATCAGATATGAGAAATGATTGTAGTACTTTTATGCATTTGTCTAAATTTAGTTTCAAAAAATTATTTTTGACATCTTGAGCTATCAAAATTTCCTTCAATTGTAATATCAACGAGACATTACAAAAAATGTATCATGTTTCCTTTTTTATTACACCGTAATAAAAAAAAAACATGTCTTTTAAATATCCAGCACCTTGAACTTTCTAAACTTTTTAGGTCTTAACCAGTTGAAGCAGTTATATTTTTCTATTAGTCATTACATAAAAACCCTTATAGAGGGCTTATTCGTCAAACCATTATAAAAATATCTCAAAACGCCCCATTTATTTAGTTCAGTTGCTTACGAGTTTGTCTATTAGGGTTTCAAATCTGATCGTCCTTAGTTTATGATCGTGTGGAGTTCTTTGTGATTTAAGCTCCTTGAGGATTATAGGATATTCCACATTCGGGAGAGAAGGTACTCGTGCAGGCAAGTTTGATTACTCTATTTCCTTCTTCTATTGTATTACATATTTTCGAATTCTAGCAGTCGAAGGAATTAAATTGAAGAGTTTCAAATCATTCTTTAAATTGTATGGTTAGAATTGCAATTATTATTATTTTTAATTTCCTAGCGATTTCTATTGTTAATTCAATTAAATATTTGATTACTTTGGGATGTTAAAATCTAAATCATTGATGAAAATTTATTGGAAGAAATCTCTGTAAAATCTAGAGTATAGATGTAAACTAATGCTTATAGTCTAATTGTATAGAGATGTAATCTTATTGAAAATAATCATTTGTAAATTGAAAACTTTGTTATTGATGTACGAGGTATATGTGACCTACTTTGATTTTGAATACTTTTCATGAAAGTAAAGTTAATTAAAACTCATTATACTTGCTCCAACCTCATATAATCAGTACAGTGCATACATAAATCATATGTAAAATCTAGAATATAGATGTAAACTAATGCTTGTAGTCTAATTGTATAGAGATGTAATCTTATTAGAATTAATCATTTGTAAATGGAGACCTTTGTTATTGTTGTATGAGTGATATATGACCTACTTTCATTTTGAAGACTTTTCATGAAAGTAAAGTTAATTAAAAGTCATTATACCTGCTCCAACCTCATACAATTACTATAGTGCATACATAGCGATATAATGGGCATTAGGGAATTGGACACCCATGGTGGAAAAGGTGGTGAAAATTAGAGTTGGGATGGGAGTTTTGGTTCTAGAACCCCCACATACATGGGATGGGGGTTTCATATAGTGTATTACCAAATTGCTATCTTGATTTTATCTATCCATTTTCTCTATAAGATCTCACCACCTATAAGTGAATTGAGAATTGAATGATTTAGAATGATTGGTATTAATTACTAAACTTTTATCTATCCATTAATATCAGCATGGGATGAATAAATGCCTTCAACTTTTACTCATTGTAAATGAATTTTTGGGAACTAAATTGAAGCATGTCATGGTATAAGTGGTTGGAAGAAATGTTCCTAATATTCCCTTTTAGTGATTAGAAATCATCAAGTAAAGTCTAAAATCACCCTTTTCACTAAGTAGTTTTAATGTTTATTGGGTTGAACGACTAATTTACTATCATCAATTGTTTAGAGGGCTCACTTATTCCCTCTCTGATTTCATGATTTTACTTTGAATTTCAGCACAAGAAATGGAGCAAGATTCAAGCTACAAAGTTGACACTCTTGTGAGTTTTTTCTATCTACCTTCTAGATTCTTTAATTTATATTACATTTATTAATATATACAACATAGACTCGTTTCACATTAAGTTATTTGTGAAACATGTTCTAATTAAAAATATTTGTCATCTAACACATTTGTCATATTCTTTGAGTTATTGCAGCCCATAATTTGTTTATTCTCTTCAAATACTTTCATGTACTAATGATTAATGCTTGTGATTTTTTTCAAATAATTACACAGGAAAAAAGTAGTGACATTGAAGACCGTATCAGTGAATTGCCTAATAGTATTATTTGTTACATCTTCACATTCTTAAACTTGAAAGAGGTCATAAGAACAAAAGCGTTGTCCCACACATGGAAAGACCGTTCTATGGATATGTCAATTCTCGTGTTTGATCCTACAGTAATCAATATAGATTTAGATGATGATGTATCCTTGGAGTCTATACCATTGCCTCAAAAATATCAATTTATCGAACGAGTTGATCAACTTTTGGAAATACTCACAATTAATCAGTCTGTATCATTTACAATTTGGTTTCCTTTGGGAAAGCAATTTACTTCTCATATTGATAAGTGGGTCAATCGTGCAATTGGGAAGGAATGTGAAACACTTGATCTTGAGTTTAAGTTTGCAAGAATTGATGATGAACCCTACAATTTTCCTTTCCATATTCTACTCTCTAGTAAGAAATCTCATCTAAAATGTTTGTCCCTTTGTGAATGCCAGTTGAAACCTACCCGGGAAGTAGTACATAGACTCAATTTATTGGAGTCTCTTACTTTAGTTTATGTATCTATGGAAGCAAGTGATTTAGAGATTCTACTCTCTAGTTGTTTGAATCTAGAGTTCTTGCATCTTATTGATTGCAAGGTACTAAAATCTTTAAGAATTTTTAACCAAAATATGAGGTTGAAGCGTCTTTTTGTGATGCCACTTATTTTTGTTGCAAACATTGAGCTCAGTATCCCAAGTTTGGAACTCTTTATATTTAATGGTGAGATTGAAAATTTCACCATTTCAAGGATGAATCAGTTGAAAACAGTTGAGTTATATATTAAGGGAACTTATCCAAGAGGTATGAGTCAACTATTGGATGAACTTTCAAGAAATGCTCCTCTTCTACATACATTGTTTCTTAACGGCCATTTTGATCAGGTACATGATTAATTTTTCATCAAAGTCAATATAATTAAATCATGTATATATTATGAGTAGATTCTATCACTAATGTTTTGAACATTATGAGTATATTTTATTCAATTTGTCAATTTATCTTGATTTGGGATATCATTTCTTTTGATTTTTTAGTTATTACTATAGAG
>NC_032009.1:25106601-25108821 GCF_001865875.1 Lupinus angustifolius
GATGGAATGTGTCTATAGGCATACTTTACAAGTCTCCTAAACTTGAAGTTCTTGTCATTGAGGTTAGTAAAGGGTAATGTAATCCTGCATTTTCTTCTCTTCACTTGGTTTTATTATAGAAAAATTATTACCAAGGATTTCTTAACAAAGATATAAATTCCAAAGAGTAGAAAACTGCTTAATCCAACATGCATGTGGATATAGTGTATCATTAACATGGGAAGCTATATATTATTGAGAAAAAATATATGTACCGGTAGTGTTTCAGGTTCATACACTGTAACTATATCATTCAATATTCATATTTAATTATGATTGACTTTTTAAAAAAGTACAAATGAATAATGAAGAACATAGTGATTGTATATGAATCTTTACAGCGACATGCATAAATATTACACTATATACTATTAGTGGATTATATTATATACTAGTTCCATCGGGTTCATACTTTTTTATATTCATTTTATCTGTTTTAACTTTAGAATTATGAAATATTCCTCCTTGATATATAGGGTTATACTCCTCCTATTGATGACGAGCCCAGTTGGACAAATCAACAACTTGTTCCTACATGCATATCATCAAGTCTTAAAATAGTGAGATTTGACGAATTTAAGGGTCAAGATTTTGAGTTGGAGATGATAGGATGTATACTTAAATATGCAAGAGTCTTGGAATACATGAAAATCAAAGTAAAAATGTCGAGTAAAAAGGCAAAGAAGAAGATTATAAAAAAAATAAAAGCTTTTCCAAAAAGCTCTTCAGAAGCTAAAGTTTCATTTTGGTAAAACTATACAGACCCTCCTCCATCTTTAGGTTATGAGATAGGTCCCATCTTAACTCATATCTCCTTATACCTTTTTCAATGTAATATATAGTGCATATTTCTATATATTAGTCATTTATACTTGAACTTATATGAGAACTTGTGGTTGACCTTTACATGTATATCCCATTGCCCTTATCATTTTATGGTACACTCTAGCAAATATCGTATTATTTAGATGGACTTAATTTTTAAAAAAAAGATAAGCAACAAATATTTGAAAACATTTACAGGTATATATATATATATACATATATATATATATTTTGATACATACTGTAAGAACAGGATTGCAACTAAGAGGGGGGGTGAATTAGTTGACTTAAAATTATAGTAACTTTTTCTGTAAAATGTAAGAGTTAATGTGCAGCGGATAATATTGCAGAAAATAAACAAGTATAAATTAAAGAGGAAATGGAAAGGGGAGTACACAAGTATTTTATACTGGTTCACCTTCTTGTCCACCGAAGGCTACGTCTATCCAGTATTCTTGCAACACAAGAGATTTTCCACTAAATATTATGAGTAGTAATTACAAAGTCTCACCCCGAGATCTCTAAGTACCTTACCCACTCACAAATATTTATACCCTTGGAAAACACTTTTCCAAGTTATGCTATCCCCTTTCTATTCACACCCCGTGAAAGAAAGATTATTGCAATGAATGAAGAATTTCAATAACCGACTTTGGATTGCCTTTACAAGTATGAAATTTTATAACACTTGCAATCCAATCAACTCTCTTTGTATGCTTAGTAATAATGCTCAATATAATTGTGAAAATGTTTTGAAGCAATTACTCAGAATAAATTCTCTTTTGAAAGATTAAAAAGTTTAATTACTTAGTGCAAAAGTGCAGAAAAATAGTGAGAGAATTTTTCAAAGTAGTATGAGAGTTATATGAAAGTTGTGTATTTATGTTGTGAGAGTTATATGAAAGTTGTGTATTTATGTTGTGAGAGTTAGATGTAAAGGATTACTCTGAACAGTTTTAAGTTGGATAACTCTTTTTCTCTCACATATAACTTGTTACTTGAATGAAGTATCCTGTTACACATCATTTAAAAAAATGTTTTAAGTATTTTTAAAGTGTTTCATTATTCTTTAAAAATAGTTTGAGCATTACTACTTTGCATAACTAGGAGTTTTAGGATAGAAGTACTTATAGAGACTTAATCTAATTTTCTTGAAGCTTCATTCTTCTTTGTATTCATAAGTATTCTCCTTTTTCTTCTTTTTGGTGATGTTGGTGTCTTCATCAAAACCGTGCCAAGGTCAGGAGCAAAGATCTTCTTCACAATCTCCCCCTTTTTGATGATGACAAACCAATATCTTCTTGATAGTGTAGTTTTCTGTATTTTCTGAGAGTAGCATACTTTGTGATATATCTT
>NC_032009.1:25108921-25109251 GCF_001865875.1 Lupinus angustifolius
TGCGGACTTTCCAGTAGGCATACCCTTCACCACTGAATATAGGTGGTCGGTTAATGGATAAACCATCACCACCAAACGGGTTTGAAGAACCCATTCTTTTTTTCCTTAGGTATCAGTGGTTAAAATACACCTAGAAGGGGGGTTGAATAGGTGTAGCGGTTAGACTATCCGCTTTTCGAAAATCAACACTTAATGCTGAATTACCCCAATTTAATCGATTAAAAGAATGAAGTAAATCGATTAACGCAATTTACTTAATCGATTAAAACAGAACATCAAGCTCAGACAGATTCGGTTTCTTGCACGACAATTAACCGATAATGAAATGAA
>NC_032009.1:25109351-25113140 GCF_001865875.1 Lupinus angustifolius
AAGTTAACCGATTAAATGCAATAAGGAGAGAAAGAGAGAGAGAAAAAATCATGCAACATGATTTTTATCCTGGTTCGTTTGAGTGTCCACTTGCAAACTACATCCAGGCCTCCCGGCTGATCTGGGAGATTTTCTTCACTATAATTGAATCAATGTTTTTACAAGCACGTCTTCCAATTACAACACTTAGACGTTCACAAGAAAATAAAGAACTTTATTCTATGGTTTGACTCCCTTCCTACCGACAAAGAAAACCTTTCTTTCGGCGTAGCCCTAGCCAAGAACCTTGTTCTTTCCTTATCAAGAAGTCTAAGCAATATGAAGATACAACTCAATCTCTTAGGTGGTACGACACCTCGAGATTCCCAATGTTACAACGATTTTTCACAACAAAACTATAGAGTAAACTCAAGCAATTACAAAGCTCATATTTGACAAATAAGACTTTACTCTAAACACCTAATGCAATCTCATGCAATATGACAATGTATTAGTTTGAAAACAGAAATTACAGAATGTAAAAACTTCACAAAAAGCATCAATAAAATGCATGAACATGTGAGATGAAATGATGAGAAATATATCATGAAATGCCACTCAATCCTAAAGCATAGAATTCTCTCCTTTCTAAACTCACAAATGCAATATCAACTAGATGCAACAAATATCACGAAATATGCTCTAACTCTCTAAAAAAATGCAACATGCAAGTTATGACAGTTCTGAAAACACTGTTTATAAAGAATCAGTTCTGCAGCCCAGTTAATCGATTAAGACCTTGGTTAATCGATTAACGTTGTTAAAAAAAGTAACTGATTCTGTTTTCCAAGTTTTTCAGTTTCAGTAGCTTTTCAAAAAGTTAGGTTAATCGATTAACGTATGCCTTAATCGATTAACAACATATTTTCATATGTATTTTCAATTACAAAAACTCAAATATGTTATGCACTTGATTCATACATGTTTAACACTAAGTTTATGCCTACAATGCACATATACATGTATTTATGTGATGCATGAACATATTATGAAAGACATATCTCAAAGATGAAATGATTTAAAAGTATTATGCATACGAGACATGTGTTAAGGTGACCTAAGCCTTAGACTCAACCTAAACTAGTCTCTAGTCTAAGTCTAGTACCAATCAAAAGACTTAAGCATGTTGATTTGTTGATGATCTTCAAGCTCTTATTAGCACAAGTTGTCCTCATCAAAACCATGACATATAATGAGAGAGCTTTCCAAAGTGCTCCTCTTGACATGCGCACTTTCAACTTTACTATTTTACAATTTACACCTCTTTCAAGATTCAATTGTAGTATAGTATAGGGTTATGTCGAACCACAAGGAATTTCATAATAGAATATGTCAATGCACAAATAATGAGTTAAACATATTTTGGTGGTTTTTGTTTTGAATTGCATATAAACAATTAACAAGAAACATATGTTGATTCTGAGAGTCGAGAGCATCCATCCGGTTAGTGATGTAGCCTCGGAGAGAAACCAACTCATCCATAATCATTTGATTTGAGGGCATGGCAGCAGATGAGGACGATTGGGCATGAAACTCAGGTGGTTGTGGTTCAGAAGGATTAGGAGCTTCAGGTACAGATGGTTCAACATCAGTAGTCGGCTTGCTGGTTCTATAAGTATAAGTGCTGGTTCGAAGGTCTTTGGTAAAACCCATTTTGTGGATCACATCCACATCAATGTGGCTTTCTCGATGATTCAGAGACATCTTTGTTTCACCAGTCATAGAAACTCTGAAATGATGAAGAATTTTGGTTATAAAGATCGCATATGGCAAAGGGATTTGAGTACCTCTAATGGTCCACATTTATCTCATTATCATCAAAGCCCAATTGATTTTGATGTTAAACTTTATGACATACATCAATTGGATTTCTATGTCACTTATTTGAGAATGATTTGAAAATTTTGGTATTATGACATAGCTCAAAAAATAATGAATCAAATGTTCCTCTAGTTTGAGATATCCAGCAGATGGGATGTCTCGGTGTTTGACAGTCTCTCTAAAGTCTTGTTGCTTACGCATTTCTATTTCCCTTTTTGAAAGTCTACATAACGAATGATAAAAATCTTTTCGATCATAATTATCTCATTCACATACAAGGCCGAAACCTGTTATGTTACCTTGATAGGGTATGTTACATAACAATGAACTGAAAGTGTTTAGATCTAAAATAATGTCTTTTCCTTTGACATAGGATGTAAGACGATTTTTCTGAAAGTTCATGTTACAATAAAATACTCGCACAAGTTCGGGATAAATGTCGTTTGTTTCACAACAAAAGTCAAAAAGGTTTTGTTGACGTAAGAGATAAGGGAAAAGAAAATCTTCAAACTCAAAATTATTAACATTACCGTATTTAGGAGTAAAAATAGCGCGACCACGGAAGTGTTCCTCAAATATCTTGCGTTGCTCATCATTAGCAAGAAGCCTTGTCAAGTCCAGAGGGTTACATTCCAAAGCTGTTGTTCCTTGACTCCTTTGAGTGGTATTGGAGCATTGTCTCTTTGATTTAGATGATGAAGCCATGAATTTGAAATTTTAGGTTTTTGGGTTTTTGGAGATTTGGGGTTTTTTGATTCAAGCCACTAATCACGAAAATGTTTGGTTAGAAGTGTTTAGAATGGAAAACGTGATAAGAATAGACACAAGAATCACCCAAAATGGATCAAAAATAAGGTTTTTAGAGGCTGGGAGGCTTTGAGAAGAAGAGAACACGAGTTGAGTGAAGAATATGAATTTTGAAAAGGTTTAAAAATTGCAGAAATTTTATATGTAACAACACAGAGTAATCGATTACTCATTTTGAGTAATCGGTCACTCAAAAATAAATTTTTAAAATTTTCAAACAATAGCTTTGAGTAATTGATTACTCATTTTGGGTAATCGGTTACTGAAACACGTTGTTAACCCTGTAATTGGTTACTCTCCAGTGTAATCGATTACTTACCCCGAAAAAACTTATTTTTAGGCAAAATTAAGTTGTGAAAATGATTTTTAACCCAAACATTTAAGTTTTTGAACATGAATAAATATATTTAACATCAAGTAGGCATGAGATAATAATGATGAAGCAAACATATAATCATATAAGCATATTAAGACAGGTAAACTTCATCAAGAATGTCTAATTCAAGTCTAATCTTGTAAAAAGGTTCTTTTGACAAGGGTTTAGTACAAATTTCTGCAAGTTGGTTATGAATATCAACAAATTCTACGTATACATCTTTCTTTTGAACATGGTCCCTTAGGAAGTGATGCCTTATATCTATGTGTTTGGTTCTAGAATGCATAATGGGATTCTTTGTAAGGTTTATAACACTAGTATTATCACATTTTAGCGGAGTGCAGCCTAAGTCTAAGCCATAATCTCGTAATTGTTGCTTAAGCCACAACACTTGGGCACAACAACTACCTGCTGCTATATATTCAGCCTCAGCAGTGCTTAGTGCAACACATGTTTGTTTCTTGCAAGACCAAGAAACTAAAGCATTGCCTAAAATGTGACAAGTACCACTTGTACTTTTCCTTTCATATTTACATTCGGCAAAATCTGAATCCGAATATCCAACCAATTCACATATACTTCCTTTTGGATACCACAGTCCAACTTCAGTTGTACCTTTTAGATATTTCATAATTCTCTTAACAGCAACTAAATGTGATTCTTTTGGTTTAGACTGATAACGTGCACACAGACATACACTAAACATGATATCAGGTCTACTGGCAGTCAAATATAGAAGAGATCCG
>NC_032009.1:25113240-25113542 GCF_001865875.1 Lupinus angustifolius
AATCATCCATATCAAATCTTTTTAGTAAATCCTTGCAGTACTTGGTTTGACTCACAAAAATGCCATTATCAAGCTGTTTGATTTATAGTCCAAGAAAATAATTTAACTTTCCCATAATGGACAATTCAAATTCTCCTTGCATCATTTTGTCAAATTCACTACACAAATTTTCATTAGTAGAACCAAAAATAATATCATCTACATAAATTTGAACTAGTATGATGATTTATTTTCTTTATAAATAGAGTAGTGTCGACCTTCCCTTTGGTAAAACCTTTTTCTATCAGGAAAGTTGTTAGACG
>NC_032009.1:25113642-25114696 GCF_001865875.1 Lupinus angustifolius
TTTCATCAAAGTCCATACATACTTCCTGATTGTATCCCTGGGCTACTAGTCTAGCTTTATTTCTAACGATAACACCATTTTCATCAGATTTATTTCTAAAGACCCAACGAGTTCCAATTACATGCCTATTTTTCGGTCTAGGAACAAGTTCCCAAACTTCGTTCATTTCAAACTGGTTTAATTCTTGTTGCATAGCAAGAATCCAGTGTTCATCCTTGATTGAATCATCAATCTTGGAGGGTTCTATCTGAGAGACGAAGGCCATGTTTAGACAAGTATCAAGCATTCTACGAGTGGTTATACCTTTACTTATATCACTGATGATGTTGTCGATAGGATGATTTCGATGAGTTCTCCATTCTTTTGGTAGATCTGAGTGAATATGCTCTTCTTGAGAAGATAGATTATCATCTTTTCTCAATTCTTCAGGTTCAGTTGTAACACATCAACAATAGAATTTTCTTTGGCAGAGGAACTTGGCAAGTCGTCTTCATCACATGATATCACATCTTTTAAAACATGATTGGTTTCATCAAAAGTTATATGAACAGATTCTTCCATGGCTAGAGTTCTTTTATTAAAGACTCTATGTGCTTTACTCGTGAGAGAATAGCCAAGGAAAATCCCTTCATCAACTTTTACATCAAACTTGGCCAAGTTATCGTTACCATTGTTTAGATGAGAAATGTTAGGTTTTCTACCTTTGCAGAGTTCATATGGGTTTTTCTTAGGAATAGGTCTTATAAGAACTCGATTCGAAACATAACAAGCAGTTCTAATTGCATCAACCCAAAAGTATTTTGGGAGGTTAGTTTCATTTAACATTATTCGAGCCAGTTCTTCTAAGGTCCGATTCTTTCTCTCTACAATACCATTTTGTTGTGGTGTTCTAGGAGCAGAAATTTTTTGGTTGATCCCAAGATCATCACAGAATTCCTCAAAATAGGAGTTTTGAAATTCTCCCCCATGATCACTTCGTATAGCAGCGATTTTAGAGATTTTTCATTTTGAACTCTTTTAGCATAAATGCTAAAGGCTTTGAATGCCTCATTCT
>NC_032009.1:25114796-25117127 GCF_001865875.1 Lupinus angustifolius
TCTACTAAACATGTTATAGGTAAAGCAGAATGCATGTCAATCATATATATATTATTTATTCTTTTACCAATAAGTTTCGAATTATCCTTACTTTCAATGATGCATTTATCTGGGTAGAATGCCACATGAAATCCTTTGTCGCATAATTGACTTATGCTTTGAAGGTTATGTTTAAGTCCTTCAACATATAGTACACCTTGTATAGTTGTTGATGGTAGCTTTCCAATTCTACCAACTCCAAGAATTCTTCCCTTGTTAGTTGTCACCATATGTGACATATCCTTTATCCCTTGGAGTAAGGACAAAGAATTTACTTTTATCGCCCGTCATGTGTTTTGAGCAGCCGCTATCCAGGTATCATAAATTGTAGGCGGCTCTCATGTTTTCCTATAAAATAAATTATGTTTTGTTAGGTATCCAACATTCTTTGGATCCTAGATGGTTAGTACCTTTCTCAACCCTTTTAAATTTTCCTAGGGGTACACCATATTTTCTAATCATGCACGTGTTTGGTGTATGCCCATAAATTTTATAATATGTACATATGGGTTGATGAAAGTGTGTTCTAGATTTTTCAAATGTATGGATACTTTCCTTTTGAAAGTTTATTTTCTTTTGGACACTTGGTTTCTTGAAACCATGGCTTTTTAAATAGCCAAGACCTCTTCAGTCTGTTGAGTGTCTTTGATCATTGATAATCTTTTCTAAGCTTTTACCACTCTTGTTCAGTTTATTAAGTTCAAGGCTTAATGTTAATACTTTATTTTCAAGAGTTACGCAGTTTTGGCAAGAGGATGAAGAAGGTTTGTTTCTAAGAGCATCTATTTCAGATTTTTGTTTTAGAAACATTTTTGACAATTTTAACATATTCATCATGTAAATCATTAAATGCGGATTGAAGTTTGGAAGAAGAATATAGATTAGAGTCGTTTACCTCTTCATCATCAGAATGGTGAGATGCCATAAGTGATAGATGTGCTTGCCTTCGTTTTCTGTTTCAGATGCAGAACTTGTATCATTGTCTTCCCAAGCAATGTATGCTCTTCGTCTAGTCTTTATATCATTCTTTCCCTTGAAAGAACCCTTTTTCAAATTTGGACAATCCATCTTTATGTGCCCAGGTTCGCCACATTCAAAACATGTAAAGTTTTGACTTGAGGTGGACGCATCATTGCTTTTGGCGAATTTCCTTGTTTGACCTGTTTTTGCGCCTTTGTTCCTTTTTAGGAACTTGCTGAATTGTT
Source organism: Lupinus angustifolius (assembly GCF_001865875.1). Taxonomy (NCBI): domain Eukaryota; kingdom Viridiplantae; phylum Streptophyta; class Magnoliopsida; order Fabales; family Fabaceae; genus Lupinus; species Lupinus angustifolius. The sequence goes on from NC_032009.1 coordinate 25,116,041, forward strand.
TTACGAAGAGACCTATATCTTATGTATCATCCTTTTCTGATTCATCTCCGGATGAGTCATATCTATCCACTTGTGCTTTTAGAGAAATATTTTTCTCCTTCTTTTCTTGCTCCTCATGTTGATCAAGTTGGCTAAGTTCTAGTTCGTGTTCCTGCAATTTACCAAACAAAGCAGCCAAAGACATTTTGGATAAACTTTTCTTTTCAGAAATTGCAGTTACCTTTGGTTGCCATATTCTGGTGAGTGATCTAAGAACTTTTAAGTTTAAGTCACTATTCGATAGAATTTTGCCAAGTGCAAGAAGGTGATTGGTAAGATGAGTAAATCTCTTTTGTAGATCAAGAATCTTCTCTGCAGGTTTCATGCGAAACATTTCGTATTCCTGAGAAAGAATGTTGAGTCTTGATCTTTTTACTTCCTCTGTTCCTTCGTGTGTGGTTACTCTAAAAAATTCATCAATACCAAGAGCGAATGTGAGAATGTTCTTTGCCTTTAAATCATATTGTACCTTCTTTTTGTCTTCATCGTGCCATGATGATTTTGGCTTTGTTTCCCTTCTACTGTTGATAACAGTGAAGGGTATATATGGTCCTTCTTCAATGGCGTTTCATATGTCTAAGTCTTGAGACTCAATAAAGATCCTCATTCTAATTTTCCAGAAATCATAGCATTCTCCAACAAAGCTTGGAGGGCGGTTGATGTTGGACCCTTCTCCTAGGAATGATCTTGAGGCCATCTTGATGTAGGATCGGATTTGAGAGTATATTACTCAAATATAGGTCTGGTGCCAATTGTAAGAACATGATTGCAACTAAGAGGGGAGGGGGGTGGGGTGAATTAGTTGACTTAAAGTTATAGTAACTTTTTCTACAAAATGTAAGAGTTAATGTGCAGCGGATAATATTGCAGAAAATAAACAAGTATAAATTAAAGAGGAAAGGGAAAGGGGAGTACACAAGTATTTTATATTGGTTAACCTTCTTGTCCACCGAAGGCTACGTCAAGTACTCTTGCAACACAAGAGATTTTCCACTAAATATTATGAGTAGTAATTACAAAGTCTCACCCCGAGATCTCTAAGTACCTT
>NC_032009.1:25117227-25120574 GCF_001865875.1 Lupinus angustifolius
CACCCTGTGAAAGAAAGATTATTGCAATGAATGAAGAATTTCAATAATCGACTTTGGATTGCCTTTACAAGTATGAAATTTTATAACACTTGCAATCCAATCAACTCTCTTTGTATGCTTAGTAATAATGCTCAATAGATTTGTATAACTTTGAAACAATTATGTCAATTAACTCAGCAAAATTCTCTTTTGAAAGTTTAAGAACTTAGTACAAAAGTGCAGAAAAATAGTGAGAGAATTTTTCAGAGTAGTATGAGAGTTATATGAAAGTTGTGTATTTAGAGTTGGCTTTGCTCAATAACTATTTGATGATTGCATGATACATGAAAATGATTACTATAGAGCCAATTAACTAACTTTAAATTTTTTTAGTGCATACACTATTGCTAACAAATATTTTTTAGTTGTTTCATATTTGAGTAGAGCATTGTTCAAGACCTTGTTAGCGTAGTGTATGACATGGAAAATTTTTATCTTTCCTTTTTTAGAACATATCCATTAGCATAATCACTAGCATAATAGATAAGTTAAAAAATATTTTTCTGATGTGGTGCATGGATTATTGGATTTGTTACTAGGTTTCGTTTGAGTTCCTCAAATATTCCAAGCATGAGTCATCAAAATAGAAGCAAGAGTCTTTGTTCAGGCAATTTCTCAAGTGCCTTCTAATTTATTAGATGTATTTTTTGAAGCGCTGATAGATCCCATCCTGTCTCTAGAAGCTCTTAATCCCATTTACTTTTTTTGGGACCGACACCTTCTCCATTACCTCCACTTTGGGTTTGTCCGCTTCAAGGACTTTTGCAGAAATTTTATGACCAAAGATAATCCTCTCCGCTACCATGAAATGAAACTTTTCCTAGTTTAAGACGAGATTGGTTTTCACACATCGTTTGGGTGTTGTATCAAAATTCAACAAACACAGATATAAAATGACCCCAAACACCGAAAAATCAGCCATGAATACATTAATACATTGTTCCATGAGATCAGAAAAGATAGCCATGATACATCTTTGGAATGTGGCTGGTACATTTCAAAGCCCAAATGACATACGCCTATAAGCATACACACCAAATGGGCATGTAAATTCAGCCTTTTCCCGATCTTCTTGGTCTAAAGTGATCTAATTATACCCCGAATAATCATCTAGGAAACAATAGAAGACTTGTCCTGAAAGTTGTTCTAGAATTCGATCCATAAAAGGTAGGGAGAAGTGATCCCTATGTGTAGCTTAATTCAATCTCCTATAATCAATGCACGTCCTCCAACTCGTAACTATGAGGGTTAAAATCAGTTCATTTTTTCATCGGAGATATCTATCATCCCTCTATATTTGGAACAACATGAACATGGCTTACCCACACACTTTCAGAAATATGATAGATCATATCTGCTTCTAGAAGCTTTATTACCTTAACTCGGACTACCTCTTTCATTGTTGGATTTAGTCGTCGTTGTGGTTGAGTAATAGGTTTGAATCCATCGTCCATATAAATCTTGTGCATACAATATGCTGGATTTATTCCCTTCAAGCTAGCCAATGTCCAACCTATAGCTTCAAAATTAGCTTTGAGAATCTGTATGAGCTCCTCTTCCTCTTTTACGTAGGGGTCTAAAAGTTTGGCTTAATTCAGTTTTAGTGCAATTTAGTGATCGAATCAAACACAAAGACATGGTTCGATTCATCTCAATAAACCACAAATTTTATTGCAAGAACCAAACACTAAGACATGGTTCGGTTCAACTTCAGGATTTTCATAGTTTTTATTTTTTAATTTTTTTGCATTAATTGGAAGTTCAAATTGTCTTACAAGAGACATTGTTTGACCATAGAGGAAAAAATACTACTATTATTATCAATATAAAAATAAAACTTGTAATCACTTATTCGAACATATATAACAATTATGTAGTTTACGAAGAAAAAAAGTGAATGACCACATTACAATTCACAATTATTAATCTATATATATTATAACATAAATAACAATGTAATTCACCATTAGTAACATATATAACAATTTATATATATATATATATATATATATATATATATCAATTAGTAGCATATATAGCAATACATGCATAACATTTTATGGTATATATTAGTTTCAAATCCAATACCACAAAAGTTAGTAATATGTTAAAAATCATCATGAGACTAGAAAAATATCACACACGTATATAACAATTTAGTAAGTAGTAACATTAGCATAATAACAATTTAGTAAGTAGTAACATTAACATAATAACAATTTAGTAACATATATAACGCTACAATTCACACAAAATTGATAATTTAAGCCACAATTTTGGTTGTAGAATTCAAATAACAATACAACATTATTCCATAGTATATATTTATTTAATATGTGTTTCAATTTGGTTTCAACGGTACTAAATTTCTAAAACCATGAATCAAACCGGATATAAATGGTTCCTTAAAAAATAACCGAACGAACCATAAAATCGAATCAAACCACATTTTCTGGTTGGGTTCGGTTCCACCGGTTTCACAACTTAAACTGTAACTGCTTCCACCCCAACTTTTATGGATAAGGATATGCTAATGATGATCGGTTTCCCCATTCCACTATCTAAGAATACATACTTCAAGTGTGAAGGTAGTGGTTTAGCTTCGATTTCTTTTCCATTAATTTATTCTCAACCAACACATCAAATTCAACAATGAAGAATGAAGGCGATGTTATCTCTTAACTTAAAAATTAAGGAAAGATAATTGAGAGGAAACTATCTCTAACATAAAAAAGAGATTAACAGTATTAAGTGTCAGTGATGTAATATCAAGTTGGATTTCCATGATGATATATAAGAACTACAAATTTTAATTTAGATAATTTAACATATGGGATTAAATTATTTGAATACTATTTATCTCAAATTTTTTGTTTGTTTAAATGGGGTTCCCATATCAGATATGAGAAATGATTGTAGTACTTTTATGCATATGTCTAAATTTAGTTTCAAAAAATTATTTTTGACATCTTTTGCTATCAAAATTCCCTTCAATTGTAATATCAACGAGACATTACAAAAAATGTATCATGTTTCCTTTTTTATTACACCGTTGTCGCGCCCCGATTTTCGGCTACGCGACCTCTCGAGTCGCCACTACATTTTTTACTGTCAAAAATGTAGAAAAATCTTTTTTAGCCCAATTACCTTGGGCCTTTTGGATTTTTGATATCCAGGTTCGGAAGTCGGTTACGGGGTAGGGAAGGTATTAGCACCCCACCCGCTCGCCTTAAGCGGTACCTTATACTAAACTACATGGATTATTATATTTTATCTTGTTGTTATTACTATTAAATAAAGGAACACCT
>NC_032009.1:25120674-25124158 GCF_001865875.1 Lupinus angustifolius
GATCTGGTGCGGTGTGGTGTACCAAGACCGGGACGCGTTTCGTCCCGTGATTGGTGGACCTGGACGTGAAGGGGCCTAGTCCACGTGGCGCGCTATGAAGCGTTGGATGAGCGAGGGCGTAGGGTGCGTGGTGCGCGTGCCTGCACTAGATCCTGTCCTCTCCTGGGGCAGTGATTCGGTGCGGTGAGGTGCACCAGGGGCGTGCCACGTTTCGCGCACGGATTGGTTGGTCTCCCTGGTCAACCCAGATGAAAAAAAAGTCTGCAGATCCGATGGCCGTGGATCAAGGGCGCAAGGATGCACAATGAACCCACCCACACAGGATTGGTTCTCGCAGAAATTATTTTTTCTCTCACAGAACGCGTTGGGCAGTGTTTTGGCAATGTTTCCAGTGTCTTTTCTTGCTCTCCCTAATCCTTTATTTATAGGAAAAAAATTCACACTAAAAGTGCCCAGAATCTACCTAATTAATATTTTTGCAAATCAAATATTTCAATTAATAATTTTAATCCGCCTGATCTGATTCCTTTAAAAACTGATTTGAAATTTGAATTTCAAATCCGAATTTTAAATTTTGAATTTCGAATTTTGAATTTTAAATTTTAAATTTCGAATTAAAATTTTACATTTCGAAAAAAAAAAAATTTTTTAGAAAAAATTGAAAAATTTATTCTTTATTATTTCGAATTTAAAATCTTTTTTGTGAAAATCTTTTATTTATTTAATTTTCTATTTATTATATTTTTTTTGTTTTATCCGAAAATAAATATTTAGGAGAAAGATAATTATTATTATATATTTTTTTTGAAATTCGAAAAATAATAATAATAATTTTTTTATGATTTTAAGTATGACATTTTACTTAATTACTAAAAAATTCTAAAAAAATATTTTAAAAATATCTTTCACCATTTAAACATTTATTATTATTTTTTATTCTTCTTTTGTTTTTTTTTTGGAAGATGACATGTGGACCTTCCATGGCCCAAACAACATTTTTTGAAATGAAATATTTATTTTGGAAATGGATTGGGCTTTTTCTGGGCCGCACAAAAATGAGTGTTCACAGCTGCCCCTCTTTACTTGTTGCTTGCCTGATAGCAAATAAACCAGGGTTTGAGGGGTATCATGGTAAGTAACCAGTAAAGAAATGAACGCTATTTTGTCAAGGCTCAGAAAAAGTCCTCTTGAAAGGGTGTCGAATTTGGGTCAGGGATTTGCTGAGGCACCCGTATTGCCATAGAAAATTTAGGGATTTGTTGAGACACCCGTATTGCCAGAAAGAGTCAGGGATTTGTTGAGGCACCCGCATTGCCAGAAAGAGTCAGGGATTTGTTGAGGCACCCATGCTGCCATAGAAAATTTAGGGATTTGTTGAGGCACCCGTATTGCCATAAAGAGTCATGGATTTGCTGAGGCACCCGTATTGCCATAGAAGATTTAGGGATTTGTTGAGGCACCCGTATTGCCAGAAAGAGTCAGGGATTTGTTGAGGCACCCGTATTGCCAGAAAGAGTCAGGGATTTGTTGAGGCACCCGTATTGCCATAGAAGATTTAGGGATTTGTTGAGGCACCCGTATTGCCATGTCTAAGCAAATAGGATGTAGCAATGCTTTGTTTAAATGCACGGTTTGCAATGAGTAGCTGTAGGATTTATGAGATTGGTGTCGATGTTTGTGCATGAATATGATTATGTTTTGGAAAGTATGAGTATGTTGTCATGTAGGTATGTTTGTTTGTGCAAAGTTACGCCTCTGCAACACCCTTTAATGCTAGGTATGTTAAGACACTTGGGCTTCTCTTTTACCAAGGTTCGTGCTTGTGACCCCCTTTTCATTGTTTTAGTCATGATGCATCAGGACGGACTAAAAATTTGATCAATCTTTTCGTAAAAAATTTTCTTTGCTTATTAGAAAATAACTTGCATGCTGAAAGACATTGCGATATATCAAAACCAAATTTATTTGATTTCCATTAGCTTTTCAAAGAACGTGAAAGTCATACAAGCCTGCCGTAGCAAGGAGCCCTGACCCAGAGCTTACAACTAATTTCAGTAACTGCCCCAGTTTGAGAATATAGATTTTTTCGCCGAAAAAATCTGCCCCAGTATCTGATTTCGATATTGATTCCTTCAAAGAAGATTGGTGTCACTTGGCAGACGTCTCAAAATATTTTGCCCCAGCTTTTGGCAATTCTTCAGCTTCCGAGCTTTCTTGTTTTTTTTTTGGACGACCTCTCATGAATAATTGAATAATACTTCTTCACTGCATCCGAATTTATGGTGAGACGTAGATCTTCTCCATCCATGTTAGTTAGGATTAGAGCTCCACCGGAAAAAGCTTTCTTGACTACATACGGGCCTTCGTAGTTTGGGGTCCATTTTCCTCGGCTGTCTCTTTGGATTGGTAAGATTTTCTTCAGCACCAGGTCTGCTTCTCTGAACTGGTGGGGGCGAACCTTCTTTGCATATGCCTTCATCATTCTCTTCTGATACAACTGTCCGTGGCAAATGGCAGTTAGTCTTCGACCATCTATCAGATTCAACTGATCTTGTCGAGCTTGAACCCATTCTGACTCATCCAGGCCTGCTTCTGCCAAAACCCTTAGAGACGGGATCTCTACCTCCAGTGGAAGAACAGCTTCCATACCATAAACTAGGGAGTATGGAGTAACCCCCGTGGAAGTGCGGACTGAAGTACGATAACCATGTAACGCGAATGGCAGCATCTCATGCCAATCTTTGTAAGTTACTACCATCTTCTGGACTATCTTCTTGATGTTCTTATTGGCTGCTTCGACGGCTCCATTCATCTTGGGTCGGTAGGGCGAAGAAGTGTGATGCTTTATTTTGAAGTTTTCACACATCTCAGTCATCATCTTGTTGTTCAGGTTGGTTGCGTTGTCGGTAATGATCTGATCGGGTAACCCATATCGACATATTAAATCTCTTTTTATGAACCTGAGGACTACCTTCCGGGTCACGCTAGCATAGGAGTTTGCTTCCACCCACTTAGTGAAGTAATCTATGGCAACCAGGATGAACCGATGTCCATTAGAGGCCTTCGGCTCTATGGGTCCAATGACGTCCATTCCCCACATGGAAAATGGCCAAGGTGACGTTAAGACATTCAAGGGGTTTGGAGGTGCATTAATGTTGTCCGCATATATCTGGCATTTGTGGCACTTCTTCACATAGTTACAACAATCAGTTTCCATAGTCAACCAGAAGTAGCCTGCCCTCATGATCTTCTTGGCCATAGCATGCCCATTCGCATGGGTCCCGAAAGTTCCCTCATGTACCTCTTCCACCATTCTCTGAGCTTCCTTGGCTTCTAGGCATCGGAGGAGTACCATATCGTGATTTCTTTTGTAAACAACATCTCCGCTCAAAAAGAAGCTTGTGGCTAGTCTTCTGAGTGTTCTTTTATCGGTCTCTGATGCATTCGGAGGATAGACTTGTCTTCTTAGGTATTCTCTTATGTC
>NC_032009.1:25124258-25124590 GCF_001865875.1 Lupinus angustifolius
AGCAGTGGATCAACAACTTATCATTCCCATGATAAGCTGACATCTTTCTGGCGTACATGTGTAAATGGCTTTTGGGACAGGTAGTCCCATTATACTTCTCGAACTCAGGCACTTTGAATTTGGGAGGGAGTACTACATCCGGCACCAGACACATCTCAAAAGCATTCTTCAGATCCACACAGTGGGTTCCCTCAATAGCCCTCAATCTCTCATCTATTGAGCTCCACTTCTCTTCCTCTTTCTTCGTGTTTGGAGTGTTACTTCCCAGAGGAGTCCTTTGGGTCCCATCATGATTGTACCTTCCGTTTGCTTGATGGTTGGCATTCGGCTGT
>NC_032009.1:25124690-25125185 GCF_001865875.1 Lupinus angustifolius
CAAAATTCCGTTAGTGTAGCAAGTATGATGAATCCTTTATTTGAGAGTCGGGGAGCGCAGTCCATCGACTCTACTACAGCAATCTTCAGAAGAGAAATTTCCACTCCGTGGTTGCGTTTTGGACAAAGTATAGCAATGTTGACCCCCTTATATATTTTTTGGTTTTTGTTTTTCTTTTTATTGAGACAAAGTGTAGACGTAAAAGTTATTTTATTGATAAAAATGATAAAGGGGAATCACATCAATCGATTTCCTCCTTCTTATTCCAAATATTTATTCTAAAAAAAACTAAAATTCTTCGGTCTTCTTCCTCCACCTCTTGAGCCTTCGAGCAATGGGGGCACAAGTGTCGAAAAATGTCTTCATAGCAGGGAGTATTTCTGTTTCTGGATACATGTGGACCTCATGGTTTGCAGACTCAAAAGTTACCAGCCAATCGTCTGCAAAGTCCCCAATCCCATCAATGATGTCCATACATCTTCTTTCCCACAACTC
>NC_032009.1:25125285-25126043 GCF_001865875.1 Lupinus angustifolius
TGTTGCTCTACCTCAGCTTTGAGTTCTTCTATGGCTGTACGATTCTCCTTACCTTCATTCCTTAAGTTAAAGATGGCGCGATCACGAGCCCTCAATCGTGCCTCAAGATCTTTGATCTCCCTTCCCTGTGATGAGTGCAACTTTGCATAGTCATTTTTTAGGCTGGTCATCTCTTCCTTCAAACCTGGGTTTACTTTGTTGAGCTTTTCTATCCGGAAACCATCTTTATCAAGCATGTTCCTTGATTCTTCTAGTTGACCCTCAAGGATTTTAACCCTCCGCTAAAGGTTGATTTCATTCTGGGACGGTCCCTCCATTTCCTTAGGCATGATGATCTGGATATTAGTTTTATTTGCCATCCTATTTTTTCTCCATAGTTTATACTCCTCCGTATAGAAAGCTTGATGCTCTCCTAATTCATTCTTTCCATAGAAGCGAATGTTGTGTAAAGCTCTTCTTTCTTCATTGAGAGCCTCATCAGAAGTATTTTGGTCTTTATATAGGAAAACAAATTCGTTGAGCTGTTGAGGAGTCACTGGATTCATCCCCCATTTTAGCTGACCAAGAACCAAAGCTGGATTGAAGGTGATGCGTCCTTTAGTACCCATTAGAACCAGATTCTGATACTCTCCGCAAGCATACATGACCTCCTCATGTCGATCATACAAGCAACATTTGACGCCAAAGTTCCTTGGGTTGATTTCTCTGAAAAGTTTAGACCACTCAGGCAGTGTGACATGTTTGACATTTGTATTATT
>NC_032009.1:25126143-25129549 GCF_001865875.1 Lupinus angustifolius
TCTGGTGCGGTGTGGTGTACCAAGACCGGGACGCGTTTCGTCCCGTGATTGGTGGACCTGGACGTGAAGGGGCCCAGTCCACGTGGCGCGCTATGAAGCGTTGGATGAGCGAGGGCGTAGGGTGCGTGGTGCGCGTGCCTGCACTAGATCCTATCCTCTCCTGGGGTAGTGATTCGGTGCGGTGAGGTGCACCAGGGGTGTGCCACGTTTCGCGCACGGATTGGTTGGCCTACCTGGTCAACCCAGATGAAAAAAAAGTCTGCAGATCCGACGGCCGTGGATCAAGGGCGCAAGGATGCACAATGAACCCACCCACAGAGGATTGGTTCTCGCAGAAATTATTTTTTCTCTCACAGAACGCGTTGGGCAGTGTTTTGGCAATGTTTCCAGTGTCTTTTCTTGCTCTCCCTAATCCTTTATTTATAGGAAAAAAATTCACACTAAAAGTGCCCAGAATCTACATAATTAATATTTTTGCAAATCAAATATTTCAATTAATAATTTTAATCCGCCTGATCTGATTCCTTTAAAAACTGATTTGAAATTTGAATTTCAAATCTGAAATTTGAATTTCAAATCCGAATTTTAAATTTTGAATTTTGAATTTTGAATTTTGAATTTTGAATTTTAAATTTTGAATTTTAAATTTTCGAATTTAGAAAAAATTGAACAAATTATTCTTTATTATTTCAAATTTAAAATCTTTTTTGTGAAAATCTTTTATTTATTTATTTTTCTATTTATTATATTTTTTTTGTTTTATCCGAAAATAAATATTTAGGAGAAAGATAATTATTATTATATATTTTTTTAGAACTACAAATTTTAATTTAGATAATTTAACATATGGGATTAAATTATTTGAATACTATTTATCTCAAATTTTTTGTTTGTTTTAATGGGGTTCCCATATCATATATGAGAAATGATTGTAGTATTTTTATGCGTTTGTCTAAATTTAGTTTCAAAAAATTATTTTTGACATCTTGTGCTATCAAAATTTCCTTCAATTGTAATATCAACGAGACATTACAAAAAATGTATCGACAAAAATGAGTGTTCACAACCGTAATAAAAAAAAACATGTCTTTTAAATATCCAGCACCTTGAACTTTCTAAACTTTTTAGGTCTTAACCAGCTGAAGCAGTTATATTTTTCTATTAGTCCTTGCATCAAAACCCTTATAGAGGGCTTATTTGTCAAACCATTATAAAAATATCTCAAAACGCCCCATTTATTTAGTTGAGTTGCTTACGAGTTTGTGTATTAGGGTTTCAAATCTGATCGTCCTTAGTTTATTATCGTGTGGAGTTCTTTGTGATTTAAGCTCCTTGAGGATTATCGGATATTCCATATTTGGGAGAGGAGGTACTCGTGCAGGCAAGTTTGATTACTCTATTTCCTTCTTCTATTATATTACATATTTTCGAATTCTAGCAGTCGAGGAATTGAATTGAAGGGTTTCAAATCATTCTTTAAATTGTATAGTTAGAATTGCAATTATTATTATTTTAAATTTCCTAGCGATTTCTATTGTTATTTCAATTAAATATTTGATTACTTTGGGATGTTAAAATCTAAATCATTGATGAAAATTTATTGGAAGAAATCATCTGTAAAAACTAGAGTATAGATGTGATCTAATGCTTATAGTCGAATTGTATAGAGATGTAATCTTATTGAAAATATTCATTTGTAAATTGAAAACTTTGTTATTATTGTACGAGTGATATGTGACCTACTTTGATTTTGAATATTTTTCCTGAAAGTAAAGTTAATTCAAACTCATTATACTTGCTCGAACCTCATACAATCACTACAGTGCGTACATAAATCATATGTAAAATCTAGAGTATATATGTAAACCAATGCTTATAGTCTAATTGTATAGAGATGTAATCGTATTGGAAATAATCATTTGTAAATTGAGACCTTTGTTATTGTTGTATGAGTGATGTGTGACCTTCATTTTGAATACTTTTCATGAAAGTAAAGTTAATTAAAACTCATTATACCTGCTCCAACCTCATACAATTACTATAGTGCATACAGAACGATATAATGGGCACTAGGGAATTGGACACCCATGGTGGAAAAGGTGGTGAGGATTAGAGTTGGGATGGGAGTTTTGGTTCTAGAACCCCCACATACATGGTACATGAAAGATGAGTAAGAATGCAACAAAGAAAATGGATAAAATATGGTAGAATATAAGGGGGTTTTCATATAGTGTATTACCAAATTGCTATCTTGATTTTATCTATCCATTTTCTCTAAAAGATCTCATGACCTATAATTGAATTGAGAATTGAATGATTTAGAATGATTGGTATTAATTACTAAACTTTTATCTATCCGTTAATATCAACATTGGATGAATAAATGACTTCAACTTTTACTCATTGTAAATGAATTTTTGGGAACTAAATTGAAGCATGTTATGGTATAAGTGGTTGGCAGAAATGTTCCTAATATTCCCTTTTAGTGATTAGAAATCATCAAGTAAAATCTAAAATCACCCTTTTCACTAAGTAGTTTTAAAGTTCATTGAGTTGAACAACTAATTTACTATCATCAATTGTTGAGAGGGCTTACTTATTCCCTCTCTGATTTCATGCTTTTACTTTGCATTTCAGCACAAGATATGGAGCAAGATTCAAGCTACAAAGTTGATACTCTTGTGAGTTTTTTCTATCTACCTTCTAGATTATTTCATTCCATTTATAAATATATACAACATAGACTCGTTTCACATTAAGTTATTTGTAAAACATGTTCTAATTAAAAATATTTATCATCTAACACATTTGTCATATTATTTGAGTTATTGTAGCCCAATATTTGCTTATTCTCTTAAAATACTTTCATGTACTGTTGATTAATGCTTGTGATTTTTTCAAATAATTACACAGGAAAAAAGTAGTGACATTGAAGACCGTATCAGTGAATTGCCTAATAGTATTATCTGTTACATCTTCACATTCTTAAATTTGAAAGAGGTCATAAGAACAAAAGCGTTGTCCGACACATGGAAAGACCGTTCTATGGATATGTCAATTCTCGTGTTTGATCCTACAGTAATCAATATAGATTTAGATGATGATGTATCCTTGGAGTCTATACCATTGCCTCAAAAATATCAATTTATCGAACGAGTTGATCAACTTTTGGAAATATTCACAATTAACCAGTCTGTGTCATTTACAATTTGGTTTCCAATGGGAAAGCAATTTACTTCTCATATTGATAAGTGGGTCAATCGTGCAATTGAGAAGGAATGTGAGAAACTTGATCTTGAGTTTAAGTTTGCAAGAATTGATGATGAACCCTACGATTTTCCTTTCCATATTCTACTCTCTAGTAAGAAATCTCATCTAAAATGTTTGTCCCTTTGTGAATGCCAGT
>NC_032009.1:25129649-25154123 GCF_001865875.1 Lupinus angustifolius
CAAAAAAACTTCACCATTTTAGGTTTCAAAGTGATACTTGTAACTGAATGAATAATCTTAGTTTACATCATACAAAATAAAAAATATAATACAAATAATAATATATAATTTTGATATAACTCATACAACTCAAAAACCAGAACAAAATTCTTAAAAACCCTGGACCGGAAACACCGGTCCAAGGCAAAGAAAAAAAAGAAAAAAAAAATATAGGAAGGGATCTCGTGCATGGGGTGCACGAGATTTGGAGAGAGAAAATCAAACTCGTGTACCCCATGCACGAGTTTGGTGGGGCAAACACTATTTCCCAGGAATCGTGTACCCTATACACGATTTTAATAAAAAGTATACTAGTTCCGTAATATTTTAAAAAGTTATACCAGAGTGGTAATAAGGCAGTCAAACTATACTAGAAATGTAACTTTTCCCACAACGGACACAAATGACGTGTACCACAATACAAACTATTTTTTTAGAATAAAAGTATAAAGCCATATTTTGAGAAAATGTATTGCTGGTACAAGACAGATTTGAGAGGCTATGCAATTTTGTTGCATTGTTTACCAAGATAGGCATAACTTCCTTATCCTATGATGACAATTTCCAACTTCAAACAATGAAAAAGGTAGTTACAATCTATTATTGACATGCCAGTAAATGTAATACATGTTTCTGTGGTTTATATTTTTAACTTCCACAACAACCAAACCCCATGAAATAAAATAAAAAATGTTCTATACCCTCTAACTTTAATTTCATTCATCATATTTTTCTCACCATTGCTTCTTTCTTTTTGCATTATTTAGCCTTTCCACAATGGGGAGCGTTAATTCGCAGTTAAATGCAGGCGAAGGAGTGGTTGTACCTGTGAAAAGCAACCCTCTCTTTCGGCGGTTTGAGGAGTTTAGGAAACGTAGGAATGGAAGTACCCTAAAATTAGAAGGCACCCTATCCCAGGATAGTCCTAAGAAAGAGGGTGGTAATTCTCAAACTACTCATGAAAATGAGACAGAAACACATGACATGGATAATAAGAAGGAGAAGGAACAAGTCAAAGAGGAAATAATGATAGTAAGGGTCATAAGCATAGAGAAATTTTCCAGAGTGGTTCCATTGTCTAATACTGAATGCAAATGTAAATGCAAAACCGATAAGGAGAAGGAGGAGAAAGAGATCAACACAGAACAGGATAATCAAGAAACAGTATTTCATGTTCATGCAGTTGCTGAGGTACATGAAGAGAACAACACTATAGAGAAGGATAAACAAGAAGTAGATGCAAAAAGTGATAATGAAAAAAGTGATGATGAAGATAATGACGACGATGACGAAAGAGATGATAATGGAAGGCTTGTATATCCTAGATCGCCAAGCTTCAGAATTTATTGCATTGAGACCGAAAGTAAAAAGGAGGAGGAAGAAAAAGAAAGTGAGTAGTGAAAAAGAAGCATCCTATCTTTTTATAAATAATATTTCACACACATATATTTGACAACTTAGGAAAAATAAAGTTATAGAGAAAGTTGTCCAACTTTAATATAGGAGTAACAATTTTATTGTATGCAAACTTAAACAGTTCCTGACAAAAAATGCAGGTAAGAATGAAAGCATTGGATGTAAGAATGAAAGCATTGTTGTTCAAAAGAAGTTGGCCAGTGCTGATAGTATTCATAGTGCTGCATCAAGGACCTCAAGAAACTCAAACGAGGTATGCTACTTATTAGCTACTCTTAGTATTGCATGATTTTATTATATTTATTTACATCATGGAAAAATTTACTTAAAAGTTGTAGCTACAGGTTTCTACCAAAATAAAAAAGTTTTAGCTAGAGTAAAATGGGATTAAATTAAATAACAGATAGTAACATCCCAAGAAGATATAGTAATAAAGACAGGAAACAATATCAATTATCTTGATTTTATTCGCTCTTATTATTAGGTGATTGAGAATGTTGAAATTGAATCAACTCAGAAGAGAAAAGGAGATAAGATGAAGAAATTTAGGGCTGTGAGGACTCTGATGAAGGTTAAGTCCTGCTACCACCCTATGTCTTCATGTACTGGCGACCACAGAAGCCGTCTACTTGTTGCAAAAACAAATTGATTATGACACTAGCTGTTAGAAACAGTTGACATAACCTAATTTCTTCTGCATTCTCATCTTCTCATACCCAGAAAAGTTGTGTATGTGGAGGTCCGTAGTTCATATCATGGAGACAATATTTTTACTTATGATGATAAGGATGTGTACATCTATCTTTCCCTTCATGTACAGGGTCGTACTTTATATATTTTCATATGTTAATCTATCTAACCTACTTTTAAGTCAAAACTAGAAGTTAAACACTTGTAAATACATGGCATTGCCTACAAATATTCAAATTATTGCTTGTACAGGTTGACTAAATTATCCGTGAGTTCATTGTTCCTTTTTCCCGTTCATCTACATAAAATCCATTATTACATAGATAGGAATAATAAGGTATAGTCTTTGTGTTAAAATATATGTTATTGGCTGCCCATTTTTCTAAAAGATTATAAAGCCATGTAGAAAAAACTAGTAGAAGAAAAGCAACGTGTAGTATAAACTATCTAAATATACTATATATTTGTAACATGTAGAAACATCTAGAAAACTATAATGTTAGAAAATTGAGATGAGATTGTGAAACTTAGGTTATAAATAGGGAGGAAGATCATTTGAAGAGAGGTAACTCAAAAAGCTCTCTATTCATCGAGTGTTTTATATTGCCATTATCTTTTAACAATTCTAAAGTTTTATTTTCATTCCTAAAATCTTCTCATTTCTCAAATACTATTAGTGGCATTAGAACTACGTTCGATCATACACTAGGCGTAAAATATTACTCTATTCATTTTTTAACTACCACTAAAAATCTCTATCCATACTAAACCATCTCTATACCTCTTGAGTTATAGCTAGCACTATTCAGTTATCATATAATCCTATCCCAATTTTCTCCGGAGAAAATAATGATTTTTGGAGCACAAAAATGATTACTTTCTTTTGGGCCCAAGCTTTATGAGACATTGTAGAAGAAGGATTCACTACTCTAGGGAATACTTCAACTCTTACAGTGGCTCAGAAAAAAGAGTTGAAGGAGAATGTGCAAAAAAATGCAAAGACATTATTTATTTTACAACAAGCCTTGGTAGAGACTATCTTTCCAAGAATAATAGGAGCTACAAGTGCCAAAGAAACATGAGATACACTAAAGGAGAAGTTTTATGGCAGTGACAGGATACACACTATTAAACTTCAAACTCTGTGTGAGTTTGAATTACTTAAGACGAGACAGTGTGAGATCATAAAAGACTATTATTCTAGAGTAAAAGAAATAGTCTATCAAATGAAAGCATGTGTGGGAAATATTCTTGACAAATGAATTATTGAAAAAATTCTAATTTCTTTTCCCCAAAAATATGACTCAATAGTTACTACAATTAAGCAAACCAAAGATCTGTCTACTTTATTAGTGATAGAACTAATAGGCTCTCTAGAAGCTTTTGAGTAAAGATTGAGTAGGCATGATGAGGGTTCATTAGAAAATGTCTTTCACTCAAAGCTTAGACTAAGGTCTCAGAATAAAGAATATGAAAAAAGAAATAATAATGATGTGGAACGTTCTAGAAATAAAGAGATTTCTAAAGAGTTCTCTAAAAGCAATTAGAACTATAAAGATTTCACTAGAAACAATCAAACCAAATATTCTCCATACGCCATCTACAAGAAGCCAGGCCATTCAAAAAAATATTGTCGATATCGAGGAAAGATAGAATGTTAATATTGCAAAAGATTTAGAACTCAGAGCAAAATTGTCACAACAAAAATAATTATCATGCTAATTTTAGTGAAGAGTGTCAACATCACCAACAACTATTCTATGCCAACCAATTCTCTAGCTATGACAAAGAGGAAAACTAGTACTTGGATAGTGGTTGTAGTAACCACATGACTAAGGATGAGAACATTTTCAGAGACATTGATGAGTCCGTCAGAATGCAAGTTCGATTGGGTAATGGCACCATAGTGAAGTCCAAAGGCAAGGGCACTGTCTGGTGGAGACATAGTCAGGTACACGACTTATCAAAGATGTCTTACTAGTTCCTAATCTTAAAGAAAATCTCTTGAATATTGGTCAAATGATAGAGAAAGGCTATTCTCTCCATTTTGAGGGAGACACATGCAATATATATGACAACAATAGAAAGCTTGAAATAACCCAAGTTAAAATGGAGAAAAGAAGTAGAAGTTTTCGACTAACTTGCAAAGACACTACTAATATTGCCATGAAGGTGCAAATTGATGAATCATGGTTATGGCATCAAAGATTTGGTCATCTTAACAATCAAGCCTTAAAGCTATTATATCATAATAGAATGATGAAAGATCTTCCATGCATCCAAGATAATAAAGGAGCATGTGAAGGATGTTTACTTGGGAAGCAACACATACTACCATTTTCAAGTGGGAAAACATGAAAGAAAAATGCGTGTTGGAGCTTATCCAAACCGGCGTTTATGGACCAATGAGGACGCCATCACTCATTAATAACATGTACTTCATCCTTTTCATTGATGACTTTTCTAGAATGACATGAGTCTACCTTATAAAAGAAAAATCATAAGTCTTAGGAGTATTTAAGAAGTTCAAGGCCTTTGCCGAGAAGAAAAGCGGGAAATATATAAAAGTACTCATAAATGATCGTGGCAAAGCGTACAACTCTCGCGATTTTGATAAATTTTGTGAGAATGAAGGCATAGAGCGTCAACTTACAGTCGCATACACTCCACAATAAAATTGGGTGTCTAAAAGGAAAAATTCCACAGTCATGGAGATGACTAGATCGATGCTCAAGGAGAAAGGTTTGCCAAACACCTTTTGTGCTGAAGCAGTTTAGCAGTTGTTTACATAATGAACAGATGTCCAACAAAGGCAGTCGAAGGTAAAACTCATATATAAGCATGGAGCAGTAGAAAGTCATAAGCTAAACGTCTAAGAGTCTTTAGATCCATTTGCTATATACATGTCCCAAAATAAAAGAGGCACAAACTAGAAGCCAAGATGATAAGAGGCATTTTCTTAGGATATAATACACAATCAAAAGGCTGTCGAATATACAACCTGGAAACGAAGAAACTAATCATCAATCGAGATATTGAAGTTGATGAAAGTGTCGTTTGCAACTGGAATGAAGGAAATATTGAGAGACACAACATCTCCATACGAACACAACAACCACACGTAGCAAGGGAAGTAGAAGAGGCAACAAAAGATCCAGGTATGCCAATTACACTCCCGCATGAACTATCTTCACCAGAATCTTCTCCGAGATGAGTAAGATCTTTGGTAGATATATGTGAGATCCAGGTATGCCAACTACATGCAACTTGACCATAGTTGAACCTAGAAGCTTTGAAGAAGCATTAAGGCAAGAAGTATGGGTTAAGGCAATGGAAGAAGAGATAAAGATGATCGATAAAAACAACACTTGGGAGCTAGTAGATTTTCCCAAAGATAAAGACATCATTAGAGTAAAATGAGTCTATAAAATGAAGCTCAATCCTGATGGCACTATATAGAAGCACAAGGAAAGACTAGCTAATGGATACTCTCGACAACCAGGAATTGACTATAATGAGACATTTGCACTAGTTGCTCGTCTAGACACAATAAGAGCCTTAATAGCTCTTGCAGAAGAAAGAGGATAGAACATTTACTAGCTAGATGTCAAGTCTGCATTCCTCAATGAAGTACTTTAAGAAGAGATCTATTTGGAGAAACCACAAGGGTTCATGAGCAAGGGCAACAAAAACAAAGTACTATGATTGAAAAAGTCTATATATGGCTTGAAGCAAGCTCCTCAAGCATGGTATAGTAGAATTGATCAATACTTCATCAATAAAGGATTCAGGAGGAGTAAGAGTGAACCTACACCATACATTAAGACCCAAGGTCAGCATGATACTTTAATAGTTTCCTTGTATATAGATGATCTTATATACACTAGAAACAATATAAAGATGATAATATAGTTCAAAGAAGACATGATGAAGACATTCAAGATGACAGACCTAGGCTTAATGCACTACTTCCTCGGAATTGAGGTAAATCAAAGAAAAGAAGGCATCTTCATCTCACAAAATAGATGCACAGAAGAACTAATAAAAAATTTCAAGATGTGTGAATGTAAACCAGTTGCTACTCCACTCGTGACTAATGAGAAACTACAAAAGGATGATGGATCTCCACAGACATATGCATCTCTATATAAGAGTTTAATCGGGAGTCTTCTATATCTCACTACCACAAGACCAGATATCATGTATGCTACAAGTCTTCTATCAAGATTCATGCAAAGCCAAAGTCAAATTCACTTTGGAGTTGGAAAAAGAATTCTTAGATACTTACAAGAAATAAAAGAGTTTCGATATATGGTATAAGTCCAACACCAACTCAACATTGCACGAATACACTAACAGTGATTGGCATGTTCGATAGATGACATGAAGAGCACATCAGGTTATGCCTTCTCACTTCGATCAGGAATATTTTCTTGGACATCTAAGAAGCAAGCAATCATTGCACAATCAACACCAGAAGTTGAGTACATAGCAGGTGCAGAGTCGACCAACCAAGCTATATGGCTTAGATGAATACTCAATGATATTGGAGATCAAAAGTTGGAGCCTATGACTATCTATTGTGACAACAAATTGGTGATAGCGATAACAAAGAATCCAATCCATCAAAACAGGACAAAGCATACCGACATTAAATATCATGCTGTCAAAGAAGCAAGTGAGAACAAAGAAATAATGTTCGAGTATTGCAAGACTAAAGATCAAATTGCAAACATATTCACCAAGGCATTACCAAGACTGAAGTTTGAGCAACTACAATCGTTACTAGAAGTCACAAAAATGTGCATCAATGTGTAGCATGAACTATCTAGAATATACTATATCTTGTAACATGTAGAAACATATAGAAAACTATAATGTTAGAAAATTGAGATGAGGTTGTCCAACTTAGGCTATAAATAGGGAGGAGGATCATTTGAAGAGAGGGAGGTTCCTATCCATCAAGTGTTTATACATTGTCAAATATATTATTTTCTAACAATTCTAAAGTTCTATTTTCATCCCTAAAATCTTCCCATTTCTCAAATACTATCACTTTGAATGGATGTTATCACTAAACTTTGCTACTAGTGAATAAGTATACTCTTTGATCATTTATTGAGTTTATTATATATAACTAATTGTATCTTCCTACTTTATGGTAAAAAACTAATCTATTTTAGAATGTATATTGTCTTTTCAAACAAATGTTGCTTCTAAAACTCGAACATTTGACCATTGTTCTAGTACAATATAAGGATCAAATAAGACCTTACATTTTACTGAATTATACATTTTAGATAGTGTTTGTACCCAGAAATCATATTTATCATCTATTAATATGTATCGAATGTCATGTCAACATGTTTGACAACTTCTAAATAGAATCATGAGTTTCAAACACCTCACGAAAAGCAACATTTCCTTGTTTTTGCCTTGAAAAGAAACACATTTTTCATTTTTCTATGTATGTACAAATATATTCTGGTAAGAGATTTACTTCGATGTATCCTTTGTATAGACTTTTTTCACACCATCAACCAAATAATAAAAAAGTGAACTTTTAGGAGAATCCTTCTCTAAGCTTCTGAATTGCAATGTACTTATTTCTTTCGGTGCTAACAACATTGATGCCCATATCTTTAAGATCATATAATATCATCATTAACAAAATATCATTATCAACCTCATGCACTTGAAAAACAGGAAAATAAAGACTTAGCCTCAACCCACTAAGTCAAACCCTAACCCCATCTTCACAATTCTCATTGTTGTTGTTCCAATCCATTATTGCGTCAGTATCACAGGACCCATTAGAATCTTGAAGGTCTGTTTGCGAGTTGAGTTTTGAAGGAAAAGAATAAAAAATAAAGTTTTATGGCTTGTTTGCGAGTTGGATTTCAGAAGGGGAAGAAAATAAATGGAAGACTTAAGAACCATGAAATACACTTGTGAGATGATTCTCAAGTCTTTAATTTCTCTTTCTTTCCCTCCAAACTTCAACTCACAAACAGACATTTAAGAGCCATGAAATATACTAGTAAGTCTTAAAATTATAAAATATATTAGTAAGATGACTCTGAGGGTTTTCATTTCCCTTCCTTCCCTCCAAAAATTAACTCACAATTATACCTTAAAAGAACGAGACCTTCCATGATTCTCCAATTGCAACCAGCTAGCATGGGAGAATGGACTTTGATAAGGTTGATAATAATAGCAAATAGACATAAAATCAGTGATTAGAAAAACAATAAACTAGATGATTAAACCCATGCTACTTAAGTCCTAAGTCAACACACAAAAAAAGGAGAGGAAAATCTGTCATTTTTGTTTGTATGACTTTAACCTGAGAATCTAAGATCTCTACAACTTCAAGTCATCTTTCATGAGTCATGACGCTAAAACAATGCAAAGTAGTAGACTAGGCCCACTACGCATCCCAATTTGTTGGACACTGAAAAGATAAACAATGAACTAATCTTCCACGATACCAAATGGTGCGGCCCAATTATGATTCCGCCACATATCTACGAGTTTACTTGTATAACCATATAAGTCTTGAAATGAAATTGCAATTCATTAGAAAGGCCCATTCCATTAATCAAGATATCTATCTTATGTTATTAAAGTTTATTTCAATTATTTTTTATATTCAAATTTTTGTTGTTGCAATCTGTGTTGTCATTCTTGTAAGAGAAAAAAAAATATATATTAACAATATGTGAATTTTTTATACTATCATTCGTTATTCATATTTAACCGTCATTAATTTTTAAAAATAAATAATACAAATAAATAATGTATTAATCATATTAAATATTCATACTAACGATGCATGAGGTACTCTTCCCAAAAACAATTTCTATAGTTTTCACTACTGATTTCAATAATTTAGTGTTTTTTACCAGCCACTTCTAAATCCACACTTCTGTATTCTAGTATTTGTTCTTAAATTTTATTCTTTTGGGGACCTTTGCTAGGAAGACAAGGGTAGTGGGTATTTAATATTTCTTTGTATGAAAAGTAGGATATAAAATGGACAAGACTTCAAGAGGAACAAGGAACAAAATAGATGAGAACATAAAACAAGTGGAAACACATATAGACTAAAGTTGCAACTCTAATGTTGGGACAACCCATGTCTTAGTTGCAAAGAGGTATGGGTACCTCCTCAGCCCCCCTATTATATTAAATCAATGTCAAATTTCTATTTCAATCATCTATTCCTCCCTTAGACAAAAGGGACAAAGCAATTCAATGGCTTAAGGGTCATGCCTATGTGGGACCAATTGTGGTCCACCTTATATACCATTGGCTCCTACCATATCCCCAAATTAAGACTCAACTGAAATTATTGTAAGATATATTTTTATCATTGAAAAGTACAAATTTTATACATTGTCATTATATATTCATTATTCATATTTTATTATGATTGACTCTTTAAAAAAAATTATATGAATGTGGATGATATATTCAGAATGTATAGATATTTATACTAACAACGTATACATATTACACTTATCTTTAAATATTGATATGGGACAAACAGTTTATTCTGAACGTGACATGTTGAGTCTTCTTATGAAGAGGTGTGAAAAATGAATAGGATAATATTCTGGCCTTATCCCCTCTCCAAAACAAAGACAATATATAAGACAACATGCCTAAGATTATACAAGAACGAGAATTGTTGCTTGTTATATTACTCAAAAATATTAAAAAATCCCCCTCCGGATAAAAGCATATTCATAAAGCTCCAAAAACCCCAATTAATGCAGCTTATGTCACTGTTGTTTTTTTAGCTTAAGCATACTTCAACCGGCCTTAGACACACACCCTTGATATGTTGATTTGTTTTATACATTTGCCATGTGAGACTACAATGATAAAGTTGTTTGCTTTCTCACATAGAAATTATGAGTCGAAGTACTTGAAGATAAGGTAACACATATATTTGCCATGCATGAAAAGTAGCTGCAATTAAGATACTATTAGTTTATTAAACTACATGTAGATGAGTGTGTTACCTTATGTACGAGTAGGGTATGAGAAAGATAGATGTGTCTTACCTTATCTTCAAGTACTAACTTTTTTTATTAGATATATCCCCAGGCTCCTTGTCATGCATTGCATGCTCTAATATGGT
The DNA here is from genome assembly GCF_001865875.1 of Lupinus angustifolius. Taxonomy (NCBI): domain Eukaryota; kingdom Viridiplantae; phylum Streptophyta; class Magnoliopsida; order Fabales; family Fabaceae; genus Lupinus; species Lupinus angustifolius. Next base: position 25,139,944 of record NC_032009.1, read on the forward strand.
ACTGTCCATTATGATTCAAATGCAGATTTAATTTGCCACTCTAAGTAGCAGACAAGGACATTGACACATGATTTCAGAAAATTGCTGAAAATATTACAAACAAGGATGGCATAGAGCCCCACAAGCATTCCATATTGATGATTAAAGCATAAGTGTATAAAGTAATAATGGTCAAATAGAGATTTGATGTCTCATATTTTTATACCTTGTTTGAGGGGCAGAGGGGCGATTGCCCCCAATTTTTTTTTTTTTAAATTAACATTTTTAAAGTAAAAAGTATTAATATATTTATTTTGTATAATTTATTAAAATATTTATTTTACCCTACAAGTGAGTGTTTAAACTAAAACCTAATTTATCAATTTTGGATAGCATGTATGGCTGATAAATAATTTCAATATTATATTCACGTTGTAATTCAAAGTCATACAACATTCTAGGCTTGTAGCAACATCAAATAAAAAACAACATTGCACATTTGAGAATGCGTTTTTCATTTGTTTTTGTTACCAAAATATATATTACATGATTCGCCTCATCACTCATGAATTCATATTGTGTTTGTAAGTTATTTTCATCAATGCATTCTTTATGTAATATTCTTATTTCCTCAATTGATAATTTAGTATTGCACTAACATTACTCCATATTGGGGTGTAGTTATAAACATTGTTGATATATTCTGAATTTTTATTATAGTATACATTGTTTCTATTGGGGATGCTTGAAAAATGTTATTGTATTAATCTCATATCGTCCAGAATTGGAATAGAGTTGACTAACCAATGTTATATATTGGACTCAAATCTCTTCTTATAATGTGCACCAGATATAAGCACCAAATAGAAACACCTCATAGGCAGATGGGCCCATGAGTGTGCTAGGGTTTGTAATTCTTATTCTCTAATAATATTTTGGTAGCCGTTCAACGCTCCCGGAGGTATAAACACAATTGGATGAACCTCGTTACCAAATTCTGTTATTTCTTCTCTTCTACTTATTTTATGCACTTTATTTGATTGCTTTTGGCCAACACTACGCAACGATCGCTTCCGCTGCACCAACAATTGGTATCAGAGCCAATTGGTAGATGACTCTTAACCCATACATCAGATAATGGCTGAAGAGGGTGAAGGCGTGATGGCTAGACAAGGTGCGTCAAAGGTACTGTGCAAGGATAAAGTAGATGAGTTGAAGGAGAAAGAAACATGGCGGAAATGTAGTGTGAGCGATACATGTGTTGATCCAGAATCCTAGAAGTTCGTGTACTGGATTAGGATCAAGGTGGAGATACTGACTCATGTGTTGAGTTTGACCTAGAGAAAGGTGTTAACATTCTCTCTATATCGTAATGGCGTGTCTAAGACGTCATAGTGAAGGATGTTAATTGTTAGCACAGAGGCGTTGTCTGACTTTGATGTAGGGTGCAACATGGACATTGACTTTGATGCAAGTTGTAACACGAGCATTGATAGAGATGCATGAGTGTGACATGCACATTGGCTTGGATGCAAGGATGTGACACATACATTAGTTAGCATTGATGCAAGATGTGTGCTGTGAGTATACTCCTTATGGTGAAGTATGATAGTTCTTTAGAACTAGGATTGTCAAAGTAGACAATGACAGTAGCGGTTGAGGCTTTCCAAGGAAGCTCTAAGGTTCAGTTTGACTGAGTATTGAAGAGGATGATTGTTGGTAAACTTTTGTATAGATATTCCAATATATCGAAAGACTTCCTAGGAATAGGTGGCTAGGCGGCATGTTCCATTTGATGGCGGTACAGGAAGTGCACTAGAAGTTTGGAGAGTTAAGCTCTTGGTAACATCATCAAGGATACTCATAAGATTTATGTTGTAGGGGAGTAGACTCTTATATGGAGGAGTTGTTAAAGAGAATTAGACATTAAGCAAGGTGGAATCATATATTCACTAAGGTATAGATTCTTGTGTAGATTTTCTAAGGAACCAGATATTCATCTATTTCAATCAAGGTGGAGATTGTTGGGATGCTTGAAATATGTTATTGTATTAGTCTCACATTGTCTAGTATTATAATAGGGTGGAGTAACCAATGTTATATATTGGACTCAAGTCTCTTGTTATAATATGCACTAGATATAAACACCAAATAGAAACACTCCATGGGCAGGCTCAGCACTCTCAGGGATGTAGGCACAATTGGCTGAACTTCGTTACCAAATCCTGTTGTTTCTTCTCTTCTATTTATTCTATGCACTTTATTTGATTGTTTGTGGTCAACAGTGCGCAACGATCGTTTTCGCTGCACCAATAGTTTCGATCATTAATCAAGATGAACTTCTTATTGGCAACATGGCGATTTATACTGAAAAGAAAATAACTGAAATTTTATATTTGATTTGATCATCGATGACTTTAAGCCTTTAAAAGATATGAAAGTGACACTAAATGAATGTATATTTTTCTTTAACATCTTTAATTTTCAATTAATGTTATTTAAATTTAAGAGTAAATATTTATTTTAGTCACTCATGTTTTTCGACTTTATCAATTTAGTTCCTAAAAAATTGGAGAAAAAAAACAAATTGTCCCCCAAAATTTCAAATGCGGATCAAATAATATTTGTATGGTCAAATTAGTTCGCGTTGTAAAATATGCCACAAAAGATTTATTTGACCAATAATTGAAACTTTTTAGGATTTAATTTTTTGATAAACCAAAATAAATATGTTGTATTGATAGACCACCTTTCAAATGAATATTTACTCTAAAACTAATATGTTGTTTTAAACTTTGAAACAATTATATGTATTTATGTTTTATTGTTTATCAAATAATTTTAATTATAAATTATAATTAAATACTATTATTTCTAAACTTCAAAATCCATGCCACTAGTCGGGATAACATATAAAACAATATATATATCCAGACTCACCATTGTCATTTATAAGTCTGCACCAAAAGAAAAGGGAACGGTGTTGTATATATTGAAAGCTTCATATATATATCGATGAATAAATTCAGAATCTTTCTTTCTTATTTCTCAAGCTAAGCTTTGTTAAAAAAATCCTAAGTAGTGTTTCTCTACCTTTTTTTATTTCACCATCTGAGGAATACACTTTTACATGTGTCAAGCTAGCTAATGCATGTTACTTTATGATAGTTGCATAATAATTCAGATGGGGTTTTGGAACTTTGGATGAGGACTTGTCATAACTTCTACACTCAGACAATTAATAGATCTGCATCTGCAAAATGTTAATTAACTCCATCAGTTGTAACATTAGTTTGATTGGTAGACAAATTTCAGTTTTGTTTGATAGCCAAACTATAATTGTTTCTGTCACATATGATAAAAGACTAAAAGGTTCTATTTGAAGCAATTTTCTTTCAATTTTCTACACTTTTAGCAGCAGACAGACATGTTGCAACTTATGTACCTGTATTGTATAATAAAAGACTGGTAAGTCTTTCACAGGATTGATAGGATTTGTTTGAGAGTTGAGTTTTGGAGAGGAACGAAAGAGAAAAAAAAAGCCTTCAAAGACATTTATAAGTGTATTTCATAACTTTGGAGTATTATTTTTTCCTTCATTCCTCTCCAAAACTTAACTCAAATATACATAAGGATCTAAACATTACTTATACTCAATTTCAACAATGAATGAGCAATGATCCATATGTTCCAATGGTGGCTTAGTTGGATAAAAATAAAATATCCAGGAACCAAGAAGTTTTATTATATATTAACCAGAGACAATATCAGTACTGCATTGCTTGTCAGTTAATGGATAAAGACCCTACTTCATATGTTAACTATTAAAATATTATAATGATGTGGGATCCTTCAATTGCAGGTGCATGTGTTGGTGAGCAACAAATATGTTCAGCATTAATTGCTTTGGCTACTGAAAACTGCATTTTACTAAAACAATTGGCAGCACCTTGTCTTCTCCAATTGTTTTCTTGCTCATGAGCTTTTCTTAAGTTTGAATCAACACCTGACCATGGAACAGTTTCTATTGTCCAAATCCAGCATTCATTGGTCATGATTTCATTCATAAAGATTCGACAAAGTTTTATGTTAACTACTGGCTACATGATGCAACCTTCACATTTTATTCATGTTAGAACCGACTGTATATAGTATTAACCAAACATTGGCCATGATTTGAAATAAAATAAATAATAATATTGTGACTCATCAACCATTTCTGTTCCTCACCTTTAATAACTTTAGGCATGTATAGCATAAATGCTTCAGAATGGTTATGATGTGTATCTTATCAGATATTTCAATACTTTTGTCTATATATTTCTCAATTACTCTTCCTTATTAATATATTCATGCCGTGTATTATCTGTATATATACTTAGCTTTAAGCCTAATGTGTGTACCAAATACTGAAATATTTTGCAAAGTAGCAATGATGATTATTAAGGAGGACTCTAGATGTATCTGATTGTAGAGCATGCATGTGTACTATACCCCTCAGAAAGATATAGTACTACACATGCTTAAACTAGGATTTAATTTAAATTTATTTTTGCTCTTTTCATCTCAAAACTAACCCATTTATACAAGACATCAAAACCCATTCTCTATTAGAAAGGAAACATAGAAGAGTGATGGTGCATATGATTGGTGTGGACATTGCAACATGTGGGTCGACAGATAAAAAACAGGTTGAACACAAGATCCACATGGATTGTCTATTTCCATAAGTGCAAAGCTTAAGGGTGGAAAATATACTTTTTAGGTTCTTCTCATTGGGGATGAAATTATCTCTTTCTCTCTATTCAATATTCTTTCATTTATTTTGTCTTTTCAAACCATATGTGAAAAGCTACTTTTCACGTTGAATGTATCCATACTGTTTGAGAATGAGCATATGTTTTTCACATAAGTACTGGTTGTTTTGCCAGCCCCCGGCTGCCACTTGCCACAACAAAAGGGTGATTTAGTGCACCTGCACCTACTTAATTAGTGGGATTTGAGGAAAGTAAATGTAGGTAACTTTACCCCTAAAGGAAGAAACTGTTTTCAAGATTTGAAAATCAGTCATATCCTTCTAAAGACATTATTATAAAGAACTTGTGTTAACCAAATCCCAAAAGTAGAGTAACACTAGTAATTTAAGAAAGTTCCAAAAGTAATCCAATATTTCACCCTCTTTGTTTTAAATTCAACTTCCAAATCAACATCAATAGATGGCGTATATAAACACAAATATATGACTAGTAAGAAGATTTTCAGTAAATTCATAAGTTGCACACCTACCTTGTTTTTCCTCCGTTTGGAAATCCTCTTTTTTTAATAGTGGTCTCTCAAGAATCATGAGTAATATTGATAAAGTTAACCATTATAGTTGTATTCCCGCATCTTAATTCATGTAGTGGTTTACTCATGATTTCAGCTTATTTGTAGTAGGTGCTGGACTACTCGGTTTGTTGGCATGTTCTTTCAAGGAAATCATATCAACCAACTCATACACAATTAGCATCAGCAAAATCACAACTAGAAATTTTAGCATAATAAAGAATAGGAATTTTTCAACTAATATGAGTCAATCATATATTATAAGAAAGTTCCCAAAATCTTCATTTGTCAAAGGTATATGTCATTATTACTTGACCCATTTATCTATTGTCCATGCCAAACTTTGGTGGTTTGGCACACAGTTTAGTAAGTGTATCCACACACACAAATATAACTCCCCCTTACAGAATTTTTTTTACGGGAGTTTATTTTATTTCTTTAGTATTTTATTGTGTGAAGTGAACTAATCAATAACCATTTTTAATGGAGGTAGGTAGTTACTCATGCAAGAATTTTATTTACATAAAAGTCACAACTTTGGTTATGAGAAGTCTCATGAAGTGCGAAATCTGATTTTGATTAAACTTGCTTGAATGCATATATAGTGCTTTGCAGCTTATAAATAGTTTGATGTATAAAATTATAAATCAAGAATAATACAACATGTGGGTATAATATAATATTAACACATTTCTTGAGAAGAACATAAATGACGAATCTTGTATTTTTAAAAGAAAGGTGATAGTATTGTACACGTAACATTAAACATTATTGATGGATAAGGCCCAGGATTTGTCCAATGTAGAAAAACCAAATGCATCAACCCCTTAAATAATGGTAATAAATTCAAAGTACGATAATAAAGCCAAAACTCTGAAGATTCTGCAGATATACATGAATTTAACTGCACCAACAAATGCATGGCATGTCATATCAAAGAACATGATCAGTAGCATCAACTTTTCATTTCTCACTAACGGTGAAATTAACTTCTCCCAACAGAAATAACTGTCACCACAAGAATCCATTTCGTTTTAAATAATTTACATGCATAAATTTCAATGTCTCATGTCTCTAGGAATTTGTGCATAATAAGACTTAGGAGTGTCAAATTTTATACAGGAACAGAACAAAAACATATCTAGAAAAAGATATGGTCTTCTTTGGTCGGCATTTTCTGTCCTTGAGGGTTTTTCATCCATTAATATTGGTGCACTTTATTCATCATGTTCAAAGGTCACTATAATCTGATGACTAGGAAATGAGCCAATGTGATTGGTCTTGTGCTACCAATTTCCAGGGTTCTAGTACTTCTTTGGAATTTCCCTACCTAGTTGAAAAGATAAATCCTAGAAAACAAATACTGTAAAAGGGTCAGTACTTAACAAGATTTTATAATAAAAAAATATTGCTTCACACCCCTCAAATGTAAAAGTAACTGAAAAAAATCTTGTACAGGAAAACAAATAAAATACTTTTATGCCTTCAAAATAATTGAAATAGGAGTTTAGTTGTTTTTTCCTACTTGTTTTGATTGTACCTATTAGGCTCGTGTATTTGTAAGCCTTACTCAGAAGAAATTATTGCATGTTACTAGAACAATGGATCAAAATTATTGATAACATTTTTTTTATAAGTAATTGCTGATAACATATTAAAAATTAGATATACGAATTTATTGGAAATTCACGATTGATTTAGATATGTATGAAACTATTGATCTTGAAGATAGATGCAGTAATTTATGGATGCCTAGGAAGAGAATGTGAATATATGTATAGTAAATATGAGATGATAAAAAGTATATGTAAATACAGTAACACGTGAGTATTGATTATTAAAAATTGTACTTATGATAAATATAATATAAAGTTTTACTACGAAAGCATGATTAGGAGCTTACAACATGTTTGTAGCATAGTAAGAGTGTTCTGTGAACTTGATATTAATTTAAGGAACATGAGTCATTGCCGAATCCATATGGATTAAGAAACTTTTGTCGTTGGTCTTCCACGTCCCAGAATTGACCTCCACTATACTGAAAATGATGTTTTTGTCAGAATAAGGAAACCAAGAAAAAGCCATTTTCTCTCTTACTTTTTTGTAACTATAAATTATTAATTGGTCATTTTTGTTTATACCTCAGAGAAGAAAGTTGACCTTTGCCCTTGAAGAAAAGCATAATCTAAAAGATATTCATTAGCAGCAAGGAAACCTGTGTTGTTGTTGGTGGCTATGGTGGTTGTATCAGCAAAATGTGATGACTGGTTCAAACTGCATTGTGGTATAGATGATAGTGGTGGGGTTGGTGATACTATGCTATTTAATTTCTGAAAATTGAGACAAAGTTTCATTATTAGATATATCTTAGTTATGTCATCATAAATTAAAAAGCATACTATAAAATAAATTTGTATATAAACGGAGTAAATAATAGTGGATGGTGATCTTAGATTAGCAAATAATTAAAAGTTGGTACACCTTATTAATTTATGTACATAATATACAAACTATTCTATAGGAACTTTTTTTCCCTAGCAGTTCAATTTTCTCACCTCAGGTAGAACCATTGGGGTATCTAGGTCTAGGTCTATAGCCAAGTTAAAGAACATGGGATTCACAGAAGCAAGCTTCATTGACAAGAACTGCACAAGATAGAGAGACAATATAAGTAGTTTTTTTGTTTGATTTTGAAAAGTACTAGTTTGTTAAATAGTTTGAAGGTTACACATATATAGTTGTAGGTAATGAACAAAATGTTTATAAAATACAATTATTAAAAAAATGTAATCAACAAGGTGAAATAACTAGGAAAAAACACAAGTATATATTTGGTGTGGTACCTCCACTTGATTCTGTAGGGACTGAACATAATTGATTATTTCATCCAACATAAGGGCCTTTCCAGTTACCTATTTATAATTAGCAAATCAAATGGTGTAGCTGTCAGAAGATCTGATTTAAACATATAACTGTCTCCACCAAATATTAAAATCAAGATTATTATTAGATTATGAAATAAACTTCACCTTATCACAACCTGGCACAAGTTTCTGTAACATGTTCATCCTTTCACTTATTTTCTCCCTTCTCACCTGAAATCCATTTTTACAACATTCACAATGAGATCACATTAACATTAAGGGAATTTTAGGAATTTCAATATCTAAAATAAGCATATGAGTATGCATACTCTCGAGTACCAGAGAAATAAGTATTATAAAAAAAAATATGAGAAAACATTTTTATCCTATTATATAAATAAAACAACATTTTTATTATTGAAAATAAAATGTGAAATAACTAGATGATCCCTATTCCTAACATATCTATATCAATGGGGCCCAAAAATAATTTGTAGTTGTTGAAGAGTGTTGTAAATTTCTACCCTTTCGGCAAGGCTGTGGCTATCTGTTGCTTGACCCCTTCTTGCTCTGACGTGGATATAGCCTTTTGGAGGCTCTTCTGGACCTTCTTTCTCAACCTTCTTCTCTTTTTTTGGCTTGTCTTCTTCTTTCACCTCATCATCGTTCTTCTTTTGCTTCTTGTTTCTCCCTTCTCTTGAGTCCTATCATGATTTATAAAATCACCACTAAGTAATTAAACTAACAGCATAAACCAAATTTTTGTCATCATATATATGTGTAGTATAGTAAAATATTAAAAATGGATAAGGATAAAGTTTCTTGAACATCATAATAGTAACATTGTTTTTAATGTATTTTCTGAGATATAGATACAAAATAAGTGCAAATTAAAAAAAAACATAAGATATTGTTAACTAGTGCTCTAAGGATATTAGTTAAGACATCAAAATATGGAAAGCTTCTTTGAAAATCACACCTTTTTAAAGTATTGACACTAGTGTATGTCCTAAGACACTAGGTCACTAGTTAACATTTCTTAGTGTAAAATATGATTTGCAACTATGCTAAAAAACTAGTACATAATAAACAAATCATGTAAGAAGAGTTAGATCAAAATCCTTTACAGCTCAAGTATACCTTAGACTGAGAAACACTCAAGGGAGACCCATTTCTAATTCTCCTCTTCTTCTCCATAGGAGCCACTTTCTGATTAACCTGCTCACCGTTTTCAACCTTATCCACAACCATGGAGCACTGAGGACTACAGTTATCTTTTATAACAAAAGAAGGCTCAGTGTCACTGATGCTAACCTTGGAGCTATGATCAACACAACTAGTTTCTTGATTTGCTTGAAGAAGATGAGATTGATAAGAAGGAAGTGTAGTGTTTATATGGGCATGTTTCTGATGAGTCAAAGAAGACATGATGATAGGAGTGTTGGGAATGAATGCAGGGTCAACAAGAAAGGGATGGTATTGGTAAGAAAAAGCTGCCATTTGAATTGAGAGGGTGTGGTGAGTTTTTTGAAAATGAAAGAAGTTATCAATTAAGAAAGTGATGGAAGAAAGAAAGGCAAAGACAGATTCTGGTTTCTGCTTCTTCTGCTGCTGATACTCAAAGGCAAGCCAGATGTGGCAGTGTGAAGACTCAGCAAAAGTTGTTCTGTCACAAAACTCTGAAACCAGACCTATATATAAGACTTACATTACATTATTTAAACTTTCTTTATATCTATTTTATATATCATATTATTAAAATTATTGAGAATAAAAATATATATCTTGATATTATAAGAGTTTTATACTTTTGTTTTGTACATCTCTATTTAATTTGAGTGTTATATTTATATAATATGAGTGTGTAAAAATATATAGCAATTATTTGCATACATTTTTTAATTTTATCACAACTTTTATTTTTATAAATAGGAGTATACTTTGTTCTAAAAAAAATTAAAATTGTATGTAGAATTGTCTAGATTAATGTGCGCAGGTTGGTTCAATTATATTTTTTATTAATTCAATTAATATATATACACATGTGTGTCGACTTCGTTGATTATATATTAATATATCTATAAAAGATCTTTGAAGTTTGAAATGTAAAATATGCATCAATAAATTTTCTCACCTAAAGTTGTTGGAAAAGAGCTTGTTTATATTCAAGTTAAATATTTTATGCAAAAAGATCTTTCACGTGAAATGCTAAAATATTTTATTTATTAACCCTTTGCCATGTATAGACAATACATTTGACTCACAATATTCATATTAAAAAAATTTAATGTGGCTTGTGACCTTTGAAGCACTAACTATAACACAAATATCAAACACTTGGGGAATAAGTGATTCCAAATTGAATAAAGAAAGTGGTGATTTTGAACCAAATCAAAAAATATGGTTAAGCTCAATTTCATAATTTAATTCAATTTGCTTCCTATGGAAATGTTTATGTAGGGTTCAAAGTTTCAAGTTCTGTAACTGTATAAACTGTACAACATAGTGTATAAAAGTCTTAAAAAATCCTTACCTTTTCTATACACTAAGTCTCACTTGTTAATTTCTATTTCCCACAATTGAAAATCACACAACAAACATCTTATTTTGAGAGTCTTTAGACACATAATTGAAAAGAGGAAGTCTAATGTCTTAGTTAGAGGAAGATATCCTTGTTTATCCACATAGATAGAAACAAAAAAAATGAGAAAAAATATATATGCAATCAGATCGTAAGAGTTTTATATATTATTATTGTTCATCCATCATTTATATTATATTAAAAAAATATATTTTCTTCCTCTCAATCACTAATCATAATAGCCCTAAGCTTCAACTTTGTTCTCCTCCTTCCCCTTCGAGTCTCAGATCCATCACCGTGGAGACTTGCACTAATTGTCATTGCCTATCATATCACAATGGTGATTTCACTCTACAATTGTTCCACGATACAAAAGAATTGTTGGAACTTGGTTTGTTGAAAGTTATTAGTGTAAATTTTTTGCTGTGAAATCTAAAAAACTCACAAGTTCCACATAGAAGAGTTTTAAAAAAAAATTAAGATTTAATATGTATACATTGACAGTGTAAGTGTTTTTACATAATCAGTAAATCATCCACCATTGATTTATTAACCACTATTGACTCTAAAACAAAAGTAATACAAATCAATGGTGGATGATGTGCTGACAGTGTAAAAAATCTTACACTCTCACTACACAAATTTTAAACTCAAAAGAAAAACTCTCAACTCTCACATTCGAGAGATGAGAAACTTGAAAAAAAATTTCATGTTATAAATAAAGGTCTTCTCCATTCATTATAACTCGCTACAAGTTGAATGTGCTTTCATTCAACTTTTTTTTTCTCCCTCATATTTTTCGTCGATACATTTCCGGCAAACTTCTCCCCATTTTTTATGTGGCACTAAGAAATGGTACATGCAGGCAAATTGTGGGAAGTTCGAGAACTGACACTGAAAGTTAGTATTGTAGGAAAAGAATTGACACATGTAGTCAAATTGTGAGCATTTAGAGAACTGACACTGGTAGTCAGTATCGTGGAAAAAGAATTGGCACGGGTAATCATATTGTGGGTATTTCAAGAATTGACATTGGTAGTCATATTGTGGGTGTATTTGAGATCGACTTTTTCAACGTAATAAGAATTCGATAACAGAGATATGAGTTGTTTTATCCTAGGGACGACATGGTTGATAGTCTGCTCGCACATTTTGGGCAGTGTCACGAAAAGTCTTATAGAAAGCAACATGGTCGTGACTCAGCTAATAAGTATTATTTCGTGTCATTTAGAATTGTTGCAAGTTACGGTAACAACAATTTTAAGACGTTTCTACTACAATGACATTCGTAGATAATATTACTAGACCGAACAAGTTTGACCTGAACAAAACATTTCAGTTTGCTAGGATAAATTTCAAACAGTGGCATCATAATATGAAATTTTTCCTCCCTATGGGAAAGGCTGTCCACGTTCTGAAAACCGATATCTCAGTGGTGCCAGAAAAAACTAAAAAAAAGGAAATAGATAAATGGGCTATTGAAATAGCTCTCTAGAATGAAAGTAATTACTTGTGTAATAATTTCATTTTGAATGGATTGTTTGATAATCTTTATGATTACTACAGCTCATACAAGTCTGTCAAATTAATTTGGTATGCACTTGAAAAAAATATGGTACTGAGGAAGTTGAGACTAAAAAGTATGTTGTTAGTCGTTACCTCAAATATCATATGACTTATGATAAATATGTACAGTCTCAGTCTAATGAGATACATAGAATTGCTCATGAAATCATTTCTGATGGTATGCCCATAGAGAGTTAAACTTGTAACACCGCGAATCTTATGATTTTGATTTATAAGATTTTATTAATATTTTTATTAATTATATTTTCGAAAATGAATTTCTGGGAATTTTCGGTAAAGAATTAGACGAAACTCTAGTTAAGTTTTAGTCTTGTAATTCTACTTCCAACTTTGTGGTAAACTTTCATGATTTTCGGAGACAGTCGGTTTTGGATCGCTGTCGGGGTCGAATCTCACCCGGTACGGCTAAAAAAAGTGGTTTTTGCGTTCCGTAACTCGGAGTCGAATTCCGATTGCATCATTGGCTTCGTAATCACATTTCGAGTCCAGATAGACCCTGAGTTACTCTATAACTATTTTCTAGAATATTTTCACTCGGAATGCCGAAATTCGAAGTTCCAACCGTAAAGTAAAATCGGGCGATCATTTTTGGCTACTCGAATATTAGCCGACAATACTCGAGCATGGTTTTAATCGCACGCGTTTCGTCGAAGTCATTGCATCGCATGAGTCACTTCACAAAATCTAACCACTAAATCTTATAGATTTGCCTTGATTTACTACCACCAAATCCCCTAAATCACTCACTTAACCCATGATTCACTCACCTTCTTGGATTTTCTAGATTGCCTTCGGAAATGGGTTTATAAATCAGATTTCTCCCACCCCACAATTCTATAAATACCCATGTATCTTCATGCATTAACACTTTGCAAAAAGCTTGGCATTTTGAAGATTTGAGAGTAAGTTACTCTCATCATCTTTTCTTCTTCATTTTCTTCTTCTTTCAATCCTTGATCTCTCAACATTCAACCAATGGATGATTCAACCAATGGATGTTGATGATATTGAACTATGTTGTTCATGAGTATGTCAATAACATATTCAACCGTTGAAATTTTGTAAAACACTTTCTAACTCATTTTGGAAGCAAAACCGAAAATGAGTGTTCTTGAACTCATGAAAAATGTGTTTTGAAACTATGAACAAGTTGTTTTCAAGAAGTTATTACATTGTTTTAATATATGAATTTTTACTTGTTTAAGCCTTTAACCATGGCTTTGGACAAGTTAGAAAATGGATGGATGAAAGAATTTTAAGTATTTTAATAAGTAATGAGTTTTGAAATATTGGAAAACTAACAAGTTTGTATTATGGTAGTTACGAAGATATCTGGCATTTGAACCTTGCAACCTAACCGAACCATAGTGATTTCGTAAAGCACGCTTCATTAAGGTGAGAGAGAAGACATCGTAACGTAGTGGTGTCCGAATATGACACCCGGATCTCCTAAACCATCTCAAAGGTTTTGGAGTTAACTTGGATTTTAAGAAACCCAAGATGTTTATGTTTGAATGCTTTTGAATATATATGATTGTTGATGAAATGTGTTGAATATTGTATATGAATGTTGTTGGGAACTTTTCTGTGTGCAGGTGTTTGAAAAACCATGTTTAAATGTGTTTCGGTTGTCGAAAAGGACAAAATTGGTATTCTGTCCAAGTCCCTGTCGCTTGGGCGAGCACAGTCTCTCTTGGGCAAGGACTGGGCGAGGGGAGGTTTTGGTTCTGTGATTCTCTCGCCTGGGCGACAGAATCTCACTTGGGCGAGTAAGCCTCGCCTGGGCGAGTAAGGGCCTCGTTTGGGCGAGAACGCCCAGGATTTTAATGAGCCCCTGGAACTCT
>NC_032009.1:25154223-25182993 GCF_001865875.1 Lupinus angustifolius
GCCTCGCTTGGGCGAGGAAGGCTTAAGTTTAATTGAGATTTAAAGATGAATTGTCGCTTGGGCGACTTGTCCTCGCTTGAGCGAGAGATGCCCAGTTTTAAAATGGTATCGTTGAATTTTTGCTTGAGCGAAGGGTCCTCACTTAGGCGAGAGACAGTAATTGTGTTTGACTATTTGGATTGATTGGTTGAGTATGTAATAACCCTAGTAGGGGTATGTGATATAAACTACTTTAGTAAAACATCGTAATTGAATTAAAAGGTAAATTATTCAAGGTGTTGGAATTAAATAGTCAAACTCGGTAAATAATTTTAAAGAAAGTAATCCGAGAAGGATGTATGATTTAGGGCAATGCCCAGAAAAGGATACGTGATACCACGGAGCGAGATCGTCTGACCATAAGTGGCTTGGTCTGGGACCGTCCAGGGTGATTCAGCGATGGTCGTAGTGGTAGGGACGTTACCCTTTTGGTTATGATGTGATTTAGGGCGCTGCCCAGAAAGGAACCCAGGATACCACGTAGCGAGATCGGCTGACCGTAAGAGGCTTGGTCTGGGACCGTCCAGGGTATGCAGCGATGGTCGTAGTGGTGGGATGTATTTCCTTTATATTACGTGTTAACGTAAGATCGGGACCCTAGTGGGCCGAGCATGGTAAAGAATGATTAAAAGATTTAATCATCTAACTGCGGTTAGTGTTCATATGCATATGGTTAATAATGGAGTAGTGGAGAGGAAATTGACGGGATGCGTTAGAGCACCGTGATGTTGAGAGGGACGGCGTTGTTGGACGGTGATTCATCAACAATGTATTGAGGTAGAGTCTAGGTGAGGTGAGTCCCTTGTATTCTTGGGAGAGGACATCTTGTTGGATCGGACAGTTCTCCGAAATTCGAATGATGATCCCTCTTCCCGACACCCATATTGACGCTTCCTTCACTTTGCCGCCAAAGAGGCTGATGTCCCCAGAGGTTGGACTTCGATACTCGCCAGTCAGGAGTGATGGCGCTGGTCCCTCCCACGGTTATAGGACGTGGCAAGATTGTTTGGATGATCCGTCATCCAATACACCCAAGTGGAGCAGTGGTCTTGGGGGAGGTCCTTGCAAGAAGGCTCCGGTTTTGAGAATGCCATCCCCTCCGAATTATACCGTTGGGTTATGGCATAATGAAGTGGAGGAAGAGGAGGAGGAGGACGAGGTCGTTGAGCTCGTAAATGTAGAGAGCTCGGTGGAGGTGATCAACCTCGTGTCTAACTCGGAAGAGGAGGAGGTCCCGAGTGAAGGGTCCAACGCTCATGGAATCTTTTGAGTCAGCTTGTGGGCCAGTCGATGTCCCCTTTTTGTTTTTTGGTGGGGGCTGCGTTTTCTTTGGATTTTGTATATGTTAGTGGCGATGTAGTTTCCGCCTTTACTAACCTAGTCCGTATGAACAGACTATGACTTAACCCATTATATATATCTATAAAGATGTATATTCAAGAAATGTTGTATCATTTCAGTTACCGTTAGGTAACCGGTTTTGATTTCCGCGTTATATGTTACTTAAAGTGATATCCCGGAAAAGAAAGATTTTTAAAAGGAAACAATTTTATGTCACCAATTCAAAAGAAAAAAATTTACTCACTTTTCCGCATAATAGATGAAGAGTATTTTTCAGGGCGTTACAACATGGTATCAGAGCAGCTCTTTCCTAATCGGCCTTGGGCATGGCCTTACATGCTTTCTTGTGTGACTTTGTTTGTTAGTTGCTTGTCTGATTGATTGATTGTGTGATTTGTTTGATCGGAGTATGACCATGGGATAAGTTTGGTGAGGAAGAGTATCTCACCTAGTCTAACGGTCACAGATTCAGATGGCTGGAAGAGGAACCGCTAACCTAGATTTCATAACGGCGATGACCACAGCTAATAGATGCAGACTCTATGAAGAGAGCGTCGAGGTGAGGAATGCGACACTGGAGAGTGTCGTACAACCTCCAAGTTCCTACGGTCCTCAGATGAACTCTGAACAAGGGTTTGGAAGGGGAAGATCCTTCAACCGCAACCAAAAATCTTACGCTTCATCCTCTAGGAGTCAACCGAGTAATATCAAGCCTTACAACAATAGGGACTTCCAACAAGGGAACAACAATAACAACCCCACACACCCCTGGTGTTCAAAGTGCAACAAAAGGCACTATGGTTTCAAGTGCACAATGTGCTTTCACTGTAACCAACCGGGTCATATCAGGTCGATTTGCCCACAGCGGATAAAGGAAGAAGTGAACACGGTACAAACGGCAAGACCAAAGGCCAATGGCAAGGTATTCACCATGAACGCAGCTGAGATTGAGGCGAGTGAGGACCTCATATAAGGTACAGATTGTACGAATGATATTTCTTTATCTGTGCTGTTCGATTTGGGTGGGACCCATTCGTTCTATCCGTGGATGTTGTCAACCATTTAGCTTTGTCTATAGGAATGGACTGTTTATCTAGGAACCATACGATATTGAGCTGCTTTAATAAGACAGTAGAGTTTAGTGACCCTAAAAAATCCCTTGAAACCGATTAGATCTAGTTGAAGAATAATCTAAATTTTAAGACTATGCCGGAGAGAATTGGTGTTCGAAGTTCGAAAACCCTCCGAGGAAAGGAGATTACCTTGGTTAAGGTTATTTAGAGTCAAGCGAATGGCGAAGATGCGACTTGGGAGGTCGAAGATGCGATGAGAGAATCCTATCCCCATCAGTGACCCTAAAAAATCCCTTGAAACCGATTAGATCTAGTTGAAGAATAATCTAAATTTTAAGACTATGCCGGAGAGAATTGGTGTTCGAAGTTCGAAAACCCTCCGAGGAAAGGAGATTACCTTGGTTAAGGTTATTTAGAGTCAAGCGAATGGCGAAGATGCGACTTGGGAAGTCGAGGATGCGATGAGAGAATCCTATCCCCATCTGTTTGAGTGAGAGGTATGCTCTATAGGACGAAAATATTTTAAGGGAGGAGGATTGTAACACCGCGAATTTTATGATTTTGAATTATAAGATTTTATTAATATTTTTATTAATTATATTTTTTTAAATGAATTTCTGGGAATTTTCGGTAAAGAATTAGATGAAACTCTAGTTGAGTTTTTGTCTTGTAATTCTATTTCCAACTTGGTGGTAAAATTTCATGATTTTCGGAGGCAGTCGATTTCGGACCGCTGTCGGGGCCGAATCTCACCCGCTACGGCTAAAAAAAAGTGGTTTTTAAGTTCCGTAACTCGGAATCGAATTCCGATCACGTCATTGGCTTCGTAATCACATTTCGAGTCAAGATAGACCCTGATCTGGTCTATAACTATTTTCTAGAATATTTTCACTCGAAATGCCGAAATTCGAATGATGATCCCTCATCCCGACACCCATATTGACGCTTCCTTCACTTTGCCGCCAAAGAGGCTGATGTCTCCAGAGGTTGGATATCGATACTCGCCAGTCAGGAGTGATGGCGTTGTTCCCTCCCACGGTTATAGGACGTGGCAAGATTGTTTGGATGATCCGTCATCCAATACAGCCAAGAGGAGCAGTGGTCTTGGGGGAGGTCCTTGTAAGAAGGCTCCGATTTTGAGAATGTCATCCCCTCCGAATTATGCCGTTGGGTTATGGCAGAATGAAGTGGAGGAGGAGGAGGACGAGGTCGTTGAGCTCGTAAATGTAGAGAGCTCGGTGGAGGTGATCAACCTCGTGTCTGACTCGGAAGAGGAGGAGGTCCCGAGTGAAGGGTCCAACACTCATGGAATCTTTTGAGTCAGCTTGTGGGCCAGTCGATGTCCCCTTTTTGTTTTTGGTGGGGGCTGCATTTTCTTTGGATTTTGTATATGTTAGTGGCGATGTAGTTTCCGCCTTTACTAACCTAGTCCGTATGAACCGACTATGACTTAACTCATTATATATATCTATGAAGATGTATATTCAAGAAATGTTGTATCATTTCAGTTACCGTTAGGTAACCGGTTTTGATTTCCGCGTTATATGTTACTTAAAGTGATGTCCTGGAAAAGAAAGGTTTTTAAAAGGAAACAATTTTATGTCACCAATTCAAAAGAAAAAAAATTTACTCACTTTTCCGCGTAATAAATAAAGAGTATTTTTCGGGGCGTTACAAAACTCACAGAGCCTATGAATATGTATTTGTTGGTATGTTGTAAACAACAAGGTGTGCAGATTTTATGACCTTAACGCAAAAGTGATCATTGAGTCTAAATGATGTTGATTTAAATTAAAAAGAAACTCTTTTAAATTGAGGAATAATGGATAACATCAACTAGTCACGTACTTGTGATTATAGATAAAGATAAAAATGAAAGATTTGAAATAGAACCTAGAAGTAAGAGAGCAACAACTACTAGAGACTATAGACTTGATTATATGATCTATATATTGGAGGATAATCCACCAACTCTCCAACAAGTTGACTTCTTTGTATGCTAATTTGTGGCAATAAGCCATAAATAATGAGATGAACTATCTAGAGTCAAACAAGGAACATACTATTTTAGCTCAATCAACTATGAAAGTTGAGATGATAGCCCTAGCAACAACTAGTGAAGAAGCAAGTTGGCTGAGAAGTTTGCTTGCAGAGATTCCCCTATGAGAAAAACTGATACCAATTGTGTTCATCCATTGTGATAGTACCACAGTTATTACAAAAATTGAGAATCGCTTTTATAACGGTAAGAAACGACAATATGTCGTAAGCACAATATCATTAGTGAGTTACTCTCTACATGAGCTGTTAGAGTGGATCATGTACGCACTGAGAATAACTTAGTAGATCATTTGACGAAATGACTAGCTAGAGAGAAAGTTCATAATATATATAAGAGTATGAGACTATTTCCCTTAGAACGATGATCACTCATGATGGTAACCTGACCTAACTGACCGGAGATCCCAAAAAATAGGTTCAATGGGTAATAACAAATTGTGAAATGATATGATAATGAGCATGTTATAAAATTATGAGAAGCATGATTCATGCAGCATATGTACGGATGAGTTAAACTCTTAATAAGATCTATACTCCAATTGGAGTGGAGTACCTAAATTATATGAGTACTCTTGATAGACTCGCTTATGTGAATGTTGAAGTGGGGGCAGCTTCTTATGAAATTTAGGGGCATAAATTTATAGAGCATTCACTATACTAGGATAGACGTGCATATGACCTTTAACATAAAGACTTTATATAATAAATCTTTGAAAATGTTGTGTGGTTTGATGTTGGAGATAGAGTTCAAGACTATGAGTCACTATAGTAAAATCTGGATCTTACTCACTATGCAAAGGTTTAAGTCACATGACACCTTTGTTTATGCACGATCTTATTGAGACCACAAAAATTCTCGGAAATCTTTTTTTAATTTCAAGTGAAGGATTGTTGGAACTTGGTTTGTTTAAAGTCATTAGTGAAATTTTTTTGGTATGAAATCTAAAAAACTGACAAGTCTTACATAGAAGAGTTTTGAAAAAAATAACTCCCAAATTCCACATTGGAGAGATGAGAAACTTGGAAAAAAAATCTCATGTTATAAATAAATGCATTTCCCCTCATTATAACTCGCCCCAAGTTGAACGTACTTTCATTCAACTTTTTATTTCTCCCTCATAGTTTTCATCGACGCATTTTCGGCAAACATCTCCCACTTTCTTTCTATGACACTAAGAATTGACACAATCAGACAAATTGTGGTAGTTCGAGAACTAACACTGGTAGTTAGTATTGTGGGAAAGAAATGACACAGGTAGTCATATTGTGGGCATTTAGAGAACTGACATTGGTAGTTAGTATCGTGGGAAAAGTATTGGCACGAATAGCAATATTGTGGGTATTTCGAGAATTGACATTGATAACCATATTATGGTGGGTGTATTCGAGATTGGTTCTTACAGTAGTGTAATAAGAATTCGATAATAGAGATTTGAGTTGTTTTATCCTGGAGACGGTGTGGTTGATAGTCTGTTTACACATTTTAGGCAGTATCACGAAACGACTTAAAGAGATATTTCGTATCATTTAGAATTTTTGCAAGTTATGGTAACAACATGAATTGCTCCAACACACCCTCCTTTTTCTCTCCCTCTAAAGTAAACCATCACCAACTCGCTTTTGTCTTAATGTGTACCACTCACAATGTCTTCATCCCTCAGCTCCGATGGCTGAATGAATAGCAGAGGTCATCATTTATTCAAATTGTGGACGTGTCATGTGATAGGTTGTAATATAAATAATACAAAAAAATGTATAATGTATTAATTATATATAACTTTTTATATTAACATACATAAATATTAAACTCAGTAATAATTAGCGGGAATACAACTTTCTTATTTGGCACAAGAAATTAGAACGTTAATTAGAAGAAATCGGAGACAAATGTCATCATGAACCTAGATTTTGCTGAACTGCTGCTACCGTCCTTGACCAAAAATTGAGGGAGTAATTCACAGGAAAACTTACCTAGTAGAATAATACGAAATAAAGCTGAACATTTAGCTACCAAAATCAGGTACTTTTACTGCATCTTTGGTGGGCCTTAATTCATCTCAACTTTATTTATTATTACAAATGTTTCTAGGGCATTGATAAATAACTTACAGCAACCAAATTATACTACTAAATTAATGGACCCTACCCGAATTTTTTATATCTTTTACACTTTTTTTCCTCAGAAAAGGGATATTTTCTACTTTTAAAATTTAAATAATATCTAATACACTATCTCATATTCGCATATTTTAGTATTTTACACACCATATATAAATTGATTCCACGCGGCATGGTTTTTGTAGAAATTTTGCTAAAGGACATGTAAAACCAGTACATGTAAAATCTAAATATAAAAATCTATAACAAAATGTAACTCTATTAGACGTGTTTATCTAAAAGCAAATATCTTAGACTACTTAGAGTTAGACATGTTGGTCTTATATCATAATAAACTTTTAAATAAACTCATATATTAAACTTTTAAATAGGTTAAACTTAAATCTTTATTTTTCTAGCAGCTATTAGTTATAGGACCAACCTTGTTTAAAGCAAGTTTCACTAATTTGAATTCGTATTAACCAATTAATGTTGCTAAAGAAATAAATACGTATTTACATAGTATTCAATTATAAAAATATTGAAGTGCCAACAAATGTTGAGCCTAAGATATTTAAGATGGGTTGCTTGTTAAGTTGCGGTGTATGTAGATGCACATTAACCTGGAACAAAAATATAAGATGTGTTGCTTATTCAAGGAACGATCGCTTAAGCATTAAACAAATTTAAAAAAATAAAGAGACTTTTTTAGTATATAATATTTTTTCAAAATATTGAAGCATTATTTGGTAGATTGTGGGGTTTATTTCAAATTCACACCTTTAAGATTCTTAAGACTCTAAAAGACCTTCTCACATCAACATTTTACTCAACAAACCACATTTAAGAGTCTTAAAACTTTACACTCTATTGACAAGAGTCTTTAATAATTAACATATTATATAAAAAAAAAAATAGAATAGTGGATAGACAATTTTGTATCGATCACATTAAAATTTTATAAAATGAGTTTTGATAATGAATGATTCAATTTTGAAGACTTTATTCAAAACTTATGACCATTAAGTCCGGGTCCAATGTAATGACAAAATAAAATTAAAGATGTTGATGTCATATTTTTTATAAAATGTTAGGTATATAAAAAATAATGGTCAAGTAGCACATTTGACTAGAATTCAAAATTAGAAATCCAATACTTGAACTATTTGTTCATGTTTGATTGTAGTATATAATCGAGCCTATATCTGTATATTAAATGTGATTATGATTTATAACTGGTATAGATCGCATCACCCATCTTATGCCATGTACCTAGACGATTCTAAGTTTATAACATCTCAACTATCCAGAATTATAAATATTGTGTTTGTTTATCCGCAGTAAAATTTATTAATAAGAAAAAGTATAAATAGGCGTTAGCTCTACATACCTATGAATGTTTCTGGCTTGAACAGAATTGCAGTCAGTATAAGAATACCTCTGAGAAACCAAAAAAACATTAAGATTAAATTCTAAAAAATATGTGTTTTTATATAAAGATTGACATCTTCACCTCTTGAAGAAATATGTTGTGTAATGACACATATTAGAGTGGATTACACATTTTCTCCAAAAAATAATAATAGAGATTATGAGTTTGGGTTGATGTAAAATGTTGATATAGATGACCATATGTTTATGTTGAGAGATCTTCATTCATGGATCATTCTTCTAAGTGTTAAGTAAAGAAACATAGAAGTGAACTTCACACCACATCTTGACCCAAAACCTTAAGGCATTAGGTCTATGAGTCCATCCACTTATATGCTCTTTAAATCATCAACTTTTACACAAAGTGAGACTTCTTCATTCACACTTGTAATACTCAACATCTTCCCTTCAAGTGTGAGTTCCCCTTCATGTATTGGATACATTAGAGCTCAACTCTCTCAACTCTCTATCTACTTGCACCGTTGTTGACTTATCCTTTTATCAACGGAACATGCCATCTTGATCTCTCGTGAGGAAGACTTTCGACACAAGATCCCTCGTGGATCTACCGACAACTTGTCGTTCCAATACTTCGTTGAGCCATTGAACCATCGGCTCTAGTATCACTTGTTGGGAGATCTTCATCCATGGACTATATCATTCTTTCATGGGCTAAGTGAAAGAATCATAGAAATGAGTTTGACACCACATCTTGACCCAAAACCTTAAGACATTAGGTCTATGAGTCTATCCACTTATATGTTCTTTAACCCGTTCAATTTTGCATAATATGAGACTTCTTCAGTCACAGTTGTAATATCGAACAATTTATGTATTACATACATCTAATGTAAGAAGAACAACAACGACCACAAATATAATATACAAAATGTTAGTTTATGTTTTTATAATTAAGTATTACTTTGTTATTGGATTAAGATACAAATCAAGACATAAAACGAGCGAGATATGTGATCTCCATTCCATAGTGGTAGCCTTCAAGCTTGGGACATAAACACAAATTAACTCAATTGGGCCTCTTTATCATATTTCTTGTGTTACTATATATTACCATTATTCTCTTTTAATATTTGATTGTGGGCTAGATTTTAATGATATGAATGGATGCTTGACTTTGAATGGAATTAAAGATTATTAAATTTCTTCGTTGTGAACTATAATAAATATTTTTAGTTCACACACATGTCAAAAACTGCAGTGACCTGTGGATTGAATTGGGTAAATGGAAGGGGTGGTGACATACCCAAAATAGATCGTATCAGGAGAGAAGACAGTGGGGGAAGCAAATCTTGCAACAAATCTACCACGCGTGATAAGCGGGTTCTGTCACTCTGTGTGGATTATTATATTATCTACTTAAACATGTTCTTTTCTTATAAATATATTGAATTTCGATCTTATTCTTCAATTTTGTTTTGTTTTATTGCTTACATTTTTCTTAATGCTTTGAAAATGATCTTTATTGTTGTGTGTTTCCTTCCATGATCCATTTAGCTTTACAAGTTTTAATTTTAGTCTATATAAATTAAGTATTTTTTACTTTATTCCCTATAAATTAATTAGTTTTAATTTTAGTTTCTAAAAGATTAATTTGGATACATGTTTTTCTGGATGTTATATTGTTTTCATACATGTTTTTTAGTATTAAATGACACCATTAAAAGCATGTAAGCAAACAAAATATTATATAAAAAAAAACATGTATCTAAATTTAGTTTTTGGGAACTAAAATCAAAACTAAATTAATTTGTACACACTAAAATTAAAATACATAAAACTAAATAGATTATGTGGCCTGACACTTGGAACTATTGAAGTGACATTTGATAGTTATATTAACATTTTTCATCCAAAACTGAATTAGAAACTAATTTCAAAATGTTTAAAAAAGATAACGACTAAACAAAAAAATATTATAGACTAAAATTAAAATTTGATACGGAAAAAATCATATTTAAAGCTATATTATTTATATATATCTGAATATATTATATGTATTGTATTGTATCTACATGTTATGCCTATGTGTGAGGTGGGTCCGGAGTAGGTCAGTGCATATGTTAAGAGGGATGAGGATCACATGAATTTAATATTTTATTTTATAAAATAAAAATAAAGTATTATTTTTATTTGTTGACAAAAAGTGATTAAACTAGGACACATGCACAGGAAACCCAAAGGACTGAGGATGTCGTTCCTGTTAAGAGCTGAGTCTGGATCCTCTGCTGTAATGAAGAGACCAATACCTTTTAAGATGTTGACACGTGACAAGAAAAAATATCAACGGTTGTGATTTTATACTCAAATTTTATTAAAAAAATAAAATAAAATCCCTAAAATCCCCCTTCTTCATTTCCTTCCCCATTGTCTTCTCCCCTCTGTCGGCTAAAGAAAGAGTTATTGCTCTAGTATTGGACCAGAGGTCATGTTGACAAAAACTCTTCTGTTGAAATAAAACCTTTTACATTATGGTCAAGTTGATAAACCTTCACAGTCAATTTCAACATAGCTAGAGAGATGAGCTTTCTCAACTTCATGTCTCACCGAGTTTATCTATTCTCACTTGCATTCCCAAAACCTAACCCTTACCACACTTTTGATGGGAAGAAAATGAGGAAGGTGAATGTGATTTGGATTTTACATGGAGTTTACCATTCGCTGTATAAGGGAATGAAATGAAATGACGAAGGAATTTAGGGATTTTTATTTTAATTAAAATTTGAGTTTAATTTGAGTGTAAAATCATGACCGTTGATATTTTTTTTGCCACGTGTTAATATCTTAGAAGGTACTGGCCTCTCCATTACAGGAGAGGATCCAGACTCGTCAAGAGCTACTAGTAGTTTGTACGCACTTAACATATTTGGTGTGTACAAAGGATGTCTCATGGCCAATAATCAAAGATTTTTTTGTTTGGAATATAGACATTATTGAAGTTAACTTTTTATTAACATAGTCTTTTTCCTATATGTGATATGAATGGAACGTCTAACATCATGTTTAAGAAAACCAATAATCTACTAATTGTATTAGATTGTACTTTAAGTGAACAATCAAAAGTTTACCCATCCTAATTGGATTATTTAAAGGTTATTTCTGAATTGATTTTCAGAATGAAAAGAGAAACAAAAAGTTTATAAACCATCTCAGAAATATTTCTCAATTCTTCTTATTTTCCCTCCCCTCCTAAGTCCTAAAAACAAATCGAGAGAGAAAAATGTAAAATATAAGGGTTGGATAACGTGTAAGAGATCCTTGTTATTTGTTAAAATATATAACAATTATTTTATAAAAAATAATTTAATAACATCATACAATATCCATGCGAAATAAATATTAACTCTAAAGCACTAACATCACAGCTAAGAACAAATTTCCTCATAATAAAACTCATAGGCATTCAACTATCTTCTCTTAACATACAACTTTTACCTTTGTAAAACATTTTGCAGGTGATACACATTACCTATGTAAAGAGATTTCTAAAAATCAGACTGACTATAGCATTATTTTTATGACGAAATTTTGGGTACTAATGCTTTTAGGAAACTTATCAAGCTAACAATATATTTTTGTACAACTTGTTCTCGGTCACCATTTTGCAACTTGCTCTGCAATGCCATCAATATTTTTTGGCCAGTCATGCTTTTAAGAAACTTATCAAGCCAAGGCCACAAAGTGAAAGCATGCACCCAAATATATTTGTTTGCTTTAGTGCATAATCTTATCCCCATTGCAAAACTATATATCTCATTAACGAGTTAAAATAGACACTAGACTCATTTCGTTTTCAGGTGAAAAGACACCCATCGAATCTAATCTATCTTCATTGAGATATCTTCTTGATGTGAATGAAGTGGTTAATTTCATTTTCAAGTGGTTTTGCTTTTTGTGGCAGCTTTGTTAAAGAATCCTATTTTTCTTTATTTCTATTTGAGTGAGACCGGGTGTGAAAGAAAATCCATTTTTTCGTTAAAAAAATCTATTCTTTTTATGTAACAAGGAAAATAACCTTGTCCATTTTCTGTTACAAAATTTGAAAAAAATTATAAGTAGAATAATTAACTATACTCAAAGAAAAAAAGAGCGACTATGCTTTTGTTTTTGTTTTTGAAGGGATTAAGTTATTATAAAATGTTCTTACTCATACTCTCATTTAAGACTCAATGAATAATAGTACTTTGCATGAAATAATCTATTTGAAAAAAATAATAGTAGTATATTGGTTCAAACAGTTATACAATTTATTTGTTTCTCGTTAAAAACATTGGCAATAAAAAAAGTTTCTAGCAAGCCTTTGGGGTCTACCATTATGGAAGTCTGCATAAGACCAATTGTAGAGATATGGTAATCTAATTTGACTATACATATATACACACACATTCACACAAGCATTTATACAGTTACTTGTTTGTCTTGACTCACCCTAGTGTTTTCAATATTCATGCCCAACAAAGATTTCTTATCATAAATCTGGTCCAACATATCAATGGTGATGAAACAAAAACGTCAATAATAATGAATATTTAATGTTTTTAATTAAAATGATATATTTTTAACATGGAGCAAAATTTAGAACAACATATCTTTATTTCATTCATGCCGCTTTGGTTGGTTGTGGTAACTATTGAATACTGGCTAAAAGAAAAGCTGATGAAAGACTTTCTTGAGCCAATAAAAAAAGAAGTGGCTAAAGATCATCTTGAGGAAATGGGGAGAATTTCTAGTCAAATAAAAAGAAGTGGTTATGGTGAAACCAACATTAATGCTCTTTTCCATTTGACCACATAATCTTCAAGAACTTTGACTATAAATAGGAGTGTTCCATGCCATTGTAAGACACACCAAATACTTAGCTTAGTGCATATTCTCTCTTCTTATTCTCATGTTCTAATTGTGTGAGAAATACTTGAGTGAGAGTGAAATTGGGTGTACTTGTATTTTGGGAAGTGAGTGAAACACTTGTAGTTCTCTTTTATCATAATGAAATAATCCTTGTTGCTCTTCAGTTGTGGACGTAAGCAAATTATCGAACCACATTAAATTCTCGGTATCATTTTATCTATTATATTTTTCCATTTGTCTTCTGCTCCAATAGTAACCAATTTGCTATTTTGTGCATTAAATTGATATGGTTCCAAAAATTAAATTTGCTTTTAATATGCATGCACTTTATGAGAGTGATCAACGCTTGAAGACAACACAAGGGGAATGTGAATGCTAGCTAGTAGGACTAGCAGAGACCTTATCATCTTAAACGAAGAAGTTAAATTCATTCAGAGACATGCATGCATTGTTTTATATGTGATAGTGCGTGTACTTTGAATGATGAATTCATAACCTCATAATGAATTCAAGTCAAATTATTCATAATGTACTGCACCCCGTGGCACTCACCATTCAACAAATATTTGGTTCGTTAAAACTAACCCTTTTTATCAAGTATAATAGCCAAGTAGCTAGTCAATCAATGTAACTATCATATATTATACACCAAAGTTAAAATAAATATAAATGGGTTATTATTTAGATATCAAATTTGATGATTATACACATAAAGAGATTCCCGCGTGTAGTTATAGTTGCAAATTAAGCATAATTTTGGGTGATTCCATCTAGTGGTGAGAATAATCATCTGTCTTCAATGATATTTTATTTCTTATCTCAAACTAATCACATTTTGTCATAGAATAGAAAAATATTAAAACAAAAAGTAATATTCTGATTGTTTTCCAGATAAAGAATGGATGATGATTATTTGTTCTCATTTTTATCACATTTGGTGTCTTTATCCAATCAGAAAATCTTATTCAATTAAAAAAATATAATAATAAATTAATATTTATACATTATTCTATGAAATTTAATTAACTTGATAGATGTGGTTCTTTGGAAATAGGATCTTTGTCCATAAAGAATAGAAATCATTTAAGACATGCTATCTCTATGTACATATAACACTATAACAGTAGTGCAGCGTGGTCTTTTTTATAACGCATGAAAGTAGTGGAAAATAAGGACAAAAAATGAAAAGGTGTGAAAGGATTTTACATAAGAAATGGAGCATGAAGGACAGACATCATGGGCAGTCTTAATAGCACACACCAGAGGTGAATATTAAATTTCTTCTCTTGAAACTTACAAACATCCACCCTCTAATCCAGCTAATAAATGAAAATTTTATAAAATAGATATTTCATTTTTTATAAAAATTAGAGTACTCGCTATTAAAATTCTATTGTACCTAACATACAAGACAATTAAAATTAGGGGTATGATTTCAATATTATTAAAGCTCAATAATATTTCATATCACTAGGGATATGATGTCAATATTATTAAGGCTCAATATTATTGGGTTTCACGTTTTCGTATTATAGAGGATGATGACCATTGTTTTTAATATTTTAAAATAGAGATAAGATATCAATATTATGAAGAAGATGAAGTGGGTGAGTAGAGATAAGATATCAAATTTTGAAACCATTGTTTTTAATATTTTAAAATAGTAGATTATGAATCAAAAACTTGTATTATACGTACCCAAAAAAACTTGTATTATGAAACTAACAAAAAGAAAGCCCAGATGAAGCCCTGGTTAGCAGGGTGAGCTTGCAAGTCCATATAGAAATGGGTTGGATTGAATCATATCACGATAGACGAGCCACCTTCTAATGGATACGAAGAGATCTAGGCCTAGACATACGTAATCCTTTTCAAGAGGTACTAATTCTTTTTAAAACTTAATAAATATGATACAAATTTGCACTAAGGTGTAAACAATAATGTATAAATTATTTCTTTACATCTCATAACATTGCTGGATTTGAAAATAATGGTAAATGGCTAGTCATCAACGGAAAAAAAATTCTCTCAGAATAGGGATACTCTCTTAAAGAGGCAAATAGTTCAAATTCTTTATATTCAATAACAAAAATATTATTTTATTATACTAAAAATGATAAATATATCACAACTTCGTAAAAAAATTTTTTTTTTCATAACATTATATTTAAAATGTCACCAGTCCTTTGGTTGTTTTCTAATCCCTATCTCACTGAGTAAAAATATGGATCTTCTCCATTAATAGAGAATGGAGAATGGAGAGGTAAGTGCATATTTTTTTGTTTTCAAGTTGTATTTTTTGAAATACTTGCCTCTCATGGAGAGGATCCTATATCTATTTCACCAATTGAAAACAGAACTAGCATAATCAAATACCAAGCGAAAAAATCAAGAGAAAATCTGAAAAGTCATACTTTCTTCCATGTTCCGAGTAGTAAAAAGCAATGTGTGTTTGTGTGGTTTTTACTTTGTAGGTGTAGGAGCACTTCCACCAGTTGTAGGCCTGAGAGAAAACAGCAAATTGATAATTAACAGGAAAAAAGAAACAACCTCACACAAACATTGGACAAGAAGTGAAATAGTGTAAAGCATTCATAAACTTTGTGATGAAAGAAGGAAATAGGAGGAGTTACTTACAGTCCTACATATACTTTGAAAGAATCATAGAGTCCCCACTGGGCCCCAGTTAGTGTTCCAATCATAACTATACGAAGAGGAAGGCCACGAGTGAAAAGACCAAGTAATCCGATCTTCTTCACAGCCTACAATTACAACAAACCAAAAACTCACAATGTTTGTTCCCAATATATTAGTATGCAAAATGCTTATCACATACATGGTTCTAAATTGCGGTTAGAGAGAGTGCAAAAAGCAGAGATCATGATGTGGTAGCAAACACCACAAAAACTATATGCATATGCATGATCTATCAAAATATCATTTAAGGTTTGTGTTTATGCATGTATGCATAGATCTACTCACATCACCAACAGTGGCACCCTTGGCATTGTTGAGAAAAGAAACAAGGTTATCAGCAGGGTGTGATACAATTGCACATAGTACACCTGCTGCATATCCTGCTGCAAAACTTACTCCAAGCTGTTTATTTTTGCTGCATTGTTCTTTAGGGGTTGGGATGGCATATTTGTACAGCATCTCCACAATAGTCTCAAATGATGCAAATTTCATCATTGTGTCTGACATAAGCCAAAATGTTAGGAGAAAGTTGGGGGAAAAAAGATGTAGCCTATAGGCAGAAAGCACTACAAAATTTCATAATGCAAGCAAATATTACATGTTCCCAACGGTGTCTCATTACTTGTTCTAAGATAATCACATATTGCCACATGAATAAAAGAAAATTTTAAAAAACAAAAAGTAACATTATGAAAATATTAAGTTAGTAACATTAAATTTTAAAAAACAAAAAGTAACATTAACAGAAAGTAACATTAAGAAAAAGCAAGCATGGGATTTTGCATTCAACATAAGCCTAATGGTTATGTAGATACAAAAACAGGAACTAGATTAAGAAAATGATAAGTTAGTAGCTTTATTCTTCCATAACTATCAACAATGCAAATGCATTAAATGGAAAACCAAATTATAGAGAATGTCAAGTTACATTTTCTGTGGTGCTGAAAAGGTTATAGATTACTCATGTGGTAATACTAACCATGGTATTGTACATAAAATCATGAATATAGAAGTGTAGAAAACTTACATGGAATCTGACGGCCCCAAAGAGGAACGAGTCCTTTATACAACCTGAGCATCAAATCAAATTCCAATCATGGGAGGGAAAATGCTTGATACACATCACTAACCCCTTTCATCTCTCACATATAACTATGGGGCAGAATCAGTGTAGGATGAGTTTTAATCAAATATTGAAAGTTATGTAGATGTTAAATGTATGGTGATCTATGTAAATAAATGTGTCTGTAATATTATTTAATTAGTAGAGATTCAAAAATCTAAAATAAGGATACATGATCTATAGAAATAAGAAGTTAAGCTATCAAATGAGTATACATATGTGAAAATCATTTTCTATTTGGTTCTTATACTTTAAATCCAATAAACAAATTATAGTCATAGGCTCATAGCAATAATAATGAGCTGCTACCAAAAAGAAAATTATTGCACATATCGGGCGGGGCCATTTTTTACATATAAAGGGCGAGTTTCAGGTTGTTTGCCTTGCGATTTAGAGATAATGAGTGCAAATCCTGAAATCAACATTTTACTTTCTTAAAGAAAATAAGGTTGTGTATGTTTAGTTTACCCTTCCCATAGATCTACAACAAATATAATAGAGGCAGTTAGGACTTAAAATTGTACCCGCCAGCACCCTCAGCCTTCACAAACTTGGGGAATCCATCTCCCAAACCTTGAGCAAAGCCAGGCTGCGTTTGTACACGAACTTTGACTGCCTCCATTGGACAAAGTGCAATATCAGCAATCACTTCTGCTGAAGCTGAACCAGCTAGATATATGAAGGTTTTGTACTTCACTGCATTTTCTGGTCCTGCAATATCTGAGTAATACTTCTTGAAGAACTCATAAAATCCGAATTTGCAAGCTCCCTGAGCACTGTAACCAAGCAAAGTTGGTACCCATCCCCTGAAGAATCCTTTAGCTCCTTGCTCCTTCAATAAAACTCCAAACCCTGATGTGATACTCTTGTACTTTATAGGGTCAATCTGAAAATATCAGCTATATATTACTTTGTATGCAAGATTTACTCATACTTAGGCATCACTCGGTAACTTCAATAATAACAATGAAGTGTGCAGTGGAATAGAAAAAGCAAAAACTTTTGAATTAAATTGGAGCTACACATAAAAGAAAGTTGAAAATGTAAATGATGGAGAATCAAAATAATCATCATCCAACATTTTATAACTCGTTTCAAACACCATTCATAGCAAAGTGCATATAATATGATAGACAATTAGGCACACAAGATTGTTGAATGGAAAAAGCTTTACCCACTTCCCCTAACCTGGCATCACTCACATCTTTGTGGTGCAATATAATCCTAGTGTAAGTGTATGAAAATTGAAAAGTATCTATGAGTGTGATTGTATGACATGACTAATGTTTCATGTACATCTAGACATGAATGTCTTTTTTTAATGGACAAATAGTAGTATGTTAATATTTTTGTTATGCATAATAATCGAATTGACAACTTCCTTCATTTAATTCTTTAAATTTTTTATCCTAACTATCATATTACTTTATCACTCAATGTCTTTTAATTTTCTTTTGTTTTGATTTTTTTATTATACTTTGAAAAGTGTGAAGGTTAGAGAAAATTATATAAATCTGACTTATGACACATGCAGGTGGACAAAATATTTGATAGAAGATACGCTCTCAAGGTAGATAGGCTAAAGAAAGAAACTATATATATACTTTACTCTGAGAAAGGGAGAGGAATGGAAGGAAAAGAATTACTTGCATATTGCACTTGACAAGATCAAGAGGAGTGACGGCCATGTGGGTAAGGCCACAGCTAAAGATGCCACCAGCAGAACATGCAGCATAGTAAGCAGGAGAAAACATGCGAATACTCTCCTTAGGTGCAGGGATCATAATATGATTCTTCCTATCAACATGTGATGATAACGATGATGAATGTGATGGTGGTAACCCATGATTTGTGTTGATAGAAGTATTATCCAAATTGGAGAGTGATTTTGATGAGTATAGGAATGAAGGAACAAGAGAATAGTCTGAGGGAGCCATTGAAGAATTCACAACTAATAATGTTGTTGTTGTTATTGTTTTGTTTGGAATATGTTTGTGTGTGAAAAAAAGTAGCAAATAGAATGGTTAATGGTGGGTACGAGGAAATGGGAAGGTTTGTGGCTAGGAAATGAAAGAGTGAAGTATGAAGGCAAAGAATGAACAAGAGAAGAGTGATGTGATGTGAACATGTCCTTAATTTTCGTTAGTGTTTGACTTTGTATAACGCCCTCCGGTTGGATACCCAGTATGGTACATTACATTTATAAGAAAAATGTTAATTTGATTTTTGATTTTGCATTTATTATCTGTCAATTTGGTCATAGACAAAAAAAAAAGTGTATGGTTTTCGCATAAATTAAACGATCAGTTGTATGTAAAGTTAAGTATCAAATGAATAATTCTATGAACAATATTGATAGAGAGAGATTGAG
Organism: Lupinus angustifolius; assembly: GCF_001865875.1. NCBI lineage: Eukaryota > Viridiplantae > Streptophyta > Magnoliopsida > Fabales > Fabaceae > Lupinus > Lupinus angustifolius. Next base: position 25,173,323 of record NC_032009.1, read on the forward strand.
ATCATCTTCAGTATCGGATACAGTTTATTACTTGAATGTGAGGCTTAGAATAATTTGATAATTTAAAAAATTAATTAAAATTAATTTAAGATCTACACTGTTAAAAATATTAAATGACACATGTCATTATCTCAATTAGTATTGGACGTTTTAGGATTAAGAGGATACAAATTCTATTCCTATAATCTTGAATTGGGTGTATAATGTTTATGTGCTATAAATTCATATAAAAGAATTATCTTCTAGAAAGAATAAACCAGCGGTTTTTTTATCTGTTTGATTTTGATATCTCTTAAAAAATGTCAATTTTCTCATTCAAAGCCATTAGTCAAAGAATTTGTGTTATGGAAATTGAAAGAAAATGAATGAGAGAAGGAGAAGAAAGGGTCATAAATTCTATCAACAGGAGTATAGAAATATATATTAGTACTATTCTATCTTAGTTTTAAATTTTGATCTATATATTAGTATAGAAATGTTATACATATTCCATTTAAGTATTTTTAATATTTATTTGCGTCTAAACCAAATCAGTTTTTAGATGTTGACACTAAGTATTTGTGAATTTCTTGTTATATTGAATTCATTATTGTAACATTTTTTTTTAAAATTACATGTATCTTCTTTTTCAAAAGTTTTGTCTATATATATATAAAAATTATATATATATTACGTAAATATTTTTTAGGTGTATTTTGCCTATATATTAGTATAGGTTAAGTTCCATATAATTAGTATCAATGTTTTGAAAATTGTATAGTAATTCGATTAGGGGTTGAACACAGCTAATATATACTTTACTTAACATGCATCAATCTAGATCATTAAATATGATGGATGATTGAGATTATTGTACTCATTGATCAATAAATTAATATCAGAATTTCATTTATATTTATGCATATTAAATTTTAAAGTGCATAGATTACAAATTGGAAGAGCTTTGCCATTAGGTTAGTGAAACACCTCTTGATTTGGCATTTGAAGAACATATATATAATTATAATTACAATATTTTGATGGAAAAAACATTTTAAGTAAAGCATAATTTTGGTCGGAGTTTAGGGATATAAAATGTGAATATCTCACTTCAACCTTCTTCAATTTAGTAACTTTATAATAAAATAAACTTCTTCCCTATTATCACTTGTTGTATGTCAATTTCTCCTTAATTTTTCTATCCTAAAAGGTTCTACATTACTACTATGTACCTACTCACACTATATAATCACCTTTTTACACGGTATGTTTTAATATATTTTAATAATTTATTAACTATATAATAAAATAAACTTTTTACACATAATCATTTGTCATGTTGAGATTAATTTAAAATCATACCTCATATAAAATAAGTTTTAAAGAATAATTATAATTTTGCTAAACATATATAACTAAAATCACTTATTTACATCATAATCTATTAAAAATCACTTATTGAGTTATTTGACACAATTAAAAATCACTTATTCAGACAGTTTTATCTCTCTCTTATTGAAAGTTATGTTGAGTTTTGATAAATTTATTATGTTGCATTTAATCCTATCAATTATATCAAATTTGGTCCGGAAAGAGTGGATATGAAGTTCATTGTTTTGCTTTATGGTTCTTAATAATGTTGACATTGCAAGTCTATGGCTTTTGGAATATATTATAGAGGAGTTTATGACAATTTTGTTTTATTGATTTTTTTTTGGTAATACTTTTAATAGGAAGTTTCAAAACATCAATGTCATTTATTTTCCTTATATATTTGAACATATTTTATCATGTAAATGCGCATGTAACATGTATATGTTATTTACCATATTAATACTTAAGCTAACATGTATATATTAATCATGTGAATGCATGAATAATATGTGTGTTTTTAACTATGTGAATGTCGGAATAATATATGTATTTTTAATTATGCGGCAAAAAAATCTCGTCCTATACAAATGCACGAATAAGTTACTAATTAAATATATAATTTTTCTCTCCCTCCTTGATAGAAACTTTAACTAAAAGTAAAGCATATTTTGTAATAAATTTTAACAAACATAAAATAATATAATTCAAATACCAATTAAATAAATTGTATGTCGCTTGTGTACTATAATTCATATACCAATCACTTAAATTGTATGCCAGTTGTATATATGTCTATAATTTTTTTATAAACGCATATACATCTATACTATATGTAAAACAAAAACAATTAATAATTTCTATGATAATTTTCATATTCTAATTTTATCATTTTGTAACATTTCTCATTAATAACTACAAAAAAAACTTCCAAAATTTCTTATATTTAAATTTCTTTTTATTGAATATTGGCTGAAAGAAAAAAATAATGAAAAGACTTTCTTGAGTCAAGCAAAAAGAAAGTGACTAGAGATCATCTTGAATAAAGAGAGAATTTGTATCCAAGTAAAAAAATTGGCTATAATGAAACCAATATTAATGTTCTTTTCCTTTGACTACATAATCTTCAAGAGCTTTGGCTATAAATAAGAGTGCTCCAACCATTGTAAGACACACCGAATACTTAGCTTAGTGCATATTCTCTCTTATTGTTCTCTTGCTCTAATATTGTGATGAATATTTGAGTGTTTGAGAAATACTTGAGTGAAAGTGAAATTGGGTGTACTTGGGTTTTGGGAAGTGAGTGAAACACTTGTAATTCTTTTTACCATAGTGGAATATTTTTGCTGCTCTTCAGCCGTGGGTAGGCAAATTGTCGAACCACATTAAATTTTCGGTGTCATTTTATAATTTCTCTATGGATCTTCCGCTCCAACAAACTGGTATCAGAGCTCGTAGAGATCTTGCATGTTAAGCCATAAGAACTAAAAGAAAATTCTTAGTATGCTCTGTGTTTGCAACATTGTCTGATCTTACACACCAGAAAAGAATTGTTCTTATTACTGGAAAAATATAGTAATGTGAAAGTGTATGTCTAGGAAAGTTCTTTCTTATGAAAAACCTGATATTTAAGTGTGTCTGTTAAGAGACAACTCTCTTTCCAGGAAACTTTCCTGCGGTATGTTAACAGACTACGACATTGTTCCACTATACAATTATTATGGCGAGTGCTAAATTTGATTTAGAGAAATTTAATGGAGAAAATGATTTGAACCTCTAGTGATTGAAGATGAAAGCTTTGTTAGTCCATCAAGGCTTGGGCAAAGCCTTGGAAGGTAGAAACAAACTACCATATAGTCTGACCGAGGACGAGAATGATGAAACATTGGAAAAAATCCATAGTGCAATTTTGTTGTGCTAGATAGATGAAGTTTTGCGAGAAGTGTCAGATGAAACTACAACTGTTTCATTATGGTTGAAGCTGGAAAGCGTGTACTTGACGAAGTCACTCACCAACAGATTGTATTTGAAGAAAAGAATATATACACTTCAAATGCATGAAGGAAAGCCCATAAAAGATAATCTAGATGATTTTTAAAAAATTATTCTTGGTCTAATGAATATCGATCTTAAAATTCAAGATGAAGACCAGGCAATTCTTTTACTATATTCTCTTCCAAGTTCTTATGAGCACTTCATCGATACCATGATGTATGGCCGAGAAGATCTAACCTTGGATGAAGTAAAGGCTGCATTGCACTCGAAAGAACTGAAGAAAAGAGTATCAGCTTCGCGATCTAAAGGCTCAGGTGAAAGTCTCTTTGCTAGAGGAAGAAAAGAGATGTGAAATCAATTTGGTGAAAGAATGAAATCTAGGTCCAAGTCTAAAGGGAAACCTAGAAAGTATAAATGCTTTCATTGTCACAAGGAGGGGCATATAAGAAAGAATTGTCGAGAGCGCAAAGGCAAGGAAAAAATTTATGAATATGGAGATGCAGCTATAACAAATGGCTATGATAGTGTAGATGCACTAATAGTCTCATATCACGACTCAAAAGATGAATAAATACTTGATTCTGGATGTTCATATCACACGTGTCCTAATAAGGATTGATTTTCCACTTACCAATCCTTAGATAGGGGCAAGATCCTTCTGGGAAATAATGCTCCCTGCAAGGTCATTGACATTGGCACAATTAGAATCAATATGTTCGACGGAATCGTAAGGATGTTGACAGATGTAAAGCATATTCCAAAATTAAAATAAAAATATGATTTTCTTGGGAACACTAGATTCGAAAGTTTATAGTACAAAGGTGAAGGTGAAGTTATAAGAATATCTAAAGGTGATATGATTATAATGAAAGGAATGAAAGAGAATAGTCTCTAATATGTTACAAGGAAACAAAATCATGAGTGTTATTGGTGTCTCCTCAACATCTGATTATGATGTCACCAAACTATGGCATTTGAGAATGGGTCATGTTAGTAAAAGAGGTCTAGCCGAGTTGGCCAAACAAGGATTACTATGCGGTCAACAAGCCGGGAAGGTAGAATTTTGTGAACATTGTGTTTTCGGAAAGTAGCATTGGATAAAATTTAATGTTGTAGTTCATCGAACAAGAGGCACATTGGATTATGTACATTCTAACTTGAGGAATCCTTCCCAAGTGCTTTCTCATGGTGGTAGCAGATACATGTTAACATTCATTGATGACTATTCAAGGAAAGTGTGGATCTTCATCTTGAAACATAAATGTGAAGCATTTATCAAGTTCAAACAGTGGAAAACCTTGATCGAAAAGCAAACCGGGAAAAATATCAAGAGACTAAGAACTGACAATGGTCTCGAATTCTGCAGCGGAGAATTTAGTATTTCTGAAAGGATCACAGTATTGTCAGACATTATATTGTGAGATACACTCCACAACAAAATGGTCTTGCAGAATGAATGAACGAATCTTAATTGGAATGACAAGATATATGTTGTCAAATGTTGGATTACCAAAAGAATTTTGGACAGAAGTTGTCAATACATCTTGTTACTTGATCAATAGATGTCCATCAACAACCATTGATTTCAAAAATTTAGAAGAGATGTGGTCGGGTATTCTGACAAATTATGAAAATTTGAGGATATTTTGTTGTCCTGTATATGCTAATAACAAAGAAGGAAAACTTGACCCAAGAGCATTGAAATACATTTTTCTTGGATATCCTGATGGTGTGAAAGGATATAAGTTATGGTGGTCAGAGAAAAGAAAGTGCATTATTAGTATAGATGTTACTTTTAATGAAGCTGAAATGCTGAAGACTCATACAGAGTCATCAAGTGAAAATGAAGATCCTAATATCTTGGAGAATATGAAGTTTAAGGTGGAGCGAACAAAAAAATACTTGATAAATAAGAAGAAGTCTATGATGCATGTATTGATACTAATATCTCCCAATTGCAGCATTATCAGTTGGCTAAGGATAGACAAATGAGACATAAAACCTCTAGATAAATATAACTATGCTGATCTGGTGTCATACACTCTAAATGTTGCTGATGATATAGCAATTGTGAGCCACAATTATATGAAGAAGCTATTAACAACAAAGAAACTTCCAAATGGATTTCTGCCATGATAGAGGAAGAGTCTCTTCATAAGAATCATGCTTGGATTCTTGTGAAGCGGCTGAAGGCTCAAAATATTGTTGGATGTAAATGGGTCTTTAAGAAGAAGGAAGGAATCCCTGGGGTTGAAGATGCAAAATTCAAGATGCGATTAGTGGCCAAAGGTTTTATGCAAAGAGAAGACATTGATTTCATGAAGTTTTCTCTCTTGTGGTAAAACATAATTCTATTCACATCTTACTTGTCGTTGTAGCTCAATTTGAGCTAGAACTTGAGCAACTAGATGTCAAAACGACACTCTTGCATGGTAAGTTGGAAGAACAAATCTACATGAAACAACCTGAAGGATTTGAAGTTCAAGGGACGAAAGATCATATTTTCTTGCTGAAGAAATCTTTATATGGCCTAAAACAATCTTCTAGACAATAGTATCGACGACCTTCATGCTTGAAAATGGCTATTTCAGAAGTGAATATGATAGTTGCGTCTACTACAAGAAGCTTGCAAATAAGTCATTCATATATTTTCTTTTATATGTTGATGACATGTTGATCGCATGTAAGAACATGTCAGAAATTAGAAACTTTAAAGCTCAGTTGAGCTCAGAGTTTGAAATGAAGGACTTAGGAGCTGGAAAGAAATTTCTGGGAATGAAGATTCAGAGGGATAGAAAAGAGGAGACACTCTTTCTATCACAAATGAAGTACATTGACAAAGTCTTGGGACGCTTTGACATGCAAAATGCTAAACCAGTCACTACTCCATTGATGACTCATTTCAAACTTTCAATGACCTTGTGTCCACAAACTGAGAATGAAAAAGATGAGATGTTAAGTGTACCTTATGCTAGTGCAGTTGACAGTCTAATGTATGTCATGGTATGTACTAGACCAGATATTGCACATGCAGTAAGTGGGGTAAGCATATATATGACAAGTCCTGCTAAAGTTCACTGGAAAACTGTAAAGTTGATTATACACTACCTGAAAGGTACCACAAATATAAGGCTTTTGTATGGAAAAGTCAAACATGTTGGAGGCAAGATCATCGGACACGTTGACTCAGATTATGCCGAAGACCTAGATAAACGAAGATCACTCACCGGATATGTCTTTATGTAACACCTCAGTTATGTTATGTGACCTCCCAGGCCCATACATATACTGAGTGTGTCACCGGTAACACCCCAGTCCTGACATGCGACCTCCCCGACCCATGAATGCACTGAGCGTGCCACCCACTAGCTAGCTTAAATACCCCCTACAGTATTTTATTCCCCACAAATGGGAGCCTCCCGCGACTCGAATCCATGACCTTAGGGATAAATAGTCATTATTCACATGAGTGGCTACCATTAAGCTAGACTACAAAAAAGGCGCTTTTTTTTGTAACTCCTCAGTTATGTCATGCGACCTTCCAGGCCCATACATATACTGAGCGTATCACCGGTAACACCTCAGTTATGTCATGTGACCTCCCAGGCCCATACATATACTGAGCGTGTCACCAGTAACACCCCAGTCCTGACATGCAACCTCCCCGTTCATGAATACACTGAGTGTGCCACCCACCAGCTAATTTAAATACCCCATGCAGTATTTTATTCCCTACAAAAGGGAGCCTCCCGCGAATCGAACCCATGACCTCAGAGATAAATAATCATTATTCACATGAGTCGCTATCATTAAGCTAGACTAGCTTAATGGTAGCGACTCATGTGAATAATGACTATTTATCTCTGAGGTCATGGGTTCGAGTCGCGGGAGGCTCCCCTTTGTGAGGAATAAAATACTACAGTGAGTATTTAAGTTTGGGGATGACACACTTAGTTATGTATAGGTCTAGGAGGTCGCATGACATAACTAAGGTGTTACGGTGACAGCTTAGTATACGTATGGGCTTGGGAGGTCGCATGATATAACTGAGGTGTTACACTTTACACTGTGTGGTTGTACTATTAGTTGGAAAAGAACATTACAATCAATTGTTGCTTTGTCTACAACTAAAGCGGAGTACATTGCACTAATAGAAGCTGTAAAATAAGCCATCGGGGAGAAATGACTAATTGAAGAGTTGGGTATACAACTCAAAGAAACAATCATCTACTGCGATAGTCAAAGTGCTATACATCTGACAAAGAATCCAATGTATCATGAAAGAAGAGTAGCAAAAGAATAGCTATGATTATCTTTTAGCCAAGGTGGAGATTTATTGAATGTTGTCTAAAAAAACAAGATAATGAAAAGAGTTTCTTGAGCCAAACAAAAATAAAGTGACTACATATCATATTGAATAAAGACAAAATTTGTAGCCAAGTAAAAGAATGGGTTGTGGTGAAACCAACATTGATGTTCTTTTCCGTTGACCACATAATCTTCAAGAGTAAAGACTATAAATATGAGTGTTGCATGTCATTGTAAGACATGTCAAATACTTAGTTTAGTACATTTTCTCTCTTCTTGATCTTTTGTTCTAATATTGTGAGGAATATTTGAGTGTTTGAGAAATACTTGAGTTAGAGTGAAATTGGGTTACTTGAGTTTTGGGAAGTGAGTGAAACACTTGTAATTCTTTTTATCATAGTGGAATATTCTTGTTGCTCTTTAGATGTGAACATATGCAAATTGTTGAACCACATTAAATTCTTAGTGTCATTTTCTCTATTATATATAATAAAAATACGGATTGTCAGGTTCGTGTCTGACAATACACTAGTGTCTATAATGACATTAATTGACCTTAATCTGTATATACAATAATTTTATTTTTCACAACTAACTTGTTAGCAAGTTTTAAAATCCTTCGATTTTTAGATGATACATAAAAGCATCATGGATTTTTTGGGTACCTTTTTTAGTTTTGCCTACAATAGTTTCCTTCCTTTCAATTGTTTGAACATTTCCATCACCAAGTCTTAAACTTGAGATTTTATTGTCTCATCTAGTTGCACAAAGCTAAGCAACTTTTGTTTTTTTCGTGGGGTTTGAAGAGCCAATATCAACATACTAAACTTTTGTTTATTCTTAAGAAGCTAAAGCAGTATATAGTGTTTGAATAATCTATTATTTTCTAGAAAATATTATTCTTCTTTTTGTTGGTACAAGCAATCTTCTTCATAGTGGAGACGTCTTTTGCACATTTTAAACTTTTCTTGACAATCATTTGTATCATGATTACTTTTCATGTATAATTTGTAATAAGAGCTTGAAATATCATTGCTACATTGCTTTTCTATGCCCCTACTATGATTAGTAAATGTTTCTTCGATCCTCTTTTTGTGGATATTTAGTGTGATTGCTCTACCAGCTGCTCAAATCTTTTCATTCTGGCTTCATGAGCTTCTCAGGAGTCATTAATTCAACTACAGTGATTTTAGATAAATCTATTGATTCTTGAATGGCAACTACAATATGATCTTATTTTAAAAGAAAACTTTTTTAGGAAGTCATAAATGGTTTGATAATTAAAATGAAGGGTTTAAGGAGTGAAATGAAAGAAGTTGTGTGTTCAAGTCTCACATGCATCAAACCAATTTATGGTCCCCATAACTTTCATATTTTCAGTATTGTTTTCTTGTCTTCTATGGTCCCATAACTTCTAATTTGATTGAAATATTAGAGACAAGGGAGAAGGAAAAAAATTATAGATTCATCTTTCCACATAAATAATGTATCAAAATCCTTCCACAAAGATTGAATTTTAATAAAAACTATAGTGAGTTTACATAAATCCTCCCATGCCTCTTTCAAATTTTTACTTGCATGATTCTTGGAAACATCTCTATACTAACATCTTGTTGGATGAATATCAATGTTTTAGTATTGAATAAAGATCTTCTCAAATAATGAAGAGACAAATATTTGTTTATCTTCATATTTTTTATGGTAAAAATGTAATTTCATGATAAATAAAAGGATAAATATATCATTATATGTTGTTTTCTGCATGTTATTATTGTTGGAGAAATTCCTTCTCCATCCGAAATCCATAGAGTGAATGCGGAAGTCCTTATGACCATGGCTTTGTTCTCACAACCTAATGTGTATTCCCATACATACACCCGAATGGAACATCCATGGTCCAGACCGAAGAAACCCCAAATGAGTTCATGGTGAAGATGAAGAACATACCTTGTTGAGCCATTTCCGGGATCTCGAAGGTATGAGGGTGCGATGATCTTCCAGATGATAGAGCGCCGAAT
>NC_032009.1:25183093-25210413 GCF_001865875.1 Lupinus angustifolius
TTGAAGTCCCAAAAATAATTAAAAAAAAAAAAAAATCTCGCCCGAGCGAGCCAAATCTCGCTTGAGCCCTATTTCAGGCGATTCGCCTCTGTTATCCTCTCGCTTGAGCGACCGAATCTCGCTCGGGCGAGCAAAATCTCGCTTGAGCCCTATTTAAGGCGATTTGCCTCTGTTATCCTCTCGCTTGAGCGAGCCACTCTCGCTTTTGTTGATCCTCTGTCTCTAGACTCACGTGGATACTGATGTATTTACTATATTTTAGTTAAAATTCTATTCCTATCAAGATGATATGTAGAATCCACTTTCCTTATTGTAACTCAAAATTAAGAAATGTTTCAAAAGTTCTTCTTTTTCTCTTTTGGATTTGACTCATATTTGTGAGTACAGTGTCATATTTGTTGGAGAAATTCCTTCTCCATCCGAAATCCATAGAGTGAATGCGGAAGTCCTTATGACCATGGCTTTGTTCTCACAACCTAATGTGTATTCCCATACATACACCCGAATGGAACATCCATGGTCCAGACCGAAGAAACCCCAAATGAGTTCATGGTGAAGAAGAAGAACATACCTTGTTGAGCCATTTCCGGGATCTCGAAGGTATGAGGGTGCGATGATCTTCCAGATGATAGAGCGCCGGATGGTTTTCCTTTAGTTCTCTCTAGAGGGGAATGAGAGAATACCTTAGTTTCTGAAAAGTGTTGCTTTGAGGTTAGTTGGAGGAGGCTTATCCTTATGCCTTATAAGCCCTTATGGATGAGTGGATAGTGTTATCCTATCCTGGATAACACTATTCTCATCCTACCTTATTCTCCTCCACCTTTACACTTGAAAACCTGTTGCTCTACAAATGGGGACCATAACCCATAAAAGTAACCCCGTAGTGGTTACTACTTTAGTTGCAATAATTCTGATTCAGTCCCTTCATCAAATCAGAAATTGCCTGAAGGTATCTACACTTATTATTATTTCATGACACATATGCCCTTAGCCACCAAATTAATTACTTAAGATCATTTTATATTTTGGCTAATTACATAATGGCCATAACACAATTATAGAATTATATTTGTGACCCATAAATTGTCAGAAATTCCAACAATTATGTGATGATAGAGATAATCTTTACTCCTTATTATCATGTTAATATCAAAGATTTAATGAGATATTATTATAACATACGATAGATATAAACTATAACCCCACAATATATTAAAACTATTAGTCAGATATCGATTGTCATTTTAATATACATGTAAAATATAATTTAAAACATGATAGAATTATTTATTTTTCATTGGCAATATAATATATCACATATTTTAAATTATTTTATATTAGCAATAAATTATAAATAAGTAAAAATATGAAAATTGGTAAATGAGAAAGTTTTAAAAAAAACTAAAATTGCCAAAATATTGTCTAACATAATTTTAAATACAAAACAAACATTACATAGCATAAGGGTATCATAGTAAAGTTCACAGTCATGTGGAGTACACATGCATATCAAACACCAAATAGTACAAAATTATTTATGATATATATCAACCACCAAACAATATATTAAACAAAAGATTGTTCTGTAACTTAACCATTTGTCATGCATTGTTCTATGCACCCACAGAATTAGGCATGCCTAATGATATCAAGACTTGTTGGTGGAGAATTATGAAGTAGGTACTCAATGATCCTGTTCACTTCCATATCAGATGATATTCTTGATAATGAATCCAATTCCACTTTTATTGACTTCAATCTACTAAAGCAAGGAAGATTGGTTCTTTTGGAAGGATGAAATAACAGAACCTACAAAATTAGAGTGGATTAGAGGCACATTTTAATGAATATTATGGAAAGGCATTATTGATTATTTGCACACACAAAAAGTTTGACATAAATATGCATTCATCTTAGGAGCAACCTGAAAAAATAATGAGAAGAAAACTTACAAAAATAACTTACATTTAGCATCTCAAGGGTCATTGAAGAAATTGTCATTGTTCTCACGTTAGTGAACACATGCAGCCAGGTAATTAGGACTGAAGTTTTGCTTGGAAAATTTCTAAAAGAACAAGTGACATCAAAGTTTACATCTTCAAGATAAAGAAGATTGCATGTAGAGGAAAGTTGGAAAACAAGATACCCATTTGTATCGAGAGAACTAAGTCTTGGAGTAGAAAGCACAATTTTGTAACTATGAGCTTCTTCAAAATCATATTGATGTGAAGTGTTTATGGAAAGACTTGTAAGGCTAGAATTATATACACAGAGACCCTTTTCAAACGAATTTGCAATCACCAAAGTAGTTAACATATTACATGTTGAAAAGGGTTCAGCATATTCATTGTCACTCGTTATAAAACCAACATTATCAAGATGCAAGGTTTTTAATGCAGGAAACCCTAGAGATTTTGGAAGTACTGTCTTCCTTAACGAACTAGACAGATTAGTAATCTTAAGAAATGTCAAAGATCGACACGAAAAGATGCAAGGAGGAAGTTCAGTTAACTTGGTTTCAAGTGTCAAGTGTTGGATACCATGTGACACAGCATATTCAATGAAACTATATAGGGTTTCAGGACTAAAGTAATCAGGGTGTCTCAAAGAAACATTTTGCAAGGAGATTGAGGTATCTCGATTAGACAAAAATGAAGACACAAATTCAGTAAAATGGGTAGATGTTGGAAAATGAGATGATTCAAATTTGAGATTTGTGAGGCGTTTCCAAAGGTGTTCCCATCTTAAAGACAAGGCACTAGTCTGAACAGCATTTTTTGTCCTCAAAAAATTCAGCACATGTAGCAAAATAGAGTCAGGAAGATCACTCAACAAATCTTTGCTCTCTATTTCATTATGTCTTCTTTTACTCATCTTCAATCAAATTCTGTTTAAGATCAAAAGATATATCAAATATTAATAATTTATATGTAGATTTACAATAAAGAAGATGAAATTTTAGATCAAATGAAGAAAAAAAAAATAACATTTTGGGGTGTGATAATCTAAAACAAATTAAAGTACTTCCATCACAATTCAAGTATATACAACATGGATTTGTAGTGTTTGAATTTGAGACCCAAATGATTAGTGAAAAGTGAAAAGCTAGAGATGCAAATACCTTTGTTGATGAAAGATTAAACTAAATCTGATGGATCTTGCTAAGTCAAATTAAACCACGGGCTTTGTGAATCAGTCGCTAAAGAAAATGCATGTTACTCGTACCAATCATGTCGAAGTCGAGATGAATATTAACCAATAGATGATAGTCCTTGATCTAAGTGAGGATTGAACGGAATCACAAATTCAAGCTCCTGAATAAACTACCCAAACCATAGAATGAGAGATTATACTCTGTGTTTTTTCTTTCACCTCTTTGTTTTTCTTTTGTAGAGTTAAGGGTGTTTTAAAGAATTTTTTATTATTAAAATATACATTTTTTATTTATTTTTTAGAATGATAATATTTAGAAATCAGTTTATGTAATGATCTCATGTGGAATCTGTAACTTGATTTTTTTTTTTTGCAAACGTGGGAAAAGTGGATTTTTTTGTTACGGTATTATTTCTCATCCATTTTGGTAAGAAACTAATCTTTCTAGGATGTATGGTTGTCTTTCAACAAATGTCGTTCCTATGAATCAAACATTTGACATTTTGGTCATCTTCAGAATCAGGCGGGACATTACATTACTAGACCAACATCTTATTGGTGGGAAATATAACAAATTAGAGATGATTTTATAAACAAAATAATTTACTCATTTTATTCTAGTTCTTTTAATATTTAATATTACACAAATAATTTAAGAAATTATTAAATGATATCAGATATAATTTAATTATAATAATTTTATTGAAATTCACATTGAAAATTAAAGTAAAGAAAAATATAAAAGTAATGGGGCAAATTAGGATATGATTGTAAAATAGAATGTAAATGTGTATTGATTTCTCAAATATAAAAATATTTAAAACATATAAAAATTAAAAATGAATCAGATCAATATTTTATAAAAGATTTTTATTTGTTACTCCTTAAAATATTATTATTTTATTCAAAAAAACTTTCTAACATTAAATTTACTTCCAAAATAAGTTCTATCTATAAAAGGAATTTGTTATTAATGAAATAGTATTAATGGATTAAAAATTTCAATAATAGACTAAAATGAGTGGAATATTAATAAGATCTTACTCCCTCTGAATGTTAGCTACGTGGATACTTTGGAAGGGGTAAAGATAGGCAAAATAAATTATGTATCGGTTGCATAAGAGTTTATATTATTAATTATTAATATGTTAATCATTATTGATCTTTAAATAAAAGTAATACACATGAATGATAGATGATGTACTAATTATTTGATATACATTTACTAATTATTTGAATAACTTTTTTTATCAAATTATTTATTTATTATTGGTAGGTAATATTGTTTTTATTTCATTTTATTATATGTCTATATAAATAAACTCAAAATTTTCCACTAATATAATTGTTACTAATTTTAATGATTTTTAATTTCATTAAAATACAATAGAGTTGCTAAAAACAAAAGAATAATCTTTTTTTCCTAATCAATAATATCATTTCACCATATGAACCTAATTATTTTCTAGATGTGTATATAATTTCCGTTGCAATTGTCATTATATTCATGAAATTAAATATTGACAATTGGCATTGTACCATACATGGATAGATATCCAACAAAATCTTATATCACAACTTGGATCAATTCCTTATTCTAATGTTTATTTAAGAATGTTTTTCTATTTCACCTTATTATTATTAGTGTGTAACAAGCATTTTATGTCTGCCGGACAATATTGCATGATATTATATATCCGGTTATGACATTGTATAGTTTAATGTATAGTTACTTTTGTGTGTTTATGATAATGTATAGTTTATGTGAGATATGTGGTTAATTAATGCTTTGATGGTTATTAATTAGGATTATATAATTCTTTGTAAAAATTAAATAAACTGAAGGGCAAAATAGGAAGTGAAAATTACACTATGATGGAATTACACCATGTTTTGGTTTTGTATATAGTATAGATATGTATATATGAATAAACTTGCAACCTATGAAGCACGGATTCGTCAAACACTCTCACGTGTCGGTGTCCGACATGTATCCGACACGGATACGCTCAGATTCGCGAATAATACATATCCATAGAGTATCCAAAAATTAAAAAAAATAAAATAAAATAAATAAATATTAAGACACGTATTCAATTCGTTTTCAATAAAATATAGGACATATGAATTCGTTTTCAGTAAAATATAGGATATATAGATTCGTTTCCAATAAAACAAGATAAGATAGATTTGTTTCCAATAAAACAAGATAAAATAGATTCGTTTCTAATAAAACAGGATAAGATAGATTCGTTTTCATTAAAATAGGATAAGATATATTTGTTATGGAGGGCAATGATTTTAGGATAGACTCGTTTTCATTAAAATAGGATAAGAAAGATTTGTTATGGAGGGCAATGATTTTAAATTTCCATTATATTTTTTACTTTGGATATTTTGATTTACACTTATAATTTTATCATATTTTATGTGCTTTTGTTATTTTATACGCGTATCCCTGAACGTATCGTATCCTATATTTTGGAAAAAATATGTATCGACGTATCGGATACGTATCATACCCGACATACATATCAATATCTGTGCTTCATAGCTTGCAACTACTATCAATATAATTGGTATTAAGTTTGATAATTTGTATTTTATTTGCAACAATAATAAAGTTATCTATACTATATATAAAGCCAAAACTTGAAATAACTTTCATCATGGTGTAATTTTCATTTCCTATATTGCCCTTAACATTATTTAATTTGTACAAGAAAACTATATAATCCTAAGCAACTACCACTAATACATTAATTAACTACATATCTCACCTTAAATTAAACATTATCATAAACAAACAAAAATATAATATAAAGTACACCGAACACAACAAATACATTTTAATTCAAAAAGATGAAACATATAAAAATTGAATATGTAGTATCACACAATATTCGTCGGCAGACACGAAGTACCTATACACACTAATATATATAATTTGAAAATTGATAATCCTCTAAAGCAAATAGGTTTAACATTCCTCCTATCCATCATAATATGACAAGTCACCTTTTCCAAATATAAAGTTGGCATGTGTGGTCTTTCTATGATTAAAAGGAATTGGAAGCAAAAATTATGGCATATTCCTTAAATAAAAATTGAATGTAATTTATATCTTGTAAAAATGAGATTGTAACATTTGAAAGCTAGTTTTCATAAAACTAGTTGAAGTAATGTTTAAAAATAAGCAAAAAAAAAATATTTAATAATTCGTTTACCAGTTTTACTTTTCCAAATATATGAATTTACACTAGTTACTTCTAGTTAAAACACTATATTATTATTTTGATAATGAAGTTTTTTCCTCGTATCAGGAGATAACTTATATTCTCTAGTGAGTAAAAATATGAAATATGTAATTTTTTGTTTAGTTCTCGAAATACTTTAATAAAAAATAATTAAATAAGACACATGTCATAATTTTATTTATTGAGGATATACATTATTTTCTATTATTTTTAGTTATATTTTTTTCCTCAAATTTCACCTAGTTTCAAAACTAATTTTTTTAATGACCTAATGTTTAGTAAGCTACAACTTGTAATTAGAAGCCCGTTTTGTCAAATAAAGTAAATACATCATTATCTAATCCATTTTCTAACGTTGTACTAAATTAAGAATGTAATATCATATTCTCAGTATAATATATCATCCACCATTAGTTGTATTACTTTCTTTAAAGACTATGATTATTAAATATGAATGATAAATAATACAATGAAAATATATAAAACTCATATATTGTTAGTATATATATTTTTTTGATAAATTAATGTATTGGAACTTAACCAATATAATAAATTATTTTAATAATACAATATCAATGCAATATTAATAAAATGTTAATAGACTAAATTCTATTTTCTCCAATATTAATGCGATATTAATGAAACATATTAATAAGATGTTACTACTTGACTCAGGAATTATAGCTATTTGGAAATCTCAAGGGATAAAAGATTGAAAGCATATATTTGGATATAGATTGATTCAAGTGATATAAAATTGTCTAAAGAATAAATTTAAGTAATACAGTTAAGATTTAAATTTATTTAATAATCATATGGTTACTTATAAAAATTATACATATTTATCATTTAATCTTGATCGTTTAAATGTCACTTCCCATTTACAAGTTTTATGTATAAAAGGAATTTGTTAGTAATGAAATAGTATTACTGGATTAAAAATTTCATAATAGACTAAAATGAATGCAATATTAATAAGATCTTACTGCCTCTAGAATGTTAGCTACGTGGAAACTTTGGAAGGGGTAAAGATAGAAAAGATAAATTATGTATCGATAGTGTAAGAGTTTAAATCATTAATCATTAATATGTTATTCTTAAATAAAATAATACACATAAATAATAGATGATGTATTAATTATTTGATATGCATTTAATAATTATTTGAATAACTTTTTTATCAAATTAATTATTTATTATTGGTAGGTAGTATTGTTTTTATTTCATTTTATTATATGTCTATATAAATAAATTCAAATTTTCCCACTAATATAATTGTTGCTAATTTTAATAATATTTAATTTCATTAAAATACAATAAAGTTGCTAAAAACTAAAGAATTATCTTTTTTTCCTAATCAATAATATCATTTCACTCATACCTAATTCTTTTCTAGGTGTGTATATAATTTCCATAGCAATTGTCATAGTATTGATGAAATTAAATTTTGACATTTGGCATTGTAGCATACATGGATATATATCCAACAAAATCTTATATAACTGAAAGTGAATCAACTCCTCACTCTAATGTTTATTTAAGAATGTTTTTTATTTCACCTTATTATTATATGTCTATATGAATAAACTTGCAACTACTATCAATATAATTGTTATTAAGTTTGATAATTTTTATTTTATTTGCAACATTAATAAAGTTATATGTATAATTTGAAAATTGATAATCCTCTAAGCAAATAAGTTTAAGAATCCTCTTATCCATCATAATATGACAAGTCACCTTTTACAAATATAAATTTGGCATGTCTGGCCTTTCTATGATTAAAAGGAATTGGAAGCAAAAATTATGGCATGTTCCTTAAATAAAAATTGAATGTAATTTATATCTTTTAAAAATGAGATTGCAATATTTGAAAACTAGTTTTCATAAAATTAGTTGAAGTAATGTTTAAAAATTGGAAAAAAAAAATTCAATAATTGGCATACCAATTTTAAGTTTCCAAATATATGAAATTACACTAGTTACCTCTAGCTAAAAAACCATACTATTATTTTGAGAATAAAACATCTCCTCATATAAGGAGATAACTTATCTCCTCTAGCGAGTAAAAATATGAAATATATACTTTTTTGTTTAGTTTTAGAAATACTTTAGTAAAAAATAAGTAAATAAGACACGGTTGGATGAGATACACTATCTTCTATTATTTTTAGTTATATTTTTTTTTTTTCAAATTTCACCTAATTTCAAAACTAGTTTTATTAATCATCTAATGTTTGGTAAGCTACAACTTATAATTAGAAGCTAGTTTTGTCAAAAAAGTCAATACATCATTACCTAATCCATTTTCTATCGTTGTGTTATATTAAGAATGTAATATTTATATATTGTGAGTATAATATATCATCTATCACTAGTTGTATTATTTTCTTTAACGATAATGATTATTAAAATGAATGATGAATAATACAATAAAAATATATAAAACTCATATATTGTTAGTATATATATATTTTTCTGATAAATTAATGTATTGGAACTTAACCACTATAATAAATTATTTTAATAACACAATATCAATGCAATATTAATAAAATGTTAATAGACTAAATTCTATTTTCTCCAATAATGACATATTAATGAAACATATTAATAAGATGTTACTACTTGACTCGGGAATTAGAGCTATTTGGAAATCCCAAGGGATAAAAGATATGAAAGCATATATTTGGATATATATTGATTCAAGTGAATATAAAATTGTCTAAAGATTAAATTTAAGTAATACAATCATGGTTAAGATTAAAATTTATTTAATAATCATATGACTACTTATAAAAATTATGCATATTTATCGTTTAATCTTCATCATTTAAATGTCACTTCCCATTTACACTAACAAGGGTAAACAATGTTCGCAAGTTTTTAATTCTTTTAATTATATGTATATATAAACAAAGTTTCAAGTTTAATTAATATATAGTTGTCATTAATTTTGATGATTCGTAATTATTAGAATATGTAGTTAATCTAAAACTTTATGACATATAAATAAATATCCTGAAATAAATATTTTGAGCAGCCCAAAACATTAACTCCATAGATTTAGCAATTGACAACAAAACTATTGATCTTGGAATACTATTTCTTGTTGGGTTTTAAATTTGAAACATTTGTATATTGTAATGAAATTAGTGTTGAATTAGTTGTATAACGTTCTACTCGATCCCAAGGTTAAGCGTTCAATTCCTGAGAGCGACACATATTGAGATGAGCAACTACGAATTCCGAATAAAATTAGTTTATTATCCAAAAAAGTAAATAACTCTTGGTAGTACTAAAAAACATTGTAGATAACACGAAACGAGATATAATATTTAACATCAATTTACTGATATGATTTAATGCAAACTTAATAAAATTAAATACATGTGTATATATATATATAAATAACTATTTATTGATGTGATAGTACTCATTAATGGCCTGCATATTTAATTAATGGAATAAATTATATTTAATAGTGCTGTATTTAAATTAATAATATTTACATATTACTACATCATTTTGGTTAATTAGGATTCAGTAACAAAAGAAAAGATTCATTTTAAACAATGCGGGAGTGAAACAGATTTCACATATAAGTTATACATAAAAGTATTATTACCTGTGATTTTTTTGTACAAAATAACTATTTTAAAATATCAAAATTTAAATCCTTATTTGTGTTTTAATGTAGAATACAATCATAAGTGAGAATGATCTTCAAGCTACTTAACAAAGAGAGGATAAAATAAAAGAGTTTGTTATGTCGATAAAGGAGTACTAAAGTCTTACAAAAAAACCTAAAGAGAGTGAAGATTGAAAAGGGTTGATTTTTTACTATGTGTTAGTTTTTTTGGGTAAACAAATAAATAAATTATTACGTGTTAGTTGATAAGACTCAACAATTTTTCAGTTATTTTTTTTATATTCTGTTCTGGTTAATTTTGTAATCATATTTCTGCTAAAATAATAATGACGTGGAAACTTAACATGTGTTATACTACGTAATTTCTTTTCCTCTTCAAACATTCTCTAATCAACTAAGTAGGAGTATAACACATGGCTTTGTACTAAATCTTGTTCCATTTTGTATATTGTAGATGGTGCTAGCCCAATTCACCCAAAAAAAAGATGGTGCTAGATTAGATATAGTATTTATTGTCAACATGCTAGCAAGATTTAATACAATGTTAATGAAATTAATAATTTATTCATGCAACAATATTAATGGACGAGTATTTAAATAGTTGGAAATTGGAATAAAGACTCCATTGACCATTTACAATTCCATTACTTAAGCAAGAATGACCTTCAATTTGAAGAGTGAGACTCATCTCAAGTAATAGAGAGGTAAGTGACTTTATGTTGCAGAGACAAAATTAATGTTTTATTCAGAGGAACACGTTGGAGTAGGGTTATATTATGGTAAAGGTAGTGTTGAAATATACTTTGAACTATATTTTAATATTTGGGTTGATATTGTATTAGGCTAGTTATAGTTAGAATTAGTTTTAGTGGTTTTAGTTAGTTTTACATGTATATATAGTTTACTTTTATTGTAAACTATCACTCATTCAATTCAATATGATAAAGAGAAATATTATTCAATTCAATAAAATTATGATTCCATTATTTCTCTTTCTTTCTTCTTCTTCAAGCTTTAAGCTTTTCTTATCTTTCTCATTCATGAATGTCACATCTTTCTTGTTCATCAAAAAGATTTGTCAATACCTCGTACTATTTTAAAATGGTATCAGAGCATAATTATTCGATCGTTTCCGCTTATGCTTTTATCGTTCCAAGATTCAAGAAAGAATCATCATCATGCATCAATCATCAAAATGAGAAATCTTGCACTATGGCTAAGGATGGTAATGATCATAGCATAAATCAAGGGGGTGTAGGTGGACTACCTTGTTGAAGTGGTGCATCTTCTTTTTCATCATCTTTAATCACCGTTGTTGACTCCTCAAAACCATCAAGAACACCATCAAGAATACTCATTATTCTTTTAAACTGCACCACTAATACTCCGTTCTTATTCTTTCAAATGCACAGATTTATCACTAATCTTCAGCCGAGACCTGGTTGCTTTTGTTCAAGGAGGTCTTTTATAAGAAAATGCTTCCGAATATGGCTCCATCATTCCAAGATTCAACGTTTATCATCATTCATCATCAATTTATCATATACAAGATAAAATGCTTTTCTTATTCTTCATCATTTACCCACTTTCTTATTCATCATTAAAACATCTCATTAGGATCAAGATTCTGACCCGCTCTCTTTCTTTCATCATTAATGGTTGGTTCACTTTTATCTATGATGATTAAGCTTAGATATAACTTCTGTCATTGATTGTTAAACATTGGATGGGTAGCTTTTGTCCATAGTGGTTAAGCAAAGATATTGCTTCTATTATGGATGGTTAAGCGTTTGATAATATAGTTTATGTCGTGTGTGGTTAAACGTTTGATAATATAGTTTCTACCGTGTGTGGTTAAGCATTGTTATTGCTTCAAATCAATTTCAAGCTGGAGAGTGAAAATTATCACTCCCCAACTTGATGAGATATTAAAAATATATTTGAAGTTATTTTTGGAAGATGGTTATTGGTTAGGAAATTAGGAATTAGCAAATTAGGTTTGTGTTAGTTACTTATTTTACAATCTTTCTTTTCATCTTTTCTCTTGTATAAATAAGCCATATTGCTCTCTTCTTATGAGTTCAATTAAATAACAATAATGCGATATGTTACATTTCAATGAATACTTTGATTCTTCTTTCTTTCTCTTTCTTGCTTCTTCAAGCTTTTTTTTTCTCTTTTTATTAATTTCTCATCTTTCTTGTTTCATCAAAAAGATATCTTTTATCCATTTCTGAAAGGTGTAGTCGTAGGTAATATTATAATAATATACATTGTTTTATGAACTTTCTTAGATATTATTAATATCAGATTCAACATACGAAATACTATAGAGACACAGTTTCTCGTCTTTGTTCCAAGGTTATGGGATAAGTATGATGTCACCCTTGATGTTTGCACCTCCTCGGTGCCTTCACAATCCAAGGTTATTTGTCCTCAAACCCAAGTGAGTCTTCTCTCATGAACTTTCTTTTTGTATTTTTTATTACTTTATTTAGTGTGAACACTCAATTTTTGTCCCACCCAATTTCACAACCTCCTCACATCGGTTAACTCATAAGAGTTGTCCCTGATCAGTAAACAATTAGTTTGTTAAGATTTTTATCTCCTTTTTTATTTATCCGTGCTCATCAGACTGATCATATTCTTGTGATGTTTAAAGTGCAAACACGTTACCCTTGATTAAGTTAATTTAGGTGATGATTTTCAACACAAGCCTTAGACAAAGGACATGAAGAAGTTTAAATATGATTTTTCATGAAAAGCTTGTAATTCACAGATTCACTGAACTTTGTCTCAGATTAGGGAATGAATTCTGCTCACAAGGTTGTTAGAGTCAAAATGTGAGTACTCACATTTTTTATATGAATGACAATCTATACCCATTAATCCCTAGTCTTATTAGTTTGGCGAGGAAATAATAGACTACTTGCATATTCAAGAAAGAAAAGTGGCAAACAAATTATCATATGCTTTGAAAATGCTTAAAACTCCCAATTCACCACGTGTACAAGTGTATCATTTCTCATTCTCCAACCCTTTACAAATGTTCTTTACAAACCCTTCAGTATTGGCAGGAATCTCATTTGTGTTTACTCTAAAAAGCACATGCTTGATGATCCGGAACTTATAGAGATGAAAAGAAAAGCCAACACACAAAGTCTGAAGGAGATGGCTATGCTTTTAAGGGGCGGATCACGATTAATCTGGATTGCCCCAAGTGGTGGTAGGGATCGACCAGATCCCACAAATGGAGAATGGTTTCTGGCACCCTTCGGTCCTTATTCAGTTGATAATATTAAAGGCTTGTTGACCATTCTGGCCCACCAGGTCATGTATATCCTTTGGCATTATTGTGCCATAACATAATGCCCCCTCCGATGAAGGTTGAAAAGGAAATGGGGGAGAAAAGAGTTATTTCTTTTCATGGGACTAACTTATCAGTGGCTCCAGAGATAAGCTTTTCTGAAACAACTGCTGCTTGTGAAAGTCCAGAAAAGGCTAAGGATGCACATTCAAAAGCCGTATACATTTCTGTGAATGAGCAATACAATGTGCCAAAATTTGCAATACACGACAAAAAAGGATTAGAAGCATCAACTCATAAAGTTTCTTTGTCGCAGCCATGGAACTAGTTCTAGTCTGAAATTCTGAATCTTTTTCATTATACCTTGCTCTGACGATAAGAGTTGAATTCATCAGGAGTCTGTCTCAGAAGGTTGACATTCAGCTGCTTCCTGTACCAGTTCTTCCCTATTAGTTCCTTTCCAGATCCGATCCATTGACTGATAAAAATGCTACATATACTTTTTCTGGTTGCAATTTGGTGTATCAGGCTCTCTCTTTGCTAGCTGAAACGATAAAAGAGCGTTGTGTAGCTTCAATGACAACTGTTCTTTCCTTGGCTTCTGATACTTCAACACGGCCCCCAAAGTATCTTAAGCCTGCAATCAAGAGAACCAAATAAGCAATGGCAAACCACATGACATATCCCTTTTCGGTTACATGTTTTAATGAGGATAAAGGAAAGTCAGGCAGGAATCAGTAAAAGTTCAACTAAAATGGTACACCAAAAGATGCAAGACTATATTGTTAGCTTTTCAGTATACAATTGCAAATAAATATGACCACAGTTACACTTTTAAGGTAGTAATGGCAGAAAAATTAGCACTCAAAAGCGTCACATCCTCCCAAGAGTCATGGGATTCCAGTTAATGGATAATGGATATTCAGAGGAGGCATAATCAATCATTTCAGTTACCCTTCATAGAATAAATGGCTATCAAAGATAAGAAACCAGCCATGACTTCAGTAGGCACATATAAACCATTTCAGTTACAGAATCAGCCTAATGGCAACAATAAAGGGCAATCATGGAGCATAAACCTTCCAGGTTACTGGATTAAAACGGGCAACCTAAGGGTCTGCCTTCAAATGATTATAAAAGGAGACACTACCATAAAAAAGGGACGACGTTCAGTAAAAAAGGCAGAGAAAAAATAGATAAAGAGAGTGACACTCAAAGAAATCCAATATCATACCAGTTCATACGACCATAACCAGGGAGCAATCACTATACCTATATCTAAACAAAAGCAATCTGAAGATAGAGTCATACGTCACATGCGTTATAAACCAGAAGGGTAGGGACGTACACATCATACAGCAACAAAAAGCATATACTCAGGTAAGCATTCAAACCGTAATAATGCTGTGTTATGAACATACCATATTTTATACGATTATACATATTGGGTTGGTTTCAGCAAAACGTATATTTACTTAAGTAAGAAAACGAAATAGAGTGAAGTATATGATGTATTGTTATAACCTTAAAGCAGGATAATATGACTTGTGTCCAGGTTAAATTTTAACCAAATCTATTCCTCACACATACAAAACATTCCACAGAGATTACACACACCCATGCCGATTGGGAGCATATGATAAACACAAAGCAATCCTTTCGACTTGTTCTCAATAAATTAATATACTACCTTATTATCATATGCATGTCACCCATTAATTTAAGCATTGAAAGATACATAAAAGCAAACAGAAAGGGGATATTATATCTTACTGGTTCTCCTTGCCTCAACCATACGACCTATGGCTCCAATGGCCTCCTTCTTCACCGATATCGTAACCCTCGCGTTTGGGGATCTTAGGAATCCTTTGAGCACCGCAATCTCGCCCAGAAACCCTGCATGCAGGAGATACATAAGGGTGAGTCGACACCCCCGATCAAGCTGCGATCTAACATCACCAAAGCCAATCGAATCAGAGATGAAAAAAGCAAATAAGGGGACGAGTTTTACCTTCATTGTCGAAAGGGAGTAGAGAGGATGAGAGGACCCGATCGTGAATAACCTCCTCCTCTAAGGATAGTCGCGATCCGAATCGTAAATCATCGCCAACGAATAAGGGAAGAAAGGAGAGGAGATACCAGCAGAGGTAGAAGCCGGGGCTGAACCACAGGCAGCGCGAGGACCTCCACCACGAGGCTGAAACGAGGTCATTGGAGGAAGAACTGAGAGTTAGGGATTCAGATTCCCTTCTCCTTTTGCAGCTGAAGATGGGTGCGAATAAGGGGAATCCCTTCTTTTTTTAGGGATTTCATTCCCTGGTTCCTCTCAATTACGTGAAAATGGGAGGGGATAACCCATTTTCTCCCTCCCTTTAATTAAAATTCTCTCCATTTTTTTATTTTGCCTTATATATTTTGCTATTTCTAATATTCAATTATTTCTAATCTCCTATATAAATGCCAATTTTTCTTAACACATATGCGATCACCCATGCTTTATAGTAGTTGTTTCAATTTATTAGCACAAAATAATAATAACAACATTTTTTACAATTCTTGTCTAAATAATAAATAATTTTCAAAGTCTATTTAACTAATTCTACAATTACGAAATAATTCAAATATGAGATAATTATATAGAAGTTATGGTTTGAGTCGTCTCTAACTTCTCCAGGAAATGAGAAGAATATCTACGACTAATATCATCTCTAAGTTATTAATCTCGTATGTAGAAAATAATTCCCAAAACTATTTTACTACTTAATTCTAATTATAAAAATAACCCAATACTATATTATTAAATAAGTTAAATATGAAATTTTTATAACGATGTTATGGTAACGAGTCGTCTCTAACTTCTTCGAAAGAGAGAAGAAGGTCTACGACCAACACAGTCTCTAAACTATTAATTTCTTATATATGTACGTGTATATATATATATATAATTAATAAACTACTTTATCATTAAATTCCATATGTATAAATAATTAAAAATTATTTTACCAAATAAATTTTATGGGATTTTTATAGTGAGACTAAGGTTCGAGTCGTCTCTAACTCCCATAGAAATGAGGAGAATGTTTACGACCAACATCATTTCTAAATTATTAGTCTTATTAAGTCAAAACAATTATATATTAACCAATTCAATAAATTAATATTTCTAAACTTACCGATATTTTCCAAATCACTAACAATTAACCAAAGTAACTAAACAATTTTCGAACTAGAACTACGTAGTCTTGATTTCCCTATTGCACCCGGGGATACGTAGGAGCAGGATAACCTCTTGTCAGATGTAAATAAAAAATATATAAAATATTCGGTTTTACTAATTGAATTTTAAATGAATAAGTATTAAGCGTATAAAAAAAGTATTCTCCCGAATTCAGAGTCTCTATTCGAAAACCATTTTTTTATCCAAATTGGGCATAAACTAAGAGTTTTCTATGTTTCAACCGCAAAAAACGTAGTGGCGACTCCAAATCAATCGGAAGAGGTAGAATCCGAGTTCGCCTCTCCTTAAGTCGCAAAGCCGGTCTTCCAACCAAAAAATGGGTCGTGACAGCTGGCGACTTCACTGGGGAAGTCCCATAAGAGAGTCAGGCCTATAACCGCTAATAACATGAACTTAAGTATCCTTTTATTTGTTTGATTCTTTGTTTTTTAGGTTGAATTATTATCTTGAATTACCTTTGTTATATTATATGCAAGTTCTTGCGTTTTTGCAGTTTATTGGGGGTGGGAATTTCCTAAAGAGGTTTGTATGCTTCCTCACACACTAACATTGTACACTTGAGTTGGCACATACGTATACCCTGAACCCGGATATTAGTGATTAGGATCTAAGATAGAAGGGACATCTGCTTTGCTGGTAAGTGACCTCGAGTCACATCTGGTATTGGCAGAATGGACCACCTAGATCGTTTCTGGTATCATGAGTTAACAGCTTGGAAGGCTTGATCCTTCTTGTTTTTAACCTATGATATTTGGTTTCCTTTCTTTCGGGATTGGATGCGATCTGGTGACCTAGAAGTCTAGAGCTATACCGAGTCCACTCTAGACAAAATTTAGTACCCTCGCCGTAGGATGTAACCTATAGACATTCCAAAAATCCCTCGTAGGACATACCTTATCTAGGATATAGGAAGCAAACAATTTCTACCCTTTATTATTTACAATCATGGGACGTATGTCGTAAATGGCTAGCTCCTTCAGCATCCCCACCAATGGGTTCAACGCCCCAAGGGATGATTTTTCACGTCATACATGCTCGTTGATGGGTGCAAACACCCTGGAGATATAATCCATATCATATCAGACTAATCGGGGTTATTTCATTTAACTCCATGCTGCAATCATTCCAATTAATGGGCTCAAGACCCTAGGGATGAGTTTATATCACCATATTGATTTATGAAATAATAATATAATAAATAATATTCAAGTTTTTATTACCCCCAAATAGGGACCACTATCTTATGGGGTATCCATCATACATATCATTCATTCATGCATGCATCATTTCATTCGGTTATTTAACACCTTTACAATTATCACTGTTTTTCAGATTCTTTTGTCGAAGAGAAAACTGGTATAGTAAGACATGGAGACCGATTCTCAAGTTGTGGGTTCTGCAGGCATTCTGTCAGTGAAGAAAGGAGTAAGGGTAGAGTTACAAGTTGTTGATGTGAGTTGTCTAACAGATCTAGTACCCAAGATCCCTCAAGAGATTCATGATCAGTTGGCCTGAGAGTATGGAAGATTGTCCGACCTTCTTTTCATCACAGTTGATACAAAGACCTTAAAATCCATGAAGGATATGATCCAATACTGGAATACTACTCTATATGTCTTTGAATTCCCAAATGTAGATGAATCCCCAACTGTGGAAGAGTATGAAGTCCTCCTTCATATTGGTTCTTCCATCGTTGATATCGAATTATCAAACATGCTCAAATTGTATCAGTATAGTGATAATCCTAATATCACAGAGGATTATATCGAGAAGCTGATTGGGGTACGTCCAGGTCCAAACCAGATAATCAAGCAAGGAGAAGTCTATGGGCTAAAGACTACCTTTTTGTAGAAACATCTTGTCAAGATGATTGAATAAGAAAATTAGGAGTTATTCAAACTCGCATTTGCATTAGCTATATATGGCATGGTCTTATTTCCCCTTGTCTATGATATGATAGACCAGACAACGATTGATGTCTTCGCTAGAGTCAAGAGATTCAGAGTTAATCCAGTACCAGCGGTGATCGCAGAGACTCTCTTGTCGTTCCGAAGGTGTCATGAGAAGGGTTACCACAAAGTCCGATGTTGTGTGCAGTTGCTCTATGTATGGATGGTTACTCGGTTTGTACATCACCAATATCCAGATTGGAGCAGATACCCTCTGTGTAGGTTCAGAAACATTGTCATCAAACCTATGCAATTGTCTGATTGGAAGAAGTTGTTCAAAGAAGTAACCCCTAGGAACTTTGGGACAAAATGATGCTTGTATGATAAACACCATGCAATAATGTACTGATGCGGAGAATATCCAAACATGATGTTGATGGGCCCTCGGGGATGCATCTCTTTTACCCCGACCCTTATACTTGGGAAATTGAAATGGGGAATGAATCATGTACCTCAGGAAAAGCTGCAAGGAATTACAATCTGGTATAAAGATGAAGAAACCACCAAGGAATTTCTCATTTCTATGAGGAATGCTCTGAGAAACATTCATTTCTGTGGGAAGAATGAACTTGGAGAACACCAAGCCTACTACACTGAAGAATATAAAAGGTGGATAAACGAAAGAATGAAATCTGTTATGCTATCACTATCGGGATACGCCTCATAGTCGACAAATACGGGTCAAGATGTCTTACTATACCAAGCCTTTCGAAGACAAAGAAATCTTTTTGCTTTCATTTTTATCATTTATTTTTCAACTTTTATTTTTCAAACATAAACATGTCTAGTAATCATTGCGCCCCGACATCCTTATAATACCCGACTGAAAACAAAAATCATGGCCGACCAGGAAGCTGCTATGGGAGGGAATCCCGAGGTGATTGAGCTAAAGGAACAAATAGCGGCGATGATGAGGATGATGGTAGTCATGCAGCTAGAGATGGCGTCTAGGAATTCTTCTACATCAGATAAGCGACCCCAATCTACACGCAATGCTAATGAAGGAGTGCATGACCAAGAGTCTGCCTCGAAGCACTAGAGAACGCCGCACGGGCACGCCTCGCCAAATAAGGAAGACACACAACACACGAGCCAATATGATCCTGATGATGATCCTAACTACCATCATCCCAAGAATGATAAAAGTCCCTTTGCACAAAATGCAGGCCACCAAGATGGTAAGAACATTCAACATGATGACAAAGGGAAAGGAAAGGGAGAAGAAATGTGGGATGTTATCAATGAAAGGCTCAAAGCTGTATAAGGGGCTATCTGTCCCGATCTAAAAAATGCCTTTGAAATGTGTTTAGTCCCGCACGTCATTCTTCCTCTAAAATTCAAGGTTCCAGAATTTGAGAAATATGATGGGACTACGTGCCCGAAGAGCCATCTTCACATGTACGCACGGAAAATGTCAGCATACCATAATGATGATAAGTTGTTTATTCATTGCTTTCAAGACAACCTTGTGGGGACTGCCACTTCGTGGTACATCCACCTTGAGAGCAAGAACATTAAGACTTTCTTGGATCTTTCTAATGCCTTCATAAGGCAGTATAAATTCAATGAGGACTTCATGCCTGATTGCAACAAGCTTCAAAACACGTCGAAATCGGCAAGTGTATCCTTGAGAGAATATGCACAAAGTTGGAGAGGGGTTGCCACACAAGTCTTGCCTCGTCTTGAGGAGGAAGAGCAAATCACCATCTTCATCAATACTCTCCCCAACCCTTTCTTCGACAAAATGATTGGGAATAATACGTGTGATTTCAATTCACTGAATAGAGTCGGAGACAGGATTGAGCAAAATATGAAAACTGGAAATATTGTTGCTGAACAAACCGGAGAGTCCAAAAGGCCCAACTATATGAAGAAAAAAGAAGTTGAAGCCCACTACGTAGCCGGAGAACCCCATAAGGCACCGAATAAGACAAACAATAATTCTCGTTCATATACATATCGCCCTCAACATAACCAAACACCATACCAGCCGACCCAACAAAACATATAAAAAACCCCATATCAGCCAATAGCCTACATTAACCAAAATCTCCCACCACCTCAACAAAACCCAACACTTCAATATAACCAACCACGACCAAACCACTATCAACCAAACAACCAAACCCAAAACCATAATCCACCCGCACAATTCCAAACCCAGGAAAGAAGAACGTTCGACCATATCCCCATGACCTATGCTGAACTTTTTGCCACCCTACAAACAGAACGCATCCTAGCACCCATTCCAGGAAGAGTCCCAAATACTATGACCGTATGGTACAACCCTAATGTCAATTGTGCCTACCATTCGGGAGTAATAAGGCATTCAATCGAGACTTGTAAAGCAGTGAAACACAGAGTGCAAGATCTTATTGATTATAGATGGCTGAACTTCAAAGACGATGTTCCCACTATCATGAACAACCCTTTGCCCAATCATGGGAACCATGGAGTGAATGTCTTAGAACAGGACGAGGCAAGCATTATTGTTGACAAAGTGGAAGATATAAAGATACCATTGAGAATCATATTTTTGGAGATGTGCAAACGAGGTTTGGCCGAATGTGGGCGAGACGACCAATATAAAGATGACGGTTGTATGCTGCATAGGACTACAGACCATGACCTAGAGGAATGTTATGAGTTCAGATTATTGATACATGAATTGTTGGACTCCCAGTTGTTGATGATTGGGAGGAGAAAGGAATGTTCTGACGTATGTGTCCTTGAGAAGGACGAGGAAATTCTGAGTCCTGTCATTATAAGGAAATTTGTACCAGTATTCAACATACCTGTCGGCACCCCATCATATGCTGCTCCACCTCGATGGGCGCCTCATTTGAGAAATATGGAACCTGAGACAGCAAGGCGACCATGTCCATTCCCGTATCAATCAGACAGAGTCGTTCCTTGGAAGTATCGGGAAGAAGTCGGAAGAATGCCCGTTCAAACAAATGAAGTTGTCAATCTAGCCTAAGTAGGAAATATGACAAGAAGCGGAAGAGTTTATAGCCCTATCGAGATAGCTAGTAAAGTTGTCAATGCTTCTAAGGGCAAATAGAAAGTTGATAAGCAAGTCGAGCTACTTGTGAAAATAGGATCGTGTACTTTCTAGATCCTTTTTCATGTCATGGATATCAACCCGTCGTTCACCTGTTTGTTAGGGAGGCCATGGATACATTCCACTAGTGCTATACCTTCCTCGTTGCATCAAAAAGTGAAGTTTATTATGGAAGGCAAGTTAATAACCATCATGGGTGAAGAAGACATTCTAGTGTCCCAACTCAGTGACACCCCATACATAGAAGATGGCACTGAAGCTTTGGAGTATTTTTTCCGGGCGTTGGAAATTGCAAGTGCTTCTTCTAATAGAGGAGGATATCCTAAACTCAATCCTCAACCCTCTAATGTCTCCATTAACATGGTCAGGGTCATGCTAAGGAAAGGATTCCATCCATGAAAAGGTTTAGGGAGATAAGGCCAGGGAATTGAAAATACCATAACCCTCCCTGTTAATAATGGTCGATATGGGCTGGGCTATAAACCCAGCAAAGCTAATGAGGCCCAACTGGCAGATGAAAAGAAGAAAAGTATGAATCGTCCGGGGTGTTATAGAAATGAGAGCAGAAGGATTCCCATTCCCCACATCAGTCAGAGTTTTGTGAGTACATGCTTCATAGAACAGAAATTGATTGCAATGATGAGTGAAGACTAGCCAGATGATGATTTCAGTCAGGTGTACCAGTGCCCTCCAAGCATGGTATTGGACAATTGGACCAGAGAGGATGTTGCTAGCTGTATTTATGGTCCAATGTAATTGTAAAATGTTTTTTGCATTTCTAAACTTGTTTTATCACCATTTGCCTAGCCCTGGGCATTTGGATCTCGTGTTAATAAGGGCATGTTTTTATCTTCATTAATGTGATTTCTAATAAAACAAAGCATCGCATTTCATTACATTTCTTGTACGATTTTATATTTTATTGCTCTTTCCGCCTAAACCAATCAATAAACCAACCTGATATAAACCACTAAACCATAATGCAGATCTGACATCGAATCTATATCTAATGACATCATTAATAATCACTTGCCAAATTTTGATCATCCGATAAATCAAGCAGAGGAAGATGATATTGACGAAGACTGGGAAGCGTCCCCTGAATTGTTGAGATTAGTTGAACAGGAGGGCTGAGAAACTCAGCCTCATAGGGAACCCGTCGAATACAACTAACAACATCATCTCCAGTCCAATTGTCAAATACCATGCCTGGAGGGCACTGGTACACCTGACTGAAATCATCATTTGGCTGGTCTACACTCATCATTGCAATCATTTCTGTTCTATGAAGCATGTACTCACAAAACTCTGACTGATGTGGGGAATGGGAATCCTTCTGCTCTCATTTCTATAACACCCCGGACGATTCATACTTTTCTTCTTTTCATCTGCCAGTTGGGCCTCATTAGCTTTGCTGGGTTTATAGCCCAGCCCATATCGACCATTATTAACAGGGAGGGTTATGGTATTTTCAATTCCCTGGCCTTATCTCCCTAAACCTTTTCATGGATGGAATCCTTTCCTTAGCATGACCCTGACCATGTTAATGGAGACATTAGAGGGTTGAGGATTGAGTTTAGGATATCCTCCTCTATTAGAAGAAGTACTTGCAATTTCCAACGCCCGGAAAGAAGACTCCAAAGCTTCAATATCAGCTTCTATGTATGGGGTGTCACTGAACTGGGACACTAGAATGTCTTCTTCACCCATGATGGTTATTAACTTGCCTTCTATAATAAACTTCACTTTTTGATGCAACGAGGAAGGTATAGCGCCGGTGGAATGTATCCATGGCCTCCCTAACAGACAGCTAAGCGACGGGTTGATATCCAGGACCTGAAAAAGGATCTAGAAAGTACACGGTCCTATTTTCATAGGTAGCTCGATTTCTCCCAGCACGTCCCGTCGGGCTCCATCGAAGGCTCGAACAACCGTTGAACTAGGTTCTATGAATGAATCATTCACTCGTAACTTGGACAATGTCCTCTTGGTTATCACATTGAGTGATGCACCATTGTCTATTAATACCCTTCATATCACAAAATCTTTGTACATGATGGAGATATGGAGAGGACGAGTGTGTCATGTTCCCTCATTTGGTATTTGTTGGCTGTTGAAGGAGATAAAGTTATCGACCATTATATTGTTGATGATACGATCTAATTTGCTAGTACTTATATCATGGTTGACATGGGCCTGGTTCAACACTTTTAGTAGGACCTTTCTGTTAGCTTTCGAGTTCATCAGTAAGGACAACAGTGATACCCTAGCCGGAGTGCGGCTCAATTGGTCAACTATTTGATATTCGCTTTGCCTGATGAATCGTAAGAACTCACAAGCCTCATCATCAGTGACTTCTCTTTCAACATCAATTGGAGGGATCTCAATCCGCGCTATTTCAGAACTGGTGTCGACTGGCTTATCAACTTTCTCTTTGCCCTTAGAAGCATTGACAACTTTACTGGCTATCTCGATAGGGCTATAAACTCTTCCGTTTCTTTTCGTATTTCCTACTTAGGCCAGATTAACAACTTCATTTGTTTGAACGGGCATTCTTCCGACTTCTTCCCGATACTTCCAAGGGACGACTCTGTCTGATTGATATGGGAATGAACATGATCGTCTTGCTGTCTCAGGTTCCATATTTCTCAAATGAGGCGCCATCGAGACGGAGCAGCATATGATGGGGTGCCGACAGGTATGTTGAACACAGGTACAAATTTCCTTAGAATGACAGGAGTCAGAATTTCCTCGTCCTTCTCAAGGACACATACGTCAGAACATTTCTTTCTCCTCCCAATCATCAACAACTAGGAGTCCAACAATTCTTGTATCATTAATCTGAACTCAGAACATTCCTCTAGGTCATGGTCTGTAGTCCCATGCATCATACAACCGTCATCTTTATATTGGTCGTCTCGCCCACATTTGGCCAGACCTCGTTTGCACATCTCCAAAAATATGATTCTCAATGGTGTCTTTATATCTTCCACATTGTCAACAATAATGCTTGCCTCGTCCCTTTCTAAGACATTCACTCCATGGTTCCCATGATTGGGCAAAGGGTTGTTCGTGATAGTGGGAACATCGTCTTTGAAGTTCAGCCATCTGGAATCAATAAGATCTTGCACTCTGTGTTTCAATGCTTTACAAGTCTTGATTAAATGCCCTATTACTCTTGAATGGTAGGCACAATTGACATTAGGGTTGTACCATACGGTCATAGTATTTGGGAGTCTTCCCGGAATGGGTGCTAGGATGCGTTCTGATTGTAGGTTGGCGAAAAGTTCGGCATAGGTCATGGGGATAGGGTCGAACATTTTTCTTTCCTAGGTTTGGAATTATGCGGGTGGATTATGGTTTTGGGTTTGGTTGTTTGGTTGATAGTTGGGTCTAGGCAGTCGGGGTTGATAGTGGTTTGGTTGTGGTTGGTTATATTGAAGTGTTGGGTTTTGTTAAGGTGGTGGGCGATTGTGGTTAATGTAGGGTATTGGCTGATATGGGGTTTGGTATGTGTTTTGTTGGGTCAGCTGGTATGGTGTCTGGTTATGTTGAGGGCGATATGTATATGAACGAGAATTGTTGTTTGTCTTATTCACTGCCTTTTGGGGTTCTCCGGCTACATAGTGGGCTTCAGCTTCTTTTTTCTTCATATAGTTGGGCCTTTTGGACTCTCTGGTTTATTCGGCAACAATCTTTCATGTTTTCATATTTTGCTCAATCATGTCTCCGACTCTAATCAGTGAATTGAAATCACACGTATTATCCTCAATCATTTTGTCGACTGGCTTATCAACTTTCTCTTTGCCCTTAGAAGCATTGACAACTTTACTGGCTATCTCGATAGGGCTATAAACTCTTCCGCTTCTTGTCATATTTCCTACTTCGGCCATATTGACAACTTCATTTGTTTGAACGGGCATTCTTCCGACTTCTTCCCGATACTTCCAAGGGAGGGCTCTGTCTGATTGATACGGGAATGAACATGGTCGTCTTGCTGTCTCAAGTTCTATATTTCTCAAATGAGGCGCCCATCGAGGCAGAGCAACATATGATGGGGTGTCGGCAGGTATGTTGAACACTGGTACAAATTTCCTTATAATGACAGGACTCGAATTTTCCTCGTCCTTCTCAAGGACACATATGTCAGAACATTCCTTTCCCTCCCAATCATCAACAATTGGGAGTCCAGCAATTCTTGTATTAATAATATGAACTCAGAACATTCCTCTAGGTCATGGTCTGTAGTCCCAAGCACCATACAACCGTCATCTTTATATTGGTCGTCTCGCCCACATTCGGCCAAACCTCGTTTGCACATCTCCAAAAATATGAAGATGGCTCTTCGGGCACGTAGTCCCATCATATTTCTCAAATTCTGGAACCTTGAATTTTGGAGGAAGAACGACGTCCGGGACTAAACACATTTCAAAGGCATTTTTTAGATCGGGACAGTTAGCCCCTTCTACAGCTTTGAACCTTTCATTGATAACATCCCACATTTCTTCTCCCTTTCCTTTCCCTTTGTCATCATGTTGAATGTTCTTACCAGCTTGGTGGCCTGCATTTTGTGCAAAGGGACTTTTATCATTCTTGGGATGATGGTAGTTAGGATCATCATCAGGATCATATTGGCTCGTGTGTTGTGTGTCTTCCTTATTTGGCGAGGCGTGCCCGTGCGGCGTTCTCTAGTGCTTCGAGGCAGACTCTTGGTCATGCACTCCTTCATTAGCATTGCGTGTAGATTGGGGTCGCTTATCTGATGTAGAAGAATTCCTAGACGCCATCTCTAGCTGCATGACTACCATCATCCTCATCATCGCCGCTATTTGTTCCTTTAGCTCAATCACCTCGGGATTCCCTCCCGTAGCAGCTTCCTGGTCGGCCATGATCTTTGTTTTCAGTCGAGTATTATAAGGATGTCGGGGCGCAATGATTACTGGACCTGTTTATGTTTGAAAAATAAAAGTTGAAAAATAAAATGATAAAAATGAAAGCAAAAAGATTTCTTTGTCTTCGAGAGGCTTGGTATAGTAAGACATCTTGACCCGTATTTGTCGACTATGAGGCGTATCCCGATAGTGATAGCATAACAGATTTCATTCTTTCGTTTATCCACCTTTTATATTCTTCAGTGTAGTAGGCTTGGTGTTCTCCAAGTTCATTCTTCCCACAGAAATGAATGTTTCTCAGAGCATTCCTCATAGAAATGAGAAATTCCTTGGTGGTTTCTTCATCTTTATACCAGATTGTAATTCCTTGCAGCTTTTCCTGAGGTACATGATTCATTCCCTATTTCAATTGCCCAAGTATAAGGGCCAGGGTAAAAGAGACGCATCCCCGAGGGCCCGTCAACATCATGTTTGGATATTCTGCGCATGAGTACATTATTGCATGGTGTTTATCATACAAACATCAATTTGCCCAAAGTTCCTAGGGGTTACTTCTTTGAACAGCTTCTTCCAATCAGACAATTGCATAGGTTTGATGGCAATGTTTCTGAACCTACACATAGGGTATCTGCTCCAATCTGGATATTGGTGATGTACAAACCGAGTAACCATCCATACATAGAGCAATTGCACACAACATCGGACTTTGTGGTAACCCTTCTCATGACACCTTCGGAACGACAAGCGAGTCTCTGTGATCATCGCTGGTACTGGATTAACTCTGAATCTCTTGACTCTAGCGAAGACA
>NC_032009.1:25210513-25218767 GCF_001865875.1 Lupinus angustifolius
ATCCCCCACATCAGTCAGAGTTTTGTGAGTGCAGGCTTCCCAGAACAGAAATTGATTGCAATGATGAGTGAAGACTAGCCAGATGATGATTTCAGTCAGGTGTACCAGTGCCCTCCAAGCATGGTATTGGACAATTGGACCAGAGAGGATGTTGCTAGCTGTATTTATGGTCCAATGTAATTGTAAAATGTTTTTTGCATTTCTAAACTTGTTTTATCACCATTTGCCTAGCCCTGGGCATTTGGATCTCGTGTTAATAAGGGCATGTTTTTATCTTCATTAATGTGATTTCTAATAAAACAAAGCATCGCATTTCATTACATTTCTTGTACGATTTTATATTTTATTGCTCTTTCCGCCTAAACCAATCAATAAACCAACCTGATATAAACCACTAAACCATAATGCAGATCTGACATCGAATCTATATCTAATGACATCATTAATAATCACTTGCCAAATTTTGATCATCCGATAAATCAAGCAGAGGAAGATGATATTGACGAAGACTGGGAAGCGTCCCCTGAATTGTTGAGATTAGTTGAACAGGAGGGCTGAGAAACTCAGCCTCATAGGGAACCCGTCGAATACAACTAACAACATCATCTCCAGTCCAATTGTCAAATACCATGCCTGGAGGGCACTGGTACACCTGACTGAAATCATCATTTGGCTGGTCTACACTCATCATTGCAATCATTTCTGTTCTATGAAGCATGTACTCACAAAACTCTGACTGATGTGGGGAATGGGAATCCTTCTGCTCTCATTTCTGTAACACCCCGGACGATTCATACTTTTCTTCTTTTCATCTGCTAGTCGGGCCTCATCAGCTTTGCTGGGTTTATAGCCCATCCCTTATCGACTATTATTAACAGGGAGGGTTATGGTATTTTCAATTCCTTGGCCGTATCTCCCTAAACCTTTTCATGGCTGGAATCCTTTCCTTAGCATGACCTGGCCATGTTAATGGAGACATTAGAGGGTGGAGGATTGAGTTTAGGATATCCTCCTCTATTAGAAGAAGTACTTGCAATTTCCAACGCCCGGAAAGAAGACTCCAAAGCTTCAATATCAGCTTCTATGTATGGGGTGTCACTGAACTGGGACACTAGAATGTCTTCTTCACCCATGATGGTTATTAACTTGCCTTCTATAATAAACTTCACTTTTTGATGCAACGAGGAAGGTATAGCGCCGGTGGAATGTATCCATGGCCTCCCTAACAGACAGCTAAGCGACGGGTTGATATCCAGGACCTGAAAAAGGATCTAGAAAGTACACGGTCCTATTTTCATAGGTAGCTCGATTTCTCCCAGCACGTCCCGTCGGGCTCCATCGAAGGCTCGAACAACCGTTGAACTAGGTTCTATGAATGAATCATTCACTCGTAACTTGGACAATGTCCTCTTGGTTATCACATTGAGTGATGCACCATTGTCTATTAATACCCTTCATATCACAAAATCTTTGTACATGATGGAGATATGGAGAGGACGAGTGTGTCATGTTCCCTCATTTGGTATTTGTTGGCTGTTGAAGGAGATAAAGTTATCGACCATTATATTGTTGATGATACGATCTAATTTGCTAGTACTTATATCATGGTTGACATGGGCCTGGTTCAACACTTTTAGTAGGACCTTTCTGTTAGCTTTCGAGTTCATCAGTAAGGACAACAGTGATACCCTAGCCGGAGTGCGGCTCAATTGGTCAACTATTTGATATTCGCTTTGCCTGATGAATCGTAAGAACTCACAAGCCTCATCATCAGTGACTTCTCTTTCAACATCAATTGGAGGGATCTCAATCCGCGCTATTTCAGAACTGGTGTCGACTGGCTTATCAACTTTCTCTTTGCCCTTAGAAGCATTGACAACTTTACTGGCTATCTCGATAGGGCTATAAACTCTTCCGTTTCTTTTCGTATTTCCTACTTAGGCCAGATTAACAACTTCATTTGTTTGAACGGGCATTCTTCCGACTTCTTCCCGATACTTCCAAGGGACGACTCTGTCTGATTGATATGGGAATGAACATGATCGTCTTGCTGTCTCAGGTTCCATATTTCTCAAATGAGGCGCCATCGAGACGGAGCAGCATATGATGGGGTGCCGACAGGTATGTTGAACACAGGTACAAATTTCCTTAGAATGACAGGAGTCAGAATTTCCTCGTCCTTCTCAAGGACACATACGTCAGAACATTTCTTTCTCCTCCCAATCATCAACAACTAGGAGTCCAACAATTCTTGTATCATTAATCTGAACTCAGAACATTCCTCTAGGTCATGGTCTGTAGTCCCATGCATCATACAACCGTCATCTTTATATTGGTCGTCTCGCCCACATTTGGCCAGACCTCGTTTGCACATCTCCAAAAATATGATTCTCAATGGTGTCTTTATATCTTCCACATTGTCAACAATAATGCTTGCCTCGTCCCTTTCTAAGACATTCACTCCATGGTTCCCATGATTGGGCAAAGGGTTGTTCGTGATAGTGGGAACATCGTCTTTGAAGTTCAGCCATCTGGAATCAATAAGATCTTGCACTCTGTGTTTCAATGCTTTACAAGTCTTGATTAAATGCCCTATTACTCTTGAATGGTAGGCACAATTGACATTAGGGTTGTACCATACGGTCATAGTATTTGGGAGTCTTCCCGGAATGGGTGCTAGGATGCGTTCTGATTGTAGGTTGGCGAAAAGTTCGGCATAGGTCATGGGGATAGGGTCGAACATTTTTCTTTCCTAGGTTTGGAATTATGCGGGTGGATTATGGTTTTGGGTTTGGTTGTTTGGTTGATAGTTGGGTCTAGGCAGTCGGGGTTGATAGTGGTTTGGTTGTGGTTGGTTATATTGAAGTGTTGGGTTTTGTTAAGGTGGTGGGCGATTGTGGTTAATGTAGGGTATTGGCTGATATGGGGTTTGGTATGTGTTTTGTTGGGTCAGCTGGTATGGTGTCTGGTTATGTTGAGGGCGATATGTATATGAACGAGAATTGTTGTTTGTCTTATTCACTGCCTTTTGGGGTTCTCCGGCTACATAGTGGGCTTCAGCTTCTTTTTTCTTCATATAGTTGGGCCTTTTGGACTCTCTGGTTTATTCGGCAACAATCTTTCATGTTTTCATATTTTGCTCAATCATGTCTCCGACTCTAATCAGTGAATTGAAATCACACGTATTATCCTCAATCATTTTGTCGACTGGCTTATCAACTTTCTCTTTGCCCTTAGAAGCATTGACAACTTTACTGGCTATCTCGATAGGGCTATAAACTCTTCCGCTTCTTGTCATATTTCCTACTTCGGCCATATTGACAACTTCATTTGTTTGAACGGGCATTCTTCCGACTTCTTCCCGATACTTCCAAGGGAGGGCTCTGTCTGATTGATACGGGAATGAACATGGTCGTCTTGCTGTCTCAAGTTCTATATTTCTCAAATGAGGCGCCCATCGAGGCAGAGCAACATATGATGGGGTGTCGGCAGGTATGTTGAACACTGGTACAAATTTCCTTATAATGACAGGACTCGAATTTTCCTCGTCCTTCTCAAGGACACATATGTCAGAACATTCCTTTCCCTCCCAATCATCAACAATTGGGAGTCCAGCAATTCTTGTATTAATAATATGAACTCAGAACATTCCTCTAGGTCATGGTCTGTAGTCCCAAGCACCATACAACCGTCATCTTTATATTGGTCGTCTCGCCCACATTCGGCCAAACCTCGTTTGCACATCTCCAAAAATATGAAGATGGCTCTTCGGGCACGTAGTCCCATCATATTTCTCAAATTCTGGAACCTTGAATTTTGGAGGAAGAACGACGTCCGGGACTAAACACATTTCAAAGGCATTTTTTAGATCGGGACAGTTAGCCCCTTCTACAGCTTTGAACCTTTCATTGATAACATCCCACATTTCTTCTCCCTTTCCTTTCCCTTTGTCATCATGTTGAATGTTCTTACCATCTTGGTGGCCTGCATTTTGTGCAAAGGGACTTTTATCATTCTTGGGATGATGGTAGTTAGGATCATCATCGGGGTCATATTGGCTCGTGTGTTGTGTGTCCTCCTTATTTGGCGAGGCATGCCCTTGCGACGTACTATAGTGCTTCGAGGCAGACTCTTGGTCATGCCCTCCTTCATTAGCATTGCGTGTGGATTGGGCTCGCATATCTGATGTAGAAGAATTCCCAGATGCCATCTCTTGCTGCATGGCTACCATCATCCTCATCATCGCCGCTATTTGTTCCTTTAGCTCAATCACCTCGGGATTCCCTCCCGTAGCAGCTTCCTGGTCGGCCATGATCTTTGTTTTCAGTCGAGTATTATAAGGATGTCGGGGCGCAATGATTACTGGACCTGTTTATGTTTGAAAAATAAAAGTTGAAAAATAAAATGATAAAAATGAAAGCAAAAAGATTTCTTTGTCTTCGAGAGGCTTGGTATAGTAAGACATCTTGACCCGCATTTGCTGACTACGAGGCGTATC
This sequence comes from Lupinus angustifolius, assembly GCF_001865875.1. Taxonomy (NCBI): domain Eukaryota; kingdom Viridiplantae; phylum Streptophyta; class Magnoliopsida; order Fabales; family Fabaceae; genus Lupinus; species Lupinus angustifolius. The sequence continues at coordinate 25,215,012 of NC_032009.1, forward strand.
CCGACAGTGATAGCATAGCAAATTTCATTCTTTCGTTTATCTACCTTTTATATTCTTCAGTGTAGTAGGCTTGGTGTTCTCCAAGTTCATTCTTCCCGCAGAAATGAATGTTTCTCAGAGCATTCCTCAGAGAAATGAGAACTTCCTTGGTGGTTTCTTCATCTTTATACCAGATTGTAATTCCTTGCAGCTTTTCCTGAGGTACATGATTCATTCCCTATTTCAATTGCCCAAGTATAAGGGCCAGGGTAAAAGAGACGCATCCCCGAGGGCCCGTCAACATCATGTTTGGATATTCTGCGCATGAGTACATTATTGCATGGTGTTTATCATACAAACATCAATTTGCCCAAAGTTCCTAGGGGTTACTTCTTTGAACAGCTTCTTCCAATCAGACAATTGCATAGGTTTGATGGCAATGTTTCTGAACCTACACATAGGGTATCTGCTCCAATCTGGATATTGGTGATGTACAAACCGAGTAACCATCCATACATAGAGCAATTGCACACAACATCGGACTTTGTGGTAACCCTTCTCATGACACCTTCGGAACGACAAGCGAGTCTCTGTGATCATCGCTGGTACTGGATTAACTCTGAATCTCTTGACTCTAGCGAAGACATCAACCACTGTTTGGTCTATCATATCATAGACAAAGGGAAATAAGACCATACCATATACAGCTAATGCAAATGCGAGTTTGAATAACTCCCAATTTCCTTGTTCAATCATCTTGACAAGATGTTTCTTCAAAAAGTTAGTCTTTAGCCCATAGACTTCTCCTTGCTTGATTATCTGGTTTGGACCTGGATGTACCCCAATCAGCTTCTCGATATAATCCTCTTTGATATTATGATTATCACTATACTGATACAATTTGAGCCTGTTTGATAATTCGATATCAACGACGGAAGAACCGATATGAAGGAAGACTTCATACTCTTCCACAGTTGGGGATGCATCTACATTTGGGAATTCAAAGACATGTAAAGTAGTATTCCAATATTGGATCATATCCTTCATGGCTTTTAAGGTCTCTGTATCAACTGTGATGAAAAGAAGGTCAGACAATCTTCCATACTCTCGAGCCAACTGATCATGAACCTCTTGAGGGATCTTGGGGACTAGATCTGTTAGACAACTCACATCAACAACTTGTAACTCTACCCTTACTCCTTTCTTCACTGACAGAATGCTTACAGAACTCACAACTTGAGAATCAGTCTCCATGTCTTACTATACAAGTTTTCTCTTCGACAAAAGAATCTGAAAAAGAGTGATAATTGTAAAGGTGTTAAATAACCGAATGAAAAGATACATGTATGAATGCATGAATGAATGAATAATATGTATGATGCATACCCCATAGGATAGTGGTCCCTATTTGGGGGTAATAAAACCTTGAATATTATTTATTATTTCATAAATCAATATGGTGATATATGTAACGCCCTGAAAAATACTCTTTATTTATTACGCGGAAAAGTGAGTAATTTTTTTTTTGAAATTGGTGATATAAAATTGTTTCATTTTAAAAACCTTTCTTTTCCGGGACATCACTTTAAGTAACATATAACGCGGAAATCAAAACTGGTTACCTAACAGTAACTGAAATGATTCAACATTTCCTGAATATATATCTTCATAGATATAAAAGATCATAAGTACTTAATGTACATATCCAACAAGAAAGGGCGGAAATATTAATCATCGCCAAAAGACACTAAACAAAGACATGAACAAACTGAAGCCGTTAGTGTTTGAAAAGTCACAAAATGATAAGCAACTCCTAGTGGCTAACTCCAAAGCTAGGGTACTTCCTCTCCTCAATTCCTCATGCCCCCTCCGGGAACATCACGGACGGAGAGAGTAAGACATCTAATGAATATAATTCATTGACGATGTGGACTTACTCAGAATATTACACTCAGATATGAAAAGCAGTTCATATATATATAATTTATCACATTATAACTCATCAGTTGTTCTCGTAAACAATTATCCAATCCACATGAGTAATATAACCAAACTCATCAATTGTTCTCATACACAATTATCTAATCAACCTATGTAATGTAAACAACACTTATTCCCAAACAATATCATAATTCACCATTTATCAATATATAATTCATCGACAAGATATCATGACTATAATTAAATAACACATAAGTGGAGATCATAACCCCAAATAATAACATACACATATATTATCTATAACCGACATCATAACCCACCGTTTATCAACATAAACAATAATTTATCAATATACATTTCATAAACAAATATCATAACCATAAGTAATAATGTGTGCATAATGTTAATGATGCATGATGTTTGTAACTCAAATGTGGGAATCAACTTCCACAAGTGCAATATATATGCATGTTATGTCATGATCATCCACCTAACCCCAATATCCTCCCTATAACCTAGTCGGAAATAAATCAAGAGTACAGGTCTCATACCAAGCCACTTTGTACGCAGCAAAAAGCATTTCATAAGTCAATTGATCAATAAGTTCAATAGGAACAGTCCATAATAGGACGGTGTCGTAACAAACTCTTTCTGGGCATCACTCTCATTGATCCAGATTGGAAAGAGGCGTTGTCAGAGATCGTTTAGTTTGGCCTGTGAGAACTGTCCAATACAACATGATATCCTCTCCCAGGAATACAAGGGACTCACCTCACCTAGACTCTCCCTCAAGGCATTGTTGATGAATCACCGTCCAACAACACCGTCCCTATCAACATCATGGTGCTCTAAGTCATCCCGTCAATTTCCTCTCCACTACTCCATTATTAACCATATGCATATGAAATCTAACCACAATTAGATGATTAAATCTTTTAATCATTATTTACCATGCTCAACCCGCCTTTAGTCATCTCCCTCAGGAATGCTTCTTGTGGGTCCCGATCTTACGTTAACACGTAATATAAAGGAAATACATCCCACCACTACGACTATCGTTGAATACCCTGGACGGTCCTAGACCAAGCCACTTATGGTCAGATGATCTCGCTCCGTGGTATCACGTATCCTTTTCTGGGCATCGCCCTAAATCATACATCCTTCTCGGAATACTTTCTTTAAAATTAATTTCCGAGTTTGACTATTTAATTCCAACACCTTGAATACTTTACTTTTTAATTCAATTACGGTGTTATACCAAAGTAGTTTATACACCCATACTAGGGTTATTACATACTCAACCAATCAATCCAAATAGTCAAACACAATTACTGTCTCTCGCCCAAGCGAGGACCCTTCGCTCAAGCGAAAATTCAATCAACAATACTATTTTAAAATTGGGCATCTCTCGCCCAAGTGAGAATTGTTTCTCGCCCAAGCGACGGACTTCTCTTGCCCAAGCGAGAAAGACATGGACAAGATTCCAATTTTGCCTTTTTCGGCTAATCAAACGTATTTTCACATGTTTTTCAAACATATGCACCCAGAAAAGTTCCCAACAATATTCATATATCATATTCAACACATCTCATCAACAATCATATATATTCAAAAGCATTCAAACATAAAAATCTTGGGTTTCTTAAAACTCAAGTTAACCTCAAAACCTTTGAGATGCTTTAGGAGATCCGGGTGTCATATTCGGAAACCACTATGTCACGATGTGTTCTCTCTCACCTGAGTATGTCGGGTCGCAAGGTTATCTATTTGCAGGTGAGCTTACTTGATCCGATCTCCTCTCGAACTCTTCATTATGCCAAAATCACGTTAATTAGT
>NC_032009.1:25218867-25219125 GCF_001865875.1 Lupinus angustifolius
AACTCTACTTTATGAACAACATAATAAAAGCTCATAACTTTCTATGAAGTATGAGAAGAAGATGAAGAAGAAACATAAAAGACTACATTAGTTTGTATAGGAAATTTAGTGTAAAAATGAGGGAATGGGATTGCGTATTTATAGGAGAGCCTCACCCTCATCAAATCATAACATTTAATGCAAGGTAAGTAGATTTAGACTAGCATAAGTGATGTGTCTAATGGTGGTGGAGTGAGAGGATTTGTTGAGTGATTTAGG
>NC_032009.1:25219225-25254842 GCF_001865875.1 Lupinus angustifolius
ATAACTTTCTATGAAGTATGAGAAGAAGATGAAGAAGAAACATAAAAGACTACATTAGTTTGTATAGGAAATTTAGTGTAAAAATGAGGGAATGGGATTGCGTATTTATAGGAGAGCCTCACCCTCATCAAATCATAACATTTAATGCAAGGTAAGTAGATTTAGACTAGCATAAGTGATGTGTCTAATGGTGGTGGAGTGAGAGGATTTGTTGAGTGATTTTGGGGATTTTGGGTAGTAAATCAAGGCATTAATGAGTGAAATCTATAAGATTTAGTAGATAGATTTTGTGAAATGACTCATGCGACGCGGCGACTTTGGCGAAACGCGCTCAATTAAAACTATGTTCGAGTAGCCAAAAATGATCGCTCGATTTTACTTTACGGTTGGAACTTTGAATTTCGGCATTCCGAGTGAAAATATTTTAGAAAATAGTCATGGACCAACTCAGGGTCTATCTTGACTCGAAATGTGATTACGAAGCCAACGGCGCGATTGGAATTCGATTCCGAGTTACGGAACTCAAAAACCACTTTTTGAGCTGTACCGGGTGAGATTCGCCCCTGACAGTGGTCCGAAACCGATTGTCTCCGAAAATCATGAAATTTTTTCACCAAGTTAGAAATATAATTACAAGACTAAAACTCAACTAGAGTTTCGTCTAATTCTTTACCGAAAATTCCCAGAAATTTATTTTTGAGAATATAATTAATAAAAATATTAATAAAAACATATATTTTCAAGATAGTAAAATTCACGGTGTTACAATATAAACTCATCCCTAGGGCCTTGAGCCCATTAATTGGAATGATTGCAGCATAGAGTTAAATGAAATAACCTCGATTAGTCTTATATGATATGGATTATATCTCTAGGGTGTCTGCACCCATCGACGAGCATGTATGACATGAAAAATCATCCCTTAGGGCGTTGAACCCATTGGTGGGGATGCTGAAGGAGCTAGCCATTTACGGCATATGTCCCATGATTGTAAATAATAAAGGGTAGAAATTGTTTGCTTCTTGTGTCCTAGATAAGGTATATCCTACGAGTGATTTTTGGAATGTCTATAGGTTACATCCTACGATGAGGGTACTAGATTTTGTCTAGAGTGGACTCGGTACAGCTCTAGACTTCTAGGTCACTAGATTGCATCCTATCCCGAAAGAAAGGAAACCAAATATTATAGGTTAAAAACGAGAAGGATCAAGCCCTCCAAGTCGTTAATTCATGATACCAGAAATGATATGGGTGGTCCATTCCGTCAATACCAGATGTAACTCGAGGTCACTTACCAACAAAGCAAATGTCCCTTCTATCTTAGATCCTAATCACTAATACCCGAGTTCAGGGTATACGTATGTGCCAACTCAAGTGTATAACGTTAGTGTGTGAGGAAGCATACAAACCTCTTTAGGATACGTAGGAGGAGGATAACCTTTTGTCAGATGTAAATAAAAAATATAAAAAATATTCGGTTTTACTAATTGAATTTTAAATGAATAAGTATTAAGGGTATAAAAAATTGTGTGATTAGCGAGGATACCGTTTTAATACGGGTGGACGGGGTGCTAATACTTTCCCCGATCCGTAATCAACTCCCAAATTCAGAGTCTTTATTCGAAAACCATTTTTTATCCAAATTGGGCATAAACTAAGAGTTTTCTGCGTTTCAACCGCAAAAAACGTAGTGATGACTCCAAATCAATCGGAAGAGATAGAATCTGAGTTCGCCTCTCCCTAAGTCGCAGGGCCAGTCTTCCAACCGAAAAACGGATCACGACATTGTTATAAATTATAATAACTGTTTTTCAAATTAGCTTGTACATAGAATGCAAATGAGAACACAGATGCATGTGTAGATGAGAAAGTTATTATAAATTACATGAAAATGAGGTGCTCCGTACCAAGCTTGTTGGAGTTCAAAAGTTGGATATATGCAACAAGTAATTTCTTCAAAACTTAGCCCCAAAAAAATATTTGTTGGATTTCTAGTTTACCATCTATCAAATTAATTGATCATCCTAATGGAATTGATCAACGGAAAATAGTAAAGAAGTATAATTATTTTGCTAAAATGAATTCTCATTATTTTTAATTATTGAATAAATTTTGGCTTAATTACTAGGTCGATTGCTCTTTGAAAAGAAAACGAGTTGGGAAAGTGGAGTGGGTATTAATTTTTTTGTCTTATGTATGCATAATACATTACCGATATTTACGAAGGTGTTACTTTAATGGTGTGAGGTCGTTATATCGTCAGAAAGATCAAAAAATTAATGGTTTGATTTCTTATAACGATATTTATTGGGAGGGACCGTCATTTAACCGAAAATTTCAATTACCAATATTTTCTGTTAAATTAGCAGCCTGCATGTGATATCTTCAGCAATTGTTAATCTCCACATGGTTTCAACACAATCCACTCCTCTCTTTATACTTGAAAAAAGAGAGGACATTTGATCTCAGCAAATATAAAAAGGAAAATGACCGTTACTAGATATGATATTAATCTTTAAACCCACCTCATAAAACAGGCATATAAATACATGTGATGATACCATAAGATATAAGAAAAATTAATAATAGTAATAAAAGGAGCGTAAAAATTCAGTTTGGTTTAGTTTTTGATGTATTTTAGTGATCGAACTGATCAAAAACATATGGTTTGGTTCTACTTAATTAATCGCAAATTTGACTATAAGAACTGAACTGAACCGCTCTTGAATGGTTCGGTTCTACAGTTTTTTCATTTACATTTTTATAAAAAATCTTGCATCGAAAATTCAAAATATATTACAAGAGATGTTGTTTATCCATAACAGGATAAACATTACTACTATTATTATAAAAATTTATGAATCATATATAACAATACAATTTATGATTAGTAACATATATATCAATTATGGTAAAATATATAATAGTTACATTTATAACCTTACATTTCATATTTCGTAACACATGTAACAATACATGTATAACAATATATAATATATGTTAGTTTCAAACTCAACATTACAAAAGTTGGAAAATATGTTCTAAATTATAAGACACTAGGAAACAATTTAGTAACTAATAACATATATAATACTAACAATTTAATAACATATATAACACTACAGTTCACACAAAAATTGATAATTTAAGCTAGAAAATTGGTTAAAAAATTTAAACAATAATAAAACATTATTCCCTAATCCCTAATATATATTTCTTTAATATGTGGTTCGGTTCAGTTCCAACAGTTCTTAAATTTCTAAAAACATAAAACAAAACAAAAACAATTCCTTAAACAAATAATCAAACCGAACCGCGGAACTGGTTCGGTTCCATCGATTTTGCGGTTGAAACCGAAACCGCTTACATACCTGACTAATAAATAAATCTGACAACATCATTATTCTATTCACCATATATAGAATATAGATATATCACCGACTAATCATCATATAAAAAAAGAAAGTGGAGGAGCCTAATATCACACTCTAGTGAAACCAAAACCTTCCATTTCCAATGCCCTTCATCACAATCTCTGTTAACTGATATGACTTACCAACACACCACATTGCATGAACTGAACATAACCACCCACAGTTTTTTATATTTGTAACTGAACAACCTTTGTATTCTGCTAAGTACAACTTGAATCTTCTGCTATGTTATGTCCTATTATTTCCTTATCTTACTTTTTAGGCTCTAAAATCTATGTGGAAATTTGATTTTATGTATGAAGTGTGCATCATCATTATGTTAACCCTCCCTATACTCTCTTTATTTCTCTCTCCTTAAAAGGTGCAAAATTTTCCCTTGTAATTGACTACCCCATTTCTCACCAAAAAAATTTCAAAAATCAATTTTTTTCTGTTGTTCTTTATATATACCATACATAACACTATACCATATGGCAAAAGAACAGCAAAAACAGGACACTGCAATCACAACCAACTCTTTTCACCATCAATCCCAGGTTAACACCCTTCTCTTTTATTAATATGCTTATATTCCTAATTTCATATAGTCATATAATTATAATGTGTAACATAAAACAGATACACATAACAAAAAGCATGATACTTAGATTCATGAATTATTGCTTTAATCTAAATGTTATATAACATGTAATTGTAGATCCTAATTAGATCTGATTGGTGATTTTGACATTATTATACAATAATTTACATGAGGGAGTGGATATTGCAGGGGAAAGTCCCAGAGAAAGAAAAGGAATTGGGATTGGGACTCAAAATTGAAGAGGCTGATTCTGAGATTCAGGTTCCTTTGCCTCTAACAGTTACTTCCCGGGTCTGAAACTAACTCTTAATATTTTATTCTTCTTTTGTAATTTCATTAGGGGATTCTGAAATTGAAACTGAATGCATCAAATCAATGAATAGTGTTCAAAGTTTGAACTTTTTGACATTGTTGTTTCTGGGGGAATGAATGCAGGCTTTGTATATGTTGGAAGATTTCACTGCAGGGCCTGCGTTTAGGTTCACGCAATGGCTCCAACTTGTTCGTAAACGCACCGCTAAGTATCGCTCCCCTGGCCTCCCTCACCGCACTTCCACCGCAATTGCCACTGCCGCCGCTATGTCTTCTAGTTCTAGGTTACTTACTATACTTACCGGCCACTTTCATTTCCAACAGAATTTGTAAAGCCATTTATTGGATGCTTTGGTTTTAAAGTTTCTTTCTTTGGGAAGGGTGTGACCTCAGATAGGTATATTTGAAGTTAATGACTAAACTTGTTAATTGTCCAATACACATCATTAATTACGAATTTATACATTTTTATTGCAGAAAAATGGGGTAAAAAAGGTGTAAGATGATAATTTTGTGTATATATAATGGAATATTTGTTATGGTCTTGTGGGTTTTATAAGCTAAAAGAAGGGGACCTAATGTTTGTGGGCTGTGGCTAATGCTCATAATTTATGTTCAGCGCTGGAGAGTCGATCGAGGATGCAAAATGGAATGTGCACCCGGAGCAAACAGAAATTAGTTTGTGGGAGAGGCTTGGTAAAGCTGCAACATTGGACATTGAATCAAGTTCCTTTTCTTGGGACACACTTACTTCACTGCACCACTCTGAACATACCAGCAGCAATGAACTTTCCGAGGATGAAATGAACAAAGCTCTTGAGGTAGGTTCTTCGTCGCTATTATGTGCAAGCAGCCAAGCACTAATACAATACCTTGTGTTTAGTGTAAAGTCTGTCAATATTTGAGCAATCAATATGCAATTTTTGTCATATATTGCCAATATAGTTACACACATAGGCCAATGTACACGCTTACATCGATATCTTTTTTGGATTTCTATCTGTGCCATTCTATTTGTGACTATATGTTTGAGCCTATTATTTTTTCAGCTTAACCTAAAGAGTGAGATAAGGGATAACATGTGATCTTGACTGTGTTTATATTTGTTAGTTTCAAAATTTGAAGAATAATGATTTCTTGGTGGTTTAGCTCTGTCCAATATATTTTCAACCCAGAGGTTAGTGTTTTGCTGTTTGCCATCTGTGGCTATCCTATAAATTCATGCTAGCAGAGTGTTGATAACATTACCTATGCATATCGGTTAACTTTTTAGTATGAAAATTAATCATGCGTCGTATTTTTTGTTGTGCCGAATTAGATAGGAATGTATGCATAAACTGTTTATTGTCTTAATTTGTGTCTCAGTTTCTCCTTAATTGTGTGCACGTAGGTAACTGTCAATTCTGGAGGGGTTGTTTTCTTTGCCTTTTTCAATCACGATGCCACATTTCCGAAAGAAGCAGCAGCTGTTATAAAGATCTCATCATCAAGAATGGCAACACAGTCTGAACGCCTTGGCTATGAATTTGCCAAATGGCTGGGAGTCCAAACTCCACAGGTTGTTCCTTTAGTTTTTATGTAACACAACTGCAACGTCTTCTAGCTTAGGCTATCAAATTATGCATCTACATTTTCATTATCTTCTACTATTTGGAAGATGCAGGCTAGAGTCATTCACAATACCAATTCAGAGTGGCACCAAATAAAGGAAGCAACAGAAAAGGCTAGAGAGATAGCATGTTCTGAGGGTGATGAAGTTAGTGAAATGACATGCTTTGAACTTTTGGAAGCACTTGATCTTAGCCGATGTCTCTTCTTTATGAAGTATGATCCAAATCTGATTTTAATATAATCTGGTTTATGACATGGTAGCATTTGCTTATTTTGCCACATCCAAACACTCTGGCTTCAATGAAGCATACATTGCTAGTATGATGTTTTCTGCTTTTCTTGTTAGTTGTATTTCAAAAGGCTGAGTGTAGGAGTTTGACTGAGCATTGACATGCGCTAATTAAATATATGAAATATATGATTTTTTTCATCATATATGTAATTCTCAATGTCTTGTGTGACAAATCAAGTGTCTTTCTTGGTACTTCCGTCTTTCTCATATACATATGTGTAGCCTTTCTCGTATATGTAGTTCCCACTCCCATAGGATCTGAAATAGTCGTATTTCTATGAATATGTCAATGACTGCAGTGTACATCTTAGTGGTACAAGTAATAGGGAAAAGGGGTTATGTACAGCCTGTTGTACAAGTGAGTAGTATGACGGCATAGCTGCATATGTTACTAAACACTATTACCTATAACTGCATCTTACCGGTATCTTTTTCTTCAAAAAGCTCATGGCTCTTCTACAGAATAAATTTTGATTGCACCATCTTCTTGCAGTTATGTACATGGTTCACCTTTGCTGGAAAGCTCTAGTGCATTTGAGTCACGGGAATCTGCAGAAAGAACATCAGCAGCTCTTGGCAGGGTACTAATGTTGGACCTTGTCATCAGGAATGAAGATAGGCTTCCGTGCCGTGAGCTTAGGTGGCGTGGGAATTCTGCAAATTTGTTGTTGGCTGAAAAGATGACATCTGAAAATACAGATACACTACAAGCAGTTATTGATTCTGCAATTAATCGATATAGACCAAAGGTGATTAAAGCACTTCAGAAAGAAAGAAGGTCAACTTCTGCAGATAGCAGATTCGATTCTCATAAAGGACCTCTCTTGATATCGCAAATCTCTGATCTTACAGAGATAACAGAATCACCAGGATCCACTGACTCGATGAGCCTTAAAAGTCAAACATCAGAAGAATCATTGCCTCCTGACTTCAATATTGTAGCCATTGATTCTGGTGTTCCTCGCCGACCTCCTGCTGGGAAGCGTACAAATGATCAGGTTAATTATCCTAAATTGGTTGAGTTGCTTCTCAATAGTTCTGAGTTTGGCTCAAATGTGTTATATGATATAACTGGAGGGAAATTAGGATTTCCAACCCCAGAAGACATAAATACAACATATATACATGCTAGTGACATGACATCAGTTATTCAAGCATTCCGCACTGGTTTCCGTGGTGCTCTTAGGGATCTGCAGGGATTTCAAATATTCCTTCTCACACTTCACCAAAGACTTGATACCTTGTTCCGATCATTTATGAACATCATAAGCAAAATATCATCAGGGGAATCTGACAAAGATGATCCAATGGTTCCTGACTCACCTTCACTGGCTGCTAGTGGTAGTTGTTCCTCTACACCATGTAAGGAGAGGTTTGCTAATGAAAACCATCAAGATTTTACTGATTCGGAGTCACAAAAGTCTGCTTCAAGGTCATCATCTTCAGGCAATAGAGATTGCTTTGACTCTGCTTCAAATGTGTCAAGGGAAAGTTGGCATGGAAAGTTCAATAAAGGAAGTGGGGGGGAGCAACTTCGAAGTCTCCGCTTGACAGCTAGGCTCCGTGACTTCAATAAATTTTTCAAGGTTGGTCTATAGTAACATAACATTGTTCACTGGTCACTTGGTTTTGGTGCTGCTGATAGAGAATCTGAAATTTGTATCAGTGCATTCCCCCATTTGACTCTGGCTATAGATCATAAATAAACGGTTGATGCTGCCTCACTGTCTAAGTGATTTGATTACATTATGTAACATAGATCAGATAAAATATTTGCAAGCATTCCAATTTTTCTTTGTTCTGCATGTGCAAATGTTTTATGCAATCTCATGCTTCCGGTATTGCATTTCATTTTTACACTGTATAACGATTTCCAGGTTGATGCTGAATCTAATAAGGAATTGGAACAGTGGAATGAAATGCTTAAAAATGATGCTATCAAGCTATGTCAGGAGAACAATTTCAATCCAGGATTTTTCGAGGGTAGTGATAATAACAGCGTCGTTGATGCATATGAACTCAAGGTGGTTATATTCACTTTTTATTGTATGCTGAACTGAAATATATTAGACTCCTTTCCTTTACGGGATTTATTAATGCATGTACCCTTCTGACTTTCAGGTCAGACTTGAGCATATCCTTGAGAGAATTGCATTGATATCTGAGGCTGCAAGTACAGAGAGACCATCTGCTGTTACAAGTAGTTTGTTCATTGGTGGAGCACTGGCTGCAAGATCTGTATACACGCTGCAATACTTTGGAATCACACATATTTTGTGTTTGTGTACCAATGAAATAGGACAGTCAGATTCACAGTTTCCTGATCTATTTGAGTACAAAAATTTCTCTGTAAGTCATATTTTTCATTCTCTTGTCTATTTTTATCCTCAATTATATATTGGAAGAGAAGAGATTTAGTTTCTTTGAGAATCAATTGAGCAGAGCTTGATATCTGACTACTTTTATCAGTTATCCTTGCATTCCCATGCAGGATTAATCAAAGTTAATTTTTTCATTGGAGCTTTAGGATTTTGTTCATTTCCGAATAATAACTTCTGGAGGGGTTGTTTTATTAGGCTCCTTTCTAGAAAGTTTCTTCACATTGCTTCCTTTCACTCTCCCATTTCAGCAGGTGTGTGACAACGAAGATTTTAACATCAGTAGCATATTTGAAGAAGCTTGTGATTTTATAGATTACGTTGAACAAACGGGTCAGAAGGTCTTAGTTCACTGCTTTGAGGGGAGAAGCAGAAGTGCTACCTTGGTCCTTGCTTACTTGATGCTCAGGAAGTAAGTAAAAATGAAATTTATACCAAAACCAATCATATAGCAATTATTCTTAAATGATTGAATCTCAATAGCTAACATTTACATCTAGATATTTTGGCTAGTGATTGCCAAACCATAAGTTTATGCCCTTTGATATTTGAGATCATCACTGCTACTGAGTGAGACAACAACAGCCAAGCCTTAGTGAGTGATACCTAAGGCATATTTAAAATAAATGCTTGTGTGATGCAGGAAGTTCACGCTATTGGAAGCATGGAATGCTCTGAAACGAGTTCACCGTCGTGCACAGCCCAATGATGGTTTTGTGAAGATCTTACAGGAACTGGATCAGAAACTGCATGGGAAGATTTCAATGGAGTGGCAACAGCGAAAACCGACGATGAAAGTTTGCCCCATCTGTGGGCAGAATGCTGGACTAAGCAGCAGTTCACTTAAGCTACATTTGCAGAAATCACATAGAAAACTATCATCTGGGAGTGTAGATAGTGCTATGACAATGGAGATACAAAAGGCGTTGACAGCTTTGAAGATTAGCCGCGGTGGGAGTGTCAGTCCTACGCAGAGGTCGTCTCATTCAATAATAGATGAATAGATACTGCAAAATGTGATCTTCTATACAAAATATCAGCAGGCTAGGAAATTGAATAGGGGTAACACACCCGAAGTCTATTATTGGCTTCAAACTTTTCCTTTTAGTTCTATGAAGTGTAAGTAGAATAAGAATTCAGTAGTCATGGCACTGTAAGTGTTGTGACATCTGATTTATCATAAATGAAGTCATTTTCTGACCAAAAGTTCCGTAATCAGCATTGGCGCCAACCCAATTTTCATTTCCCAGCAAAGTGTTCTAAAATAGCTTATGGAAACCTGTTCCATAAATATACCAAAGGAAACTCCCCGGGGAAATGATAAATGAATGGAGTGATGTGAAAAAATCACTCATCCCATTGGGGGAATGCATAAATTTCAATCAAAAACCTGAATTTGAGAATTGAGTTAGTCACCCAAAGCAGACCAATGTTACCTCACGTGTAGATTTCATTGGCATAACAATTATTTGCAGTTAGATGTATTGTGAATTTGTGATCTCAAGTACAAATTAAACCTTAACAATAGTTCAAAGAATGCTGAGGCCATAATGACAAGCCTGTCTAGAAGTGCTGAATTTAAAAAGAACATGCTCTCATTTCAATTGTTCATTGATCATACTATCTAATGAATGAGAAACACATCCCCATTCATCATTCTCCCCACCATTTCTCTACTTGCTTTGTTGTCTATATAGGTAAACATGCTTGGGACTAGTAAATAATAATTGAAAACTATAGGTCCATTGCCAACTAAACCAGACTATAACTATGTTTAAAAATAAATGATAAAGTACAAACATCAACTTAGCAAAGGCAAGCAAGTTAGACTGAAAGAGCCTCTGGCAGTGACTCTGGTGTACCACTACTGCCGTTGAGCACAATCACATTACCATCAGAATCAGCATCCACTATAACTGAGTCTCCCTCTTTAATCTCCCTAGCAAGCATCTTCTCAGCCATGCTGTCCTCCAAAAGTCGCATTATCGCTCTTCTTAGAGGCCTAGCCCCATAACTAGGATTATATCCTTCATCAACCACTCTTTCCTTAAATCTCTCTGTCACTGAAAGCTCAATCTCTTTGGTTTTCAATCTCTCAAATACCTCCTTCAGCATTATATCAGCTATCTCTTTCACCTCCAACTTTGTGAGTTGTCTGAAAACAATCATTTCATCCAATCTATTCAAAAACTCTGGTCTAAAGTATTGCTTTAGCTCCTCAGTCACCAAACTTTTGATTCGGTTATAACTGCTATCCTTCTCATCATAATCAAGGTCAAATCCTATTTTGCGACCTCCCTTCTCGATAACACTGCTTCCAACATTTGATGTCATTATAAGAAGTGTGTTCTTGAAGTCCACAGTTCTTCCCTTACTGTCCGTTAACCTTCCATCTTCGAGGATCTGAAGCATCATGTTGAATACATCAGGATGGGCTTTCTCAATCTCATCGAAGAGTACAAGGGTATAGGGACGACGCCGAACTGCCTCAGTCAGTTGACCACCCTCAGTGTAACCAACATAACCAGGAGGAGAACCAATGAGTTTGGAGACTGTATGCCTTTCCATAAATTCACTCATGTCAAGCCGAATCATGGCGTCTTCAGAGCCAAAGTAGTATGTAGCCAGTGATTTGGCCAACTCAGACTTTCCCACACCAGTTGGCCCAGAAAAGATGAAGCTGGCAATTGGACGATTAGGGTTCTTCAATCCAACTCGAGCTCGACGAATAGCCCGACTGATGGCTTTTACTGCTTCATCCTGACCAATTATTCGCTTGTGTAAAGTATCTTCCATCTTGAGGAGGCGGTCAGATTCATCTGCTGAGACTTTATCCACAGGAATACCAGTCCATGAGGCTACAATATGTTGTATGTCAACTTCAGTCACAACTGGACCTTCATCTCCGGCCTCACTCTCTGCCTTGCTCATCTCCTTGCCTTTCTCTATAAGTGTTGAGATCTGTGCCTTCAGATCCATTTCTTTATCTCGTAGTTCTCCAGCCTATTCAAAAATTCAAGAATCATCAGCTCACTAATTGTTCGCCAGAAGTTTTAATGAATTGGAGATATATTTGGTACAATTGAGCAAGGAACAAACCACTACAGTGTTCATTCAATTCAACAAACTAGAAATAGGAGTCACTTCACAACTTTGGGGGTATCCTCTGTTCTCTATGTGCACGGAAGGTAACATTACTTTTCAACGACAAAGGTAAATTATCACGTCGGACCAAAGTGGTGTGGTGTTCTCAAACTGTTTGTTGACATTATTAAATTTTAAGTACAATAGCATTACCTTTTCAAAGTCTTGGTTGCGAACAGCTTCTTCTTTCTCCTTGACAATCTGCCTGACCTCCTTGTCCAGCACTCTCGCTTCTTCAGGTAACTGGAAATACGTATATATAGCCAAATCAGCTCAATAATATAGGATAGAATAATTGCTAGTTGATAGAAGCGTAACAAAAAATATACCTGTGCATGTCGAAGCCGGACTCGAGAACCGGCTTCATCAATCAAATCTATAGCTTTGTCCGGCAAAAATCGATCACTGCAGGAGAAAGCATACTTCTAAGCTAGGAAATATTATAAAATATACGGAAGACAAAAAAACAAGATATCATATATGGATATCAAACAGCCATGTTAGAGTTCCAAAGTATCATAAAACAATTCACAGTGGATTACCAATGCTAAATTTCATAATATATATGAACTCAGTCCAGTTTAAACATGTAACGATGATAAAATAAAAAAATAAAGGGTCTTGTTTGTTCCAGCATAATTGAAAAGGCAAAATGAACAAAAATGGAGCAGAAAAATGGATTACGACAAACCTGATATATTGATGTGACAGTTGCGCAGCAGCAACAAGTGCATCATCAGTATATCGGAGCTTGTGGTGAATCTCATAGCGTTCTCTTAGTCCTTTCAATATTTGTATGCTTTCATCCACAGTTGGTTCTGGCACTTTAACTGGCTGGAATCGTCTCTCCAAAGCTGGATCTTTTTCAATGTGTTTCCTATATTCATCCAGTGTTGTAGCTCCTATACACTGATAATTTTTTAAGCAGACATTTTTTAGAACAGTTACAATATAAATGATTGAACCAAATCTAATAATTTACAAGATGTAAATTGAGGTGACTTTAGTGCAGCATAATCAGATGTCTTCACATTCACAACTGGTCTACAGTCACTATTCTGTGCTTTCTGCTATTGACCAAGGTTGAAGATGTTGGAAACGACAACTTTAATTTTCATTAAAAAATTAATCAGAATTCAAAATTGATAGCTCACCATATCTGACCTATTAAATACCACAATTTTTTAAATGCTCCCAAACAGTAGAACTACCAGATGTTCCCTTATGGAATTGCTAAGGCAATTTAAGCATGCAACTAAGACACAGACAAGAGTGATTACTTTTAGCCCCTTTTTTATAAAGTTCAAGAGTGATGCAAACACGCATTTTTCGCAACACAGGTTGATTTCAAGGTCATATGCAAAAGGCAGTATATTCATTTTCAACATCTCAAGAGACAATAATACCTGCAATTCACCTCTTGCAAGAGCTGGTTTTAATATGTTTGCAGCATCAATTGCCCCTTCAGCTGCTCCTGCTCCAATTAGAGTGTGCACTTCATCAATAAAAAGTATTATATCATCATTTTGTTTGATTTCCTCCATTAGTTTCTTCAATCTCTCCTCAAATTCTCCACGATATTTAGTTCCAGCTACAAGCAGACCCATGTCAAGGGTTATAACCTAAACCATGCAGAACACAATGTACACTATTAATATATGATAGAAGAGGCACCATGGGGTAACTACTCACTCAAAGCACACCATATGAGTAAATTATATGATGTGCTAAAACCAGCATTAGAATTCTTAACCAACAATGCTTTGTGTCCATAAGTTTAACAAGTGAAAAAGGCACAATTTACAGAATATGGTTGTCTACTTGCTTGCCATTAATTGATAAAATAGTTACAGATGCCATGTAACCATAGTGTTGCATGCCAAATATGATTCACGACATTCAGAACCCTTCAGGAGTATGTTAAACACCCACAAATACTTCAAAAATAATCTGAAACTAAACTGAGAAATTAATACCACATCATTATATAACTGAAAATGAGACAACGTGCTCTGTTACCAGTTTAATGGTCATGTTGCAAAAAGAATTCCTTCTTAGTCATGTAAAATTCCAAAAATAAAAATAGAAGAAAGTGATATTATTTTAGAATCATGAGTAATGCTAGATAGTACAGACAAACCGTACAAATGCAGCTATGGGCAACAATAAGTAGGAAACAAATATAAATCTGGAGAGAGAGAAATTAGAAAGGATTAAATCTACTGTGCGACATGCCTTCATCGAAATAAAAGAAAATTGCATTCGTACTGTTAAGCACTATCGTAGAATCATTTTACAAGGATCCAGCAAGTTGAAGTGCCATGTTAAAAGGAGTGAAATTGGAAGCGAAAATCCTTTGAATTGAACAAACATCAATTTTTCAAACTGTGGAAATAAATTTATTTTAATAACCTTCTTTCCCTCTATGGTCTCAGGCACATCACCGGTTGCAATCCGCTGGGCTAAACCTTCAGCAATAGCTGTTTTCCCAACACCTGGTTCTCCAATAAGACACGGATTATTTTTGGTACGACGACCTAAAATTTGTGTAACACGTTCAATTTGTGGCTGCCTTCCCACAACAGGGTCCAGTTTTCCCTGGAGGGGGATAAGAAGAAACACAATTATGCTTTAAACAAAATGAAGTCTCATCTACTATCAGTCAAGAAAAAAATAAGTAACTCCCAATTACCTCCTCTGCTAGCTTGGTCAAATTGGTGCCATACTCCTCCAAAGTTGGCATCTTATTGCTACCACCTCCTGAACCACCAACACTAGCAGGAACGCTGTCAGCACTCTCACCAACCATGCGAATAACCTGTGCCATTATTGGAGATTACAAGATTTAACACAGAAGATAAAGGTATATTCATATGTAATAGAAATATACACAAAGAATAAATTAGGGCATAATACTAGCCTGAGTACGAATATTCATTGGATCAGCACCCAGGTTTTCAAGAACACGTGCTGCTACCCCCTCACCCTCACGTAGAAGACCCAAAAGCAGGTGCTCAGATCCAATATAATTGTGACCTAAAAATATTAAGGAATATAAGCTCGAATTGTCAAGCAAGGCAAGTATGAGTGAAATATTACAACTAAATTCAATTTTTATTCCCCTCCTCTCGTCAAGAGAGAGAGAAACCAGTCTAAACAAATTCACAGTTAAACTTCAACTCATTTTGAACATATTTTAAGCAAAAAATTGTTTGTCAAGTACTTGTATTTGGGATACTTCATGCACTAAATAATTTACCCTGAAAGCACTTTTATGTTTGTGAACATGCAATTTTGTAAAGTTCCAACTGGGCATTGACGAAAACTGTCAATTTTGAGTATTATTAGACATCTTGACAATTCCAACCATTTTGGAGAACTCATTTGAGGTTTTTGAAGGAACATAGTATCAACTCATGGTGCCTCACCACATGAAAGGCATTGAAGTTTGAAGCAATTGACTGGAAAGTTACACAAGAAACAATGAAATATAAAACAGATTTTTTAAATCCATCCCATCTGGGTAATTAGCTCATGGTCTTTCTTTCTGTAACTCATTATGTGTTGAGGTAGTTTACCCAATCCCCTGCTCTTTTACTATCTCTTCTCTAAATCAACAAAACTTAGTTGACTCTTCAAGTAAAATAAATAAATGTGTTGGACACAACACGGAAATCACCTCTAGACAGGTGGGTAGAAGGAATGAAGTTCTCTGTAATGCAAATGCGTTTCTGTAACTAAGTAACTAGTTACACAAAAGAACAAATAAAGTTAGAAAACCATTTACCAAGTTGGCGAGCTTCCTCCAGTGAAAGTTCCAAAACACGCTTTGCACGAGGGGTAAATGGAATCTCAACAGCAACAAATCCACTACCCCTTCCAATTATCTTTTCCACTTCCACACGTGCATCCTTGAGGTTAATTCCCATAGACTTCAAAACCTTGGCGGCAATACCAGTGCCCTCACCAATAAGACCCAACAGAATCTGTTCCGTTCCAACAAAATTGTGACCGAGCCGTCTAGCTTCCTCCTGAGCTAGCATAATTACTTTGATTGCTTTCTCTGTGAAACGCTCAAACATGGCCTTAGGTACGCATCTGCTAGCCCGTGCTCGCCTCGAAGAAGTTGCAGTTAACACCTTAGAATGAAAATCTTGCCCAGCTGGTCTCAACATAGTATCCAAAGGATTAGAAGCACGTAGTCCAGAGAAAGTTGTCAGTCTTATTCCAGGCATTGTTAAGGTAGACATCATTTTGACCGGTCTTTTAGATTTTCCTGAACCCTTATGTTGACCATTCCTTTGCCCAGGCACTAGGCCCGGAATATTAATTGACTGAGCCAAAACCCTAGCCATGATTCTGAACTTCCTTCTGCAGTTTATTATGAAACATATTAGTCGACAAGTAACACAGCATATCAATATAAAGGACAAGGAATCGCTTCATTTAGGACACACCAACGACCCAAAATTATGAAAAGAAACTGCAAGCCACAAGTTTAAGATGCTAAGAAAAATAAATACTGCAAAGATATTCAATAAACAAAATGCATATAGAGCTTCAAATGTGGAACTAAAGAATCAACACCGCAAGCAAAGGACCAAAATGAAACCAAAAATACTAATGAAAACTAAAAATACTAATAAAATAATTAAAAGAATACACACAATTTAAACATAGGTTAAGTGCAAGGAAAGGGTTGAATTAGTAATTTACATGAAATTATGAACAAAATAAAGACAAAAGATAAAATGGGAAGTTAAGTTTGAGAATAAAGATGTTAAATTTATATATAAGAGAAGAAAAACAAGAGAGTATCAAAACCTAATTGAAGCAGCAGCTGTTGCAGTACAAAATCAGTAAGGTTATTAAAAATAAAATAGAAAAGAAATGCAATAATTGATAATAATATGCAACAAAATAGAAAAAAAGAGAAAAGAAAATGAAGATACCAGAAATCCTAGAGTGAGGAAACAGCTGATAGTGATTGAAGTTGAAGATTAAGAAAAGAAGAAGATAGGATTGAAAAAAGAGAGAGAAGAGAAGGAGAAAGTGGTGTGGTGGGGTTTGGGTATAAATGGTGAGGCGATGAGAAATGGGTTGAGTGTGTAAGGGTAACAGATAAACTTCACTTGTCTATACCTTATCGTATACTACCAGTCATTTTTTTTTATTTTCTGTTCAAGTAAGCATATTTTTAGAAGGAAAAAATGCAAAGTAATATATGAGTTTGATATATCATTTCATATTTAATTAATAAATAAATGATGCAATTATTTTGTTTCGATCTTCTCTGTATTATAGAGTATAAATATTATATTATTTTTAAATATTGGTGATATATATTGTTACTTTTTTTTGAGGAACTTATTCAAAACTTGACTTATATAATCCTTTTCTAACATAATAATAAATTAAATGTAAAACTCATATTATAGTGTATGTGATGCAATTGAACTACAAATATGTGAATAAATAGTGCTTGAAGGCTTTACAGAAGAGAACATTAATCTTTAAAAGATATATGATAATATACTTAAGTACTTAACCACGTGAGGAAATACCTTCTTAAAAGGAAGGAGTACAAAATTAATTAGTATGTTACACAAATTATGAATGTACCAAAAAAATAAAAATGTAACCAAAAAATTTATGAGCTTATAGGAAATTTTTTGCTATTATATTAAAATTTAAATAAAAATGGTGTAATATATTTATGATGCACATAAATAAATATATATCTTTATGTATCTTATATATCAAGTTTTTTAGGAATTGTCAAGTATTTGAAATTTATTGTAAGTAAATTAAATTAAAAGGGTAGGCATTTTGTTGATTGGACATGATTTTGCAATTGGAAAAAGCATATCAATCCACATTTCTATTTCTTGAAATTGAGCGTTCCATCTTTTCCTTTTATAAATGTCTAACGTGAATTTTTAATTGGAAAAGACTACAGTCCACATTCCTGGCGACACCAATTGTCATTTACAAATTACACTTTAATGGTATAAAGACCCTATCCCTAAAAAAATCAAAAAATTATGGATTTAATTTCGGTGAATCAAAAGAGATTAGTTTATCACCTATATAGAGTGAAAATACATGGATAATACCAAAAGGATAATATTTGTCATTCACATTCCTATTTTTTATAGAGTTAATTACACTGACACTCCTGAGTTTTATTCAAATTACACAAATCACTCTTCATTTTTTTACACCTACACAAACCTCCTATAGTTTTTATACATTCATTACACTGATCATTCATATACGAGAAATAAGTGTAATTTTTTAAATAAAAATATGATAAATGCAATTAAGTTAAACAAAACATTGTATATCATGAGGAAAATAATATACAAATCAATGTATCTTTATTATTTTGATTACAAAATACATCAACAATTTTAAAAAGATATTGTTTAAATTGTTAAAGCTTGCACTTATTTCTCATGCAGGGGTGGTCCGTATAATGAAATTATAAAAATTAAGGGGTTTGTGTAGGTGTAGAAAATTGAGGAGTAATTTATATAATTTCGCTAAAAGTCATGGGGTGTCAGTGTAATTTACTCATTTTATATTATATAAATGTTTGTATAGTTGTTTGTATATCCATTTATATTCTCTTTCTAATATTTTAGTTAATTAATAATAAGTAGTTATTTTCTTTCTTGTATAAAATATATCAAATAGCTTCACACCATGTGTATTATTTTTTTACTTAATTAGAACAAGGTCCGGAGTCAATTTGATATTATTATTATAGTTAATACATCATACACCACTAATTTGTATTAATTTTAAGAGTGTAAAAAACAATTCTCATATAGTTGTTCCTCATAGTAGTTAAAGAAATAAAAACACATGGAAAGTCGTTGTCAAATTGATTTAGAAAAGAAAGAAAGGAAAACTTAATAAAGCAAATTACAACTTGGAGTTATAGAAAAAGGTTAGGAAATTTAACCAAAAGAAAAAAAGGTTAGGGGTCTTTCTAAATCACTGAAGTTAAGCTTGAAAGTCCAAACTTGACTTATTTTAATGGACTACATTTTTAGAGGATGGTAGGATATAACGAATACCAAGGGTATTTTAGTTTTGTTTTGGCCAGGTTTTCACTTGTGGATTTCCAAGTTCTGTAAGTTTATTTGTTCACTTTCTTGTTATATAGGTACATCTTTTAATAAAATTACATTTTCTTCACAAAATATTTTAACAAATATGATATGTAGCATACTCTACATCTGACTTCAATCATCTTTGGTGCAATTGCATCTTCTATTCAATCCAATCAATGCAAAACAAAAATCTTTCCTAGTGGCTGCCATTTCATACCATTATATTACAACGAGTATGGATCATTTTCATTAATAGAGACAAACACTACAAAAAATAAAGGAAATAATAGCATGATAAAATATTTTTATCCTTTTATATAATGAAATGACATTTTTAACATTCAAAACACATGTAAAATTAAGTATTTATCTATCTATTAATGGAGATGATAGTTGAGCATTATCAACTACCTTTTCCCTCTAGTTCCAATGAATTTTAGCCATTGGGGTTTGAATGTACATCTTTTCACATTTCTCATTTTGTTTGCTCTATGCGCGCTCACAATAAACTTAACACTGTAACAATAATTTAGCATATGATTCATAAAGATCGATAAGCTTCCCATAATAAAAGAAAATAAATTACTTAAGTTTTGGAATAATGAGGAAAATCTACAAGAGGAGGAATAGAAAACCATTGATCTATAGAAACAACATCACCAACCCTCTCAATTTTATTTGATTCACTCTTGATCCATACAACAAATTAATTTCGTCCTCCTCTAATGGAACATGTGGAAGTGTACAAATCCAAATAAAAATTGGTGATCATGTGTTTAGGCGCTGAATTTGAATAAGAAAACAAAATAATGTGGACGAAACCATGATTTTAAGAATTTGTAGCTTTTACATCATAAGAATAGTTATATATTATTTCTATCCATGTTGACACAATCTCTTTCAAATGTTGTGTGTTGTTCTTCGTTAATATAGAAATTCTTCTATCTCGTTCCCTTCATTCCTATGTTCTTCCTTTATTGATGGTTGATAGAGATAAACTTTTTGGCATAGTTTCAAGTCCTTTTTTTTAGTATAGTGGTTCCATCAAACACTATATACAGACTCTTTCTCAAGAGTCTTACCATTTCATTGATAACTCTTCATTCAAGAGTTATGTCATTTAAACAACAAAATAGCATATCCCTTCATGTCACAAGAGACACTTCTTACATTCTCTCACTTGTCTCATATGACAATACAATTTATGATATGATATATCAAACATAATGTGCATAATCATAATATATTTTTCATATTCATTACAATAAAAGTCATGATTAAGAACAAGAACTAATAAGAGTCATGGCGGTTATACATCAATTATCGATATAATCTCTTTCATGTACTACTATATTAGTCTTACTCTTAACTGTTAGATATTTCCTAATGATTGGTGAATATCAATCTTAGGATCTTCAATATCATGATTTTCACACATAATATAAAACAAAGATACAAAGTCATACTAGAATTCATGTTCTCATATCTATTCATTTGATATACCTTTTGAGAGAGTTTTTATATGATGATCTTCCTCAACCAAATCCTTAATTCGTTTTGGGACCTTCGTTTTCTCTCTGATGGGGAGAAGTGAAAACTATTTGTAATTTGGTGTCTTAGGAACCATAATCGTTCATTATGTGTTAACTTATAGGATTCTCATTATCCCATATAGGCCGACTGTTTGGGTATCCATTGATTAAACTCATATCCGTTATCATTTTCAGAAGTCTTTTAGGTTGTCATTAATTAGATCACTTGTTTTGTAACCCAAAATAAATAGTCAATATAATTGTAATAAACATATGATGTCCACCTTAATTAGATATTAGGAATTTCTAACAGTCTCCCACTTGGACTTCATATTTTTCTTAAAACAATTATATCACATATTCTTTAGGCACGCATTTGTATGCTATTTATATTTAGACTTCTCTTTAATACAATTTGGTACATCTCATATATCAACTGTGGAACCACCGTGACCTTCATCACATTCAAATGTGACTCGAGCATGATGATCACAATATTAATATACTTATTGACAAAGATCAAATATGGATGAGTGACATAGAAATTTCATGCAATGTGAACTCAAACATGTCTATTTTCAACTGGTCCTTCTTTATTCTTTAGTGAGAGCAATCCAAAGTCTTTAATTGTAACACAATAGTTACAATACACACGTTCAAAATAGAACAATAAACCATCAATTTTATTATGCATAAAATTATATATGATGTCCAAAGTATATCATAAAAGATATAGACTCCCACTAAACTAAGGTATCCTAAGGAGCAATACTCATATACGTCATATGTTCATGAAAGACTTTAGGTACCAAACACTTAGTTAGTGGATTAGCTAGCATAAAATTTGTCCATATATGTTCTATGGAAATTTGTCTATTTTGAACACTTTCTTTAACAACTAGAAACTTGATGTCAATAAAATTTGACTTTGTAGAAATCATATTATTGTTCGAGTAAAGAACTACAGACTTACTATCATAATAAGTTCTCGATGGTCTTTTAGTACCATCAACCACACATAAGCCAGTGACAAAATTTCTACAACCATATGTCATGGTCCAATGTTTCAAAACACATATCCAAAGTTATGAGTGTCTGTTTAGCAAACTTCCAAGATATAACACATTCAGCCAATATAAATACATATCCAGAGGTGGGTGTCTATTGTCTAGACAACCAAAAAACGAAGTCAGAGTACCCAATGATCTCTAAATTCTCATAACTCCGATAAGTGAGCATGTACTCATTTGTTCTCTTTAAGTAACACATAACACGTTTGACTGCCTTCTAGTAATGCATTACAGGATTGCTCAAATATCTTTTCAAAACTCCCACGACAAACGCTATGTCGAACGTGTACAAACTTGAGCATATATTATACTTCCTACTGCAGATGCATAAGGAATCTTTTGCATCTCGTATGTTTGAAGGTCATTTTTGTGGCACTGTTCGAGACTAAAGTTGTCTCCCTTAGTTATAGGGGTATCCTTGGTTTACTGTCTTTCATGCCAAATCTATATAGAACTTTATCTATATAGATTTCTTGTGACAACCTTAGGATAACTTGAGAGCAATCTCTTAGTATCTGAATACCTAATACAAAAGAAGCTTCCTCAAGATCTTTCATTTCGAAATTCTTCGTTAGAGATCTCTTGGTCTGATGCAATAGTCTCATATCACTGCTAGCAAGCAGTATATCATCGACATATAATACTAGGAATGTAAGTTTACTCCCATTGAACCTGTGGTACATACAATCATCAACATTATTTGCGTCAATATCATACGAGGTAATAACTTGGTGAAATTTGTGATTCCATTAACGAGAAGCTTGTTTAAGGCCGTATATGGATTTCTTTAATTTGCACACCATAGACTTTGAGTCAATTGACACAAAGTTTTCTGGTTGCACCATATAGATTGTTTCTTTAATGTCACCATTTAGAAACACAGTCTTAACATCCATCTAATATAGCTCTAAATCAAAATGAGCTACTAGTGCCAATAATATTATAAAACAATCCTTTGAAGATACTGGAAAAAATGTTTCTTTATAATCAATGCATTTTTTCTGAGTGTATCCTTCAGCAATTAGACGAGCTTTATATCTTTCAATATTACCATTCAAATCCCTCTTGAATTTAAATATCCATTTGAGACCAATAAGTTGCACACCTTTAGGTAATTCGACAAGATCTTAAACATCATTATCATGCATAGACGTCATCTCATCCTTCATGGCGTTGATCCACTTTTGAGAGTTAGAACCTTTCATGGCTTGACAGAAGTTCAATGGGTCATCTTCTGTTAACCCGATGACATCCTCATGCTCTTGAAGAAATACAATATAATCATCAGGAATTGCACTTCTCCTCTCTCTAGTGGATCTCCTTAATGACACTTCTACTTCTTGAGGTTGTTGAATTTGTTCTATAGGTACTTGAGGGAGAACCTCATTGTTGTCTTGTTCTAGAATATTGTCATGAACAATATTTTGAACATTATTTTCTTTACCGAAGTTGTTCCTTGAATGATAATAGGCACAAGAACTTGTTCACCATTAGTGACAGGTTCTTCCTCAAAGACAACATTCTTTATGTTCTATTCCTTTCTAAAATCATTTTTCTCAAGAAATCTTGCATTTCCCGTTTCCAAAAAAAAGTCTTGAAGTGAGATCATAAAATTTATAGCCCCGAGAGCGTTCAGTGTAGCTAACAAAATAGCAACTAACTGCTCTTGAGTCTAGTTTCCTTTCATGTGGCCTATAAGGTCGCGCCTCATATGGACAACCCCAAATGGGCAAGTGTTTTAAGCTTGGCCTTTTATCAGTCCAAAGCTCATATGGGGTTTTTTTTAACTGTTTTACTTGGCATGTTATTAAGGAGTTAAACCAATGGTCTTTAAAGCTTTCCCCCAAAGAGACTTTAGCAAGGAAGAATGACTAATCATACTTCTCACCATATCCTTAAAAGTTTAGTTTAATCACTCAACAACAACCTTCATGCTAGGCTTACTTAGCATAGTGTATTGTAGAACAATCCCAAATTCTCTGAGGAAAAACACAAATAGTCATTTCACAACATCTTTTATTGTTCTTTCTTTTCATATTCTGAGAGGTCATAGTCAAATGAGCACTTTCAGTCTTATCTCTCTGTAGTCTCTTTTTCTCTTGCACGCAGTGAGATATAAGCTCATCGAGAGACCATTTCTCCTTCTGATTATTATAACTCACTTTGAATTTCCCAAAGTGTGCAAGAAGCAAGATCAAAACCAAGTACACGGGCAAGTTATCACCAAACTCTAACTTAAGTGACTTGAGTTTTGATGTGAGATTAGACATCTCCATAATATACTCTCTTAGGTTCCATTTGTCGTTATACTTCACGGAGATGAGTTTAGCCAAAAGGCTACTCGTCCCCGCCTTTTTATTTTTGGCAAAAAATGTTCAATTTTTGTAAGGAACTTCCTTACACTTTGACTCTAAAAAATAGAGCCTTGAAATGCTTCTAGAATGAGCATTCCATGATCATTATGCACATTATGTAGAATGTTCTCATTTCTCAATTTTAACCTCATCGAGGATTTCAGAAGTAGAAACGAACTTCTCCACCTGAAGTGCCAGACCCAAATCCATACAGCCGAAAATAATTTCTACATCTTCCTTATAGACCTTAAAGTTTTTCCAATTTATCAATGAGATGTTCTTAATTTGAGTAGAAATATTTGCAACACTAGTAAAAGAACCAAACAAATTGCAATCATTCTTGTAATTAAACTCAAGTTCAACTTTAATACTTAAATTCAAATTATGACGGGGCACATCACGATTTACCTAGCACAACATTAATATTCACTCTTTGAACAAAAATATTAACTTGCAAGTGGTACACTCAATATAGTAATCAAACATTGATAATCAGTCCTGTCAAACAATAAATCTTTCTTTGGATTGTCTTACTATTCACATGGAAAGTCATATGATTATCACATATTTATTGCTACAAGTATATTTGTAATTTGAGCCAAATATTAATCTTCTTTTGGGCCGATCACTATTCGCATAAAATGCATACATACAATTTGTTTGATATTTTATATCAATCACTAATGATACTCTTGTTTGTAATGGTCAAACATTGATCATAGTGTATGTCAAATAATAAATCCTTCTTTGGACTGGTTTATCATTCACATATGCGACTTTATAATAATCACATGTTTACAATCACATGTGTATATAATTCGGCCAGATAATAATCTTCCTTTGGGCTGATTAATACTCACATAGATACATATACACACTATCATTTGATTTTTATTATGAACAATTCACACAAAAATGTCACTTTAGGGACTTCTTGTTTAATAGGTTCACTTAAAATGTCAAACAATTTTAATTTCTAAAAGAAAAAACCATTTAGTTTAGTTTGATTCAATATAACCTTAATCCAAAATATATATTATTTATATCCACATATAAATACATATATCTATTATAGCCTATTGGTAACATTACATCATTCTCATCACAAGGACTCCATTTCAAATTTCAGTGATGGTTCTTTTGAATTTTCCATAAAAATATATTACCATCATTATACATGATTAAACATGGTAGGGCAAACTGTCCAAACACAAACAATGCTTCAACAATAGCAACCACTTAATAATGCAATCGGCCACCAACCAATGCAACAAATGATAAGTGTTGCAACCATTTAAACAAACAACTCAGGTAATATATATAAAACAAGACATGTTCATATAATAGATTCATCATAAGATATCTAACATAACATCAATTTCTAGTCTTTGGACAGAGAAATTAATTTTGTTAGTGGTACTCTCAACGTAATGATCAAATATTAATAATTAATTTTGTCAAATAATAGTCTTTCTTTGGACAAACTATTATTCACATGAAAAAAACTTAATAATTGTTACTTATTTATCATCACATGTATGTTATTACTTGGTCAAATTATATCTTCATTTGGTCCGAACATAATTTGCATAAATAATCTCATACTCATCTATGTAATCTTAATCAATTTCCACAATAGAGACTACTTTAGCAACATATTGTATCAATTAATTCAAAATAATTACCAGACAAAAGAAAATAATATGGGTCCATTATAAAAAAATTATTATCTTCGAATTAAAACTTTCAGATTTGATATCTTTTATGATTAACAAATCTAATCCAATAATATAATTCTAAATCAAAAAGGATATATTACATATATATCAACACATGAAAATGAATGCAATCTTAATCAAATACAAAGTAGATCTAGATTGAAAACATAAAAAGTTATAGGCAAATCATTAGAAAAAACTCCAAATCGAATATGATCATGCATATCTTAAAACATATATGTAACAATATATATATATATATATATATATATATATATATATATATATATATATACACTTTCACACACTAACGTAGTAAAGTATATATAATTTTAAGCATTAACCGTAACTATTATATATATACCATACATCACAACAACCTCAAGCTGGAAACAATTACATATGTATATTTTAATTCACAATATATACAAGGTCATGAATTTCAGATTGTATATGTATAAAATAAAAACATATCTTAACACATATATATCTTATACATATACTTTAAGAAATTGCAAAATTGTAAAGTGACAAAAGTCAATATCCAACAGTAAGGTATTATTGCAATGTTCATGCACAAATTTGAATATATACTTCAACACATATTGCAAGGATTGATAACATAAATCAGTCATAATTAAAATAAGTGGAAGCGGATAAAAATTATCCTCATTATTCCTCATTATACCAAATTTTCATAACCAATAGAGGAAGCATAAAAATCACCAAATTTAAAAAAGTAGGGTCCATAAAAATTAAAATTGGGGAAAAATATCTTTAATGGAAAATTATAAAATTCAGAACATTTGTTCTGACACCATTTCTTAGATATTTGCTAATGATTAGTGAAATGTCAATCATAAGATCTTGACTATCATGATTCTCACACATAATATAAAACAATGATACAAAATTATACCTGAATCCATGTTCTTTGATCTAACTATTTGAGTATTCACTCATTAAACTCATATTCGTTATCATTTTCAGAAGTCTTTTAGGTTGTCATTAATTAGATCACTTGTTTTTATAACTCAAAATAAATAGTCAAAATAATTGTATTAAATATATAATACTCACCTTAATTAGATATTATGAATTTCTAACACTAACATGCCACATTAATGAGAATCATATAATAATGTGATTTAGAAAGAAAATTTTATTTTCAACATTACCATTCTCACATGTATACATAAGCATGAAAATAAAATATTAATTAGAAACTTAAATATTAATGAGTTCAGACTGTCAAACATTAAGACTTTATTAATAACATAATGTTCAACATTCATTAGCAGACATAATGCCCATATTTTAACATGACCAGAAAATATTTTGGGGAGTAACCCTTTTGTCAAAGAGTCTGCAATCATAAGGTTAGTGCTAATATGCTTAATTGATACTCTAAGTTTCTGAACTTCTTCTTTATTGATAAAGTATTTCAACTCCGTAAGTTTAGCACATTTGAAATACTTGTCATTTTAAGAAAAGAAGATTGCTACAGAATTATCATACAAAAATTTCAGCGGCATGGAAATATGGTTGACTAACCCAAGTCTTGAAATAAAGTTTTGTAAGCACTTAACATGAACTATGGCCTCAAAGCATGCCACAAATTCAACTTCCATAGTGGATATAACAATGACAATATGTTTCAGACTCTTCCATGAGATAGTTTCTCTAGTTAATAAACATACACAACTGAATGCCTATGCATCTCGCAAAATCAGAATTTGAATATTCAATCACTTCAAGATGATTCGATATCCTATAAATAAGCATGCGATCATTTGTACTTGCAAATATCTCAGACCTTTCTTTGCAGCTTTCCAATGTTATATACTAGGATTACTCTGGTATCCTTCTAACATTTCAACTGCAAAACTAATATATGGTCACGTACAAGTCTGAGCATATAATAAACTCCCAACTATATATGCATAAAAAAATTCTTCCATTAGCTTATGTTCCAAATTATTCTTTGGATATTACATGATACTAAACTTTTCTCATTTTTGAATTGGAACGGGAGATACTGAACATTTATCCATTCTGAATCACTCTAAAATTTTGTTAACATATGCTTTTTGAGACAAGCCTAAAAATCATTGTGATCTATCACGAAATATTTCTACTCCAACTATATAGCTTGTCTCACCCATATCTTTCATTTCAAAATTTTAGAGAGAAACACCTTAGTTTCATCTAAAAGACCAAGATCATTAGTTGCAAGCAAAATGTCATCAATATATAGAACCAAGAAGATAAACTTACTCCCACTGGCCTTTAGGTATATACATCGATCAACAATGTTTTCCCTAAACCCAAAGCATACAATAATATCATTAAACTTAATATATCACTATCGTGAAGCTTGCTTAAGTCTATATATTGATTTCTTAAGTATACAAACCATGTGTTCTTTTCCTTTCTCAATGAATCCCATTGGTTGATCTATATAGACCTTTTCTGTTAAATTCTCATTTAGAAAGGCGATTTTCACATCCATTTGGTGTAAATCTAAATCATAATGAGTCATCAATGCTATGATAATCCTAAGAGAGTCTTTCTTAGAGACTGGTGAAAATGTCTCTTTTTAATTAATGTCATCTTTCTTAGTATAGCCTTTTGCTACAAGTCTGGTCTTATAATATCAAGTTTAGATAAAGAAACCAAATTCTTATATATATTAGGTATATAAAGGATTTCAAGTAAATCTAAATGTTGTCCAATTTCAAGGATTAAACAATAAGTCCCGACAACTTCCACTAGAACCTTTACTCTATTTCCCATAAAGACAAAATTTTCATTTGGTCTTATAGTTCGGGTCGTAATGAATCACTGTATAGCATTAGAAACATGAACAATATATCCAGAGTCAATCCACCAAGTATTATAAGGAACTTCTGCTAAATTTGAATCAAAACATACATAAGCAATGACCTTACCTTTCTTTTCAAACCAACCATTGCGTTTTGGACAATCCTTTTGGAAATGTCCAATCTTTTTACTGAAATGACATATGTTATCATGATGTTCCTTCTTGTGGATTTGAGAAGATGACTTATTAATCTTTAAGAAACATTTCCCTTTCTTGTCATATTTCTTACTGACTTTCTTTCTAGCTTCTTGATGATTTAACATAATTGATGGAATGATTTCCTTGACTCCTCATTTTTGTTTCTTCTTGAACAAACATACTATGCAATTCATGCACATTCCATTTATCTTTAATGGTGTTATAGTTCATTTGGAAAGGACCATATTCAGAGGGTAATGAATTTAGTATAAATTGTGAATGAAGTTTTCATCCATATCCATTCACAATGTCATAAGTCTTGTTGTAATGTTTGTCATTTCAATGATATGTTCATGCATAGTACAAGAACCATCAAATTTCATAGTGTCAATGTACTCATTAGTATCCCAACAAGAGACTTGTTAGCAGTTTGGGAGCGCTCTTCTACAAACTTTAGCATTTCTTTAGCACTTTCAGTTTTAGGAAGAACTGACTTAATGTTGCCGGCAATACTTATTTGCATATACATTAGACTCAATCTGTTTGCTCTTTCTCAATTTCCATAATGAACTTATGTTCTTCAATGCTTATATTAGTAATAGAACTTGGTTTATCTTCTCTAAGTGACAAATCCAAATTCATTTCCCTAAGGTAAAATTGGATTTATTCACTCCTTTGAGAGAAGTTAAGTCCGTTGAAAATTAGAACATATGAGAATTAAAAAGTAATATGTACTGCAATCAATAAAATTAAACAAAAAACATTAAGGCTTTGAGTTACATGTTAACAACCTAAATTAATTCAGAATATTTCATAAGTGTATGTTAATGTTTACCTTTTAGTAATTCATCAATATACCATACTAGACATGATGATACTAAAAGGAATTCACATAATTTGGCAATGATGCATGTATATATTAGAAACATTTACTATCTTTGAATATATAAATATAATTAATGATGCATTTACACTAACAACATACAGGATCATTGATTATAAGAACAAATAATTAACATTTGGGCGATTCTTAACTGTCTTATAATAATGAATTTCAATTTACTCATAAACAAATAATTGTTATATCATTCATAATATCAAATTAATGAGTAAATGAAATATGATTATTAATTTGGAATTAAATAAACATAAAGATTTGACCATTTTGGTGATTAACAAATCAATCATATAATAATTCCATCAAAAGACATATGATCATACAATTTGGAATTAATTAACATAAAAATTTGACCACTTTGATGATTAACATATCTATCATACAATAATTCTAAACATCTAACAAGTTATAATATTGTACATACATATGACTTTCAAACTTTCATATAAATTATAAAGTGACATACATATTCATGAAATAATTTCGATCAAAAATTCAAATCAAATCCTAACTTAATTATATATATATGTAATGTGTTAATGTTATATGTATCACATATATAAAACATATATCTACTAACATATATAATACATGAATGTTAGCATAATAATTGTGAACCCAATTTTGTCTCGCCCGAAATACATTTTTTCAAAAAATTATAAACAAATAAAAATGTTTTTTTGGCTTAATGACCCCACACAATATTTTAAAATTTGAATTTCAAGAAGTATTTTAATTAAATCCATTAGTATTTAATGAGTTTTATTCTCTCCCAACAATTTGTTTCCGAAAAAATAATATGGATTGATAAATGGAATAATTAATAATTTCATGATGTCATGGATTCAACACAGATTCGTTTCATTTTTTAAAGAAATTTTTTGGATGATTATTAAGTGATTTAATGATCACTTATTTGCTAAAATCGTGTTAAAAAGAGACGCATCATGAATAAATAGCACTAATGTGGTAAAAAAAATATTTCACGATGCTACAAAATTAAAACTTTTATAAGGTTGAACTCAAATCTAATTTTTTTAGAGTCGAAAAATAAATAACTTTAGACTTTTCAAGAATTTTTTATCATAACAATTTTTAAAGTATCCAAAAAACAAAACAATACTCAAATACAAGTTAATCAAATTTCAAATAATAACAAGATCTTTTCTTGCTTGATAGTTTTTTAAACATTGGAACAAAGATCGATAAAATCATATGTTAATTGCCTTAATTTACAAGATTTGTTTGATTTTAGAGTGGACTATGTAAATAATTTGTAATAAATTAAAATCATGGAATTAATGGAGTGTATAATAAACTTAACCATGTGCAAACATTAGGATTGAAATCAGCTACTAATGGATAATCATTATACAAATAAAATCAAATCTCAACATTTATTTCTTAATGGGCAATCTTGGCTATAAAATGGAGAAGACCATTCCCTTAGAAGAAGAGAACACACACTCGAGAAAAAATCCAAAAAATGTCCATACCATTTTTTCTTTTCTAACGGATCCACAATCCCCCTAAACATCATCTTCCATACACAAAATCTTTCATCCACAACAACTTCAAAATTTCTCATTCACACCAACCTCAAAATCTCCTATACACAATAATAAAAAAATTCATTCATCAATCATTTTTTACCCTCAACATCATCTTTCACAAAACAACCCAAAATCATCCCACTAAAAATCACACAACCAAAAACCATAATCATCATCTAACAATGCAAAAAATCGTATATTGCCATTGAGCCTTGTAGATAATTGTTAAGTCATTTGAATGATACATGCCCAATTCATACATGGATGTGTTGAGTTGGTCTAGACATTCTATCCGATCGTGAGCCTTCATTCTCAATTAATAGATGTTGATTCATATGTGCAGGTAAGTTCAATTTCTTACATGTATCTAAATTTTTTATTCATCACCTCTACTCTTTTTCATCTATATGTATAATAAAATTTGATAATGATTAGTCATATAATTAATGTATTTGTAAAAATATTAAAATCACATTACCACAATTTTAAGATATGAGATGTCGTATCAGACGTAAGGGTTATGCTTCACTCATATTAAAAAAAGTTTTTAAATAAAAAAAATGGAATTTCTTAACTAAGTCTTAATATGAGATGCAGTATCAGACATAAGGACTATGCTTCACTCATTTAAAAAATAAAAATTTAAATGTTATTTCTTTTAAGAAATAAGATCAACACAACAAATAAACTTTTTCTACCAAAAGAACTACGTAGTCTTGATTCCCAAAAAAGAAATACGTAGGACCAAGATCACGTCTTGTCAGACATAATAAAATAAAATATTTTCTTCTTTTGGTAAAATATAGTAATAAAATTATTAGTAATTCATGCATTATAGTAAGGGTACCGTTCAAATGGGAAGCTAAGGTGCTAATACATTCTCTAGTCTGTAATTGACTCCCGAACCTAGATATCAAAGTCCAAGGCCCAATGCGATTGGGCCAAAATATTTTTCTGCATTTTGACTAGAAAAAATGTAGTGACAACTCTAAGAAGATTGGCAGCCGAAAATCGGGTGCGATAGTTGGCGATTTTGCTGAGGATTTTTTTAAGAGAGTTAGGCCCATAAACATTAAATGCATGTATTTTTATTTTTAGTTTATTTTATTTTAATTTTATTATTATCATTTACAACACATTATCATATTAGCATAAGTATATGCTCTATACCCGAACATTATATTAGAAGGGACATCCACTTTGTCGGTGAGGACTTGGGCTTCACTTATATTGACATGATGAACCACCTAGGTTGTTACCAAATATCATGGGTCTTACCAATGTGGACTACATGCCCCACTTGTAATCCCTATGGTATTTGGGTTTCCTTTAATTGGATGCAATATAGGCACCTTATAAGCAGATCCTATAAGATGTTTCATATAAAGTCCTTATATCCCCACCCTAGGATTAGGGTCTTAGATAACCCACAAAGCTTATTAAATATACCATATCTATTATATTGAATGCATACATGCATATACACATACATGCATCTAACAATATATTATTCGAACATTCATTCATTTGTGCATTCATTTAAGAATAAAATTTTCATTGATTGACTTATGCATTTATTCATTGCATTCAAAGATAAAAAATCTTCATTAATTGATTCATGCATTTATTCATTTCATTCAAGAATAAAATCTTCATTGATTGACTTATGCATTCATTCATTGCATTCAAAAATAAAAAAATCTCATTGATTAACTTATGCATTCATTCGTGCAT
The DNA here is from genome assembly GCF_001865875.1 of Lupinus angustifolius. NCBI lineage: Eukaryota > Viridiplantae > Streptophyta > Magnoliopsida > Fabales > Fabaceae > Lupinus > Lupinus angustifolius. The sequence goes on from NC_032009.1 coordinate 25,251,979, forward strand.
TCAAAAGAGAAATTATTTTATTCATTCATGCACACTCACCTATACAATTATTCATACATTCGTAGAAAAAAATCATGCAAACATTCTACTTCATGCATTACTATAACATCTCATATCTTATCATATCATTGCATTCATCGTTGCAAACATTCTCATCTAAAAAAACATTTCATACATGCATTCAGAATCATATACATCATGAATTGCATTTTCTTAGAGTCTCGTGCACTAAAATATTAAATTACATGCATTCACATGCATTTATGCTTAAAAAATATTAGTCTCATATCATGTATACATCTCAAAATGTATCTTCATGTAAATATGGTATAAGCTCGAAGTTAGCAAATTTGTATTTCATGTATCATTTCGAGTTATAGGTTGCATTTCAATCAATGTAATATGATAAAAAAAAATATAAAATATCCACTTCATGCACATTCCGCATCAATAAAAATTATTTTCTACGTGCATTTCATGACCATATTGATAAGGGCATTCATCAATTGAAGAATTGGTTTAAGAATACTATTGTTGGACTCGATTGAAAGTGATTAGAATCGTACATGAAGAAATCCAAGAAGATAGAGAGATTATACAATTTGTCCTACCCCAGCTAAATTGGAGAACAATTTGAAAACTTTTCTTCACATAAGGACTCCAAACAAGGTCAAATACTACTAACTGACTCATGTTTCCCTTTTCATAAGTAAAAGTTTATTTTCAAATGCATATCTTTATAAGGCATGTATACTAATGCATTGATCATAAAGACTTTATCATCTCATACATATTCCTACCAACTATATTAACTTAATCACGCCAACCAGAAAAAAAAAACACATAAAATAAACCGAAATAAGTTAACCTATGCATTACTATGATATATTTGATTAAAAAATAAAATGGAGGATGATGTAAATGTAAGAACAAAAAAAGATGTACATCTTCAAGCAAAATTTTCTAATGTTACAAGACTTTTTTTTAATTCCTAAAATCATTGAGATATCCCTAGCCACCCCATTTGAGTCTAGACATCATGATAGGAGATAATTTTTAAATAACACTCAATATGTCAATAATCCGGGGAATGTAGTTTTTTTAAACTCAAAACTAGGGCAATTGTAACGCCCCAAAAAATACTTCTCAAAAACATTGCGGAAAAATGGGTAAATTTTTTTTTTGAATAAAGAGATTGGTGATATAAAATTGTTTCCTTTTAAAAACCTTTCTTTTCCGGGACATCACTTTAAGTAACATATAACGCAGAAATCAAAATCGGTTACCTAACGGTAACTGAAATGATACAACATTTCCTAAATATACATCTTCATAGATATAAAAGATCATAAGTACTTAATATACATATCCAACAAGAAAGGGGCGAAAATATTAATCCTCGCCAAAAGACACTAAACAAAGACATGAACAAGCTGAAGCCGTCAGTGTTTCAAAAGTCACAAAAAGATAAGCAACTCCTAGTGGCTAACTCCAAAGCTAGGGTACTGCCTCTCCTCAATTCCACATGCCCCTTCTTGGAACATCACAGACGGATAGCTCTAAATCTGAGTAAAGCTGTCTATCTGACGAGCACACGTCCGAAAAGCAAACAATAGAAAAGAAGAAAAATAGAGAGAGTAAGACATCTAACGAATATAATTCATTGACGGCGTGGACTTACTCAGAATATTACACTCAGATATGAAAAACAGTTCATATATATATAACATATCACATTATAACTCATCAGTTGTTCTCGAAAACAATTATCCAATCCACATGAGTAATATAACCAAACTCATCAATTATTCTCATAAACAATTATCTAATCTAATTCACATGAGTAATGTAAACAACACTTATTTCCATCAATATCATAATTCACCATTTAGCAATATATCATTCATCGACAAGATGTCATGACTATAATTAAATAACACATAAGTGGAGATCATACTCCAAATAATAATGTACGCATATATTATCTATCACCGACATTATAACCCCCCATTTATCAATATAAACAATAATATATCAACATACATTTCATAAACGAATATCATAACCATAAGTAATAAAAGGTGCATAATGTTGATGATGCATGATGTTTGTAACTCAAATGTGGGAATCCACTTCCACGAGTGCAATATATGCATGATATGTCATGATCATTCACTTCATACCAATATCCTCCCAATAACCTAGTCGAAAATAAATCAAGAGTACAGGTCCCATACCAAGCCACTTTGTACGCACCCGAAATAACATATCCTCGCAAGGAAGTAAAAATAGATTGATCAGTTCCCTCAGGAACAGTCCTACTCGGACCTAGGTCGCACAAACGCTTTCTGGGCATCCCTCTCACTAATCCATATTGCAAAGAGGGGTTGTCAGAGATCGACTAGTTTGGCCTGTGAGAACTGTCCGATCCAATAGGGTACCTCCCACTCGTCTCACCCAGACTCTCCCTCAAGACATTGTTGGCGAATCACCGTCCAATCAGTGCCGTCCCTCTCAACATCACGGTGCTCTAAGTCATCCCGTCAATTTCCTCTCCACTACTCCATTATTAACCATATGCATATGAACACTAACCGCAGTTAGATGATTAAATCTTTTAATCATTATTTACCATGCTCGGCCCACCTTAAGTCATCTCCCTCAGGAATGCTTCTTGTGGGTCCCGATCTTACGTTAACACGTAATACAAAGGAAATACATCCCACCACTAAGACCATCGCTGAGTACCCTGGACGGTCCCAGACCAAGCATCTTACGGTCAGCCGATCTCGCTACGTGGTATCCCGGGTTCCTCTCTTGGTAATGCCCTAATTCACATCATAACTCAAAGGGTAACGTCCCTA
>NC_032009.1:25254942-25255653 GCF_001865875.1 Lupinus angustifolius
TATCACGTATCCTTTTCTGGGCATCGCCCTAAATCATACATCCTTCTCGGAATACTTTCTTTAAAATTAATTACCGAGTTTGACTATTTAATTCCAACACCTTGAATACTTTACTTTTTAATTCAATTATGGTGTTATACCAAAGTAGTTTATATCACATGCCCATATTAGGATTATTACATACTCAACCAATCAATCCAAATAGTCAAACAAAATTATTGTCTCTCACCCAAGCGAGGACCCTTCACTCAAGCGAAAATTCAATCAACAATACCATTTTAAAATTGGGCATCTCTCGCTCAAGCGATATCCTCTCGCCCAAGCGACAATTCATCTTTAAATCTCAAATAAACTGAAGCCTTTCTCGCCCAAGCGAAAGTACTATCGCCCAAGTGAGGTTTCTTCTCGCTCAAGCGAGAGAGTTCCAGAAACTCATTAAAATCCTGGGATTTCTCGCCCAAGCGAGGCCCTTGCTCACCCAAGCGAGGCCCTTGCTCACCCAAGCGAGGCGTGCTCGCCCAAGCGAGTTTTTGTCGCCTAGGCGAGGGAGTTCTAGAACCAAAACTTCCCCTCGCCCAGTCTTTGCCCAAGCTAGACTGTGCTCGCCCAGGCGAGAGTTTCTCGCCCAAGCGACAGGGACTTGGACAGAATACCAATTTTGCCCTTTTCGACAACCGAACCACTTTTAAACATGGTTTTTCAAACACCTGC
>NC_032009.1:25255753-25282481 GCF_001865875.1 Lupinus angustifolius
CGAACACCGAAATCTTCGTAACTACCACAATAAAAATTCGTTAGTTTCCGATATTTCTAAAATCGTTACTAAAATACTTAAAATCATTTCTCTTTCCCCCTTCGTGATTATACATCCCTTTCATCCATCTGGTCCAACATCACATGTTCTTGACCATCATTTTTCATCGAAAGTTCGTTCACGGTTATCATCTATTTAAAGGTACGGTTTTTAGTCAAACTACGTGTTCCGATTTAAGACGTTCTTTGATAATCTTACCATTTTAAAGTAAGTTATTCAAAGTATCCTTTAAGAGTTTTATGAGGCATTCATGTACTCATAAACCTTAACATCCTTTTTTAACAAAAGTTTCTATTTTTCCAACTTGTACCAAGCCATGGTTTAAGGCTCACAACAAATAAAAATACGTACATTCTCATTTTTCCAAAACACTTCCTAAAGGTTCCTTTGATTTCATCATCATCCCCTTTGGCTAAAAACAACCAAATACATGTAATTACATTATAACAACTCCATGAACACAATTTGTTCATGGTTTCCACAAAATATTTTCATAAGTTCAAGAACATCCCATTTTCGGTTTTGAGGAGAAAATGAGTTAGAAAGCGTTTTAGAAAATTTCAACGGTTGAATATGTTCTTGACATGCTCATGAACAACATACTTAAATCTCATCAACATCCATTGGTTGAATGTTGAGAGATCAAAGATTGAAGATGGAAGAAGCAAAGAGAAATGAGAGAAAAGATGAAGAGAGGATTTTTACCTTCTCTTGAAATTTTGCAAATGAGAGAGTGTGAGAGTGAAGTGTGAAGTGTGAGGGTGAAGTGTGAAGTGTGAGGGTTTAATGTGGGAAGGGAAATCAGATTTCTCTCTAGGAAATCATTACAAAATCTCCTAGGGTGGCTAATGATGATCTCATAAGAGATTTGAGAAAGTGATGTGAGATTTGCTTTATGAAAGTCAAATCTCACATCCCAATGCGATGAACACGCCTGAGTATTATCAGCCAATACTCGATCGGGTATTATAAATTGTCCGATCTTAATATTCAATTAGAATTTCAGATTTCGGCATTCCGAGTGAAAAATATTTAGAAAATAGGTATGGTTGTATTCAGGGTCTATATTGAATCGAAATGAAATTATGAAGCCAACGGCGTAATTGGAATTTGATTCCGAATTACGGAACTCAATAATCAAAAACCACTTTTTGAGTCGTACCGGGTGAGATTCGGCCCCGACAGCAGTCCAAAACCGACTGTCTCCGAAAATCATGAAAATTTACCACTAAATTGGAAATAGAATTTCAAGACTAAAACTCAACTAGAGTTTCGTCTAATTCTTTACAGAAAATTCCCAGAAATTCATTTTCGAAAATGTAATTAATAACAATATTAATAAAATTTTATAATTCAAAATCGTAAAATTCGCGGTGTTACAGCAATGGTGAAGTGGCTTCCTATGGCTCTATAAGTTGATTCCATTACAAGAAGACAAAATCTCTCAACCAAGAAGAGGAAGGATCTTAAGTTGTCATCTTCAAGAACAACTTCAACAACGACTCATACAAAAAAAAGAGTGTTAGGTTGAAAGTCCATATGGACAACCTAGGAAAAGGAGATTGGTTCTAAGTCAAAAACTTCAAAAGATGACTTGGGATCATAATAAGATGAGAGAATTCCTGACAGATGCCTACATAAAGTATTATGGGAAAAAATTAGGGAAAATCAAATGAACACCTTTAAGGTGAAGTATTACTACTACACATCATCGGTCATCCAAATTGTGACGATTTATAAACAATAACCACCTGAATGAAGACAAGATGTCAAAATATACATACTCGGGCAGTTTTTTTTGCTAAAAATATCAACATTTTGGTAATAACTCCTTAGCCAGCCTACACTAGGGCAGTATGACTGAGTTTAGTCACTATCGTCATGATTATACTAAGGTAATTTTGTGGACCATCTTAAGAGAAAGGCATCTTCAGCTTAACTGGGGCAAACTTTGATGGGTGAAAAGTTATGGTACTAAACAACAACATGCATCAAGAGTCGTTTCAGTCGAGTTTGCAAAATTTTATAAGTTTCATGTGAAAAATATAAAAATAAATCATGAATAATACATTAGAACGTTCGCGCATCGGTCTTACCTCTCATTCCATTACATTCAAAAAACATATAATATTTATATCATACATGACATAAAGAAAATACTCTCATAATATCATCAAACATTGCATATTCACATTAATCAAACAATGCATATACATGACATAATAGCATCAAACAATGCATATACATGACATACAAACAATACATATACAAGACATGCATACATTAAATCATATTAATAATCAAGTCAATACATACTCACTTTAATCATAAAAACATCAACATAAAATTCATGCATACACAAGCATTCAAACAAGGACACCCACAGACCCCTAATTTTCTTAAGTTAAACATCAACCACCTCTCATGCATTAAAAGCATCGTTATGCACGCTCATGTCAATCAATGCATAATCAAATTCATATATTAATCATTACAGTATAAACGTCAATGTAAACTTCATGCACACATATCCAAACAATCATACAATTATACTTTTCATATGAACCATTGTGAATTGTGCCTTCGAGGATCTCGTGCTTGATGACCTCGAAGTCAATCTTTTCAGGCTCTATGCCTGGCCTTTTAAAATTTGAGGGCCTCATGCTTGACAACCTCAAATTGTGCCTTCGAGGACCCCGTGCTTGACGAGCTTGAAGTCAATCTTTCAAAGCTCTGTGCCTGACCTTTTAAAATTTGAGGGTCCCGTGTTTGACGACCTCAAATTGTGCCTTCGAGGACCCCGTGCTTAACGACCTTGAAGTCAATCTTCCCAGGCTCTATGCCTAATCTTTTAAAATTTGAGGGCCATGTGCTTGACGACATTAGATTGTGCCATAAAGGACCCCGTGCTTGACGACCTCGAAGTCAATATTCCCAGGTTCTATGCCTAACCTTTTAAAATTTGAGGACTGTAACACCCCAGTTCTGACATGCGACCTCCCATGCCCATGAATATACTGGGCGTGCCACCCATTAACTTAAATACTCTCTGCAATATTTTATTCCCCTCCAAAGGGAGCCTTCCACGACTCGAACCCGTGATCTCAGGGATAAATAGTCACTATGTCACTTAGTCGCTACCATTAAGCTAGTGACTATTTATCCCAGAGGTCACGGGTTCGAGTCGCGGAAGGCTCCCCTTGGAGAGGAATAAAATATTGTAGGGAGTATTTAAGCTTAAGGGTGGCACACTCAGTATATTCATGGGCCTAGGAAGTCGCATGTTAGAACTAAGGTGTTACATTATGTCCGATACCGCATCTCATATCTTAAAATTGTGGTAATGTGATTTTAATACTTTTACAAATACGTTAATTATATGACTCATCATTATCAAATTTGATTATACATATAGATGAAAAAGAGTAGAGGTGATGAATAAAAAGTTTAGATACATGTAAGAAATTGAACTTACCTACACACATAAATCAACATCTATTAATTAGGAATGAAGACCCACGACCGAAAAAATGTCTAGACCAACTCAACACATCCATGCATACGTTGGGCCTGTGTGATTCCAATAACTCAACAATTATTTTCAAGGCTCTGCGATAGTATATGATTTTTTGCATTGTTAGATGATAGTTATGATTTTTGGTGGGATGATTTTGGACTGTTGTGTGAAAGATAACGTTGAGGGTAAAAAATGATTGATGAATGAATTTTTTTTATTATTGTGTATAGGAGATTTTGAGGTTGGTGTGGATGAGAAATTTTGAGGTTGTTGTGGATGAGAGATTTTGTGTATGGAAGATGATGTTTAGGGGGATTGTGAATCTGTTAGGAAAGAAAAAAAGATATAGGCATTTTTAAATTTTTTCTCAAGTGTGTATCATCTTCTTATAAGGGAATGACCTCCTCCCTTTTATAGCCAAGACTATCCATTAATTCATAAGATAAAAAATAAATGTTGAGATTTGATTTTATTTCTCTAATAATTCTCTATTAGTAGCTGATTTCTAGCCTAATTTTTGCACATGGTTAAGTTTGTTATACACTCTATTAATTTCATGTTTTTAATTTATTACAAATTATTTACATATCTCACTCTAAAATCAAACAAATCTTATAAATTAAGGCAATTAACATGTAATTTTATTCATCTTTGTTGCAATGTTTAAAAAACAATCAAGCAAGAAAAGATCTTGTTATTATTTGAAATTTGATTAACTTGTATTTGAGTATTGTTTTGTTTTTGGATACTTTAAAAAGTGTTATGATAAAAAAATTCTTGAGAAGTCTAAAGTTATTTATTTTCAGAATCTAAAAAAAATAGATTTGAGTTCAACCTTATAAAAGTTTTAATTTTGTAGGGTCGTGAAATAAATTTTCCTTGTTTTTTTATTTTTACCGCATTAGTGCTATTTATTCATGATGCATCTCTTTTTTAACACGATTTTAGCTAATAAGTGATCATTAAATCATTTAATAATCATCCAAAAATTCCATTTAAAAAATGAAATGAATATGAGTTGAATCGATGACATTATGAAATTATTAATTATTCCAGTTATCAATCCATATTATTTTTTGGAAACAAATTGTTGGAAGAGAATAAAACACATTAAATGCTAATGGATTTAATTAAAACCTTCTTGAAATTCAAAATTGAAATATATTGTGTGGGATCATTAAGCCAAAAAAAATATTTTTATTTGTTTGTAATTTTTTTGAAAAAATGTATTTTGGGCCGAAAAAATTAGGTATTCGCACATGCCCCTCTTTACATGTTGCTTACTGGACATTACAAAAACTAAAGTTTGGGTGTTGTCCTGATAAGTAACTAGTAAAGAAATGAATGTTGATTTTGTTGGAGCTCAAAATACGTTTTTGTTGGTGAGATAAAGAGTGAGGTACGAAAGATTTTGTTCGAGGTCGTCAAACACAGGTCCCTCAAATTTTAAAAGTCAAGCATAGAGCCTTGAAAGATTGACTTCGAGGTCGTCAAGCACGGGGTCCTCGAAGGCACAATTTGAGGTCGTCAAGCACATGGCCCTCAAATTTTAAAAGGTCAGGCACAGAGCCTGGAAAGATTGACTTTGAGGTCGTCAAGCATGGGGTTCTCGAAGGCACAATTTGAGGTCGTCAAGCATGAGGTCCACAAATTTTAAAAGGTCAGGCACAGGGCCTGTAAGGATTGACTTTGAGGACGCCAAGCATAGAGCCCTCAAATTTTAAAGGCCATGCATAGAGCCTAGAGAGGTTGACTTCGATGTCGTCAAGCCCGGGGTCCTCGAAGGCACAATTTGAGGTTGTCAAGCACTAGACCCTTGTAACACCTCAGTTCTGACATGCGACCTCTCAAGCCCATGAATATACTGAGCGTGCCACCCATTAAGCTTAAACACTCCTCGCAGTATTTTATTCCCCTCCAAAGGGAGCTTTCGCTTAATAGTAGCAACTCAATGGTATAGTGACTATTATCCATAAGGTCACGGGTTCAAGTCGTGGAAGGCTCCCTTTGGAGGGGAATAAAATACTGCAGGAAGTATTTAAGCTTAATGGGTGGCACGCTCAGTATATTCATGGGCCTGAGAGGTCGCATGTCAGAACTAGGGTGTTACACGTAAAGGCTACGCTTCTAAGTCTTAATATGAGATGTAGTATCGGACGTAAGTGCTATGCTTCATCCATTTGCAAAAAAAAAATAATTTAAACGTTATTTCATTTAAGAAATAAAATCAACCCAACAAACAAACTTTTTCTACCCTAAGAACTACGTAGTCTTGATTTCCAAAAAGGGATACGTAGGACCAAGATCACGTCTTGCCAGACATAATATAATAAAATATTTTCTTTTTTGGGTAAAATATAGTAATAATATTATTAGTAATCCATGCATTATAGTAAGGGTACCGTTCAAACAAGCAGCTAGGGTGCTAATACCTTCCCTAGTCTATAATCGACTCCTAAACCTAGATATCAAACTCCAATACCCAATGCGATTGGACCAAAAGATTTTTCTATATTTTTTACTAGAAAAAATGTAGTGGCGACTCTAAGAAGGATGTGCACCTGAAAGTCAGGGAGAGGCAATAATATATATTAGTTAACGTTATATATATAAGATATATAATATATATGTTTGTTATTGTTTCTCTATGTAATATATACATATATCTCGTTACTGTTTATTTCTAATAATATATATATATATAATTATAATTATAATTATAATTGTTATCTTGTTTACTTTATTTTTATATACATGATATAAAATACAAACAGGATAGTAATGTCTCTCTGTAAAATATAAGAATAGAAGCACATTAAATGATATTAGTAATAATGTATAATTTATTAAAATAGATTTTTGCACATTCACCTTAAATAAAACAGCTTAATAAATAGTGCAGAATGCATATAAATTTAGTTCAAGAGGAAAATATTTATATATATACATAACATGTACTAGATAAGTATTATATATATATATATATAAATATAGCTCAACAGAAAGTAGAATAGATTTACAAGAGAAAATAAAAGGTGTGTTCATGTTTTTATTTTTCTTGTTCCCCAAAATATAGCATAACAGATTTGCAAGGTTTTGTTTCTTTAATTATTAGTATGATGCAGTGGAAATAATTATATTTGAGTTCTCTAAACATTTAGGAATATATTATAAAACATTATTCGGGATTAAATCAAAATTAATGAAAAACTATAAGTTCTTAAACACAATTTTTTCATACCACATGTAAACTTTATCTGAAACCATGATAAATGGATCTTAAGAATTTATAACTTTCATATAATAAGAATGGTTATATATCACCTCTATCCATGACGACATATTCCTTCTTTAAATGTTGTGTGTTGTTCTTCATCAATAGAGAAACTTTTCTATCTCTTTCTCTTCCTTCCTATGTTCTTCCTTTATTGATAGTTGATAGAGACAAACTTTCTCGGAAGAGATAATAAGACAATGTTTCAAGTCCTTTTTTTAGTATAGTACTTCTATCAAGCATTATATATAGACTCTTTCTCAAGAGTCTTACCATTTCATTGATAACTCTCCATTCAAAAGTTGCATCATTCAAATAACAAAATAGTAAATCTCTTCATGCGAGAAGAGACACTTCTTACAAATAAAAATTGGGATTAAATTTTGTAAAGTGGGGCTCTAGTATCGGTTTTAAATAGGCAATTAAAAAAACAACAATGGACATTTGTCAATGGGCAAATAAGCATTTTTTTTATAAAAATTTCATATTGTTGATACAATATATCTTGGCATATACATGTCTGAATGCAATAAATATCTTCTGATTCAATATCTATCTAAACGTGAAAATACATTTCAAAAATAGTTTGTTAAATGTAATGTTTTAACAACTGAATGCCTTGTGTTTTGCCTATTTCTTTCTTTAGTTGGCTTTATGTAATTTAGTCCTTGACTAAGATATATATAAGGCTTAAATTAGTTGCACAACTATCTAAGTGAACAACTTGATAGATTTTACATAACCACCGCCTGCTGCACGCATCTAAATTGACCAGGTCCAGCCTCGAACACCTGTGACAGCCTAGGACCCATGATGATAAGGGTCTATTTAACAAAACAAAATTGTTTTATTTGATTAATATGATGATTTTTATAAGTTATATAATGATTTTAATAAATTTCATAGTTCTACCTTAATTTCATTCAGTAAATATGATAGTAGATATAAGATTATTAAAATTTAAAGGCTTAACATTTTAAATTTATAAATTCATGTTTGTTCAACTTTTAGTGTTAAGTTTTAAATAGTCTAAACAAATTAATTTTATTGTTAAAACTCTGTACAAAAAGTGTGAGAACTAGTGGTTACAACTTCCCCAAACCTATGAAAATTGTCTATATATCTTTTAATAAGTTTAGGGCCCACATTTTTATGTGCACAATACCTCCGATATGTTATGATCAGTTCTAAAATTAGGGGTGAGTAGAACCTGACTCTGTTCACTCATTTAATACGGTTCGATCATGATCAGGTTCAAATAGTGTCGAATTTCATTAGGTCTAGGGTCGAGTTCGAGTTCAAAAGTAATACTCGGTCAATATTTAGGGTCGAGAAGGGGATAAGCAAAGCCCGACCAATCTCATGGTCACTCATCATGTTTGTCTCTATTCAATTGTGTACAAAGTAATGATATCTCTTTGGTTAAAAGTATCAATAATTCTCTAATTTTTTCATGATATTTATATTATTAATAATATATACATATATCATTTTATTTGTCAAATTACATATTCATAATAACAAGTAATAATAAGAAAACTTTATCTAAAATAAATATACATTATATTTAATTGGTCTATGGATGAGTTCAAATTCAAAGGTTGGCTCAATCATCATTTAAAGTTGGGTTACCTTCATATCTAAAATCGGGTAAGAAACAAGCTTTTACCTAGTCTATGTTGACTCCTAAGTAAAACTCCAAATAATAAACATATGTAAAATTACATGGTCACATATGTATTCAACACGTTATATTTGAATTCAAATATATTTATTTTTTTTGTGCTATTATTTATATATGATTAAATTTTAATTAAAATTAAAATTTTAATATATTTTCAAGAATTTATTGGTTATCTTTATATTCATCTCTAAGTTTTTCTCCATTTTAAATGCATCATTGAACAAGTAGTAGCATATTGTGGATACAAATAGGGTGGTATGCCATTGACATACCCCACAAGACAAATGCAAATTAAAATTCCATGTCCCAAGTTCACGAGGTTAGTATTGAAATAATAAAGTACACTATCTTTTCGAAACATATACTATTGATTTTCAAAATTCAATTTATTGCATTCAATTCTGACACTAAATTACACGGATGATGCAAGCACAATTAGAATCAGTGGAACAACCCCAGAATTTCTTTAAAGATTTGCATTTTTTAAATGGAAAATCATTATATTGGTAAATTAGTCAGAGAAGGAGCTTAAAAACAAAACAAATAAGATAGTGGACTTTAGTATAATTATTGCTCCTTTTAAATCGTCCTTAAAACGTTAACACATCGAGCTTAATGATTTAAGTGCATATTTTTAGTCTTTGACAAGTATTTTTATAGGTGTTGTGAGATTTATGCTTAGTTCAGGGGAGAGGTGATGGATGGATAAAGTTATTAAAAGAAGATAGTGAGATAGTAATCCACACTATTATCAGTAAAGAATCGATATAGTTCAGGAAGATCTCATTTGATTCGAGAATATAAAGTTAAAAATTAGATTCAATCCTTAAGAATAACATTTAAAATTATTAACTTGTGATATACTCAATTAATAAAGAAATAATATGTACCGTCGTTGCAATTTTTTACATTATCATTCATACATCAAAAACATTTATTTTTAAGTGAAAGTCACACTCGCATATAGGAATAATATTGTAAAGACTTTACATTATTACTTCACAACATTTTACTGTTTATCGTGTTCCACAATATTTCAACTTTTTTTAACAACGTTATTTTATTTCTATTCGTAATTACTTTATATATGTGGATATTATCAATACAAGATTTTATTGGTCAGTTCAACCGAACAAATCAAACTATATTAGTCAAAATCGGTTAAATGAACTCACTTTTGTTTGTAGAGAACAAGTCATAACAATTATGGTGAAAAAACTCCAAATACAATGTACATTATTTGTTGTAAAACATAATTCAAAAAGAAAAAAGATGAGTGTTATACTCATACTAAGGTGGAGAGAGGGGGAAGAGGTGAGGTATTATAAATATATATACTTTATATTTGGCAGTAATTGTGGTGACAATGAAAGGCTTCACGAGATTCTTGACATTTAGACTTTTATATTTATCAGCTCACATCCCTTGACTGTCCTATTTAATCTTATTTCTAGTTTTCTAACATCTACTTCTTCCTCATATACACAAAGAAAATAAAAATGACATTTTTTATTGTAAAAAATAAACAAATATTTCATCCATAAAATGCTGATTTCCCCCTTTAATAGCCAAGGTGATCTCAATCATTAGAATGTTCTTCTCAAAAAATGAGAGAATTAATTGTAATTAAAATAATGATACATCATATACTTTCACACATATCATATGATTTTTGCTAAGAAACATAGGTTTAACACATATCATATTAGATGTATAATTTCTCTTATAATCACATAATAATTGTTCTTTAGTTAAAGTCATATATCTCATTTGAGACCTAAACAATTTTTGCACAGATTAAGAATGATTTATTTATTATATGCTATGCTTATCTTATTTATTGTTGAACGAACATGAAAATGAATAGAGTTTGCAATCTTTGTTGAATGAAGGTTGAATTGTTTTGAACCAGAAAAATTTCAGTTAATCGTGTTAAACTGCAATAACCCAAAAAGTAAACATGAGGTTAACTTAAAATTAAAAAAACATAAACTATACAATTATTTTATTTTACTTCGGTCCAAAAAAATAAAAAATATATTACTTGAATATAATTATTAATTTATATAAAATTTTGTACTTATTTAAAATTATATATTTAAATTATTAATTATATATAAATCATTCGATTGATTAAATTATTTAACCATTTAAATATAATACATGACATCTTCTTATTTAATATATGACTCCAGTTTTATAAAAAAATGATATTGTTTAAGCATTTTTCTCTCATTCTTTATTAAAAAGGATATTGTTAAGCATTTTTACAAATTTGTTTGTAGAATTTTATTAGTGTAAGGATTGAGGGCTTTGGTTGTTGCATTATTCCAAAAATCAAGTTGAATAAAGCCAAGCCAAATGCCCTTTTCCAAGTGCAACTTCTTCTCTTCCTTTAACTCCTTCTACCACTTTCTCACCTCAAAAAACTCAACCAACTTCCTTGTTTGTCTTGTTATTCTCTTCCCTAAGCCAACAAAACCAAACCCTTTTGTTTTTTGTCAAGAAGAGAACACAAAAACAATGATGTCTAGAGGTTCATGGGTGGTAGAAGCTGATAGAGAACAACAACACTCCAATGGGAACAACATCAACAAGGATGAATTGAGTTCTTTGTGTGGTTTTAAACCCATGTTTGAGGTCAATGAAGAATGGTACATGACAAATAACACTAACCAAAATAACATGGTGTTCTCTCCCAACTTTGCTGACACAGATAACATATTGCTTCACTCATTAGACTCTTCCTCTTCTATTCTCACCAATCTCCATTCATCTCAGGTGCAACACTTTCTGCCACCAAAACCCACTTTTTCTTCTCTTCTCAACACCAACCCTTTGGAGCATGGTTTTGATCACAATGGCTATGAGGTTGGGTTTCTTGAGCCTCAAGCTTCCAATTCCAACAACACATCAAATAATAACCAGTTAAGCACCCTTTCAAGTTATTTGAGCTTAGACCCTCATTTAGAAACTATGTGTATGAATATGATACCACAAGTACCACAAAGTAGTGTGGAATTTGATGGTTTTCACAACCTTCAGGAGAGTTCTAGAGATGGTTTGGTTCTGAATAGGTCAAATATATTGAAACCCCTTGAAACTTTCCCTCAATCTGGTGCAGTACAACCAACTCTTTTTCAGAAGAGAGCAGCACTTTGGAACAAAAACTTGACAGATAAGAAGAGCAACTTGAGCAAGTGTGAAGTGCTTCAGGAGGTGAATTGTGATAAGAAAAGAAAGATGAGTAATAGAGAAGACCATGCAGAAGGTGGAAGTTTTGATGGGTCAGGAGGAGGATTGAATAACTATGATTCTGATAATGAGATAACTGAGAGTATTGATAATAATAAGATGGAAGAGAATGGAAAAAGTGGTGGAAACAGTTCAAATGGTAACAGCAATATCAGTGGCTTGGATCAGAAAGGGAAGAAGAAAAAGAATGGAATGCCTGCTAAGAATTTGATGGCTGAGCGTCGCAGAAGGAAGAAACTCAATGATAGACTTTATATGTTAAGGTCACTTGTTCCAAATATTAGCAAAGTAAGATTTTCTTGTTTATATACTTCAATACAGTATTCCTCTTAAATATTTGTTATAGTTAATTACCTAATTTGTTGAATAATGGTTAGAGATAACTTAGGATGTTAGATCCATATAGTTACTTGAATAATAATGTTAGTAATTACTTTTCAAGTATTAGAACATAGGATCTTAGATTCATATAGTTAGTCCAATAATAGTGTTAGAAATTAGTTTTCAAGTCTTAGAGAATCCAACGAGTTTATATTTAGAGAGACCATTCAAGATATGACTAATAATTAAGGATAGAATATGATATGTACCATAAGATTCACAAATTTATTTTTTAATAAATATTATATATATATATATTTATATATATATATATAAATTATAAGTTCTCTATTACTTTAAAATATATATAATTTATTTTTATTACTTAATAATAAATTTTAGTCATTAAACTATAATGACAAATTATATAATTAAAATTGAAAATTCTTTGATAATCGATATCCGAATGAGTTTAATCACTACCTGCAACCCATTACTATTCCATAAGTATATGTTTGTTATTTGAGTTTTGGAGAGAAACGAAGAGAAAATGAAAACTTTGGAGCCATATCATATCATCAGTATATTTCACTCAAGTTTTCATTTTCATTTTTCCCCTCCAAAACTTATCTCCAAGAAAGTAATGAGGAAGCTGTAACAAATATAACATGGATTGAATTCTTGAAAGCTATAATATTACTTTGGTTTGAAAGATGGACAGGTCTTCAATCCTTGGGGATGCAGTTGAGTATTTAAAGGAACTTCTGAAAAGGATCAATGACCTTCATAATGAATTGGAGTCAACACCTTCTGGATCTTCACTCACAACTGCTTCAAGCTTTCCTCATTTGTCACCAACTCTACCTATACTACACAACCGTATCAAAGAACAACTTTGTCCAACCTCATTGCTTAGCCCAAATGGCCAACCTGCTAGGGTAATAATATATTGCTTGTCCATATTCTGAAACTTGTCCCTCATGTTTATTAACTCTATTGGCATTGCTTCCTTACTTTCTATTACTACTTCTAGTTTTGGATATATGGACAACAAACATGTTTTTTTGTGTGCCTTAATGTGGATAAACAAACTATACATTGTTGAATGGGATAGATCACATTTGTACCACTAATTTTGAATAAATTCATAATTTTAATTCATCAACACATAATCAACTATATAGATATGTCCTACATAATGCTTTGGAACCATCCAAAAATTTCTAGACTATGAACAAAAATCTGATACCCCAAATCATATTTCACGCCAATAAAAACATGTTATGCCAATTAAAATTGAATATTTATTATTATTATTGGTTTTGCTTCACTATCAATAGTATTGGACATGAATTAATACATGTTTTGGAACAACAAATCTCTATTAGCATTGTATTTAATATGCTTGGTTAGGCATCCAACAATTATATTTATTATAGTATGATTTGATATAAGATTCCTTAATGCTACCATGCCACTAATGGTTCAATTTCATTATGCATAGGTTGAGGTTCGGGTGCGTGAAGGAAGAGTCATAAATATTCATATGTTTTGTGTCCGCAAACCTGGTATATTGCTCTCAACCATGAAGACTTTGGATAATCTTGGGTTAGACATTCAGCAAGGTGTGATAAGCTATTTCAATGGATTTGCCATGGATATTTTTCGAGCTGAGGTAATTATTTTTTATCATGTGCATCCATCCATGAGGTTTTTTTATTATGTATTTTCCTAGTTCATAGCAGTTGCAACTAGTTTATATTAAAACTAATCTTTGTATTTATTTTCCTTGGTGGTTTATACGCTTTATAGGATTGAGATATATGGCAATTGCTTACATGTCGAAACTCCTTAGAACATTCTTTAATGCTTTCTAGACAAAGTTTTTTTGTTTGTTTTACTTTTTTCCCTCCTCATATAAGGGTTAACTTTTATTTCCTCTGTTTCAGCAATGCATGGAAGGTCATGATATCCATCCAGAGCAAATCAAAGCAGCACTCCTTGATTCAGCTGGTTTCCATAACATGACCTAATGCTTTTGCCAATAACATAACTATTGGCTACCATTTCAAATAGTCAATTTAGCAATCTTAATCAGTTACAGTACTCTACCTATGTTAAGTTCTGTTTTATTTGAATATGAAGAAATTAAACTTACTTGCATGGATAATTGGTTACTATCAATTTAACAGCACTACTTGCACTGTTTTGGGTACATGCATTTTGAAGATGATTATCTACTTGCCAATATAAATTTATTGGCACTACTTATCAATAAATTTTCACATGCACATTGCCAATTCAGTTAAATATTCATGATGGATCCAAAGTAAAGATGTTATCCAAATAGAGGAAAAAATGTATACTATGATAGTGTATGAGTTTTATACATTGACTTTATTATCGTTGACTTTTCAAAACAAGTAATACAAATGAATAGTAAATGATGTAATGAATATGTATAAATTTTTACAGTAACGGTGCATATATATTACACTGATCCAAATAGCTTAGGAACATTGCATTTTGAGATCAGTACTGGCTTCTGAAGTGGGCAGGAGAGATGGGGCACCATACTCCCATGCATGTGCAGTTAAAATTACAAAAGGTTTTGGTAACCAACCAGATTTCAATTCCTACTGCTAGTGGAGCCTATTTTTAACCCAAAAATAAACTATTAAGTATATGGGCCAAAGATTGCTAGTCAGAGAGGACAGAAGTCTGCAAAAAATGTGGTCCACAATGTGCTCATATACTATAAGTGTTTAATTTATTTTTTAGTTTTGAAAGGATAAAAAGTGAACCTTCATTCATGTAAGGAGTTCATCAATGAGTTTCATATACATTGGAGGGTGTAATAATAGTGTTGCTTACATATTTCTTATTTAAAAGATGTATATTACATTATCTTGATGTATAAAATTCAATGTTAATTTTAATGAAATTTGATGAGATCAATATAATATGAACTTTTAATACAACCTTTGGTTGAATTAAACTCTTTATACAAGTTATTAATAATGGTATAAAAGTTGACATAATTTAACTTATGAATTCTTCCTCCTCTTTGAAAAAAATACTGGAATAGAAGCTTTAATTTGGTGGTTTTTTGGAAAGAAGTTTTATCAGGCAACTCCCCTAGAAATATCACGAGGGAGGAAAGGACCACAAAACAATTGATGGTGCAATGGCATCACACCAACAACTTTCAAATACTTGGATATTTTCATACTCAAAATGACCACTTTCTACCTCCCATATATGACTAGAATTCCATGCTTGATGGCACAAGCAGAAATCTTATAACTCCTATCAATTCTCATGTCCACAAGAAAGTGACATGTTTCAAAGTAACATTGTTTATTAATCATTGTTTTACAAGTAACATGTATCAGTTTCTTGTGGGTATGATGATTTAATAGGAAGATATATCACTACCGGTGAAAAATATAAGACATAATATAATAAGGATTAAGGGCAAAATTTAATTACACATTGTGCAAAACGCAAATAGGTATCCACATCAGTTCCATAAGTTGACCATAATAGAACAAATTACAACTAAAATAAGAGACAACCAAATTCAAGATCAGATAAGCCACCCTTACATATGAAACTTAAAACATAATTACATGCCTGCATACTAATGGGTTGGGGTTCTAAGGATATGGGAGAATAACTAAAACTATGTACAAGGTAGGAAATAATATACTATACTATATCACCAAGCAGAGGACATAATAATATACTATACTATACTAGGAATCTATAACTAAGAAAGGCATATATATACTAATTCTATGGTCCAAAACTGGATGGTTACTCAGAAATATAATTTTCTTCTCCAACAGGATGGTTTTATGAGAGTTCCCTCCATTCCACTCCACTTCCAAACCTGGATCAAAATAAAACAACATTATACCATGATATTTTAAGAAACTAGATTCAATATTCATACCTAATATGGCAACATTAAACAGACAAATAGCATATGCAAATATAATACTGTTGAATTGAATCAAGTCAAAACTGGAATTGGAGTGAGTAATATTACCTAGAATCTATTTAGATAAAACCTATAAATTATCAGGTGTCAGAAGCTGGATGCTCAGGCTGACATTTAATTTCTTGTATGTCTGCACCTTCGCTAGCTGACTGATTCTCTTCATTTTTTGAACTTAGGGTACCGGTGTTCATTTTCTGAATCTCTTCTTTTGGGTAGATATACATTTTGCAGACCATGGCACAAAACTCCCTAAAATTAAAAATATAATTACGCAAATGATGTCACATTGTCAAGAAAAAATAAAACTGAATATAACTGGTTAATCAAATGTATATTTAAATAAAGATCCTTACGGCCATGGATCATCACCAACAAGCATCATGTCACCCTCATTATCAGTGTAGACAATAAGCCAATCCTTTTTTGGAGAAGTTAATTCACCTCCAAATTCAAATAGTTGGTCCAATTCAGCAATTAATTCATCATAGCCACTGAACTTTGTAAGATCCACAGACCTACCAAGTGCAATCCCCTTCTTATGAACCTAAAAACATTCGGCATTATAACAATTTTCCCTGCAAAGTCCTAGCTGCTATTTTTTAGTAAGGAAAAAAAAGACATTACAGGGACTTACTTTAGTGCAGCTCCTAGCAGAGGTGCTGTGTGGTTTGGGTTGAACATTTTTCAAGTGCGACTGAGAAGTCTGTAAAAGCTTCTCCTGGTCATCAGCAACAACTACAACATCCGCAGGTTTGGAAACCCTTGAATGTTCAGACTTCTGGTCATTTTCGAAAGTACGATGTAGGTGTGATGGAAGATGCAAGGCACCAAGTGGCTCATTGACTACATTTCTATGCGACATAGAAGTACCCGATGCAGTGGGGCTACTGAGAAGTGAGAAGCCAAATAGCTTACAGTTGCCATCTTTTGGTTTCACAACTTCAGAAGTATTGGGTGATATTGATTTCAGCAACAGTTCCCTAGAACAGGGACTCTCATATTGAGTTGTGGGTGGTGGTAGCATCATCAGGTTTCCATGTGGATGCTCATATTTATGACCATGATGAAGTACAGGATATTCACCAAATGCACTATGCCTCAAATTCCGCCGAACTTGATAAGTTGTATCACCACCCTGCACACCTTTTGCATTAGAGTTCACGAGGTTGAGTGATAAACTAGAGGGCATCACGGACCATGGACTACCCATCACATTAAGTTTTCCTTCGCGATCCACCAAATGTTTCTTAACAGGGTTAGCTACATGGCCAACTTGATTAAGCAAGGATGGATGTGAAGAAAGATCTATATTGGTCCCATAGCCCGAAAGTAGATCTGAATATGTTTCAAGTCTCCCCATCGACATCCAGCCCTCTGATCCATATTTTCTTGAAGTGTAAACAGCATCAATCTTCTCATCATCAACTGCAGGTGGCCACACAACAGGCTTCTCGCCATTATCAGACTTGTTGCCTTCTACCAAGTTGCCTCTCAAGGTCGAGAATTCTTGACATTGCAAGACCCTTGGATATGCACTTGCGGGCAAAGGGTCTACACTGACTTTAGATGACGCTCCTAATCACCAAAAAACATGCCAGGCTTCAATTGTCAATAAATATTTGCAAAATTAGAATTAATAGAAATATGACATCCATAGAAACTTAGTCATACCTTCTCGAGTAAGAACAGATGAATCTGAGGATGAAGAAACCACTATAGGCCGAGGCCTTTTAGGTTTGGGCATTGAAAGAGGATTTAGAGTTGGAGGAGCAAGAGCAGGCTCTATTTTCCAAGGAGAAACTCTATCAGGACGAGGTATGTTAGACGTTTCATCCCATCTCACCTGAAAGACACAGCATTAGACATAAAGAAATCCATTATAACATGCCGAAGCAAATAGTCATATGGTCTCACAAACTAAAATACAACCTTGAGACTTCTCCATTTGGAATCAGGCCACTTTTTCGGGTCAGCATCTTCAATTCCAACAATGGTACCAGTAAACCTACAAATTTAGCATTCCAGATCAAGAAACTTTTTTCCATTCAAATTGTGTTCATTGTCCAATTATATACAACAACACCAGATCACATAAACAATAAGAGAAGGAAAAATGAAAGATAAAATCAACACCTATATTACAAGTTAACCAGAGAAAAATAACATGAAACTTTAATACCTTTGCTCTGGAGCCTCTTCACCTTCAAACCTCATTTTAAACCGCATTCCTATGGTGTAATTAATTTGGAGAGACTCCATGTACTGATCATATGGAACAATAAATTCAGCGGGACTGGTCCTGCAAAATAAAAGTGACATAATTGCTATAAATCCGGCAACGATAATCAGACACATAGTCCTATCACTACATGAGGATGTTAGGTCTTCAGGCTGAAATTGTCAAATAACAGGTTCAACGAACATAATTTCAACAAGTTACAAACCTAGGTTTATAATAAACAGTGAACATTGTCCCAGTGGAGACAGCATGCCAAGCAGTTGCAAGTACACCGAGATGCATGCTGTGGCTAGAGATAACCGATGATGGAACATTACTGTGTTGCCTCATTGCACGCCTGACACCAACTCTAAGTTCCCCATTCTCACCTCTGAAAGATCCGAAGTTAGTCTCATACCATATAGAATAGCAAATATAACAAACCAGTGAGAATTAAAACCTAATTCACAAACCTTATAAATATAAATGCATCCCCAGCAACCAACCTCTTCGAGCTGACAAAAACACTCCAACCACTTTGTAGCAAGTGCCTGCGTGGTTGACCTACAATTTACTCAACTAATCAGCCACAGACAAAAATATCTCTTATTATGCATATAACATAACTTCAAGTAACAAATTACCACGAAAGATATGCTTGAATCGCCACTCATTCCCATGCAAGTCCTTGGTCACCAATTCCTGAGTAGGTGGGTGTTTTGTCATGTCCTGTTCACAAACAAGGAACAAAGGACAACACATCCATCTTCAGCCGCAACGAAAAAAGAAATTAAGCAAAAAAAAAATGACAGGAAAAAACAAACCAGAGGAGGAAGGCATTCATCAGCATGTCGCCTCAGAACCGAAAACCCTCCATGAGTACTTGTATCAGAGGCAGTCAGGGTTTTACAGAATGAATGCACATGAAACCTTGGTGGCAGCGATGGTGATGCCTCATTCACAACTTTACTCTCATCTTGCTATATAATTCAGTTACAGATTCCAAAATCAAAAGAAATAAATTAAAAGCATAAGAACAAATGCAATGATGTTGCTAAATCACGCCAAGTAGCTAGAGAAAACAAATGATGGAAATCCAAACTCACATTTGGCTCAGGAACTAAGGTCACCTGAGCAAACACCTCATCGGTGTCCGGCTCCGCCTGAAATTAATTATTAAAAAACAAATTAATTGTCAGTGTTCTATTATTCATGTAGCAATTAAGATTTTCCTTTTTCCTAGTTGGAATTAATTTACCTTCAGCACTACGTTCATTACCCGACATAGGATCTTGGAATGTAGATCGTATACTGGCATGTGTTCATCCGCTACCTGATTAGTTGAAGCTTCAACCTAATGTTTTACATAACCACCAACGCATAACACAATATTAAAAAACACAAAAAAATTAGGAAAAAACAAATTGGAAATTGAACTAAAAAGAGTATAATAGTAACAAAACCTGTTCAATATGGCCTTGAGGGAAGTAGAACACACGCTCTCCTTCTCTAGGCACGGTTACAAGAGGACCTGCACACGCGTGCCATAGCTCCCTGAAAAGTGCCTGTTCTGCTTCTGTGAAAACCAAAAATAGAAGCAATAAATTACCCCACACATTCCAGAAATGAATGATTTTTTTGGAAACTTCAAATTAAACAAACCATAGAGTGATTATTTACCATTTCGACCTTCTCCCCCACCACCACCAACACCACCGTTGTTGTTGTTGTTGATTTCTCCTCTTCCGTTCATTGACACATCAGATGATGACGCCATTTGTTGTTCTTTCTTTTCTAGATCTCTCATCCACACACTCTCATCTTAAGAAAAACCTCTCTTATCTTGAATTCTCAAAGCTCTCACAACATAATAAGAACCAATTCTTTCTCTCTCTCTATCTTCAAGTACTTTCTATTTCTCTCTCAGTTAAAATAGCATAAAGGAAATGGTTGCAGGACCAGAAACAGAAGGAGCGTCGGAAAGGGTACACTTAATCAAAGCCAGAACTGTGTTGTGGTCAATGTAGCGTGCTATTATTTCACCCACTACAAAAGAAAGTCTTGCAAAAAATGAAATCACAATGAGTTTCTTTATTTAGAAAAGGTCATGGAAAATGATATATATAATATTATAAGGGATCATAAATTTATTTTATTTTATTTTTTACTTTTCTTGGAGTGTGAAACACGTAAGAAGCGGTTGTTTGAATGCGCTTTGAGTGGGCCTGGACATGCTTTTAAGTTGAAATTCTCGTGAATAGCTTTCGTGTTGGAAACATTGTCGAGCCTTTGAACTAACTTTGTTGCATGTGTTGAGTGAACCTTGGCGTGCTTTTACGTCAAAATTATTGTGGGGAGCTTGCGTGTTGGAGAGACGCAACCTGAAGCCAACTCTGTCGTAAGCACATTGAGTGAACCTCAACTTGCTTTTACGCCGAAACTATGGTGAGTAAATTGTGTTGGATAAACGACTTGAAACCAAAAACAACATACATAGAGCTTCATAAAGTCTACGATAACAAACTAATGAAAACTAAAAATACTAATAAAATAATTAAAAGAACACACACAATTTAAACATAGATAGACTCAGGTTAAGTGCATGGAAAGGGTTGAATTAGCAACTTACATGATAATTATGAACAAAATAAAGACAAGAGAAAATGGTAAGTTAAGTTTGAGAATAAAGATGTTAAATTTATACATAAGAGAAGAAAAACAATTAAGCCCAAAAAAACAAGAGAAATCCAAAACCTAATTGAAGCAGCAACTATTTTAGTACCAAACCCAGCAAGGTTATTAAAAAAATAAAAAATAAATGCAATAATTGATAATAATATGCAGCAAAATAGAAAAAAGAGAAAAGAAATGAAAATACCAGAGATCCTGGAGTGAGGAAACAGCTGAAAGAATGAAGTTGAAGTTGAAGATTAAGAAAAGAAGAAGATAGGAATGAAAAAAGAGAGAGAAGAGAAGGAAAAAGTGTTGTAGCAGGGTTTGGGTATGAATGGTGGGGCGATGAGAAAGGGGTTGAGTGTCTAAGGGTAACAGGTAAATTTCACTTGTCTACTCATATATTATCATATAAGGAGCACGTTTTCTCTCTATCACTTCATCTATCACATATTTTTTTTTAGTAGTTAAAAAATAGAAAGTTAATATATAATTAATTTATATTTTATTTGTTTCACCAATAAGAAACATATAATAATGGAGTCTTATAAATTTTGGGATAGAAAATATGTTTCTATCATATACCACCATTTTCCCCCTATTTTTTTCTGTTCTACAAAATATTTGTTAAGGGGAAAAAATGTATGGCCATGTAAAATGAGTTTGATAGGTTGTCATCTATTATTTATTACTCATAATATAATGATCGTATATAAATTCTTATACTCACACTATACATATATTATATTTTTTTAAGTGGTATTCTTAATTGTATAGAACATATTCAAAACTTGACTTGTATTATCCTTTTCTACATGATAATGAAAGTAATACTACTGTATGTGGTGCATTGAAGTACAAATAGGTAAATAAATAGTTCTAGAAGGCATTAGAGAAGAGAAATTTAATCTTCAAATTAGGAAGTTACATGTGAATTTGCATTTAGGTTATTTTTTGGTCGCATGTTTAAAAATGCACGTATTACATGTATATTCATATGGTTAAGAACACATATGTTATTCATACTTTCATATGATTAAAAATATACATGTTATTTGTACATTCGCATTGTTGAAAACAAACATATGATCCTACATTTTAATGGTTAAAACACATATGTTACTCATACATTCACATTGCTAAGAAAACACATATTACCTGTATATTCACATAGTTAAAACACAAATGTTACTCATACATTTGCATTATTAAGAACATACATATTACACGTATTACCAATGCAAGTCTAATTTTATAAAATGATTCATTTTTTATCAATAAAACTATTCAACTCCAATGACCGATATTAATTATATTCCTCGGACAGAGTAAAAGATAACATTTTAAAAGAGACTCACTCGAGAAAAAAAGTACATGAGTCTAAAGAAAAGTGTCAACCTTCATGATGTTATATTTTAATAAAAAATTTCAATATGTTGGTTTGAATGAAATTGAACACAATTCATCATCAAAATATATATTCATGATGAAGTCTCAATTTTATATCTATAATGAGCAGTGTTATTAAACTTGGACATACTCAATAACTCAATTAGGGTACTAAATCAATGAGTTACTGGTTCAACCAGTGATTCAATGGTTGGACCATTTAACTTGGTCTGCATTAAAAATTCATAATATTACATAACAATATTTAATAATCGTATACTCAAAATTTAAAAACATTATCGTCTCTAATTAAACAACAAAAAAAGAACATTTTACTACTATAAAATGACATAAGTAAGTTGATAACATCATCAAACAACATATGAACTATGTTTTAACTACAACAAAAACATACAATAAGTTTAAAATTTAATTAAACAATGAAGATTTTGTTATAATGTAAACTAACAAATGACAAATATAACTACAAATAAGTTAAAAGTACTTGTTTTTCACTGAAGAACGACATCGATTTGGTTGTTTTTTTTAAAAAAAAAATTTGATTGACTCAGGTGGTCCTACCGGTCCGACCACTCGACTCACTACTTTTAGGCTTAAACTAATCGAGTCAACCTAATTTGACGTAAAACCAGTTAGATGAGAGGCTCAAACTGGTTAGATGTCCGGTTCACGATTGAACCGGTCGATTCAAGCCGAGTTTTATAACAATGATAATGAGTATTGTCTGAAATTAAGCAATCATAAATAAATCAAGAATATATATAAACCAAATATAAAACAAATCAATTCATTATCTCAAATCAAATCAAATCAAACATATTATTTTTTAAGCCATAAATATAGGTAGGAAAATAATATGATTGAAAAATAAAAATAACGTTAATAGGGGTAGACAACTAATTTTATTCCTTTAGACAAATGTAACTCTTTTGTCACAATAAAATCAATTCTCAAATATGTTACTCATTTAGACTAACTCCCTTTTTTGTGATTTGAACAAATTCATAGATAAAAAAATATTAATATACAGAGTTGCAATAATAATAAAAATATTTTCATCTAATAGATATAATATTATTATCTTCATCTCTATTCAGTAATTTTATTTTTAAGTCAGACAGAATATCAACAAATTTCCTTATTAATTATAATATCATAGTTCATTTCTTTGTAATGAGATTGAATTCCTACTATTTAAGTTTTAAAAATAATTAAATAATGTTAATTGAGAAAGTTTTAAGATCTATTTAAATAATTATGATTAAAAATAATTATTTTGAAATAAATTCACTGTCTATCATTTTTTAAGTGATGTAGAATATCAATAGAATTCTTTATTAATTATAATGTTATAGCTCATTCTATTAATAATAACAACGAATTCCTATTACTTAAGTTTTAAAAAAAGATTAAATGATATTAATTGAGAATTTTTTAAGATATACTATTTAAATGTGTAATTACTACATATTCTATTTAGTGTTTTAAAATTTAAAAATGATTAGATGATATTAATTGAGAATATTTCAATAAGATTGAATTCTTACTATTTAATTTTTAAAAATAATTAAATAATATTAATTTAGAAAGTTTTAAAATCTATTTAAATAATAATTATTAAAAATGATTATTTTGAAATAAATTTATTGTCTATTATTCTTTATTTTGATATGAAAGGTGATGGGGCCATAGGCCTGACGGGTTTGGTGGTTGCTTCTATCATGCCTACTGGGATATTGTGGGGGTTGATGTTTGTAGCTCAGTCTCTCAATTCTTCTCTCAATTCCGACTGATGTCTAGCCTTAACTAAACAATATGGTCTTAATCCCAAAATCCCTTAGTGCTCATAAAGTTGAAGAATTTAGGCTTATTTCCTTGCCCAACTTCCAATTCAAAATTATAACCAAGGTCCTAGCAGACAGGCTTGCAAAGGTTGCCTCTAAGATCATCTCTACTCAACAAAGAGGTTTTGTCAAGGACAGACATCTTAAGGATTGCATTTGTTTAGCCTCTGAGGCTATAAATCTTCTTGATCATATGACCTTTGGTGGTAATTTGGCTATCAAACTGGACATCAAGAAAGCTTTTGATATAAGAGATTGGGACTTCCTACTTGACACACTAAAAGCTTTTGGTTTCAACAACAAAATCATAAACTGGGTTAAGGTAATTCTGCTTTCTGCTAAGCTGTCCATATCTGACAATGGGTAAATCATTGGTTTTTTGTTGTTGCAAGCGAGGGGTTAGGCAAGGGGACCCTCTGCCCCCTTTGCTTTTCTGTATTGCTGACGATGTCCTAAGTAGAGGGATCACCAAACTGGTTTTGGATAGGAAAACCAGTCCTATTTCTGGTCATGTTGGTTTGCGAACTCCTAGTCATGTTCTCTATACATATGACATATTGATTTTATGTAAAGGTATTAAAAGAGGGTTGTTGGCCCTAAAAGATTTGATCAAAGATTATTCTCAGGCCAGGATATCAACCTTTCTAAATGTAAGTTCTACCTTGTGGATGGGCTTCTCAACTAATAGCATCCCCTTCACTTATTTGGGTGTCCCTATCTTCAAAGGCAAGCCAAAAAGGATTCATTTACAACCAATTGCTGACAAAATTGTTAACAAGCTTGCTAAATGGAAAGAATCCATCCTATCTATTATGGGCACAATGGAGCTTGTAAAGTCTATAGTCCACAACATGTTGCTCTACAATTTTCATGTTTATTCTCGACCTTCTCAACTTTTGAAGTGTGTTGATAATAGCATTAGAAACTTTATTTTGTCAGGTGACACAAAGGTGAGGAAGTTGCTTACTGTGGCTTGGCATAATGTTTGCAGACCTACTAATAAGGGTGGTTTGGGTATAAGATCCTTGTCAACTCTGAACTAGGCTGCTCTTCTGAAATTGACTTGAGAAATGGTCTCTTCTCAGTAGGACTAGGAAATTTTCTATAAAAAAGGAGATTTTGTAAAGCTAACAACCCTGCAACCTCCTATAGAAAATCTTCTATTTGGCCTGGTATTAGAAAAAATTGGCATCAGGTTGCCTCAAACTCACTATGGATTGTTGGTAATGGTAAAGATATAAATTATTGGGTAGATAATTGGCTGGAATCCCCATTGGCTAATCACTGGAATCTTCCGACTATTATCAAATCCACTCTATCAGCCACAGTTGCTGATTTTATTGGTGACTCTCTTTGGATTATACTTGACTGAATGCCTGCTTTACATCCTCATATGGTTAAGAATATTATCAAAATGCAGTTAGCTCATACTAGCCAACAAGACAAGCAAATTTGGTAGAAAATAAATGATGGTGTGTTATCTTTTAAGGCTACTTATAACTATATCGTACATTTTCCTAACCAATTAAGCTGGTGTAAAACCATTTGGTCCAATTACGTCCATCATTCTAAATCTTTCACAATTTGGAGGCTCCATATGAATAAGATGTCCACTGATGATAACTTACAAAAAATGGCTTATACTTGGTTTCCATTTTCCATCTCTGTCATGGCAATCAAGAAACCTCTGATCACCTCTTTCTACATTGTTCTTTTGCTGCTTCACTTTGCACTTGGCTTAGCAATATGATTAATACGATTCTTGACACTTCTTCTATCCATTCCATCCCGCTTGCTGAAAATAAAAAATGGAGCCCTCAGGTTAAAGATGTAGTCTGTTGAAAGAGTTTTCTTGCTATTTATTGAGGCAAGTTTCTGATTGATTTATTTAATGATTTCAAGAATATTCCTTTAATAAAAAACTTAGCTTTATTGAATTATTAACAATTTCATATCATCTCAGCTTTGTTGGAATAAATTCCAACGCCGACATAATGGTATGAATTTAGCAATTTAACAAAAATGATAATGAGTGATATTTATTTTCATTTTCCTTTATTAACTGTATCACTTCTTTCAAAGGGTTGATATAAAGAATAAAGAATAAAACAATAAATAAATGTTAGTTGCGAAAATGTAAATGATAGAAAATAAATGTTGGTTGCAAAAATTAAATGACAGAGAGTAAAATTTAGTAGTTAGATCACTCATTATAACTGTGTATTTTTCCTTTTCACAAAGTTACAATTTATGAATTAAATTGCACTTTTATTCAAGGTTTCTCTCTTTGTCAATAAATAAAATTATAAGTTAACACTTTACTATTTTACATTTGCATCTCTTTCAAGATTCAATTGTAGTATAGTATAGGGTTATGTCGAACCACAAGGAATTGCCTAATATAACATTATTATAAACATGTTATATCACTAATAAAGTTTGAACATATTTTTGGTTTGATTTTTG
>NC_032009.1:25282581-25287204 GCF_001865875.1 Lupinus angustifolius
ACTTGTCAACACTTTAAGAAGAAGCATTTTTGGATCTTTAAATCAAGTTTTAGGTGATCAACCTAAAACCACATTAAGAACTTCATAAATAATCAAAACTTAACCAAAATTAATAACTTGAAATGAATTGAATTCAAAGGATGATAAATTAAAGAGAAGAAATTACACTATAATCCAAGTCAATTTGTAGGAGCATGAGCCATCTATCCAAGGATGAGATGCTTTTTAGACCGAAATGAGATTATAAAATTATGTTTTTGTATCTCATTTGTCATCTACTTTCTCCTCTTGAATTAAGAAAAAAACTACAAAATAAACTTACCTAAACTACTTTGGAGTAGAAATTCTCCAAGAAAATTACAAGAAGAAGAGAAGAATTCGGTTTAGAGAGAGTATGAGAAATATATGTGTATGTGAGAATGTGAATGAATGAATTTTGCCTTTGAGGTGACTCCTACTATAGGAGTTTTTGCCAACTGCCAAGCTCCTCTCCTTGACCGCCAAGCTGCTGACCAAATCCTTCAGCATGGGTTTGGTCATGGCCAAACAACTTAGTCACCTGCTTGGGGCTGAGTCATCCAAGCTAGTTGTGAGCTACTGACCTAGGTATTGTGAGCTACCTCTGAAAAGCCTATGGAGGCTACTTGGTGTGAAGTCATGCATGATGTCATGGTTGCTTGGTGGCTAAGTTAACTTGACCAAGTTGCTGGGTGCACACTACCAAGCTTCTATGTGGCACCGCTAAGCTCTCTGCTTGAACAACTTTGTCCGTGCTAAGGCTGATGTGGCTTGGTGCTTGCTGATCTGGCCAGGTGTGTGGTTCCAAGCTCGGTGGTCAAGGTGCTCCTCTAAGCTGTGTGCTTGAGTAGGTTGACTTGTGTCAGGCTTGTGTTTTGACCGTGCCAGGTGACCGTGCTAGGTTGGTATTCAGGTCAGCTAGGCATGGGCATGGTCTAAGCTAAGCTGTTTAGTAAGCAACTTCAAGTTGACTCCATATTTTTTCACATAGACCAAGTCTTGTTGAGTCATGCTTAAGGCTAAGCACATAGCTTGCCACATCAAGCTTAAGCATGTCATGTGTTGATCATTTTGGCCTCTTTTGAGCATTTTATTTGCACTTGATTGTGATATTTTATCCAAAAAATATTTAATTAAGTTGGTTTTCTCAATTTTTCCAATGATAAGTGCCATAAAAAATATATGAATTTTAGGCATTTTTGGCACTTATCATGGTCACTGCATGAATCATCAATATTGTCTCAACAATCTGGTTATGACGAAATAAATTCTGTTTTTGTGGCCTAAAGTTCTCCATCTCCCAGGCCATTAATAGGATCAAGATCAAAACCTCCCTCACTAGTAACTCTATCAATCTGTATGCAAACTCTTCTTTGGAAGACTTCAAAAATTTGAAAGCATTCAATGTGATGATAAATTACAATAAATCTCCCAAAATTGTTAATATTTTTTGGAGTCCTCCCATGGTTGGCTGGATAAAAATTAA
Source organism: Lupinus angustifolius (assembly GCF_001865875.1). Taxonomy (NCBI): domain Eukaryota; kingdom Viridiplantae; phylum Streptophyta; class Magnoliopsida; order Fabales; family Fabaceae; genus Lupinus; species Lupinus angustifolius. The sequence goes on from NC_032009.1 coordinate 25,284,086, forward strand.
TACGGATGAAGCTGCTCATGGATCCCTTGGATATGCTGGAGGTGGTGGATTATTTAGAGACATCAATAAGGCTTTCTTGGGCTGTTTTGCCGCATGTTTTGAGATACATAATTCCATCCATGCAGAGCTGTTAGCTGAAACGAAAGCTGTCAACATGGCTCATTCTACAATGGTGAATGAATTTTTCAGTGGTAAAACTGCCCCTCCTTAGAAGCTTCTTCACTGTTAGAACCAATGTAGTGAATTAGTCAAGGGAATGAGGTTTAAAATCTGCATATCTTTAGAGAAGGGAATGCTTGTGCAGACAAGTTGGCTTCAGTTATAATTTAATCAAAGTGTGACTCGTGGTGGGATTATATACCCTCTTTTATTGTCTCTGATTATAACAGAAATAGGTATAGATTGCCTAATTTTATATCAGACACATGAATTGCCTCCTTTGGGTGGCTCTATATTTTCTTCTTTGCACTTCTTTTCTTCTGTTTTGTTCTTCTATGCTCATCATTAATAAATATGGAGTGTTGTTGCACTCTAGCCTTTAAAAAACATATTTCCTTATTAATTGTAATATCATAGCTTATTATATTAAAAATAACAATGAATTCCTATTATTTAAGTTTTAAAAAATAATTAAATGCTATTAATTGAGAACGTTTTAAGATCTATAATTTAAATGTGTAATTACTACATATTCTATTTAGTGTTTTAAAATTTAAAAAAATGATTAGATAATATTAATTGTGAATGTTTAATAATATTAAATTCCTACTATTTAAGTTTTAAAAATAATTAAATAAAATTAATTGAGAAATGTTTAAGACCTATTTAAATAATTAGTATTAAAAATGATTATTTTGAAAAAAAATTAATTGTCTATTATTTTTTAAGTGATATAGAATATCAATAGATTTCCTTATTTATTATAATATTATAGTTCATTCTATTAATAATAACAATGACTTCCTACTATTTAAGTTTTAAAAAATGATTAAATGATATTAATTGATAATGTTTTAAGATCTACTATTTAAATTCGTAATTACTACATATTCTATTTAGTGATTTGAAATTTAAAGAAATGATTAAATGATATTAATTGAGAATGTTTTAATAAGTTTGAATTCCTACTATTTCAGTTTTAAAAATAATTAAATAATGTTAATTTAGAATATTTTAAGATGTATTTAAATAATTAATATTAAAAATAATTATTTTGAAATAAATTTATTGTCTATCATTTCTTAAGTGATGTAGAATATCAACAAATTTCCTTATTAATTGTAATATCATAGATCATTTTATTAAAGTAATAATGAATTTTTACTATTTAAGTTTTAAAAAATTATTAAATGATATTAACTGAGAATGTTTAAAGATTTACTATTTAAATTTGAAAATACTACATATCATATTTAACATTTTAAAATTTTAAAAAAATGGTTAGATGATATTAATTGAAAATATTTTAAGATCTATTTAAATGTGATTCATATAATTTTAAAGTAGAAAAAAAATAAGTTAAATAAAAAAGTAGCAAATCGAGAATCAAGGATGCATTGCGGTGAAAGATATTAATTTGGAGAAATTCTTTAACACCCAAAAGTGAAAATCTAAACTTTTAAGTTGATTGTCAAACTAAATGACATATCAATAATTAAAAAGAGGAAGACATCTTCGACCATATATTTGTAACATCATTATTAAACTTTGCAAATAAATAAAATGTCGATCACTTCATTAGTCAGATACCCTTCTCATAGAAGAAAAGTAAATTTAAAAGTATAAACAAATCAACTATAATAAAAAAAATCAAACCCAAAATCAAACCAGGAAATGAAGGATGCATTACAGCTACAAATCATAACTTGGAGAAGTTCTTTCACGCCTTGAAAAGTAAAAATCTAAACTTTTAAGTTAATTAATTGATAGATAGAAGGAGAAAAGAAGAACATAACTTCAACCATATATTTGTAACATCATTATTAATCTTTAGAAATAAACAAATTAGATAAAATTAATAATAACATAAGAGTACTAAAACTTTGTATTAGACGAAATCGAATACCCATAATATGAAAATGAAATAATTTGAAACTTCCAAATAATATAGAAGAAACTCATAACAAAAAAATGATAAAATAACTTACCAGGATACCCGATGATAAAAATGGATTCAACACTGAACCTCCGTTATTTAGAAAATAGATGTTTTAGATCATATTATAGTTTTAGCATGTGTGGATAAACTCTTATCATGTTCAAAATTATACTAGTTTTTTTATCTTTTAAGACTTTTATCTCTCTGATTGGTGAAAAATGTAATAAAATTATATCTACCAGGGAACATTGTGTTGGATCGATTAATGAATGATGAAGTAATGAAAAAAATAAAATGATTATAAAATCACACCCCATTTGACGATGGAAGAGAATATATCTGTTTAATAAAGATGAAATAAATGTAGAAGTAGTCTGTGAGTTTGAAAATAAGAGAATATTAAGAAGTAAATTGAAATGAAATAAGAATAGAAAGATGAAAGATTAATTTGATGAAAATAATATCTTCTTTGGACAATTGTCATATATAATTATATTAAGATAGTAGAAGAGAGATATAGTGTGTGAGTGTTCATTCACTATAAGAATATGTGGATATTTTGGAGGGAAAAAAGTTAATGAGAGGTTGACATGTGTCTATAATGATATGACAAATACTTTTTTTATATAGAATTATAGATAATATTATAGATAATACAAGATGTGATAATATACTTACCAAGTGAATGCTAACTTAGACACAAGAAAAGTTTTTGGTTGATTAAGATAGTAGGATGTTGATCATGTAAGCCAAAATCTATTAAGGAGTGGGTAACAATGGATGGTGCTAAAACATGTGACCTATACTCAACCATTGGAACAAGGGTCAAGCCTCAATGAGTAGGAAGGTGTGGAAGTCGCTGCGTGAAGAAATAACTATACTTAAAAATAAAGAGTTCAAATTATGAAGTTAAAGGAAAGTTGTTTGCAATTATATAAAAACAAAAATAAAAATGATGTAATATATTTATGAGACACATAAATAAATTTATATCATTATATATCATATATATATATATATA
>NC_032009.1:25287304-25302119 GCF_001865875.1 Lupinus angustifolius
TATATTAAGTTTTTAGGAATTGAAAGTATATGAAATTTATTGTAAGTAAATTAAATTAAGAGTGTCAAAAACTAGTTTGCTTTTCGATTACATTCTTATTTGTTAGTTCGACATGATTTTGCAATTGGAAAAAGTATATTAATCCATATTTATATTTCTTGATATTGAGCATTCGATCTTTGATTTTTATAAATGTTCTACGTGGAAAGCCTATTGATCCACATTCCTGGTGTGTAGACACCTTTTTCATTCACATTCCTTTTTTGTTAGCGGGTATCATGCCTAAATGTTTATATAGTCATACATTGATATGTTTGTATTAATAAGGGCATTGATATAATGATCTAATGTCTCATTTGATCCTAGATAGGTCAAAATGTCTAAAATTTAATTCTTAATAGCAATATTTGTTATTGTGGATAATCGCACAACCCATATGGATAATTGCACACCCAAAAATTAAGTTTCTTACCAATATATTTAAACATATATTTGGTTATACTAAAAAAAATATTGTTATCTTTGTATATCCATTTATATTTTCTTTCTATTATTTTAGTTAATTAATAATAACTAGTTGTTTTTCTTTCTTCTAAATATGTTAAATATATTCACACCACGTGTGTTATTTTTTTGCTTAATTAGAACATGGTTGATGTCATTTTGATATTATTTTTACTTAGCACATTAACAACTAAAATTAAAAAGTACATCTCAAAATTATTATTTGTGTGACTAAACTTTTCATTTTACACATTTTTTTATTAATAGCTAATAAATAAAAAAGCAAAGTATTAGAGTTTTCTATTGCAGTTTCTGTTATCTTTCTATTAATGGCAAGGGGGGAATTTCTGTTTTGTTAGTTACTCTAACAGCTTACTATAAATAGTATGCTTCTTTGTAAACTTCAATCATCTTGAAATATATGTTTCTTATACATTGAATCACTCTCTCATTTTCTAATTCATTCCTTCTTCTTCTCTGCCTTACAAACTCTTCTTCTTCTTCACTGTTTTGCTTTTCTTTCTCCAACAAATTGGTATCAAGAGCACAAGGTTGATCCTTACTTCCACTTCCCTTCTATCTCATCTCAAGTATTCACTCTATGCTAATCAACAATGGGTCACTCGAGCAACAACTTCATAACCAATCTTCCCATGCTTGATGGAAAGAATTGGAATCGATGGAGTGTGCAAATGAAGGCCATTATGGGATTTCAAGAACTTGAAGAAATAGTTGTAGATGGATATCCAAGTATAAATGCAGAATCAATAGAAGCAGAGAAGTTGATTCACAAGGAGAATAGGAAGAAAGATTGCAAAGCAATGTGCCTATTGCATCAATGTGTGGATGGCACATTTTGAGAAGATAGCCTCAGCAAAATGCTCTCATAAAGCTTGGGGAATTCTGGAAAATTGTAACAAGGGTGCAGAGCAACTAAAGAAGGTGAGACTACAAACTATGAGGAGACAATACGAGCTTATGCAGATGTACTCGAATGAGAGGGTAGCACAATTTTGCAACAGAATTATTAGCCACACAAATGCTATGAAAGCATGTGGTGAATTAATTTCTGATCAGACAATTGTGGAAAAAATATTAAGAACATTAACACCTAGCTTTGATCATATAGTAGTAGCAATTGAAGAATCCAAGAAGCTTGAAAATCTCAAAGTAGAAGAGCTTCAAGGGTCCCTCGAGGCACATGAGCAAAGGCTCATAGAAAGAACCACAGAAAGGCCAACTGAGCAGGCTTTACAAGTCCAAGCTTTCAAGAAAGGAAGCTACACTGGAAGAGGTGGATATAGAAACCGAGGTAGAGGAAGAGAATTCAAAGCTAGGAGTTCAAATCAAGATTATGAAAGATTTGATCAAGAGCAGGCCACAACCTTCACAAAGAAAGGAGGATTCAATGCTGGCAGAGGTGGCAAGAAAAGGATAGACAGGAAGAAAATCAAGTGCTTCAATTGCAGCAAGATTGGACACTTTTCTTCATAATTTCAAGCAATGCCAAGACAGCTTGACAATAGACACCACAATGAGGCTCACATGATGAAAGAAGAGTTGGAGAATAAGGATGAAGAAACTCCTGTGTTGTTGATGATGACAACAGAACAAAGAGAAAGAGGTGAAGAGATGTGGTACATTGATTCAGGTTGCTCCAACCATATGACAAGCCATAGAGATTGGCTTGCTAATTTTGATTCCAACAAGAAGAGCAAGGTCAGATTTGCAGACAACAAATTAATTCAAGCAGATGGCACATGTGATGTTCTAATCAAAAGGAAGGATGAGAGAAAGGCCATGATAACAAATGTCTTGTATGTGCCCAATATGAGAAATAATCTGATAAGTCTTGGCCAACTACTAGAAAGAGGGTTCACTGTGAACATGCAGAAGGGAGGCCTGGAAATCTTTGATGATTCAGAAAGAAGAATCATGAGAGCTCCTCTAACTCAGAACAGAACATTTCAAGTAAGTCTCAATGCAATGGAATCTCAATGCTTCAATATGGAGAATCTCTCAAATGACACTTGGTTGTGGCACATGAGACTTGGACACATCAACTTCAAGGACCTCAGCCTCATGAAAACCAAGGCAATGGTGATTGGTCTACCTACTATCAAGATACCTAAGGAAGTGTGTGACAATTGTCTGATTAGCAAGCAACCCAAAACATCTTTTAGTAACTTCACTGCATCCAGAGGCAACAAGCTATTGCATGTGGTATACTCATATGTATGTGGGCCAATGGAAATTCCTTCTCTAGGTGGAAACAAGTACTTTATGACTATTGTTGATGACTACAGCAGAAAGCTATGGATATACTTACTGAAGGCTAAAAGTGAGGTGTATGCAACATTCAAGTCCTACAAGTGCATGGTTGAAAAGCAATCAGAAAAATCCATCAAAATTCTGAGGACAGATGGAGGGGGTGAATACACTTCCACAGAATTTGAGGCCTTTTGCAAAGAAAATGGAATCATACATGAAGTAACAGCTCCATATACTCCTCAACATAATGGTGTTGTTGAAAGGAGAAATAGGACCATTCTCAATATGGTTAGGAGCATGTTAAAATGCAGAAATCTATCACAAGGCTTATGGGGAGAGGCTGCAACCACAACAGCCTATGTGTTGAATCATGGTCCTACAAAGAAGCTTGCATTTAAGGTGCCTGAAGAAGTGTGGATAGAGGTTAAACCATCAGTGAGGCATTTCAGAGTCTTTGGCTCTCTATGCTACAAACACATTCCTGACCAGAGAAGGAGAAAGCTTGATGACAAAAGTGAGGCAATGGTTTTTGTTGGATATCACCCTACTGGCTCATACAAGCTATACAACCCAAGAACAAATCAAGTAGTGTATAGCAGAGATGTACACTTCATTGAGGCAAGCACATGGAAGGAGGAAAGAACAGGGCCAAGACACACACAAATCTCACTTGAATGGACAGATAAGGATCAGAGTGATGAAGATGCTCAAACAGTGGAGGAGACTGAACCTCAAATTGAGACATCAACTCATACAAATGATGCAGGAAGGTCTACAAGATTGAGACACTTGCCTGCCAGACTTAGAGATTGCTTAATATCTCCTGATGATGCTGTAAACAGTGAAGGAGAGCTAATGCAACTCATTGCCCTGTTTGTAGATACAGAGCCAATAACAGTTGAAGAAGCAGTAAAAAACAAGGTGTGGAAAGAAGCTATGAAGGAGGAATTGAAGTCAATCAACAAGAACAAAACTTGGGAATTGGTTCAACCTCCAACTGACAAGAAGCCCATAGCTGTAAAATGGGTGTTCAAAACCAAAATGAATCCTGATGGCACCACTACAAAACACAAGGCTAGGTTGGTTGCAAAAGGATTTATGCAGAAAGAGGGGATTGATTTCTCTGAAGTATTTGCACCAGTGGTAAGGCTAGAGACAGTAAGGTTGATTGTGGCTCTAGCAAGCAAGAACAATTGGGCAATGTGGCAGCTAGATGTGAAATCTGCCTTTCTCAATGGCCCTCTTGAAGAAAAGGTCTATGTCCTTCAACCTCCTGGGTTTGTGATAGAAGGCAGTGAAAGCATGGTGTACAAATTGAAGAAAGCCTTGTATGGTTTAAGGCAAGCACCAAGAGCCTGGAACAAGAGAATTGATACTTTCCTCTCAAGCACAGGGTTTAAAAAGTGTGAAATGGAGCATGGTGTGTATATCAAAACAATGAGTAATTTTGACACACTCATAATATGCCTCTATGTAGATGAGCTACTCATCATTGGCAACAACACAGAAGGAATAGAAGAAGTGAAGGTGAGGCTAAAATCAGAGTTTGAAATGACTGATTTGGGCAAACTTGCATACTTCCTTGGCATGGAGTTCAAACCAATTGAAGGTGGGATCTTCATGCACCAGAAAAAGTACATACATGATGTTCTCGAAAAGTTCAATATGTTGAATTGTAATGCCTCTGAAACCCCTGCAGAGGTGAACTTGAAGCTTAGCAAGGGAGATAATGAGCCAACAGTGAAGAGCACACTTTACAGGCAGATGGTTGGTTGTTTGAGGTTCATATGTCACACAAGACCAGAAATTTCATATGGTGTTGGCTTAGTGAGCAGGTTTATGAGTGATCCAAGGAAGTCACACATGATAGCAGCCAAGAGAATTCTAAGGTACTTAAAAGGAACATGTGATTTTGGAATTCTATTCTCAAATAAAGAAGCAACAGCCTCAAGTGAAACAGGAAGAGAAAATCTTGAACTAACAGCATACTCTGATTCTGATTGGAGTGGTGATTTGCTTGAGAGAAAGAGCACCATGGGTTATGTGTTTTTGGTCTTCGGAGCCCCTATCTCTTGGTGTTCTAAGAAACAAGAAGTGGTTGCCTTATCCACTTGTGAAGTTGAGTACATCTCAGCATGTCATGCAGCATGCCAAGCTCTTTGGCTTATTTCTTTGCTGGAAGAATGGAAGATAGAGTTCAGTGGAACAGTGCAATTTCTAGTAGACAACAAATCTGCTATCAATCTTGCCAAAAATCCAGTTGCTCATGGAAGAAGCAAACATATAGAAATGAAATATCACTTTCTAAAAGAGCAAGTTGGAAAAAAGAAGATTGATTTGAAGCATTGTTCAACGGATGTATAAATTGCAGATGTCATGACAAAGGGATTAAGATTAGAAAGGTTTAGAAGTTTAAGAAGGTTACTGAATGTAGTATGTTTGTAGTAGGCATGAATTAAGGGGGAGTGTTGCAGTTTCTGTTATTCTTTCTATTAATGGCAAGGGGGGAATTTCTGTTTTGTTAGTTACTCTAACAGCTTACTATAAATAGTATGCTTCTTTGTAAACTTCAATCATCTTGAAATATATGTTTCTTATACATTGAATCACTCTCTCATTTTCTAATTCATTCCTTCTTCTTCTTCTCTGCCTTACAAACTCTTCTTCTTCTTCTTCACTGTTTTGCTTTTCTTTCTCCAACATTTTCAATCTATACCTCCGGGCTCTAAGGTCTTTCTAAACCACTTAAGTTTCATGTAAAGAGTTTAGCATCAATGAGTTTCATATGATATAACGATAATATAAAAACCTTAGGGTGTATACATATTTCTAATTTTAAAGATGTATATTAGATTATCTTGATGTATATAGATTTGATGTTAATTTTTATGAAAATTGATATATGAGATTCAAGTAACCACTTTCTTGCTCACGTGATATGAGCAGAATTCAAATCTTGGCGGCTTAAGTGGAAACCTCATCACCATATCATATTGAGGCCATTACCCCCACTTTCCAACCAAAAATGTTAAAAATATAAGAGACATAATATAATAAGCATTAAGGGCAAATTTAATTACATATTATGCAAAATGGAAACAGATGTCCACAATAAGTTCCACAAGTTGACCACAATAGAACAAATTACAATTACAATAAGTGAGCCAGATTCATGATCAGATAACTCGCCCTTGCATATGAAACCTAAACCATAATTACATGCATGCATTCTAATGGGTTGGGGTCCTAAGGATATGGGAGAATAACTAAAACTATGTACAAGGTAGGAAATAAGATGGTTGGAAAATGCAAAAACGTTGATATGAGCCTATATCACCACACACAGGACACAATAATATACTATACTAGGAATTTATAACTAAGAAAAGCATATATATATATATATATATATATGTATATATATATGTATATATATATGGAAATATAATTTTCTTCTCCAACAGTATGGTTTTATGAGAGTCCCCTCCTTTCCACTCCACTTCCAAACCTGGATCAAAATAAAACAACATCATACCCTGATATTCTAAGAAACAAGATTCTATATTCATACCTAATATGACAACATAAAAAAAGACAAATAACATGTACAAATATAGTACTTTTGAAGTGAATGAAGTCAATACTAGAATTGGAGTGAGTAATGTTACCTAGAATTTAATTTATTCAGATAAAACTTATAAATTACCAGGTATAAGAAGCTAGATGTTGGGGCTGACAATTAGTCTCTTGTCCATCTGCACCTTCGCTAGCTGACTGATTCTCTTCATTTTTTGAACTTAGGGTACCAGGGCTCATTTTTTGGATATCTTCTTTTGGGTAGATAGACATTTTGCAGGCCATGGCACAAAACTCCCTAAAATTAAATATAAAATTATTCCAATGTCAAGAAAAATAAAAAATAAATATAACACGTTAATCAAAGATGTATATTTAAATTAAGATCCTTACGGCCATGGATCATCACCAACAAGCATCATGTCACCCTCATTATCAGTGTAGACAATAAGCCAATCCTTTTTTGGAGAAGTTAATTCACCTCCAAATTCAAATAGTTGGTCCAATTCAGCAATTAATTCATCATAGCCACTGAACTTTGTAAGATCCACAGACCTACCAAGTGCAATCCCCTTCTTATGAACCTAAAAACATTCGGCATTATAACAATTTTCCCTGCAAAGTCCTAGCTGCTATTTTTTAGTAAGGAAAAAAAAGACATTACAGGGACTTACTTTAGTGCAGCTCCTAGCAGAGGTGCTGTGTGGTTTGGGTTGAACATTTTTCAAGTGCGACTGAGAAGTCTGTAAAAGCTTCTCCTGGTCATCAGCAACAACTACAACATCCGCAGGTTTGGAACCCCTTGAATGTTCAGACTTCTGATCATTTTCGAAAGTACGATATAGGTGTGATGGAAGATGCAAGGCACCAAGTGGCTCATTGACTACATTTCTATGCGACATAGAAGTACCCGATTTAGTGGGGCTACTGAGAAGTGAGAAGCCAAATAACTTATAGTTTCCATCTTTTGGTTTCGCAACTTCAGAAGTATTAGGTGATATTGATTTCAGCAACAGTTCCCTAGAATAGGGATTCTCATATTGAGTTGTGGGTGGCGGTAGCATCATCAGTTTTCCACGTGGATGCTCAAATTTATAACCATGTTGAAGCATAGCATATTCACCAAATGCACTATGCCTCAAATTCCCTTGAACTTTATTAGTTGTATCACCACCCTGAACACCTTTTGCATTAGAGTTCAAGAGGTTGAGTGATAAACTAGAGGGCATGGCAGACCATGGACTACCCATTACATCAACTTTTCCTTCATGATCCAACAAATGTTTCTTAGTAGGGTTAGCTACATGGCTTCTTTGATTAAGCAAAAGTGGATGTGAAGAAAGATTTATATTAGTCCCGTAGCTCGAAAGTATATCTGAACTTTTTTCATGTGTCCCCATCAACATCCAACCCTCTGGTCCATATTTTCTTGAAGTAAAAACATCATCAATCTTCTCATCATCTACTGCATGTGGCCACACAACAGACTTCTCACCATTATCAGACTTGTTGCCTTCTACCAAGTTACCTTGCAAGACCGTTGGATATACACTTGGGGGCAAATGGTCTACACTCACTTTAGATGACACTCCTAATCAGCAAAAAAACATATGAGGCTTCAAATATCCATATATATTTGCAAAATTAGAATTAATAGAAACCCTAGACATCCATAGAAACTTAGTCATACTTTCTCGAATAAGAAGAGATGAATTTGAGGATGACGGAACCACTAGAGGCCGATGCCTTTTAGGTCTGGGCATTGAAAGAGGATTTAGAGCTGGAGAAGCATGAGCAGGCTCTATTTTCCAAGGTGAAACTCTATCAGGAAGAAGTATGTTAGACGTTTCATCCCATTTCACCTGAAAGATACATTATTAGACATAAGGAAATCCATTATAACATGCCTAAGTAAATAGTCATATAGTCTCACAAACTAAAATACAACCTTAAGACTTCTCCATTTGGAATCAGGCCATTTTTTGGGGTCAACATCTTCAATTCCAACAATGGTACCAGTACACCTACAAATATAGCATTCGAGGTCAAGAAACTAATTTCATTCAAATTGTGTCCATTGTCTAATAATAATACAACACCACCAGATCACATAAATAATAAGAGAGAAAAAAATTAAAGATAAAATCAACACATATATTACAAGTTAACTAGAGAAAATTAACATGAAATTTTCATACCTTTGCTCTAGAGCCTCTTCACCTTCAAATTTCATTTTAATGTGCATACCTATAGTGTAATTAATATTGAGAGACTCCATGTACTGATCATATGGAACAATAAATTCAGTGAGATTGGTCCTGAAAAATAAAATCAACAAAATTGTAATAAATCCTACAAGATAATTAGACACATAATTCTATCACTACATGAGGATGTTAAGTAGTCATGCTGAAATTATCAAAATAACAGGTTCAAGAAGATAGTTCAACAAGTTACAAACCAAGGTTTATAATAAACCGTGAACATTGTCCTAGTGGAGACAGCATGCCAAGCACTTGCAAGTACACCAAGATGCATGCTATGGTTGGAGATAATCGACGATAGAACGTTTCTCTGTTGCCTCATGGCACGCCTAACACCAACTCTATGTTCCCCATTCTCACCTCTGAAAGATCGAAAGTTAGTCTCATACCACATATATAATAGAAAATGTAACAAACCAATAAGAATTTAAACCTAATTCACAAACCTTATAAATATAAATGCATCCCCAACAACCAACCTCTTCAAGCTAACAAAAACACTCCAACCACTTTGTAGCAAGTGCCTGGATGGGTGACCTACAATTTACTCGACTAATTACTCATAGACAAAAATATATATTATTATGCGTATAACATAACTTCAAGTAACACATTACCACGAAAGATATGTTTGAATCGCCACTCATTCCCATGCAAGTCCTTGGTCACTAATTCCTGAGTAGGTGGGTCCTTTGTCATGTCCTATTTACAAACACGAAACAAAGGATAACACTTGCAATTTCAGTAGCAACAAAAAAATAAATTAAGCAAAATAAAAGACGACAAATAAAAATACAAACCAGAGGAGGAAGGCATTCATCAGCATGTCGCCTCAGAACCAAAAACCCTCCATGAGTACTTGTATCAGAGGCAGTCAGGGTTTTACAGAAAGAACGAACATGAAACCTTGGCGGCAATAATGGTGGCGCCTCTTTCTCAACTTTATTCTCATCTTGCTATATAATTCAGTTAGCGATTCCAATATCAAAAGGAAAAACATTAAAACATAAGAACCACTGAAATATGTTGCTAAATTATGCTAAGTAGCTAGAAACAACAAATGATGGAAATCCAAACTCACATTTGGCTCTGCAACTAAGGTCACCTGTGCTACATTATTAGACATAAGGAAATCCATTATAACATGCCTAAGTAAATAGTCATATAGTCTCACAAACTAAAATACAACCTTAAGACTTCTCCATTTGGAATCAGGCCATTTTTTGGGGTCAACATCTTCAATTCCAACAATGGTACCAGTACACCTACAAATATAGCATTCGAGGTCAAGAAACTAATTTCATTCAAATTGTGTCCATTGTCTAATAATAATACAACACCACCAGATCACATAAATAATAAGAGAGAAAAAAATTAAAGATAAAATCAACACATATATTACAAGTTAACTAGAGAAAATTAACATGAAATTTTCATACCTTTGCTCTAGAGCCTCTTCACCTTCAAATTTCATTTTAATGTGCATACCTATAGTGTAATTAATATTGAGAGACTCCATGTACTGATCATATGGAACAATAAATTCAGTGAGATTGGTCCTGAAAAATAAAATCAACAAAATTGTAATAAATCCTACAAGATAATTAGACACATAATTCTATCACTACATGAGGATGTTAAGTAGTCATGCTGAAATTATCAAAATAACAGGTTCAAGAAGATAGTTCAACAAGTTACAAACCAAGGTTTATAATAAACCGTGAACATTGTCCTAGTGGAGACAGCATGCCAAGCACTTGCAAGTACACCAAGATGCATGCTATGGTTGGAGATAATCGACGATAGAACGTTTCTCTGTTGCCTCATGGCACGCCTAACACCAACTCTATGTTCCCCATTCTCACCTCTGAAAGATCGAAAGTTAGTCTCATACCACATATATAATAGAAAATGTAACAAACCAATAAGAATTTAAACCTAATTCACAAACCTTATAAATATAAATGCATCCCCAACAACCAACCTCTTCAAGCTAACAAAAACACTCCAACCACTTTGTAGCAAGTGCCTGGATGGGTGACCTACAATTTACTCGACTAATTACTCATAGACAAAAATATATATTATTATGCGTATAACATAACTTCAAGTAACACATTACCACGAAAGATATGTTTGAATCGCCACTCATTCCCATGCAAGTCCTTGGTCACTAATTCCTGAGTAGGTGGGTCCTTTGTCATGTCCTATTTACAAACACGAAACAAAGGATAACACTTGCAATTTCAGTAGCAACAAAAAAATAAATTAAGCAAAATAAAAGACGACAAATAAAAATACAAACCAGAGGAGGAAGGCATTCATCAGCATGTCGCCTCAGAACCAAAAACCCTCCATGAGTACTTGTATCAGAGGCAGTCAGGGTTTTACAGAAAGAACGAACATGAAACCTTGGCGGCAATAATGGTGGCGCCTCTTTCTCAACTTTATTCTCATCTTGCTATATAATTCAGTTAGCGATTCCAATATCAAAAGGAAAAACATTAAAACATAAGAACCACTGAAATATGTTGCTAAATTATGCTAAGTAGCTAGAAACAACAAATGATGGAAATCCAAACTCACATTTGGCTCTGCAACTAAGGTCACCTGTGCAAAGACCTCATCTGTATCCGGCTCTGCCTGAAATTAATTATTAAAAAAACTAATTATTTAGTAATGTCCTATTATTCATGTATCAATTAAGATTTTCTTTTTTCCTAGTTGGAATTAATTTACCTTCAGCACGACGTTCGTTACCCGACATAGGATCTTGGAACGTAGATCGTATACAGGAATATGTTCATCTGCTACCTGATTAGTTGAAGCCTCAACCTAATGTTGTACATAACCACCAACACATGACACAAAATATGAAAAATAAAATTGAAAAGACAAAAAAATAAGGAATAAGAACCAAATTGGAAATTTAGCTTGAGAAAGTAGATTAGTAACAAAACCTGTTCAATATGGCCTTGAGGGAAGTAGAATACGAGCTCTCTTTCTCTAGGCACAGTTACAAGAGGACCTGCACACATGTGCCATAGTTCCCTGAAAAGTGCTTGTTCTGCTTCTATGAAAACCAAAATAGAAGCATTTAATTACCCCACACATTCCAAAATCAAAAGATTTTTTTGGTAACTTAAAATTAAACAAACCAATGATTATTTACCATTTTGACCTTCTCCTCCACCACCAACACCGTTGTTTTTGTTGATTTCTCCTCTTCTGTTCATTGAAACATAAGGTGATGATGCCATTTGTTGTTATTTTTTCAGGATCTCTCAATCACACACTCTCATCTTAGAAAAAACTCTCTTATCTTAAATTCTGAATGCTCTCACAACATAAGGAGGAACCAATATTCTCTATCCCTCTCTCTATCTGCAACTACTTTCTATTTCTCTCGCTCTATCTTTATTTTCTCTCTCAATTAAAATAGCAGAGAGGAAATAGTTGTATGAACATAAACAAAAGGATTTTCAGAAAGGGTATACTTAACTAAACTTAGAACTATGTTGTGATCAATGTAGCATGCTTTTATTTCAACTGGAGTCAACTTTTAAGCATTCTCGAGTACCGGCTATTACCCGTCAATCTGACCTTTCCTAGTACTTATAGTCAGTTATCCTACCACTACAAAATAAATTCTTGCATATAATGAAATTACAATGGTTTTCTTTCATTACAAAAAGTCATACAAAAATGATATTTATAAATATTATAAATGATCATAAATTTATTTTACTTATTTTTTACTTTTCTTGGAGTGTGAAACACGTAAGAAGCGGTGGTGTGAAGGAGCATTGAGTGGGCCCATACATGCTTTTAATTCGAAACTTCATGAATAGCTTCCGTGTTGGAAATATTGTCGTGACTTTAAACTAACTTTGTTGTATGTGTTGAATGGACCCATATGTAATTTTACATCAAAGCTATCGTTGGGAGCTTACGTGTTGGAGAGACACAACTTGAAGCAAATTACGTCGTAAGCACATTGAGTGGACCCCAACTTGTTTTTACGACGAAACTATTGTGAGTAACTTGTGTGTTAGAGAAAAGACATGAAACCAATTTTTCCGCAAGAAATCATTAACTTATATTTCCTATGAAACTTTTCTTTGAATCCTAAACGCATAATATGTGATTGGATGCGTTTTGAAGAGCTCAAATACACTTTTGCCTTGCGATTATCATGAGAAGCAATTGTAAGGGATCATAGTTTTTTTACTTATCTTGGAGTGTGAATCACGTAATCACTTGTTGTTTGAATGCGCATTGAGTGGGTCCGGACGTGCTTTTAAGTCGAACTTTTCGTGAATAGCTTTCGTGTTGGAAAAATTGTCGTCATTTTAAACTAACTTTGTTGTATGTGTTGAGTAGACCCGTATGTGCCTTTATGTCTAAGTTATCCTATGGATCTTATGTGTTGGAGAGACATGACTTGAAGCCAATAATATCGTAAGCATATTGAATGGACTACAACTTGCTTTTACATCGAGACAATCATGAGTAACTTGTATGTTAGAGAAATGACTTGAAACTAAATTAATTGTAGAGAGTCATTAACTTTTTTACTATAAAACTTACATTTCTTAGGAGGCTAAATACACAATATGTAACTAAATCTGTGTTGAAGAACTAACATACATTTATGCATTGTGATTATACTGAGGAGCTTTCATGTCGAAGACATTACTTCAAGCCAACCTCATGTCATTCCAAATGAAAATCTAGTAAGCAATTAGCATGACTCCTTAAGAAAATCCCATAGCCTCTGGTAAGTTATAGTTAAAAAATTATTAATGAGTTTCTCTCATAAAATATTTTAAAAATTATTTGAATATATTTGATAGATAGAAATATTCAAAAAATAAAGTAAAAATTGAGTTGGAAAATATTAAATTGTTTTCGTGGCACGTATTTGAGTACTATAAACAACCCTCATAATATAAAATGAACCTCACAAAAATAATTACATGTATGACTTGAGTCAGTTATCTCACTAACCGAAACTTGAAATTAATTAAATTCTTACCACTTTAAAAAATTACATAATCTTAATCAATACATGTTGACTTGCTTAAAATAACATACTTATATAATCAGACGAATCTAAGTTCTAAAGTTAGGGTGTGCAACACACATAAAAATAAAATAATAAATGATAAAAGTATGTATGTAGTGACAGTGTGAGAGATTTTTATAATGGTACTGTACCATCCATTTTTCATTTTTTTATTGTTGACTTTTAAATATAAGTAATAGAAATGAATGATAGACGATGTATTGACCGTGTATAACTTTTATAATGATATTGCATAGATATAATACTCAATAAATAAAATCATATTTAAAAAGATGAAAACATTAATATTAAAATCATAAAATTTAAATATATCTAATCAAATAAATTATATATTCTATAATTGATCTCTACTTGAATTAATATTTTGAATAATCAACTCACTGTCAATGTTGTTGAACAGTTCTCGCTCAATATAAGTTACTCGGCAATCATTCATTCTTGTATCTCCCATTTAATTACACAATTTGTTTTTCACAATCTTCTTGTTGAGAATAGTGTAATTCATTAGTTAGTTAATCGATTAGAAGTAGTTTCCTTAATCAACTAATAGATTGTATAATCGATTAAATTGTCTGTTATTTCTGTTATACAACATTGTAGCTGAAATGAAGAAAGGTGCCAAGTATTATTCAATTTGTCTATCTTCTTACATCTCACTCGATAATCGATTACCAACATCTTAATCAATTAAGTTCAAGCTTTCTTTCTTTCTTTCTATCTTTTTTTCCAACAATGGTATTGGATCAACAAGATCTGGAACCTGTAGAATTACAACAAGATGTCAACTTCAAATGGCTTTTCAATGAATCTTCCCATTTTTGATGGAAAGAACTATGAACACTGGAGTATCTAGATGTATTAAATATTGGCTTAAAATAAAAAGAGAATGATGTGGCCAAGTAAAATGATTGGCTATAGTGGAACCTTTTTTGTAGCCAATGAGAAGAAGAGGTTGTGGTGAAGCATCTTTGTTTTTGGCCATACAATCCTCAAGGCTTTGGCTATAAATAGGAATGCTCCAAGCCATTTTAAGACACACCAATATTCTAGCTTTAGTGCATATTCTCTCTTCTTCTCTTGTTCTAATATTGTGAGGAATATTTTAGTGTTT
>NC_032009.1:25302219-25308349 GCF_001865875.1 Lupinus angustifolius
CTTTAGTGCATATTCTCTCTTCTTCTCTTGTTCTAATATTGTGAGGAATATTTTAGTGTTTAAGATATACTTGAGAGATAGTGATATTGGGTGTACTTGGGTTTTGGGAAGTGAGTGAAACACTTGAGTGAACTTGTAATTCTCTTTTATCATAGTGATAATATCATTGTTGCTCTTCAACCGTGGACGTAGGCAAATTTCTGAACCACGTTAATTTCTCGGTGTCATTTTCTCTATTTAAATTTTCTCCATGTGTCTTCCGCTACAACAAGATGAAAGCAATCTTTGGCTTTCAATATTTTCTTGAAGTTGTGCAACACGGGATTCAACCATTAGAAGAGAATTATAATGATGCACAAAGACTGGAGTTCAGGGAAGCTAAGAAGAAGGATTGTAAAGCAACTTTCTTGATACATCGGTGTATGAGCTTATCGAATTTTGAAACAATTTCAGCTACTCCATCTTCAAATGAAGCTTGGGAGATTTTAGAGAAGTGCTACTCTAGTGGTGTGAAAGTGAAGAAAGTCGGATTGCAAATGATGAGTAGGCAATATGAGTTGCTCTAGATGGAGGAGCAAGAAAATGTAGCTGACTACTTCACCAGAATTCGAAGTCTAACCAATCTGATGAAAAGCTGTGGTGAGCAAATTCTTGAACAAGGTATAGTTGAAAAGATTCTCAGAAATCTTTCTACTAAATTGATCATGCGATAGTTGCAATTGAGGAATCCAAAGACCTTAATAGCCTCAAGATAGATGAGCTTCAAGGCTCATTAGAAGCCAATGAACAAAGATTTTTAGAAAGAATGTGTGATAGACAATCACAACAGACTCTAAGTGTCCAATTCAAGAAAAGAAATCTTGGACACAATGACGAACAAAGAAAATAAAATGAAAGATGGCATACAGATAGGAAGAATGAGGCTGAGAATGTGCATGGGTATAGTCATGGATCAAACAAACCTAAATCAGTCAATCGAGGTTATGATTTTGAAACAAGGAATACTAGGAAATGCAACAACCATAACAATGGTGTTAATGGTAAGAAAAAGAAAGATAAGAGCAAGTTCCAATGCTTCAATTTCAGAAATTGAGGCCACTATGCATCAGAGTGCAAATTCAAAAGGAAGAACAAAGATGAAGATGCCAAATTGGCTAAAGGTGAAGGCTAAGATGAGGAAGTTCTCTTGATGGCAGAAAGGGAACTCTCTATTTCAGAGATGTGTGAATCAGGTGAAATCTCAGACCTAGAATTGAATGACAAAATGGAGCTTTGATGGTTACAACAAAATGAGACCAACAGTCCTTGTTAGATAGTTGGTATATGGACACTGGTTGCTCTAATCACATGACTGGTCACAAAGAGTGGTTCATTTCCTTTGATGATTCTGTGAAAACCAAGATGAAATTTGCAGATGATAGCTTCATCATTGCAGAAGGTATAGGGAGGATTATGATCAAAAGAAAGGATAGTATGACTTCCTACATCTCTAATGTGTTGTATGTGCCCAAAATGAAGAACAATCTCATTAGCCTTGGACAATTGATAGAAAGAGGCTACTATTTGAGATTGGAAGATATAATGCTTAAAGTAGATAATCAGAACAAGATGTTAATGTTAAAGGCCCCACTTTCACACAATAGAACCTTTAAGGTTGGTATCCATATAGGTGATAACAAGTGTTTGGAATCAATAGGAGGAGATATTTGGATATGGCATCAAAGATTTGGGCATTTAAACTTTGGGAGTCTGGAATTGTTGAGAAAACAAAAGATGGTAATTAGATTGCCTGATGTGAAATCTCCTACAAAGTTGTGTGAGGAATTCATGACAAGCAAGCAGACCAGAAATTCTTTCTGCAATCAGATACCAACAAAAACCACCAAACCTGTAGAGATTGTGTATACTAATGTATGTGGTCCTATTGAAGTCCAATCACTTGAAGGGAACAACTACTTTGTTACCTTCAAGGATGACTTCACTAGAAAGTTATGGATTATTCTGTTGAAGAGGAAGAGTGAAGTCTTTGACAGATTTAGAAGTTTCAAAGCAGTGACCAAGAAATAATCAGGCCACAAGTTGATGTTACTAAGAAGTGATGATGGAGGAGAGTACTCCTCTCATGAATTCCAGAGCTACTATGACAAGGAGGACATCGCTCATGAGATAGTTGCACCATACACTCCTTAACACAATGGTACAACTGAAAGGGTCAACAAAACTATTATTGATATGGCTAGACATATGCTAAAGACAAATGGTTTTCCTAAAAGATTTTAGGGAGAAGCAGTAGCCATTGCAACATATATATCAAATAGAAGTCTAACAGAGAGACTAAAGAACTTAACACGAGAAGAAACCTGGTCAGGGATCAAGCCAAGTGTAAAGCACTTCAAAGTATTTGGCTCAGTTTTTTTCAGCCCTGTGCCTAACAACAAAAGGAAGAAGTTGGTTGATAAAGGAAAAAAGACTAATATTCCTAGGCAATCACTCAATTGGTGCATACAAGACATTTAATCTAGAAACAAACACCACTACTCATAGTAGGGATCTCAAGTTTGATGAAACTTAAGCATGAGATTAGAATTCTACAAATGCAACACCTAATAAGGCAAGCCAGATGTATATAGAAAATACAACACACACATACACCAGAAGAAGAAAGCATAATCAATGAAGGAAATACAAATGGGACTAAAAGACCTCAAAGGAAAAGAAACATGCCAACAAGATTAAGAGATTATGAGGTATTCACTAACACATAAATAACATCAGAAGGTGACGTTTTGCATATGGCACTATTAGCAGAAATGGAACCAATCACCTATGAACAAGCCATCAAATAAGCCTACTAGATTGAAGTAATGAATGAGAAAATCAAATCAATTGAGAAAAATGATACATGAGAACTCACAACTTTACCCAAAGAAAAGAAAGCCATATCAGTAAAGTGGGTATACAAGGTGAAGCTGAAACTAGATGGTACAATTACCAAACACAAAGGTAGATTGGTAGTAAAGGGTTTCCTACAAAAGCCAGGACTAAACTATGATGAAGTATTTGCACTAGTGGAAAAAATAGAAACTATAAGGCTTGTTATAGCAATAACAAGCTCGAAGAATTGGACAATATACCAA
This sequence comes from Lupinus angustifolius, assembly GCF_001865875.1. Lineage (NCBI taxonomy): Eukaryota > Viridiplantae > Streptophyta > Magnoliopsida > Fabales > Fabaceae > Lupinus > Lupinus angustifolius. The sequence goes on from NC_032009.1 coordinate 25,305,357, forward strand.
ATGGATGTAAAATCAGCTTTTTTGAATGGTCCATTGGATAAGGAGGTGTTTGTAACACAACCCCTTGGTTTTGAGGTCCCTAGCCAAGAACAGAAAGTCTATAAGCTCCACAAAGCACTATATGGGCTGAAGCAAGCACCTAAGGCCTGAAATAAAAGAATAGATGGTTTTCTTGTGAAGCAAAGAAAACCATTCTAGTCTTAGGTTGCCTTTGTCCACTTGGTCTCTTAGGAAGTGATATTTAGTTTCTATATGCTTGCTCATTCCATGTGCTATAGGATTCTTTGCCAAATTTATTGTTGATTTGTTGTCTACAAGAAGTAGCATTGAATCACCATCTCTAGTCATACCAATGTTTTTTTATTAGAGCTTGTAACCATAGTGCCTGGCATCCTCCTAAGCAAGCTGCAATATATTCAGCTTCACATGATGAGAGAGCTACTACCTTTTGTTTTTTAGAACTCCAACTTACTGGTGCTTGACCGAACTTGAATATAGTGTTGTTCCATGCTGGAGATGACAGAAAAACAGAGAAGATGCAGGGGTACACAGATGCAGACTGGTGTGGTGACAAAGATGATAGAAAAAGCACCTCATGCTACATGTTCAAGTTCGGTCAAGCACCAGTAAGTTGGAGTTCTAAAAAACAAAAGGTAGTAGCTCTCTCATCATGTGAAACTGAATATATTGCAGCTTGCTTAGGAGGATGCTAGACACTATGGTTACAAACTCTAGTCAGAAAAATTGGTATGACCAGAGATGGTGATTCAATGCTACTTCTTGTAGACAACAAATCAACAATAAATTTGGAAAAGAATCCTATAGCACATGGAATGAGCAAGCATATAGAAACTAAATATCACTTCCTAAGAGACCAAGTGGACAAAGGCAACCTAAGACTAGAATACTGCAAATCTGAAGATCAACTTACAAATATCCTCACAAAGCCACTAAAGAGGATCAACTTTGAAATTCAAAGAAAGAAATTGGGCATGCTTGACTTAGTTAGTATGAATTGGGGAGAGTGTTGAGAATAGTATAATTTGTAACGCCCCGAAAAATACTTCTCAAAAACATTGCGGCAAAATGGGTAAAAAACATTTTTTTGAAATGAATTATATAAAATTGCCTCCTTTTCAAATCTTCCTTTTCCGGGACATCACTTTAAGTAACTCGAATGCGGAAAATCAACTTATCAGTATCAAATGATAACTTAACCTGATTCACAATTTTCTGAATAATACGATACATATAATCGGTTAAGTCATAGTTAGTTCATACAGACTAGGTCAACAAAGGCGGAAACTACATCGCCACTAACATATACAAAATCAAAAGAAACACAGCCCCCACCAAAAACAGAAGGGGACATCGACTGGTCCACAAGCTGACTCAAAAGATTCCAGGAATGTTGGACCCTTCACTCGGGTCCTCCTCCTCTTCCGAGTCAGACACGAGGTCGATCACCTCCACCGAGCTCTCTACATTGACGAGCTCAACGACCTCGTCCTCCTCTTCCTCTTCCTCTTCCTCCACTTCATTATGCCATAACCCAGCGACATAATTCGGAGGGGATGACATTCTCAACACCGGAGACTTCCTGCAGGGACCTTTTCTAAGACCACTGCTTCTCTTGGCTCTGCTGGATGACGGAGCACCCAAACAATCTGACCACATCCTATAACCATGGGAGGGAACAACACCATCACTCTTGACTGGCGGGTATCGAAGTCCAACCTCTGGAGACATTGGCCTCTTTGGCGGCAAGGTGAAGGAAGTGTCAATGTAGGTGTCAGGTTCAGGGATCATCATCGATGACCTGTTGCACACCATGTGCAACGATAGACCGCAGGGGCATGTGTATGTATACCTGTGCCTGTCACTATTCCATTGTCCCATCGGGGACATCGTGAAGTGATAACCTCGAATGTGAATGCTGTTATTGGCCATCTTCATAGCAAATATATACAAAACGAGAACAATACAACAAAGAGAGTAAGACATGTTATGAACATAAATTCATTGACGACGTGGACTTACTCATAATATCACACTCAAACATAAAATATATTTTAACATATAGTTCATCATTTATCATTGACATCATGAAGAAATTCCTAACTTACCATTTATTCCAACATTACCAATATATCAAGTAATATAATCAACATTCTACTCATAACCAATACACCATACTTGTAACTCACATGTGGGAATTTACTTCCACAATGATAATGTATGCATGATATGTCATGATCATCCACCTTACACCAATATCCATCCAACATCCTAATCGGAAATAATCGAGAGTACAGGTCCCGTACCAAGCCGTTTTGTACCACCCAAAATAACATATCCTCGCAAGGAATTAAAAATAGATCGATCGGTTCCCTCAGGAACAGTCCTACCCGGACCTAGGTCGTACAAACGCTTTCTGGGCATCCCTCTCATCGATCTCGAATGCAATTCAGGGGTTGTCAGAGATTGCCTAGTTTGGCCTGTGAGAACTGTCCGATCCAACAGGGTAGCTCCCCAAGAGTACAAGGGACTCGTCTCACCCAGACTCTCCCTCAAGACATTGTTGGCGAATCACCGTCCAATCAGTGTCGTCCCTACTTACATCACAATGCTCTAAGTTATCCCGTCATTTCCTCTCCACTACTTCATGGTAACAATGCAATGCATTCCAAGTCAGAGTCAAATGCAAGGGTATTAATCAAACACATGATCGACCCATCCTTAAGCCATCTCCCGACAAGGAATGCTTCTCGTGGGACCCGATAGTATGTCAACCGTACATGCTCAAGGTAACATCTCAGTCACTACAACTCATCACCGAATAATCCTGGACAGTCACATGACCAGGCCTCTTATGGTTGGTCAATCGTTGTTCTGTGATATCATGTATCCTTACTAGGGTACCCCCTAGTTCACGACCTCAAGTCGGATACTTGCCCAACAAGGCATAAATACAAACAATGCTTTCATACTTT
>NC_032009.1:25308449-25308727 GCF_001865875.1 Lupinus angustifolius
CTAGTCGCCCAAGCGACAATTCATCTTTAAATCTCAAATAAACTTAAGCCTTCCTCGCCCAAGCGAAGGTACTATCGCCCAAGCGAGGTCTCTCCTGTGAGACATCTCTCGCCCAAGCGAGAGAGTTCTAGGGGCTCATTAAAATCCTGGGCATTCTCGCCCAAGCGAGGCCCTTACTCGCCTAGGCGAGGCTTGCTCACCTAAGCGAGATTCTGTCGCCCAGGCGAGGGAATTCCAGAACCAAAACTTCCCCTCGCCCAGTCCTCGCCCAAGCGAGA
>NC_032009.1:25308827-25368812 GCF_001865875.1 Lupinus angustifolius
AACTACCACAATAAAAATTCGTTAGTTTCCGATATTTCTAAAATCGTTACCAAAATACTTAAAATCATTTCTCTTTTTTCCCTTTCGTGATCATACATCCCTTTCATCCATCCGGTCCAACATCACATGTTCTTGACCATCCTTTTTCATCGAAAGTCCGTTCACGATTTCCATTCATTTTAAACATACGATTTTTAGTAAAACTACATATTCCGATTTAAGACGTTCTTTGATAATCTTACCACTTTCAAGTAAGTTACTCAAAGTATCATTTAAGAGTTTTATGAGGCATTCATTTACTCATAAACCTTAACATCCTTTTAAACAAAAGTTTCTATTTTTTCCAACTTGTTCCAAGCCATGGTTTAAGGCTAAAAACAAATAGAAATACATACATTCTCATTTTTCCAAAACACTTCCTAAAGGTTCCTTTGATTTCATCATCATCTCATTTGGCTAAAACAACAAAGTACATGTAATAAAACATTATAACAACTCCATGAACACAAGTTGTTCATGGTTTCAACAAAATATTTTCATAAGTTCAAGAACACAACTCCATGAACACAAGTTGTTCATGGTTTCAACAAAATATTTTCATGAGTTCAAGAACCACATCATTTTCGGTTTTGAAGAGAAAATGAGTTAGAAAGCGTTTTAGAAAATTTCAACGGTTGAATATGTTCTTGACATACTCATGAACAACATACTTAAATCTCATCAACATCCATTGGTTGAATGTTGAGAGATCAATGATTGAAGATGGAAGAAGCAAATGAGAAATGAGAGGAAAAGATGAAGAGAGAATTTACCTTCTCTTTGTAAATTTTGAGAATGAAAGAGTGTGAGAGTGAAGTGTGAAGTGTGGAGACTTAAGGAGAGAAGGGAAATCAGATTTCCTTCTAGGAAATCATCAAAAAATCTCCTAGGGTGGCTAATGATGATTTCATAAGATATTTGAGTGAGTGATGTGAGGTTTGCTTTATGGAAAAGCAAATTTCACATCCCAACACGAAATAACCACTTCACAGACACGTGCGATAAACATGCCCGAGTATTATCGGCCAAGACTCGATCGGGTATTATAAATCGCCCGATTTTAATATTTGATTAGAATTTCGGATTTCGGCATTCCGAGTGAAAAATATTTGGAAAATAGGTGTGGGTGTACTTAGGGTCTATATTGACTCGAAATGAAATTATGAAGCCAACGGCGCGATCGGAATTCGATACCGAGTGACGGAACTCAAAAACCACTTTTTGAGCCGTACCGGGTGAGATTCAGCCCCGACAACGGTCCGAAACCGACTGTCTCCAAAAATCATGAAAATTTACCACCAAATTGGAAGTAGAATTACAAGACTAAAATTGAAGTAGAGTTTTGTCTAATTCTTTACCGAAAATTCCCAGAAATTCATTTCCTTAAATATAATTAATAAGAATATTAATAAAATCTTATAATTTAAAATCGTAAAATTCGCGGTGTTACATAATTCATTAGCTAGTTAATCAATTGGAAGTAGTTTCATTAATCGATTAATAGATTGTATAATCGATTAAATTATCTGTTATTTCTGTTATAAAACATTGTAGCTGAAATGAAGAAAAGCGCTAAGTATTATTCAATTTGTCTCTCTTCTTACATCTCACTCGATAATTGATTACCAACATTTTAATCGATTAAGTTCAATATTTCTTTCTTTTCTTCCAACACTTCTTTGTTGAAAAGATTTCTTTATAGTTGTGTGACAACATGTAAAATCATTGTTAACTTCAAAAGAATGTAAACTAATAAAGTAAACAATATGTCTTCCACTTTCAACCTGTTTATCTAAACGATTATCGATTCCTTCAAAAAAAGCAAATTCAATAGTGATATATACGTATATCAATGATATAAATCTAAGTTGATTACCAGGCATCACCAAACAAGCTGAACAAAATTCACGAGAAAAATTATACATATTCACAGTATTATCATGTCAAAACTAGATAACAAAATGGACGGACTCAAACATGACATATAAATAAGCATCTGAGTATTTGTCTCGAAAAAACAATCATATCATTCCTTAAGAATCATATCCACAATAATGTAAAATAATTAAATGCAATAACAATTTTTGGTACTACTAAGGGTATCATCTCACCCTTTTGGGTAAGTAACTAATCTCTTTCGGGGTGTGTGACTACTTCTCCTAACAATTGTCGCTCTCAGGAATCAAACATTTAACATTTTGGTCATCTTAAAATCTAGTTCAGCATTATACGACTAGACCAACACCTTATTGGCTCAACATTATAATAACAATTTGTTTTTCATAAAGCATATCATGTCATTTCTAAAAAATATAAATTTTGTGCTTGAAAAATTGTAAATGATATATATTTAAAAAAAATATAGGGTGTACATTTGCACACTTAAGGTGCATATAGCACAGTCGCTGCACATAATTGTTGCTTACAATAACTTCCATTTGACCTCTCATGCACTTGAATATAAGAAGGGAAAAAGAATGTGACATTTGATATTTAAAAAAAAAATTATAAAATTTGGATTGTTACAAAATTATCTATTTCACATTTGCCATATTCATTCAATACTCGTACCATCTCAATTCAATAAAGATTGATTAAATATACTATAATAATTTATGCTTGTGTACAAGTAAAAAAAAGAGAAAAAAGATCCTATAATATATATGCATGTACTTCCATCCACGTCAACCTTCTTACCAGGTAACGGGTTGCGGACTTGAAACGGGGTTTAAGTTTAGTTCAACATAGTACAATATAATTGTGTTGGGTTGTGTGGGTAGGAAAGTTGTTGAAACTTGAAACCTGAAAGTGGACCACCACGTGACAACGGAGTCCGTTTGAAAGACACGTAGAATGGGATTGTGTTACGTCGTAATCTAATCACGCACGTAGGGTGAGTATGGTTGGGCACAGGGATACATTGTTCTAAATGGAGTAATAATATAAATTAAAAAATTAAATATTTATTATTTTCTATTTTTAATTTAATAAAAATATGGTTTGAGATATAATTAATGACAATAGATATATGAGAGGGTAGAGTTGAGTAGCATTACGTTCCCCACGTCATCTTTTTTCCACTCACAAAGGGAAAAAATTTCGACAGTGGTGCAGCTTGACTGAGAACCCATGAGTTACTTTCTGTTATTGTTGTTTAGAAATCATGAGGGTCAAGTATAATTTTATGTCGGAATTTAGGAAAAAAATCTTAATTAAACCAAATCAGAGTTTCTTTTTTATTTATTTTAAAACTAGTAGGATACTCATGTATTTGTGTTAGTGATAATATGTTTTGTATGAATTTATTTAAATAGTGCAAAGTAAATTTTAAATTAAAAAGTTATTAATTATTACATTATGAAAGATGATGTGTATATATTTAAATGACAAATTAGAGCTATTGATCAATGGTACAGATTCTCTTATATTAAATAAAAAATATAATAGTCAATAAAAGTTATCTCTAACATCATACATACTTTCATAGCAATGGTAGAAAAAATATAAATTTAATTAAAAAAGTGTCAAGATAATTTCTTAATGAAAATGTTATGGAGGTTACCTCATAAAAGATGATTTTTATCTATTTTATTGTTGATGTAGAATTGGTAACAAATGAGATGGTGTTGAACATGTATATTAAATAACTATTACAAAGAAATTTTTAAACACAATATAAAATAAGTTGTAAAATAGGATATCCAATGAATTTATATGATATTTTTGATGTTTTTTCCTAACATAATCTTTGCTTCAAGGACATGATTTGTTAGAATATTCATTTTCCTTACATCTATTCACATGTTAGAATATTTATTAGTATAAGTTTAATAAATATATTATGTCGAATATGATGAAAATTTAAAGACATCTAAAAATTCATGTGAAATTTTACTTGGAACATATTTATTGATTTAATCAACAATCTCAATTGTTGATGCAATTATTCTCTGGATTATAAAAATTGACTGTCCTCGTAGTTATACATGAGGACTGTATAAAATTATGGAATACATATTTATTATGAGTTATACATTAGAATTGTATAAAATTAAGGAATACATATTTATTATGAGTTATACATGTTTTTTATTACTTATTTTAGAATTAGACAATAAATTATTATAAATTTATATTTATAATAAACGTTACCTAAAATTAAGAAATTAGAAATAATCTTGATTGAAATTATATTAATATTTAAATTAGTTATTTTTCTATGGTTGTTATCCTATTTTAAGTGTAAAATATCAAATCATTTCTCAGCCGGAAATATAGTTGATCACCATTAGATAAAACCTTAAAATCTCTCTTCCACATATATATATATATATATATATATATATTTGGTTACAATTCTAATGTTATAATGATTGCACGTTAATATTATAATATAATGCATAATATGTATTGACATAACATATATTTGTTACACTTTAGTGTTATAATATAATGGCTAGACTTTAATATTTCTTAATCAATATAATTGTAACTGCAAGTTCTACAAATTTGATACACAATACTAATATTTCTCAATCAACATAATTATAATGTAATGTTTGTACTTATGGTGGCATTATCATTATGATTTTACAAAGTAATGTAAAGCTCAAGACCGTAAAAAATTATTAATGAATGGTTTTTAAGAATCAAGTAAAATAAAAATGAAGAAACTCATATACCTTAAAGGTGAACAGTAAAAATGAATGATTTTTAGGCATAAAAATTAAAAAAAAATGTTACGAACCCAGAAATCTTTAACATGCAAATTGAAAAGGACTAATCTTTAAGCTTAAAATGAGGCAAAAATGGAAGACACCTACAGACCATGAAAATTAAAATGTATAGTTTTGAAGTATAAAAATGACATAAAAATCTAAGAAACTCACACTCCATGAACATGCAAAAATAAAAGGTTTCATTTTTAAGCATAAAAATGAGACAAAAAATGGAAGGAACGGAGAAGAAAATGAACATGTACTCTTAAAAGGTATCTATTTTTTCGAAATAAACTTATCAAATAACGATTTAGAGTTACGAACAATGAGAATCATTATTCAACAACCTTAATTTTCTATAATAACACTATTACCTTTAACAAAGATGAGTTTCAGAAAAGAAGAGATTTTGATTTTGTTGAATAACTAAAAGAAAGATTTTGATTTTGAAGTTTGAAATAGAAGTGGAATGAGAAAAGTTGAGGGAACAATTGAGAGAAGTGGAAGTGGAATGAGAAAAGTTGAGAGATGAGGAGAGATGATATGAAGATGTAGGGTGATATAGATGTGTAGATTAAAAGCTATCCAGGAGAGAGAAGGAAATCACAGTGCAATTTGAAATTTTTTGGGATAGTGAAATGCAAAAGTAAGGTAGAGGGCGGTTGAAAAAGGTGGTAATGAGAAAAAATGAAAGTTATAAGATGATTTGCAATAAATGCAACATGCTGTGTACATAAAATTAATATTTAAAAAGTTATTTTGTAATGACAAAATTGCCCTTAAGAATTCAAAGTGTCAAATATATGGCAGTCTATTTTGGTAATTATGCTAGCATATTGTATTCCTATATAGATAGTAGAATAGTAGATTGTTTATGTGTGAGGATTTATCATTTTGAACTTTCTTCTTAAATTGTACTTACTAGTAATGATTTTCGTATATCCTTTTTTATTTTATTGAGCTTATTAAATCTTTGCATTTAACCACAAAAAGTTTATAGGATGACTAAAATGTCAATATTTCAATTTATGTGAGTGATATTTATTGGAATAAACAACCACATGGATGAGGATCACCTATATTCATTCCTATCACACCTAATGTCTCTACCCAATTAGAAAATCTCATAATTAGAAATAAAAACTATAATAACAGAAATTATTACATTATTCTATAAAATTTGATTCGCTTAGTACATGGTGATGTGAATTTCTTAGGACAGGGGATCCTTGTCCTAACCACACACCCGGAAATAGATTAATTTTTTATTAAAAAAGTGAAAAAAATTGATAATATAAAAAACACATGATGTTTGTCGTTATTATATATATTGCATTAACATATTCTACAGAATGATAATATACTCTAATGCCTCCTTTGTTATAAACTTGAGCCCATGCATTTCTCTTGAGATTTGATCCATTATCGTTGCAATCCCCAAAATTTTCAAATGAAGAATACTAATCATTCCATTAAAACGTGTGCATCAAATCATATTCTAACAAAATAGATAAATATATAATAATATGAGTTTGTTTTAGCATATTATAAACATGAATATAGAATAAACATACCCATGTCTTCACTAGGATGCGATGATAATTAGTTATTAAGTTAATAATACAATTTAACTATTGCAATATGTTTAGGTTTGTGGTATGTTATTTTTTCTAATCTCCATTGGATCACGCTTTTAAATAAATGATGTACAAATTCTCAACTAAATATTCAGATAAAACCTATAAATTATAAGGTGTTAGAAGCTAGATGTTGGGGCTAACAATTAATCTCTTGTCCATCTGCACCTTCGCTAGTTGACTGATTCTCTTCATTTTTTGAACTTAGGGTACCCGGATTCATTTTTTGGATCTCTTCTTTTGGGTAGATATACATTTTGCAAACCATAGCACAAAACTTCCTAAAATTAAAAATAAAATTATTCCATTGTCAAGAAAAAATAAAAATGAATATAACACGTTAATCAAAGATGTATATTTAAATAAAGATCCTTACAGCCATGGATCATCACCGACAAGCATCATGTCACCCTCATTATCAGTGTAGACAATAAGCCAATCCTTTTATGGAGAAGTTAATTCACCTCTAAATTCAAATAGTTGGTCCAATTCAGCAATTAATTCATCATAGCCACTGAACTTTGTAAGATCCACAGACCTACCAAGCGCAATCCCCTTCTTATGAACCTGAAAACATACGACATTATATTAATTTTCCTACAAAGTCCTAGCTTTTATTTTTTTTAAATGAAAAAAAAACATTACATGAAGGATAACAATATTGAGAATTGGAAGAAAGAAATGAAGACAAATTGCGAAAAAGTTCTCTGCTAGGGTTGACCCAGAATTGTTGGAGTTTCTCCCTCTTCCATCATCGTTCTCATCATGAGTTCCACTAACACGTTTATTCCTTGGAATTTTTTGGCCGATGCAGAGCATGTTCCAATCATTATGCAAAAAGCACAAATATCTATAGAAAAAAGTCCTTTATTCAAGCACTCATGAATACATGTGACATCTCCACTTCACAACTCCCCCAACCCTGCATCAAAGGGTTTGCCATAGCAATAAAAATCCCTGAATCTGAATATCAAGAAGGTCTGAAAAAGGTGCAAAACTCATCTTCATGGCAGGCTTATACTCTCTAAAGGGGACAACGATTGAAGTTTGTGGATGTGAAAAAGAAACTAGCATCCTTGTGGAACTCAATTAGGAAATGGTCCATGGTCTCTCTTGGATGAGGATTCTATGATTTTTCATTCATCTCTATAGAAGATATGAGAAGTGTTTGCTTGGTGGGTTCTTGGAGTTTAAAAACGGGCTTTCTTAGATTGTTCCTCTAGACACCCGAATTCAACCCCAATCTGCAAAAGTTATCTCACACTCAGTGATGGGTCCGAAATCTTAATCTTCCACAAGAGTATTGGAGTCCAAGAATCATCTACTCCATAGCAAGTGGGATAGGTACTCCAATATCTTTGGATGAGGCTACTAATAACAGGTCTTTTGGACACTATGCAAAGGTGTTGGTGGAACATAACCTCAAATTCAACTTGCCGGATCAAATCCTAGTTGAAAGGGAAGGATTTGCCTTCTTTGTTCCAATAGAGTATGAAAATCTTTCGGATTTCTGTCACGGATGCCATGTCATTGGCCATATATTTAACAACTATGGAAGAGCATCCAAAAATAATGTGACTGAGGAAAAGGCAAAACATAACATGAAGAATCCAAAAATGGTGGGAAAAGAACAAAATATAAATGAGGGGAATGAAAGTGTTTTACCCAACATTGAGGCAGAAATACCTACAACCAAGGAGGGGAATGACCTATTTATAAACCTGGAGATTGACAACATGTTTGGAAAAAACATTGAGGAGTTGGAAAGATTGGAACTTACTCCAACAATTGTTGTGAGCAATAGACAGGAGTGGAGGAAAATGCAATTCTGAGAGAACAAGATATTGCATCTAATGAAGAGGATTCAGATGAGTCCTCAAGTGACAACTTAATAGTGCAAGAAGCAGTAGAGATATTTAACCCCGTGGTTGTTAGTGACATGAGGTTAGCTGGAAGATTATGGGCTGATGAAAATGTAATAGAGGAGGATAAGGAGGATTTCTCTCTAGTGCTTACAAAATCTCAAAAGAAAAAGTTCAAAAAAAAGAGTAATAATGGGAAAGTGCATCATACCCGAATGGGTGGATAGCTAAATAGTGCTCAATTAAAGTCCTATACTAGAATTGCAGGGGTTTTGGAAACCTAAATACAAGGGTATTTCTCAAGAACCTTTGTTTGTCTAATAAACCTGATTTGGTGTTTCTTGCTGAACCAATGATCCATCCTGATTCAGTTAGTCTAAATGTCTGGAAAGAAGTACATTTAAAGCTCTTGGTAGTTAATAAAAGAGGTAGTTTAATACCCTCTTTATGGGGTATATGTAACTCTGATATGGCCCCTAATATTTTGGTTAATTCTGACCAGCACATTGCTATTGAAGTTGCCTTAGATAACAATAATATTTGCATCAGTGCTATCTATGCAAGTAATAGCATCCTACAGAGAAGATCTCTTTGGATTGATATGCAATCAATTATTTTTGAAAAGCCTGGTCTTTGGTGTTGCATTGGAGACTTTAATATTGTCCTTCGTGCTCATGAATGCATGAGTGCTAGATTGCCTGCTAGAACTCCCTAAAATGACTTCAAGGCTTTTACTGATAATGCTGGTCTGCTTTACTTAAACACTTTAGGGGCTCAATTCACCTGGTCAAATAGAAGAAGGGGTAATGCTTTAACTGAAAAAAGACTTGACAGATCAATCTTTAATGAGGATTGGCTAGATATTTGGAGTCATGTCTCCTACTGCACTCTACCTAGGCTAGTCTCTAATCATCACCCTATGTTGCTCCAATCTTCCATGGATAATAATTCACCTCCTACTCTTTTCAGATTCCACAAGATGCAGCTTCAAAATGTTGATTGCAAAAGGCTATTGAAAGAAAGTTGGAACTTAGTAGTGCTAGGGTGCCCTATGTTTATTCTCTCTCAAAAACTGAGGAATCTCAAGAAAGATCTAAAGGGTTGGAACACTAATATCTTTGGGAATGTTCATCTCAAAGTGCAGGTAGCTAAAAAGAATGTAGAGTCCATTCAAAATTGTATTAGTGACTCTGACCCAAATCAGGAGTTACTTGATTAGAAAGATATTGCTCAATCTAAGCTATTGAATGCTCTAATGACAGAAGAGGTATTTTGGAAAGAAAAATCTAGATTAAATTGGCATGCTCTTGGGGTATGAATAATTCTATCTCCCACAAGGTCACAAAAATCAGGCATGCCACAAAATCAATTTCAATGCTTAAAGATGGCAATAATACCATATCTACTCAAGATGATATTGTTGCTCGTGTTCTAAACTTTTACACTGATTCGTTTGCCTCTCCAAACAACACTTCTTCTAACAATCTAATCCATTATGTTATTCCCAACCTGGTGACAGAGGATGATAGCAATATACTGTCTAAAACTCCATCAAATAAGGAAATCAAAACCACAGTGTTTGTTATGAATTGTGATGGGGCACCTAGCCCAGATGGATTTGGTGGATGTTTCTTCCAATCTTTTTAGGAATTAGTCTATAATGAAGTCTACAATTCAGTAATTTTTTACCCAAAGATGGTTGATGTCAAACTTAAACTCAAACAATGAAATTCTGATACCAAAGAATAAAGTGCTAACAAAATAGAGGATTTCATACCCATGGCCTTAGCAAACTTTCAGTTCAAAATAATTACTAAAGTGCTTGCTGACAGGTTAGCCACTATTGCACCTAGAATCATCTCTAATGAGCAGAGGGGTTTCATAAAAGACATAAATATACATGATTGCATATGTCTTGCTTCTGAAGCAATAAACCTGTTAGACCACAAGACTTTTGATGGGAACCTTGCTATCAAGCTTGACATTAAGAAGGCTTTTGATACAATGGATTTGAATTTCATAATAGACACACTTAAGGCTTTTGGCTTCAGCCACAAGTTCATTAACCAAATCAAAGTCATCTTTCAATATGCTAAATTATCAATCAATGTTAATGGTAGAAATGTTGGTTTCTTCAATTGTGAGAGATGAGTTAGACAGGGGGATCCCATCTTTCCCCCGCTGTTTTGCATTGCTGAAGACGTGTTAAGCAGAAGGATAAGGAAGTTGGTTAGTGAAAACAAGCTAAGCACAATCTCTGGCCCAAACAAGATTCAGACCCCCTAGCCATGTTCTTTATGCTGATGACATTTTAATTTTCTACAAGGGAAAGAAAATGGAGTTGCTCTACCTAAAGAACTTAATTAAGGACTATGCTACTGCTTTTGGACACCAAATCAATTTGGCCAAGTGTAAATTATACACTTCCAATTCTAATCGTAGAAGAATTTCCACTCTTTCAGCTTATCTGGGTTTTTCAGTGGGATGTCTTCCTTTTAATTACCTTGGAGTGCCTATCTTCAAAGGAAAACCAAAGAAGATTCACCTTCAACAAATAGCAGATAGAATCACAACTAAACTGGCTACTTGGAAGGGTTCCTCTCTTTCAATAATGGGAAGAGTGAAGTTGGTTAGATCCATAATTCAAGCATGTTAGTTTCCAACTTCCACATCTATAAGTGTCATGTTCAATTGTTGAATGATATAGACAAAAGCATAAGAAATTTCATATAGGCTGGTGATGTTAGGACAAGGAAAATGGTCACGATTGCTTGGCATAAAGTGTGTTATCCTTTGAATGAAGGTGGGTTGGGCATTAGATCTATAAAGAAGATGAATAAGGTTGCCTTGTTAAAGCTAGCTTAGGTTATGGGGACCTCAAATCATGAATGGGCTACCTTCTGCAGAAATAGATTTGGTAGCAACAAATCCCCTTCTACTAGACACTTCAAGTCATTGATTTGGCATGGCATAAAGACAATTGGGCTGAAGCAAATGACAACTCAATATGATTGGTGGGAGATGGCACACAAATCAGTTTCTAGAGGGACAATTGGTTAGGTGATCCTCTAGTTCAATCTTTTAATATTCCTCAAGATTTGCATATTTCTCTGAATGCCAAGGTGGATGATTTCCTCTTGAATTCTAAATGGATAATCCTAGGGCCCATCAAAAGGCTATTCCCTGACATCACAAGGAAAATAATAAGCATTACAACATCTTCAAGCCAAGATAGACTAGTTTGGAAACACTCGATTGATGGGGAACTCACCTCTAAAGCAACCTTCCCTCATGTCAATCCTACATCAACCAATTTATCTTGGTGCAAGCAAATTTGGATTCTATCAATTCCTCATCTAAATCCTTCATCTTATGGAGGATCATGCATAGGAAAATGCCTACGAATGATAATCTACAAAAAAGAGGCTCTTCCATGGCTTCCATGTGTAATATTTGCAAAGCCAAGCAGGAAGACTCTGAACACTTGTTCTTGTATTGTAATTTTGCTCTTGCTTTAAGGTACTGGGTGAAGGAGGTTTTCTCTATATCTATGAACACTCAATCAATCCTCTCAATCTTAACGGACAGTGGTAAACAATTCAATCCTCAAGTGAAGAACATGTTCACTGCTTGTATTATTAGTACTTTAAGCACTATCTAGTACTATAAAAATAGAAGCAAATTTGATGACAAATTGTGACTTTGACACAAGCAATTAATAAGATCAAGAGAGAAACATCCATATCGGGAGCTCTATCAACATCCACCGTTGTATCCTGCTCTATTGATGAGTTAATTTTGTTGAGAAGGTTTCAAATAAACATAAATATTTCCAAGGCTCCAAGAATCATAGAGGTGTTGTGGAAGCCACCAGAGGAGGGTTAGATTAAAGCAAATACAGATGAAGCTACTCATGGTGTGCCTAGCCATGCGGGAGAGGGGCATATTCAAGGATCACAAAGGAGTTTACTTAACTTGTTTTGCTTGTTACCTTGATATACAACATGCTATTATTGTAGAGTGCCAAACAGCTATCAAAGTAGTAAATATAGCCTTCAAAAGGGGTTAGAAAAATCTATAGATTGAGAGTGATTTAACTATGGTGGTGGATATCTTCCATGGTAAAATCGAGGTTCCTTGGAAGCTAAGCAACTAGTGGTCAACATGCAAATCCAAGCTGAACATAATGAACTTCCACATCTCTCACATTTATAGGGAAGGCTAATGAATATTTACACAAATTGGCTTCATTTGTAGTGGAATCCATAACTTCAAATACTTGGAAAGACCCTCAAAACTTCATGAAGGAAATGTACACCAGGAATAGACTAGGATTGCCTAGCTATAGGTTTATAAACATGTAATTTCATGACATTTTTTCTTTTCTTTCTCTTTGTCTTCATGGTTCTATTCAAAAGTTTATATAATTTGGGTGTTGTTGCACTTTTGACTAAAAAAAGACTTATTTTAGTGCATCTCCTAACAAATGTGTTGTGTGGTTTGGGTTGAACATTTTTCAAGTGCGATTGAGAAGTGTGTAAAAGCATCTCATGGTCATCAGCAACAACTACAACATCTGTAGGTTTAGAACCACTTGAATGTTCAGACTTCTGGTCATTTTCGAAAGTATGATGTAGGTGTGATGGTAGATGCAAGGCACCAAATGGCTCATTGACTACATTTTTATGCGACATAGAAGTACCCGATGTAGTGGGGCTACTGATAAGTGAGAAGGCAAATAGCTTACAGTTTCCATCTTTTGGTTTTGAAACTTCAGAAGTATTGGATAATATTGATTTCAGTAACAGTTCCCTAGAACATGGAGTCTCATATTGAGTTGTGGGTGGCGGTAGCATCATCAGGTTTCCACGTGGATGCTCAAATTTATGACCATGACGAAGTATAACATATTCACCGAATGCACTATGCCTCAAATTCCCCTGAACTTTATTAGTTGTATCACCACCCTGAACACCTTTGGCATTAGATTTCAAGAGGTTGAGTTGTAAACTAGAGGGCATGACAGACCATGGACTACCCATTACATTACATTTTCCTTCACAATCCAACAAATGTTTCTTAGTAGGGTTAGCTACATGGCTTCTTTGATTAAACAATAATATATGTGAAGAAAGATTTATAATAGTCCCATAGCCCGAAAGTATATTTGAGTTTTTTTCATGTCTCCCCATCGACATCTAGCCCTCTAATCCATATTTTCTTCAAGTAAAAACATCATCAATCTTCTCACCATCTACTGCATATGGCCACACAATAGGCTTCTCGCTATTATCAGACTTGTTGCCTTCTACCAAGTTGCCTTGAAAAACCCTTGGATATCCACTTGGGGGCAAAGGGTCTACACTCATTTTAGATGATGCTCCTAATAAGCAAAAAACGTATGATGCTTCAAATATCTATAAATATTTGCAAAATTGAATTAATAGAAACACTAGACATCTATATAAACTTAGTCATACTTTCTCGAGTAAGAAGAGATGAATCTGAGGATGATGAAACCACTAGAGGCCGATGCCTTTTAGGTCTGGACATTGAAAGAGGATTTAGAGCTGGAGGAGCATGAGCAGGCTCTATTTTCCAAGGTGAAACTCTATCAGGAAGAAGTATGTTAGACGTTTCATCCCATTTCACCTGAAAGAGATATTATTAGACATAAGGAAATCCATTATAACATGCCTAAGCAAATAGTCATATAGTCTCACAAACTAAAATGAAAGCTTAAGACTTATCCATTTGGAATCAGGCCATTTTTTATGGTCAACATCTTCCATTCCAACAATTGTACCAGTAAACTTGCAAATATAACATTCGAGGTCAAGAAACTACTTTCCTTCGAATTGTGTCCATTGTCTAATAATAATACTACAACACCAGATCACATAAATAATAAGAGAAATAAAAAGTAAAGATAAAATCAACACATATATTACAATTTAACTAGAGAAAATTAACATGAAACTTTCATACCTTTGCTCTACAGCCTCTTCACCTTCAAATCTCATTTTAATCTGCATACCTATATTGTAATTAATATTGAGAGACTCCATATACTGATCATATGGAACAATAAATTCAGTGAGATTGGTCTGGAAAAATAAAATCAACAAAATTGCAATAAATCATGCAACGATAGTTAGACACATGCTTCTATAACTACATGAGAATGTTCGGTTGGAATGCAGAAATTATCAAAATAACAAGTTCAATAAGATAGTTTCAACAAGTTAGAAACAAAGGTTTATAATAAACAATGAACATTGTCCTAATGGAGACAACATGCCAAGCAGTTGCAAGTACACCAAGATGCATGTTGTGGCTAGAGATAATCGACGCTAGAACGTTACTCTGTTGCCTCATTGCATGCCTGACACCAACTCTATGTTCCTCATTCTCACCTCTAGAAGATCTGAAGTTAGTTTCATACCATATATAATAGTCAATGTAACAAACCAATGAGATTTAAAACCTAATTCACAAACCTTATAAATATAAATGCATCCCCAACAACCAACATCTTCGAGTTGACAAAAATAATCCTACCACTTTGTAGCAAGTGCTTGGATGGGTGACTTACAATTTACTCGACTAATGAGTCACATACATAAATATCTATTATTATGCGTATAACATAACTTCAAGTAACACATTACCACGAAAGATATGCTTGAATCGCCACTCATTCCCATGCAAATCCTTGGTCACTAATTCCTGAGTAGGTGGGTCCTTTGTCATGTCTTATTTACAAACACAAAACAAAGGATAACACCTACAACTTCAGCAACAACAAAAAGAAGAAATTAAGAAAATAAAAGACGACAAAGAAAAAAAAACCATAGGAGGAAGGCATTCGTCAGTATGTCACCTCAGAACCAAAAATCCTCCACGAGTACTTGTATGAGAAGCTGTCAGGATTTTACAGAAAGAACGAACATGAAACCTTGGCGGCAGTAATGGCAACGCCTCTTTCACAACTTTATTCTCATCTTGCTATATAATTCAGTTACAAATTCCAATATCAAAAGGAAAAATATTAAAACATAAGAACCAATGTAATATGTTGCTAAATTATGCCAAGTAGCTAGAAACAACAAATGGTGAAAAACAAAACTCACACTTGGCTATGGAACTAAGGACATTTATGCGACGACCTCATCAGTATCCGACTCTGCTTGAAATTAATTATTAAAAAAACTAATTATTTGATAATGTCCTATTATTCATGTAGTAATTAAGATTTTCTTTTTTCCTAGTTTGAATTAATTTACCTTCAGTACTATGTTCATTACCCGACATAAGATCTTGGAACGTAGATCGTATACAGTCATATGTTCATCTGCTACCTAATTAGTTGAAGCCTCAACCTAATGTTGTACATAACCACCAACACATGACCAAAATATGAAAAACAAAATTGAAAAACTAACAAAACTGTTCAATATGGCCTTGAGGTAAGTAGAATACGAGTTCTCCTTCTCTAGGCACAATTACAAGAGGACCTGCACTCATGTACCATAGCTCCCCGTAAAGTGCTTATTCTACTTCAATGAAAACCAACATAGAAGCAATTAATTACCCCACACATTCCAAAAACAAAATATTTTTTGGTAACATAAAATTAAACAAACCATAAAGTGATTATTTACCATTTTGACCCTCTCTTTCACCACCACCAAAATTGTTTTTGTTGATTTCTCCTCTTCCATTCATTGAAACATAAGGTGATGATGCATTTTGTTGTTATTTTTTTCAAGATCTCTCAACCATACACTCTCTTCTTAGAAAAAAAAACTCTCTTATCTTGTATTTTGAATGCTCTCACAACATAAGGAGAAATCAATTCTCTCTCTCCATACATACATACATATATATACATACATACATACATACATACATATATATATCTATATATATATATATATATATATATCTTCAACTACTTTCTATTTCTCTCACTCTATCTTTATTTTGTTTCTCAATTAAAATAGTAGAGAGGAAATGGTTGTAGGAACATAAACAAAAGGTTGTCAGAAAGGATAAACTTAACTAAACCTATAACTGTGTTGTGGTCAATGTAGCATGCTATTATTTCAAATGCAGTCAACTTTTAACCATTCTCAGGTACCAGCTATTACTTGTCTCTATGATCTTTCCAACTACTTATAGTCAGTTATCCTACCACTACAAATTAAATTCTTGCAAATATTGAAATCATAATGAGTTTCTTTTATTACAAAAAGTCATACAAAAAGGATATATATAAATGTTATCAATGATCATAAATTTATTTTATTTAATTTTTACTTTTCTTGGAGTGTGAAACACATAAGAAACGGTGGTTTGAATGGGTGTTGAGTGGGTCCGGACATGCTTTTAAGTCGAAACTTCGTGAATAGCTTTAGTGTTGGAAATATTGTCGTGATTTTAAACTAACTTTGTTGTATGTGTTGAATGGATCCATATGTGATTTTACATCGAACTTATCATTGGGAGCTTACGTGTTGGAAAGACACAACTTGAAGCCAATTATGTCGTAAGAATATTGATTGGACCCCAACTTGTTTTTACGCTGAAACTATTGTGAGTAACTTGTATGTTGGAGAAAAGACTTGAAACCAATTTTGCCGCAAGAAATCATTAACTTATATTTTCTATGAAACTTACTTTTCATTGAATCCTAAATACACAATATGTGATTGGATTTGTTTTGAAGAGCTCAAATACACTTTTGCATTGCGATTATCATGAGAAGCAATTGTAAGAGATTATAGTTTTTTTTTTACTTATCTTGGAGTGTGAATCACGTATTCAGTTGTTTGGTTGAATGCGAATTGATTGGGTCCGAATGTGCTTTTCAGTCAAATTTTTTGTTAATAGATTTCATGTTGGAAAAATTGTTGTCATTTTAAACTAACTTTGTTGTACGTGTTGAGTAGACCCATATGTGCTTTTATGTCGAAGTTATCCTATGGAGCTTATGTGTTGGAGAGACATGACTTGAAGCCAATAATGTCGTAAGCATATTGAATGGACTCCAACTTGCTTTTACATCGAAACTATCATGAGTAACTCGTATGCTAGAGAAATGACTTGAAGCCAAATTTATTGCAGAGAGTCATTAACTTTTTTCCTATAAAACTTACATTTCTTAGGATGTTAAATACACAATATGTGATTAAATTTGTGTTGAAGAACTAAAAGACATTTATGCATTGTAATTATATTGAGGAGCTTTCATGTTGAAGACATTACTTCAAGCCAACCTCATGTCATTCCAAAGGAAAATCTAGTAAGCATTTAACATGCCTCCTTAAAAAAATCCCCTAGCCGCTAGTAAGTTATAGTTAAAAAATTATTAATGAGTTTCTTTGATAAAATATTTTAAGAATTATTTCAATATATTTAATAGATAGAAATGTTCAAAAAAATAAAGTAAAAAGTCAGTTGGCCAATAATAAATTATTTTCATGGCAAGTTTTTGAGTACTATAAACAACCCTCACAATATAAAATGAACCTCACAAAAATAATTACATGTATGACTTGAGTCAGTTACTTCACAACCAAAACTTGAAATTAATTAATTCTTACCACTTTAAAAAATTACATAATCGAAATCAATAGTTGCTTAAAATAACATTCTTATATAATCATACCAATCTAAGTCGTAAAGTTAGGATGTGCAATACACATTAAAAATAAAATAATAAATGATAAAAGTATGTATGTAGTGACAATGTGTGAGATTTTTATAATGGTACTGTACCATTCATTTTTCATTTTTTCATTGTTGACTTTTAAATATAAGTAATACAAATGAATGATGGACGATGTACTGACCGTGTATAACCTTTACACTGATATTGCATAGATAAAACACTCATAATAAATAAAATCATATTTAAAAAGATGAGAAACATTAATATTAAAATCATAAAATTTAAATATATCTAATCAAATAAATTATATATTTCATAATTGATCTCAACTTGAATTAATATTTTGAATAATCAACTCACTGTCAATGTTGTTGAACAGTTCTCACTCAATATAGGTTACTTGACAATCATTCATTCATGTATCTCCTACTTAATTACGCAATTTATTTTCACAATCTTCTTAGTTGAAAAAATTTCTTTGTAGTTGTGTGACAACATGTAAAATCATTGTTAACTTCAAAGGAATATATAAGTAAACAATATGTCTTCCACTTTTAACCAGTTGATCTAGAAAATTATCAATTCCTTCAAAAAGCAAATTCAATAGTGATATATATGTATATCAATGATATAAGTTTAAGTTGATTATGAGGCATTACCAAACCAGCTGAACAAAATTCACGAGAAAAAATTATGCAAATTCATAGTATTGTCATGTCAAAACTAGAGAACAAATTGGATGGACTCAAACACGACATATAAATAAGCATCTGAGTATTTGTCTCGAAAAAACAATCTTGTAATTCCTTAAGAATCATATCCACAATAATGTAAAATAATTTAATGCAATAATAATTTTTTGGTACTATCAAATATATCTTGAACCAAAACCTTATTAGTTCCATGAACCTTTCCTTCTTATAAACTCTTGCGCTCCTCCCCGCATATCTAATGTGGAACTACACACTTGAATAAACCCAACAATGTTATATTTTCCTGAATATGAGGATTAATAGAAAAATTTAGTATATGATATATCATTACTCATTTTTTACAATAGATGTAAGAGCAGGTAGAGATTGAGTATCATTACGTTTCCCAAGTCATCTATTTCCACTACAGGGGGAAAATTTATGAGTTACTTTTTTGTTGTTGAGAAATCATGAAGATCAAGTACAATTTTATGTAGCAATTTTATAAAAAAAATCTTAATTAAACCAACTCATAGTTTCCTTTTTTTATATTAAAATTGTTTATGTGTGAGGATTTATTATTTTGAACTTTCTTCATAACCGTACTTGCATATCTTTTTTATTTTATTGAGCTTATTAAACCTTTGCATTTAAACATAAAAGATTTTTAGGATGACTAAAATATCAAAAGTTCAATTTATATGAGCGATACTTATTAATATAGACAACCATAAAGATGAAGATCACTTGTACTCATTCCTATCATACTTAGTGTCTCTACCCAATTAAAAATTCTCCTATAATTAGAAAGAAAAATTATAATAACATAAATTAATATTTTTACGTTATTCTATGAAATTTGATTTGCTTGGTACAAGAGGACGATAATTTCTTAGGACAAATGATCATCATCCTAACTACACACTGAACCAGATTAACTTTCAATAAAAAAACACATGATGCTTTGTGTTGGGTTTATTCAAGTGTGAAGTCTCACATTGGATATGCGGGAGGAGTGAAAGAGTTTATAAGAAGGACATTCCCATGGAACTAATGCCTTAAGGTTTTGGTTTAAGACGTGGTGTCTCACTTGTGACTCTTCACTCTTCCCATACCCATGTAACAATGGAACTCCCCGGTGGTTGGAGGCTCCACGGTCGCAGTCTGGTTACTCACACTTGAGGGGGAGATTGTTAGGTTTATTCAAGTGTGAAGTCCCACATTGGATATGCGGGGAGGAGGGAAAGAGTTTATAAGAAGGACATTCCCATGGAACTAATGCCTTAAGGTTTTGGTTTAAGACGTGGTGCTTCACTTGTGACTCTTCACTCTTCCCATACCCATGTAACAATGAAACTTCCCGGTGGTTGGAGTCCCCGGTCGCAGTCTGGTCCAACACTTTATAATTCAAAATAAATTATTATATATATTGCATTAAGATATTCTACAAGAATGATAATATACTATAATGCCTCCTTCGTCATCAACCTGAGCCCATGCATTTCTCTTGAGATTTGATCCAATATTGTTGCAATCCTCAAAAATTTCAAATGAAGAATACTAATCATTCCATTAAAACGTGCGCATCAAATCATATTCTAACAAATGTAGATAAATATATAATAATAATAATATGGGTTTGGTTTAGCATATTTTAAACATGAATATAGAATAAACATACTCATGTATTCACTGTGTGTTAGATATTTATGGAACAGAAAGTGTATCATATAGTCTAAGTAATAAAATTCGATAAAGTACCGAGATATCGTCCTCATGGAGCAGAGTTGTTTTATACTAATTCCTATAAGAATTAATTTTGCAACTATTTACACGAATTTGTTTGATAATTTGATAATCGTTTTATAACAAGGTTAAATTAAAATAAAAGGTTAACTACGAATTTAAAAGAGTAGAGATCAAAATTCATCATTTTCCCCTTTTGACATCCATAGATTCAATTTCAAGCAACTAGCGAAGTAACTGATTTTGATGCAGATTTTCGGCAATTCATTTACATCAATTCCTTGAATATAAAATCTTTAGATAATCACTCAATTACCAATTCTTTGGCTAATTGTATGATTAACTAGCATTAAAAACAATGTAAAATCAATTCATACATCATTATTCATTCCTGAAACAATGATGTATGAAGGAAGATAATCGAAATCAGGTGTCAAATTTAACTTTCCAATTAAACTTGAACCCAAGAATAAGAATTTAGTAGCTAATTAAACTTATGTAATAAAAACCGGATAAACATCCCAAAATCAAATAACAATTACATTGGAATTGAATCCAGGAGTACAAGGTAAAAAGATTACATTTCAAATCCCAACAACGAAGGTCTACTCACTCATCCTCGCTATTACAAAGCTCCAATCATGAAAGTATATAAGAAAATTTGATTTAGAGTCATTCCCACGACTTCTATATTCTTTCCTTTGGTTTCTCCCTGTTTTTCGTGCCTCAAAGCTTTAGAAAAGTGAATGGAATAATCCTTTCTGACTTCCGAAACCGCCAATATTAGTTCCAACTTCCAAGCCCGCGCCCAAGCTAAAGATTCTCGCTTGGATGAGAAAATAAGAGGCTTTCAGACTTGAGCACCTCGCTTGGGCGAGGATCCCTCGCGTAGGCGAGGATCAGGTAGGTAACTAGGGCCTTTTTAGCTCCAATTACCGCTTGGGCGACCCTCTCATTGCTTGGGCGAGGCTTATAGTGTTCAAACGCACCAATCTTCACCTTTTTTCTTATTTCTTATCCTAAAACAACATAAACACATAAAATTTCCTACACAGAATAAGATTAACTAAGTTATTAGGAATCTTACGCAATTACAGCATAAATGCGCATTAAGTGCCCCAAGTTCATAGATATTTCATTAGCATTTTGCCACTTAACAAACTCCCTCCAACCTAGGATTTTGCTTGTCCTCAAGCAAAGTAACACAATATAAATCAATTCAATGCATCTGATTTCTCAAAATAATTATTCATCCAATCATGACATCGACTAGATTCATTTACTTACTATTCACAAAAACCTGTTTCATGATCAATCATAGTGGACCAAATTCCAACTTATAACAAAATGCACATGCAGTTTAAGTTCAAACATAATAGCAAGAATGATTACTCTGTTCAATCAAAGGAACTCTTTCAATCTCACAGGTTATGTGTTTCACTCATCCCTTTGTTGGACCCCAAACAATTTGACTTTGTCTTTCAGTTTAATCAAGCCATGTACACAAGTTCAATCATGGATCTTAAGGACTTCATCAAGGTTATAATGAGACTTGGCTACAAAGAATACCGGGTTTTCTAGGATTCAAAAAAGGAAGGTAGTCCATTAGTGTATACTTACCTTTCTTTCTCGTGTTCCTTTTCCAAAAAAATTGTACCATGTTCTTTTCTATCAACCATTTGATTCTCCATCTTCAACCGACTCTTTTCTTTTGAGTCACTATTTTCTTGCATGGTTTATATTTGACTTATTTCTTTCTTTCTTTTGCTTCATGCTTTACCATTTAAACACATGGTTGAAGAAAGAGTCTTTTTGATTCCACTACCCTCAAATTCACAAACTTAATTCACATTGCCCACCAAGACTCATATGCACTAATGATCTCTCTCCACATGTATGAGGATTTATACATTTCGATGTGGCAGGTGCATAATTTGTCACAAAAAATGTTCACCTCAAAGGGGCTAGCAAAAATCAGGTTCACAATTCATCCGGTTAGGCTTTCTGGCTGTAGCTCAACTATCCTAAACTAAGCTTTAGTCATTTCCATGCTTAATGGCAATTAAAAATCAGGCAAAGTTCATTGGTGAAATCCAAAAAAGACACTCATCTGTGTGTAGGGTGCACTCTTTCACCCGATTATACCTTTGACTAAACTGCTCATTATTCAACCTATTTGATCTGTGTCTGAATCAACATCTACATCCCGAAAATAGTCAAACTCAGAACCCTAATCAATCTCAATCATAAAATCTTATACCATATTTCAATTCACATGTTTCTAGCATAACTACACAATTGGACTACAACAAACACATTTAAACCAGACACAATTTCATTGACTACAAATTGTTACTTAACTTGAAACAACAAACAACCAAACACAAAGTACATATGACAATTACGTCTACATCCTAAACATACATTCTACACATACATCCTACACATTGATCCCTAAACATTCATCCTAAATTACAAAATAGAAATAACAACACAAGTAACAGAGGAACCAAGTTCATTCAGCTCAAAAGTGTTCATCAGAGTAGAAATTCAACATCACCAGCAAAATTAGTTCCATCTTCAGCAGGTCTAGGAGCTCCTGAACCCTCCGGAAAGGTAGGCCTAACCCCAGGCCAAGGAAACTGTTGAGTAAAAGTGTTTGTGGATCCCCAAAATTGGTTCCTCAGACTCAGATGCAGGAAAGTAGCAAACAACCCTTGCTGCTGGAACACCTGCCCTTGTCGCAAGATCTCATTTTGGAGCTCCAAATGCTCCATATATAGTGTGAGCCGATGAAGCTGCTCCCGAGTGGCGAACTCTTGATATGGTGTCGAGTGTGGCATTGGTTGTGGGTGTACTGGCTCAGGTGGAGGTGGTTGTGGTTGAGATGACCCTTGGCCCTTATCTTGGCCAGACTCCTCTTTGAAATTCTGAGTGATGTACTACAAGGTAATAGGAGGTTTAATCTTCTCGGTTCTGTTCACCGCAACCCCATGTTGTGCGCACAATTTAGTAATCAAATAAGGGAATACCAACACACTGTTCTTTCTAGCCCGCACCACTGTTTTGTATATCTCTTGTGAAATGATTCTAACCACATCGATTTTCATGCCCTCGAGGATGGCATAGATAAGGTGGCAATCAATCAGTGTCAGAGATGATATGTGACTATTTGGAATCACGTTGTGCAAGAGAAATATCATCCGCAATTGGACCAGCGAAGTCATGTGTTTTCAGTAAATTCGCAATGGGTGGCCATCAGAGTTAGTGCTGTAAGATTTTCCAGGAATGCATAACTTCTTAGCAGTGTCACTCGGGTGGAACCCGCCTTGGGCTAGATTACGAGCCTTATGAATCATCCAATTATAATCATCATGGGTCCCCTCTGTTGCTACATCATACGGGCTACCCAACAAGTCATGGATTGTATTCCTGTCAAATAGCACTGTTTTTCCTCTCACCCACGATTTGTAGGCCAACTCTTCTCGCCCTCCTCCAGCGGGTAGGCATTTGCATAAAAAATTTGTACTACCTATGGATCAAATTTCTCATTGGGGGTTGCCAATAGCCATCATTTCAGCTGATCCAGATGCATAGTGAAAACCGGGAGGTCCTCTGCTTGTAAATGCACTTGCCTTTCTAGCACAAAGACCTAGTTGAGAATGATGAGATATCGATCCTACTTGCCCTTCTTCTTGAATTTGGTTCTGTTGAACGCTTGTAGAGCCTGGGAGGTCGATGCTCCTATCAACTTCTTAAGATGAGGGGGATCCTTCTTAGCAATGGAATTTCTCCTCCTGTAACATAGCAAAACCATATACACAATTAGTGACATTACCAAATATAATCCAAAAATGATATCCATTATGATCATGTCACTATTACAACCGCTTAACGAACTCGAACACGTGAGTGTCAATTTTATGAACTATATTTGGGGTTCCCACTTAGAAACCCTGGGTTTCTTGATGTGCACTATCATGGTTACACAACAACAATGCAATGCAAAAATAATGACAATGTAGCATCAAGAGTGACCTAATCTACCTGAATGTGATTAAACAAATGAGAGTTTTCCAAATGCACAAATAAAGAGATAATGGGTTCAAGACGCTAAAAATGCACTTACATTGGTCCGCTCATGATGCAAAGCTTGTGTGTGTGCATGAACTTATGAAGATGAAGAGAACTTGGACTCTTGGAGAGGCTCACGAGCTTCTTTTTTCGTGTTTGATTGAAATGGCAATGTGATGGGTCCACCCCTCACCCCTGTTTTTAAAAAAAATTCGTGGTCTCTTGCCTGGGTGAGAATCCTAGAGAAAAAATGGCATGCCAGCCTCGCCTGGGCGAGAATCCCTCACTTGAGCGAGGATTGTCCAGAGAGTTTCCAAAAAAGTGGCTTCATGTCGCCTGGGCGAGCCATGCTCGCTCGGGTGTCGGCCCCAGGACTGAAAAAGTCCATTTCTTGCCTGGATCTCGCCTAGGCGAGGACCCCATGACTTAAAAAGTCTAGTTCCCATAATTACCTCTGAAACATACAAATATACTAAAATAAAAACAACTGGATTGCCTTCCAGGTAGCGCTTGTTTAACGTCATTAGCTCGACGACTATTCTGCTATGCCTCTGATAAGTTGATGACTATGGTGAGTCGCTCGACGTCACCACCCAAGTAAGGTTTCATCCTCTGGCCATTGACTACCTATCTTCTCTGAGACGCTGGGTCTTGCAATTCGATCGCTCCACGCGATTTAACTTCCTTAATTAGGAAGGGCCCTAACCATTTAGACCTCAGTTTACCCGGAAATAACTTCATCCCGGAGTTGAACAACAACACACTCTAACCCACCCGGAATTCCTTTTGAGGGATCTTCCGGTCATGATATAGCTTGACCTTCTCCTTGTATAATTTGGAGGATTCATAGGCAGTAAGCCTCATCTCCTCCAAATGTTGCAACTAAAGTTTCCTTTGGTCACCTACTGTTTTGGGATCCAGATTGAAAAACTTGAGGGCCCATAATGCTTTATGCTCAAGCTCTACATGCAAATGACATGCCTTCCCATATACCAGCTGAAATGGGGATAATCCAGTGGGGGCTTTGAATGCTGTTCTGTAGGCCCATAGTGCATCATCCAATCGAAGAGACCAATCCTTCCTTATGGTTGACACTATTTTTTCTAGAATTCTCTTGACACCTTTGCTTGTCCATTTGTTTGCGGATGATAGGTGATGCTACCTTGTGTTGGACCCCGTAGTGTTGTAGGACCTTCTCCAATTGTAAATTGCAGAAATGTGATCCTCCATCACTAATAAGTACCTGAGGTGTGCCAAACCGACTGAATACATTCCTTTTAAAAAACTTGATCACAGTCTTCACATCATCCTTTTGTGCAGCTATGGCTTCCACCCACTTGGACACATAATCCACCGCCACCAGAATGTATACTTGTGAATATGACGGTGGAAATGGTCCCATGAAGTCAATTCCACAACAATCAAATACCTCAATTTCCTGAATGTTATTCAATGACATCTCATTCCTCTTGGAGATTTCGCCTCATTTCTAGCCTTTATTACACTGTTGTGCATATTGATGTGCATCCTTGAATAAAGAAGGCCAGTAGAAGCCAGATTGGAGGACTTTTGCAGTTGTCCTCTCTCCATTAAGGTGCCCTATGTATGGCAAACTGTGACAGTGCCATAGGGTGTTCTTAGCCTCTTCTATAGATACACACATTCTCAATAATCCATTCGACCCAGTCTTAAAAAGACGAGGGTCATCCCATACATACTAACATGAATCTCTCAAGAATATTTTCTTTTGGTGTCAAGACAACTCTTTGGGAATTACCCCTGCAGATTTAAAGTTCGCCATGTCAGCAAACCATGGTCTTTCTTGAACCAAGAGAAGCTTCTCATCAGGAAACTCCTCCACTACCTCTGACTCTCTCACTATTACTTCTTGATTGACCAATCTCAATAAATGATCTGCTACACAATTTTTGCTCCCCTTTTTATCCTTGATCACCAAGTCGAATTCCTGCAATAAAAAAATCTAGTGCAACAATCTCGGCTTGAAATCGGATTTGGTTAGCAGATATTTAATGATAGCATGATCAGTGAAAATTATAACTTTTGAGCCAATCAAATAAGATCTAAATTTTTCCAAGGCATACACTATAGCTAGTAATTTTTTTCAGTTGTGGCATAGTTAACTTGAGCCTCATTTAATACTTTACTAGCATAGGTTATAGCATGGAAAACTTTAGCCTTACGCTGATCTAGTACCGCACTGACGGCATAGTCACTAGCATCACACATAAGTTCAAAATCAAGATGCCAATCGGGCGCTACTATAATAGGAGCTGAAATCAGTTTTTCTTTTAAGGTTTCAAAATATTTTTCGCACTCAGCATCAAAATGAAAAACAATATCTTTGATAAGAAGATTATTGGGTGGCTTTGCAATTTTGGAAAAATATTTTATAAACCTTCTATAGAAACCAACATGTCCAAGGAAAGTCTGAATTCCCTTGACATTAAGTGGTGGTGGAAGGTCCTTGATGACCTCAATCTTTGCCTTGTCAACTTCAATGCCTCGGGAGGAGATCTTATGTCCTAATACCACTCCCTCAGCCACCATGAAGTGACACTTCTCCCAATTCAATACTAGATTTGTCTCAACACATCATTGTAGAATGATGTCTAAATTTGCCAAGCAGCTCCCAAATGATGACCCAAAGACCGAGAAGTCAGCCATAAATACCTCAATACACTGCTCCACAGGATCAGAAAAAAGAGCTAACATGCACCTCCGAAATGTTGCTAGTGCATTGCATAGTCCAAATAACATCTTACTGTATGCGAAGACACCAAAAGAACAAGTGAAATCTGTGTTTTCCTGGTCTTGGGGATCCACAATGATCTGATTATAACCAAAATAGCCATCCAGGAAGCAGTAAAATGCTTGTCCAGCCAATCTCTCAAACATTTGGTCCATGAATGGCAGAGGGAAATGATCTTTGCGAGTAGCCTGGTTCAGTTTCCGATAATCAATGCACATACGCCATCCAGTGACTGTTCTAGTCGGGATCAATTCATCATTATCATTTCTAACCACAGTCATACCCCCTTCTTTGGGACCACCTGAACTGGACTAATCCACTTGCTATCAGATATGGGATAAATCATCCCAACATCCAATAGTTTCATTACTTCCTTCTTCACTACTTCCTTCATAGTGGGATTAAGATGCCTCTGAAATTGCGCAACTAGTTTGTAAACCTCTTCCATATGGATATTATGCATGAAATAGGATGGACTGATTCCATGCAAAGTGTTCACCCTATTTCACCTGCATTCTTCTTCAGCACCACAATTAATAGTTGTTCTTCATCACATGAAAGGGTGTTGTTGATGATTACCAGTTTCTGCCCTCCTTATTCTAAGAATGCATACTTCAAATACGAAGGAAGTATTTTCAACTCCACCTTGGGAGCCTCAGATGTCTTCTCTTTACCCAACTCTTCAATGCAATTCTGATTAGATACAACCTTGCAGGGTGCATCCAACTTTGCCAAACATGTTTTGATCATTTTATCCTCCTCCATACTGCTTCCTTCTAGGTTTCCCCTCAATACCTTCTCCAAGGGACTACTCCTATTCAAGTGAATGTCATCGAGCATGAATAAGTCCTCAATGAAATCCACCTGAAAGCAGTGTTGATTGTCCCTCGGATGTTGCATAGCTTCAAAAACATTAAAATTAATCTCCTGGTCTTCAAATATTACCTTCAACTTTCCATCATCGACATCAATAATAACTCGACTAGTCTTAATGAAGGGTCTGCCCAAAATAAGAGGAACTTCTTTATCCTCCTCAATATCCATGATGACAAAATACACAAGAAAGACTAACCCATCTACATTCACCAAAACATCCTCCGCAACTCCATAAGGATACTTGACATATCTATCAGCAAGTTGCAATGTCATCCTAGTAGGCTTGATCTCCAAATCCCCAATCCTCTTCAGCATAGAAATGGGCATCAAATTAATGTTGGCACTCATATCAAGTAGTGCCTTTCCCACAGATAATTCACCAATAGTGACCGAAATCGTGAAGCTGCCCGGATCTTTAGTCTTCTCAGGCAAATACTTCTGAATGATAGCACTACACCCAACTTCTAAGGTTACTGTCTCTTCTGAAAACTTTCTTTTCTTTGTCAACAAGTCCTTCATGAATTTGGCATAGATAAGCATTTGTTCCATCGCCTCCATGAAATGAATGTTGATCTGGAGGTTCTTGAATAAATCCAAGAACCTAGCATATTGTTGCTCCTTACCTTTCTTGGAAGGTCTCTTTGGATAAGGGAGATCCTTCAACTGAGGTAGGTCACCCTTCCTCTTATCACTGTTCTCCATTTTATCATCCTCATTAGTAGGAACCCCTTCCTTATCTTATACCACTTCACCCTTTTGTGTCTCTCTGATTGCCTTCTCTGATTTTCCAACTTCAGTCTCTCCCAGAACCTCTTCATCAACCGTTAAGTTCTCACAAATACCTTTACCAGTGACCTTACCACTTCTAGTAGTGATGGATTTGAAGTGTTATTTAGGATTGGTTTGAGTGTTGGATGAGAATTGTTGTCGATCGAAATTTTGCTCTGCCATTTGCTTAGCCAACTGACCCACCCGAGTTTCCAAATTCCTGATAGATGCATCATTATTTTTCTGGTTTGAAATAGAGACCTGCATAAATTTTTCTAATGTATCTTCTCACTTTGTCTACCTCTCATGTAATGGTGGATGTGGGCCTTGCTGATAAGATGGTTGATATGGTGGTTTCCTGTTAGATGGTCCTGCATCCTGCATCCACCCAAAATTCTGATTCTGGTTCTGGTTTCCCGTCCAATCCTATGAAAACTTATTATCGAACGAAAGGTTGTTAGGGAAATTAGCCTGACAAGGTTGATTGTTAACATACAACCTCCAATGCTTGTGTGTTGGTAGGCATTGAGCAATGACCAGTAACATGATCACCCCCCGCAAAACTCGCAGTGTAGCACCTGTTGATGAATAAAAGGAGTATGTACCACATTTAATTGTTGAGGCAACTTGGACATTTGCTTTGTAAGTGCCTCAATTTGCTGTGTTAGAATTTTGTTTTGAGCCAGAATGGCATCAGAAGTATTCAAGTCCAACACCCGTCTCTTTTGTATTGTCCTTCTTTTATGTTGAGCTTTCCAATTTGTAGCAGATAATGTAGCAATAATTCTGGTGGCTTGCTCAACATCCACCGCCATCATGATGCCACCAACTGCGACATCCAATATCATCTTAGTCTCTGGCTTCAACCCATTACAAAAAATGTTTAGTTGCTCAACATCCTCAAACCCATGGTTGGGACATTTCCTCAACAATATCTAGAAACACTCTCATGCCTCATAAAAAGCTTCCTCAACACCTTGTCTGAATGTAGAAATTTCAAACTTCGCATGCACATACCTCGCTGGAGGGAAAAACCTTGTCAACAACTTAGTTTTCAAATTGCTCCAATTGGTTAAGCTTTGGGTTGGATGTGATTTTAAACATTCCCTAGCTTCTCCAAGGAGGGAAAATGGAAACAACATCATGTATGCAACTTTCCTCTTGGTGTCAGAATACCTCATAGTAGTCACCAGCTCATAGAAATTATCCAAATGAGCATATGGATCTTTATAATCCTTGCCCGTGAACTGATAAGCAGTGACTAGATTCAGGTATGCATGTTTGATTTCCACTGTCCTGGCGATGTGTGGAATCATAACGCTAGAGTAGTGTTGAGGACCTTGATACATGGCATAATCTCCTAATGTCCTCCTTGGAGGATTAGGCCTTGGGTTATTATCAGTGGTACTATTGACATTATCCATCTTCTCTGACTGAGATTCTGAAATTGTAAAAGTTGTAGCCGATTCAGAGCTACATTGTGCTTCCTAAGGAACTTGTTGTCTCTTCTCTTTTGCTTTATTTTGGTTACTTTTAGCAAATTTTTCAATCTTTGGATTATATTGTAGTTGTTCTTCTGTAGATTTACCTCGCAAAAGCATAAATAAAAAGACTACAGCAAAGGTTGGCACAAGGGTTAACTATGCTACAAAGAATTAAAGAATAACTATGTACAAGACTCAACAAACTCTATAAAGAACTAATGTGAATCGGTATTTATGGAACGGCAAGCGCACCGTATCGTCCAAGTAATAAAATCCGGTAAAGTACCGGGATATCGTCCTCAGAGAGCAGAGTGAATTTACTCTAATTACTACAAGAATTAATTGATCAACTATTTACACGAATTTGTTTGATAATGGTTTTTTAAAAAGGTTAAATTAAAATAAAAGATTAACTACGAATTTAAAAGAGTAGGGATCGAAATTCATCATATTTCCCTTTTGACATCCATAGATTCAATTCCAAGCAACATGCGAAGTTACTGATTTTGATGCACATTTTCGGCAATTCATTCACATCAATTCCTTGAGTGTAAAATCCTTAGATAATCACTCAATTACCAATATCTTGGCTAATTGACTAATTAACTAGCATTAAAAATAATGTAAAAGCAATCCATACATCATTATCCATTCCTGAAACAATGATGTATGAAGAAAGATAATCCAAATTAGGTGTCAAATTTAACTTCCAATTAAACTTGAACCCAAGAACAAGAATTCAGTAGCTAATTAAACTCATGTAATAAAAACAGGATAAACTCCCAAAATCAAATAACAATTATATTAAAACTGAATCCAGGAGTACAAGGTAAGAAGATTACATTTCAAATCCCAACAACGAAGGTCTAGTCACTCATCCTCGCTATTAGAAAGCTCGAATCATGAAAGTATATAAGAAAATATGATTTAGAGTCTTTCCTACGACTTCTATCTTCTTTCCTTCGGTTTCTCCCTGTTTTTCGTGCCTCAAAGCTTTAGAAAAGTGAATGGAATAATCCTTTCTGACTTCCGAAACCGTCAATATCAGTTCCAACTTCCAAGCTCTCGCCCAAGCTAGAGATTCTCGCTAGGGCGAGAAAATAGAGGTTTTCAGACCTGAGCACCTCGCTTGGGCGAGGCACCCCTCGCTTGGGCGAGGGACAACATTGATTTCTGCTGATTTTTCTCCTATTTGTGGCTTGGGCGACCCTCTCCTCGCTTGGGCGAGGCTTGTAGTGTTCAGAAGCATCAATCTTCTCTTTTTCCTCTTTTTTTTCTTATTTCTTATCCTGAAACAACATAAACACATAAAATTTCCTACACATAACAAGATTAACTAAGTTATCAAGAATCTTACGCAATTACAATATAAATGTGCATTAAGTGCCCCAAGTTCATAGATATTTCATTAGCATTTTGATACTTAACACTAGGATGTGATGATATTTAGTTATTAAGTTAATAATACAATTTAACTATTGCGATATATATAGGTTTGTGGTATGTTATTTTTTCTAATCTCCATTGGATCACGCTTATAAATAAATGGTGTACAAATTCTCTCAACTAAATATGTTTGTATGACCAACATATTTATATGGTGTATACAGTACAACAAAATAATCAAATTGAATTGTTAATATGTCATTGGTATTAAAGATATATGAGAGGATATTTTTGGAAATGATAATTGGTTAGGAGGTTAGGAATTAGCTAGTTAGATTTGTGTTAGTTACTTAATTTACAAGCTTTTTTTTCTTCTTTTCTCTTGTATAAATAAGTCATATTGGTCCACTTCTTATTAATTCAATTCAACAATAATAATGAGAAATGTTACATTTCAATGGAAGTTTTGATTCTCTATTTTTTATTTTTTTCTTCGTTCTTTCTTATTCATCTTTACTTTCTCATTCATGCATGACTCATACTATTTTAATAATCGATTAATAGCATTCATTATTGTTTGTTTTGATTTAAAATTGTACCTCAACAAACAACAAATTTCCTAGCACCCTTAAATGAGATTCATGGTGCTACAAAAAATATGATGATGAAATAGTGTATGTTACATTCATAGGTTTATTACTGTCTATCTCGACTTTACGTCATCATCAATAGCTTAATGTCCTTGTCACTAAAATCACTTAAATGTGCATAAATATTATGTATTCATAGTAAAGAATATTTTACATTATTATTATATCATCTATCATTTATATTTAATTATTATTAATTTTTAATTATAAATAATACAAATAAATGATAGATACAAATATATTATATATAAATCTGTATAATAATAATGCATAAATATTATGCTCATAAATTAAATAATTTATGCTAAAATGTCACATTAGTACTTAACATAACTTAGTTAAGTACTAAGTAGCACAAACCTTCCCTATAACAAAAATAAAATGTGACTTTCTTTCTTAGTTTTAGATCAGTATTTTAGAGCAATATTTGTTGGAGAGACATTCATACACTCTCAAAAGAAATTAATTATTATCTATTGGATTAAAGAATACTCTTCATTATACTAACACACATGAAGAAAGAGTGGGAAGTAGAAACAATTAGAAGGAATAATTAATTAATAATCGGGTGTCCAACTCTTTTGTATTAAAATATTGGTTTTAAAAATTCAGGAACTGCTTCAATTGTAAATTAAAGTAGAAGAAAAAATCGTGTATAACAATTACTATTTAATAAAAATAAAAAGTATAAAATAAGTAAATCGCCAGATACTATTTCACTAAAAATGTTGCACCACTTTCATATCATTTTAAAATATTACGCCACTTACAGATTTTCCATTAAGCATGTACTAGATGAATCCTATCTTTTCTACATTGCCATCTTTTTACCCTCCTTACTAAATATAAATTCCAAAGAAAAAGTGCCACTAAAGTTAACTTTACCATTTATTTTCCTCGGTCAAAAAGTGAACTCATCGAAACAAAAATAGAAGTGAAAACTACCCTTATCTACTCATGCTCTTTTTCTTAAGGAAAAATAATAATTAGTTAGACAAAATCAAAGTCATCTTAGAAAGCTTTGCATCACATATATCAATTGAATTCAAAGAGCTAGATAGTTTTTGAGGATTTTGTAAATTTAAGGGTTTGGTGGACAAGATATATAGTCTATTCTATTGTCTATTGTGTCACAATCTATCATTTAGTGATTTAGTGGGATATGTCAAACTGATTCTATTCCTACTAAGTTTTAATTTCTTTTATTTTTCAGTTTGTTTTTCAATTCTTTCCTTTTCTAGGTTCTGTTAAGTTAGTTAATGCTGTTATGCTAACAGCTTTCCCTTTTTAGTAAGGGTTATTTTTTTCTGTTCTATAAGTTGAGTTTTCAAAGTTCCAAATTAATTATTCTCTTCAATAATAAAGTTCATAGATTTTTTTCTCTGTTTCTTCCTTTTCTCTTCAATGGCTTTTTGCTTTGCCAACATTATCTTCTTGAAGGAATTCTAAGATGGTATCAGAGCTTATATAAGCTCTGGTTCATCCTCTTCCTCTTCTCCCTTCTTTTCTTCTCTTCCTTGAAATCTTAACTCCAAGCTTCCGCTCCTTTTCCTCATTCCTTCTCTCCCTATGGCAAATCAAGATTATACTGACTTCAATTCAAACCCATCAAATCCTTACTTCCTATCCCCAAGTGAGAATCCAGCGTTGATCCTTGTCACGCCACCTCTAGATGGCAAAAATTATCACCCTTGGTGTAGAGCCATGAATATGGCCATTCAATCCAAGAACAAAGAAGAATTCATCAACAATACCCTGCCTCGACCTCCCAAGACTCATCATCTGCATTCTCAGTGGAATAGATGCAACAATATGGTTCTCTCATGGTTACAACACTCAATGGAACACACCATTGTTAAATCTATACTCTGGATGGATACTGCATCAGAAGTTTGGAAGGATCTTCATGACAGATTCTCTCAAGGGGATGTCTTTCGCATTTCTACCTTGCTAGAAGAATTTTATAGACTCAGCCAAGGTGATTTATCCATTTCTGAATACTTCACCCAATTAAAAACAATTTGGGATGAAATAGAGAACTTTAGACCCATAGACAATTGTCATTGTGGGATGGCCTGCACCTGTGGGATTTTAGAATCAGTAAGGCGCTATAGAGAACAAGAATATGTGAGTAGATTTCTAAAGGGTCTAAGTGATCAATATTCACAAGTTCGGTCACAGATCATGCTAATTGATCCCCTTCCTGATATTACCAAAGTCTTCTCTTTGTTGATGCAACAAGAAACTCAGAATGATGCCTCCATCTCACCTCAACTAGATAGTGATCTCAAGGCCTTGACTTTTAGAGCCCAAACTAGTGCAGAATTCAAGAACAATGGATCCTACAATACAAACAGAACTAGAGGCAACATCCCTTACAGAGGAAGAGGTAGAAACAACAGCAATGGAAGAGGATCTTCAAACAGATTTTGTACCTATTGTGAAAGGACCAACCACACAATAGATACTTGTTTCTTAAAACATGGCTACCCTCCTGGTTATCAAGGAGGCAGGCAAGGCAGATTTGTCAACAATATCACTCACAACACAGATGAACAGAATGGCTCAACCACAATAAAGGACATACCAACTCAAGCCTTCACTGGTGAACAAATCAAAGACATATTGAGTCTTCTTGAACAATCAAAGACCACAACAAACTTCACTACAACAAACTCTGCAATCAGTACTTTGCCCATTGCCAATTCCACCATCCCTTCATCTCATACAGGTAAAACAGGTAGGCATTGGATTCTTGATACTGGTGCTACAAACCATATCAGTTTTGATCCAAACAATTTCCAAAATTTTAGAACAATCCCTCCTATTTCAATCACTCTTCCTGATGGTGGAAAAATAATTGCAAATATAACTGGCACTGCTATTGTCTCTGAAAACTTAATGCTCTATAATGTTCTTTATGTGCCAGGATTTCATGTGAATTTAATTTATGTTCATAAACTGATTCAGTCTTTGGACTGCCACTTGATTTTCTACCATAAATCATGCTCAATTTTGCAGAATGCTACCAAGAGGATGATTGGTTCAGCTAGCATGCATCAAGGTCTCTACATAATAGACTCATCTTAATCATCCCCTTCTGGCATTGCTAATTCTGTTCATCACACCTCTACAGATACAACTGAGATCTCTACTCTATGGCATCTCAGATTTGGTCATGTTTCTGACCATGTTATGCATACTATCTCTAAAGTCTACCCTTCAATATTTTTTCATACTAAAAACAGTTCTCCTTGTGATATTTGTCACTACTCTAGACAAAAGAGATTGCCTTTTTGTAATAGTGTTACTAAATCTACTAAATGTTTTGAAATCTTACATGTAGATATATGGGGTCCTTATTCCATCACCTTTATTTTTGGCCATAACTATTTTTTAACTCTTGTTGATGACTTTACTAAGTTTACCTGGGTGATTTTGATGAAATCCAAGACAGAAACCAGGAAACACATTATGCAGTTTGTTGCCTTCATAGAAAACCAGTTTGAAACCAATTTAAAGCATATCAGGAGTGATAATGGATCTGAGTTTTTGATGAATGATTTCTACTCATCAAAGGGCATCATTCATCAAAGAACATGTGTCTACACTCCCCAACAAAATGGCATGGTGGAAAGGAAACATCAACATATTTTAAATGTTGCTAGGGCCATCTACCTTCAATCTAAACTCCCACGAAAGCTATGGAATTTTTCCATTCAACATGCTGTCCATATTATAAATAGACTACCCTCACCTCTCCTACATAACAAGACCCCTTATCAATTACTCTATGGAACCTTACCTTCCTTAAATACTCTTAAAGTATTTGGGTGTTTAGGTTATGCCAGCACCATCCCTGTCCACAGAAGCAAATTTGATAATAGAGCTAGAAAATCTGTTTTTTTGGGTTATAGAGATGGCACCAAAGGCTTTGTCATGTATGATCTATCTTCCAATAACATTTTTGTCTCTAGGGATGTTCAATTATATGAATCTATTTTTCCCTTTACTTCTCTCCCTCATCCAAACTCCTTTCCATCTACTCTGCTCCACCATATTCCCTTCTCTTTGGATCACAATATTCAACCTACTATCCATGCTCCTCCATCCCTACAAGACAACCTTCCTCCTCAACCATCTCCTACTCCACCTCCCCAATCCCCTCCTGCCACTGATACTACTCACAACCCAACATCCATGAGGCAATCCCAGAGAATAAGAGGCCTTCCCTCTTATCTCCAAGACTACCACTACAACTTAGCCAAATCCCTTAGTGACCCTTCTCCTAATACCCCCCTCTATCCCTTATCATCTGTCCTTACCTATGACCATTGCTCCTCTAACTACAAACATTTCTGCTTAGCAATAAGTTCCATTACTGAACCTTCAACATACAAACAAGCCTCTCAAATACCACATTGGCAGCTTGCTATGGACACAGAACTAAAAGCCCTTGATTACAACAACACTTGGTCCATTGTTTCTCTTCCTCCTAACAAGTCCCCTATAGGCTGCAAATGGGTTTATAAGACCAAACTTAATGCTGATGGTTCAATTGAAAGATATAAAGCTCGTTTGGTTGCCAAGGGTTACACTCAACAAGTAGGAGTGGATTATTTTGAAACCTTCTCCCCTGTTGTTAAAATCACAACTGTTCGTATTGTCCTTGCTCTTGCTGCTGCCAAAGGTTGGTTTTTAGAACAACTAGACATTAATAATGCTTTTTTTGCATGGAGATCTCCATCAAGAAGTATACATGATTCCTCCTCCTGGTCTATCCCTACCTCAACCTAACCTTGTTTGCAGATTACACAAATCCCTTTATGGCTTAAAACAAGCCAGCAGGGAATGGCACACCACTCTCTCCACTGCATTACTTTCCTTAGGTTACCTACACTCCCAAGCTGACCAAGCCCTTTTCACCAAAATCTCAGGTCATTCTACCACCCTCATCCTTGTCTATGTAGATGATATAGTTCTTGCTGGAAATAATTCCACTGAAATTCAGCATGTAAAGAATTACCTTGACACTTCCTTTAAGATCAAGGACTTAGGCTCCTTGAGATTTTTTCTCGGCCTAGAGATTGCCAGATCTAAGAATGACATCCATTTAAATCAAAGGCATTATGCTCTCTCCTTATTAAGTGACACTGGCTCTCTTGCTACCAAGCCCCCTTACCATGATCCTTTTGCTTATAGAAGACTAGTTGGTAGGCTCATTTATCTTACTATTTCCAGACCAGATTTATCTTATGCTGTCCAACAATTAAGTTTGTATATGCACAAACCTATGGACCTTCACTATAAAGCTGCAATCAAGGTCCTTCATTATTTAAAACAATCTCCTGCTCAGGGTCTGTTTTTCCCCTCAAACATTGACATTAAACCCACTGCCTTTGCTGATTCTGACTGGGCTTGTTGTCCAGATACAAGGCAATCTATTACTGGTTTTTGCATTCTTATAGGTTCATCCATTATTTCTTGGAAAACAAAGAAGCAAAAGACTGTTAGTAGATCATCATCTGAAGCTGAATACAGGGCTCTTGCTGCTGTTTCTTGTGAAATTCAATGGCTAAGTTTTCTTTTTACTGATTTGGGTATTCCTTTTATAAATCCTATTTCTGTTTATTGTGATAACCAATCTGCAATTTATCTTGCCCATAATCCAGTTTTTCATGAAAGGACAAAGCACATTGAGATCGATTGCCATGTTGTTCGTGAAAAGATTCAACAAGGTCTCATCCATCTCATGCCAATTTCTTCTGTAAATCAGCTTCCAGATGCCTTTACTAAGCCATTACCTACTGCTGCTTTTTCCCTTTTCTTGTCCAAGTTGGGACTGTGTTCAATTCATTCCCCTGTCCAACTTGAGGGGGGGTGTCAAACTGATTCTATTCCTACTAAGTTTTAAGTTCTTTTATTTTTCAGTTTGTTTTTCAATTCTTTCATTTTCTGGGTTCTGTTAAGTTAGTTAATGTTGTTATGCTAACAGCTTTCCCTTTTTAGTAAGGGTTATTTTTTTCTGTTCTATAAGTTGAGTTTTCATAGTTCCAAATTAATTATTCTCTTCAATAATAAATTTCATAGATTTTTTTCTCTATTTCTTCCTTTTCTCTTCAATGGCTTTTTGCTTTGCCAACATTATCTTCTTGAAGGAATTCTAAGAGGATATATAGGGCTGATATTTTGTTAGCTTATGATATTTTCTATCACATTAAAGATCTTAGTTAAAAATGAGCACCATGTGATATTGTAATGTTTCTTCTAGTATCCTCACAATGACACAACTTCACTATTACTTCCATCATATCAACTTCACTATTACTTCCATCATATCAATGCATATTAACCGATGTACATCAAAGATTAGATAAGATAATAGTTTATTATGCTCACATTCTATCGTGCTCCGATCACACCCTACTTCATATCTATATATGAAATGAGTAGGGATAGTTATTCGTTTTTCTATTAACCGATTTAATTAACAAATAAGAAATATGTTTGAATTTTTTAGAGTTAGTATGACTCATATCATTTATATCAACATATGGCTAATTCATGTTACACGGTGAAAATATGAAGGTTGTGAAATCTTCCACAAGGTAGGATGACAATTAAATCCATTCTAAATGGGTATTAGTAAAATTATTGATTACTTGGAAAGAATTTTCTTGTTTCAAGAGCTAACTTATTTGGTAGAGTTGTAGAATATGAAAATGAACTTTCGGGTTCATAACTCAATCATTATACTCTCCCCCTATTTAAAAATGTTTGAGTAAAAAAAGTTGATTTATCACTAAATGAGGACTATGAATACTCCCAAACCAATTAATGGATATGTATGCGGATATCATGGGACTATTGCCACAAAGTTATGTTAACAAAATTTTCATATACATTTGTAACATAAATTGTTTATATGTATTACTTTTGTTTAAAGATAATAATGATTAACATATGAATGATATATGATGAGAAGGCAATGTAAACAATTTTTATATTGAGGAGTCATAAAGTGACCGTTAAAGTAAATGTTTTAAGGAATGAAATGAATGAGATTATAAGTTCGAATCTTACCACAATAAAATACTAATTTACTAACATTTTTCTATAGAAAAAACTTACACAATTAGTACATAAATATTAAATTTTAATAATTGATTAATTAGAATATCCAAGATATAAAAGGAAAAAACAATCAAGGGAGAACAAAATAATGTTCTATAAAGGAAACGATGCTCAATGCCTATGACATTTATTTCTAGGAGGTGGCAAACACTTGACAAAATTCTAAATGTCTGTATTTCAATATAAGATTATTTTTCTTAGTTTCCCATAATATATATTTTTTATCAATGAGAGATTGATCTTTTGGTGTATGATTAGATGTATAAATGAAAATCCCTCACAATAGTGTTTTACATGTACACAAAAATCCTGATATATTTAACCAAAGACCTTATGCTTAAGTAATTAAAGCTCTTTCCATTTCAACCAGCCCACATTGATTGATTTTATATCTATGTTATAAAGTATTTTTGTTATTTTTGAAAAATGGTTTTCATATTAATATTTTGATAATAAAAAGATTGTAAATTTTTTTATCCATCACTCAAGTGTCAAGAGGGCAAATATAGAGTAAAGCGAGTAATAAGAAATAAGTTGGGTTAATGAGTGCCATAAGAAAACAATCATGACAAAAATAAGTACAACACATCTTAATATATGAAAACTTTTTTCTTAATATAAGATTATACCTTCCATAAACAATATCCTTAAAATACATACCAATATTCTTAACATACTTATTCAAATTCTTAAAGAAATTAGGGAAGAGGAAAACAAAGTGAATGATGAATAAAACTATAGTGAAAAGAGAGACAAGAGTGGGCCTAGTAAGTGAAACAAGAAACGAATAGAGGCAAATCCTCATTGGTGTGAGGAAAGTAACAAAAAATGAAGAGAGAGAGGGAGAAGCACATTGGGATATCATTTTTGTATAAAAAGGAAAATGTATTGGCACATTATAGGACAGCACAATAATCCTAAATCTTAGTCACCTGATCTTTAATTAATCAAATCAAAAGTGGTATTAGAGATAAGCTTAGGTGCTTGCGTTTGATTGTGAGTTATATAATGGAACTACACAATTCCTAACTTTTACATATATGCATTGGGAGTAGGAATCATGTTTGAAGAGATAAATACTGGAAAAATATAAGAACAATAAGATGGTGTAACACTTATATTCTTTTATATACAATAAAATAATATTGTTGTTATTGACAA
The DNA here is from genome assembly GCF_001865875.1 of Lupinus angustifolius. Lineage (NCBI taxonomy): Eukaryota > Viridiplantae > Streptophyta > Magnoliopsida > Fabales > Fabaceae > Lupinus > Lupinus angustifolius. The sequence goes on from NC_032009.1 coordinate 25,349,501, forward strand.
TAAAAGAAGACAAAAACTATCATATTCAGGAGAAAATCCTAATTCTGTAATGAATGCATGAAGGAATACACTTGTGGGGAATAGGACTTAAAATAGATCAAAGGTCAATACAGAAAGTTTAGATAATTCTAACTCCATTGCAGCACCGACCCAACATGTCTTAGTTTGCCCCCGCTTTCTTTATAAGACTTTTTTTATTTATTTTCTTCTACAAAATAATGCCTCTTAACATTTTGATCGAATAATTTAAAAGATAAGAGCAACCATAATGGTTGTTCTTGAGGTTCTTCTTAATAAAATAAAAATATTTTTATTTTGTTCTTCACTGTATTGTTCTTATTTTTGTTCTTAAATAAGAACAACTCAACAACTCTTGGTTGTTCTTAACCAAAGTAAAGTGATGAGAGAAATAGATGTTATAGGAAAAAGTAATTGTTGTGGGACTCAAACAAGAATAAGAATGATATTTATTAATGTGAGAAAAAAAGTAGATATTATTCTTATTTCATGAGGAGTTATGATAAATTATAAAATAATGTGTGAGATCCAAATAAAAATGAAAAAATTGTTTGCTTGTCAGGTCTCTACGGTTTATATCCATTTAGAATCTGAGTATAATAAGTGTAAAAGGAACGAGATAAAATCAATTGCAATATATCTTTTTCACCTTATTTGATTTTAGGAAGTGCAACTCGCATAATCAATTTTTTTAATTTCATAACTAATTACTGAAGCCTGTTTACTTTTCGTGACTAATTAGTACAACATGTTTACTTTTTTTTGTCGAATAAATATTCATTTTAGTCTCTCATGAAAATAGAGAACAGAAAGAGAATAAGAAATCTAAAACGATATTATTTTGAAAAATAGTTTTTGTAGGAAAAAAGCATACGTAATCCAGTAACGTGCCAGATATGCCTACTAGATGAAAGATGTCTCACCAAGTCAGCGGTTAAAGGTCCATGTAGACAAAGTCGTTAACATTAACTGACATATATGGACGAAAAGACTAACGTAGGTCCATGTTGAAATTGTTGAAGATTAAATTGATAATTTAAAATTATTAGGAACTAACTTGTTAAAGTTGAAAAACATGAGTGACCAAAATTAATATTTACTCTACTTTTTTTATCTATTTGCGAGTTGATCTTTAAAAAACAATAATGAAATAAAAATAGAGTGTAATATGTATACAGTGTTAGTATAAATATTTGTATACAGTTAGTATATTATATGTTATTTATTTGTATAACTACTTTTTCTAAATAGTCAATGATGATTAAAAGTAAATAATGATTGATGAATGAAGAAATGATAATATATAAAACTCTTATATTGTAAATAGATACATACAACCATAAAATATATAATATTGTAAGCTTTTTTTCCTCTTTCCCTATTAAAAAAAATCACCGTATACGCCATATATCGGGGTGTTGGATATATGTTAAATATTTATTTATTCTTTTTCTTTTGTGGGCTATAATGTATTTATGTAGTATACTTTGAAGCATGTACAAAAATGAAAAAGTAGGTTGTCTCATTTGATTGGCTCTCGTCTTAGGGTGGTATGCCCTCTCATATTGTAACGTGACAACTTTACTTTCCTTAAGTTATATTATGTTTGATAATAAAGAAACCCGAAGTTGTATCCAATAATGTGGAGTATGTACTATGTACATGCACGACTCGTGACAACTTTACTTTGTTTTTTATTTTATTTTAAATCTTTGGTGCTGATGCACGAGGTTTCTGTCCATGTTTTGTTTCTACCGACCGGATGTGGAATTTAAGATTTGTCTACTGAACAGCAGATATTATTTATATATATATATATATATATATATATATATATATATATATTGCTATTGTGAGAAATGAGAACATTTAAATATACTATTTGATCTCATTAAACGGTTAAGATTATATACGTGTACATAATTATCATGTGACCAATAACTAACTTTTAATTTCAACCATACATGATTAGTTGCAAGACTCAAATTTATTGTTCTCAAATTTTTTATAATTCACTAAAAAATTTCAATGAGGTTGATAACAAGGGTGTGATCTCAGCTAAACTAGTATAATAATATAAAAAGTATTACATCATAATCAAATGATCATCATCTTAGTTGGGTTGAACCTCTCATTACCAACCAAAGACCAAACATCTCACTAGATCTAATGATGTTATATGAACAACACAACAATATGGAGAAGTATGATGTTAATCGGACATAGCCTAAGTGTCAGTGCCAAGAACAAACCTCTATCATCGATCTATCATGCCGCTAATATATAATTATCATGCCACCTACAACACAAATATCTGTCACAAGTCACATGTCATATGCAATTCTCACCTAACTTCCTACTGTACGTTAAGGACAGTCGTAGAATATGACTACTGAACTTTCTGCAGGCGATAAATCAACTATCCAAAGTACGGCACTGTCAGGCTCGCCTGACGCTGGCAAAAGTAGCCCCCTGCTTGTTCAAGGCAGACCGATAAGCTCAAACGGCCGGCCATGCCAACAACATGTGTCAGGGAATATTTCATGCATTCTTCACTATAATAAGGAATTCACCCCATAAGGAAGTATCTCTATTCTCAATCTTGAATTCTCACTATTACATTCTATTCTCTCCAACCTCTCACATCATTCATATTCTGAAATGAGCATTGAAACCTTTTTTCAGGTACCTCCACTGGCACCGCAAGCTCAACTTAAATGACTTCTGTAAGAATAGGATTGCAACTAAGAGGGGGTGAATTAGTTGACTTAAAATTGTAGTAACTTTTTCTGCAAAATGTAAGAGTTAATGTGCAGCGGATAATATTGCAGAAAATAAACAAATATAAATTAAAGAGGAAAGGGAAAGGAGAGTACACAACTATTTTATACTAGTTCATCTTCTTGTCCACCGAAGGCTACGTCCAGTACTCTTGCAACACAAGAGATTTTCCACTAAATATTATGAGTAGTAATTACAAAGTCTCACTCCGAGATCTCTAAGTACCTTACCCACTCACTAATATTTATACCCTTGGAAAACACTTTTCCAAGTTACTCTATCGCCTTTCTATTCACACCCCGTGAAAGAAAGTTATTACAATGAATGAAGAATTTCAATGATGGCTTGGATTGCCTTTACAAGTATGAAATATAATAACACTTGCAATCCAATCAACTCTTTTGTATACTTAGTAAATAATGCTCTTTTAAGTTTACAAAACTTTGAAACACTTTACTTCAAGCAACTCAAAAAAAAACTTTGAAAGTTTGAGTTCAAGTTGCTAGAAGTTCAAAAAACTATTTCAGAAAAGTGTAGGAAAGTTGTGAGAAAAATGTAAAAGAGTTGTTCAAAGAGTTGTTTTTATTGTGAGTTCTAATGTCTTTAAATAGGCTTTACAATCAGTCATTATGCATTTATGAAAGAGTAGAAATTGTTTGGAATGAAGACATTTCATTTGAGATGAAAACTCTTGACTTTCAAATCTGAAAAATTGATGTAACAACTTTCAGTAATCGATTACAACATTGAGTAATCGATTACCCAAATGTTCTGTCCAACAGTGAGTTTAAAATTCAGTTATCGAGTACAGCAATTGAGTAACCTGTTACTCAAGTTGGATAACTGATTCTCACTCATGTAACCTGTTACTTAGATGAAGTAACTCATTACACACTATTTTTTAAAATTGTTTGAAGTATTTTTAAAGTGTTTTAACTTTCTTTTAAAAATAGTTTGAGCATTACTACTTAATCTAATTTTCTTGAAGCTTTAATATTCTTTGTCTTCATAAGTATTCTTTTTGGTGATGGTGGTGTCTTTATCAAAACCTTGCCAAGGTCAGACGCAAAGATCTTCTTCACGATCTCTATTCTCAATCTTGAACTCTCACTATCACATTCTATTCTCTCCAGCCTCTCACATCATTCATATTTTGGAATGAGCATTGAAACCCTTTTTCAGGTACCTCCACTCCACTGGCACCCCAAGCTCAACTTAAATGACTGTAGGGAGATTTCTTATCGGGCTAGTTGTCCGACCCATCCCCCAATACCACACTAAACAACAGGTACGAATATGATAAACAAAGAACACAAAAAATGAGTTGAAGGTGAATGATTATACGTTCAAATTCTATTTTCCTGGTACGTTTGAATTGTTCTTCATATGCTACATTAGTTAGGCACCTTCCCAGTTGTGTGGAGATTAATTATTTGCAACTTGATGTTCATATTTGGAAACAAAGAAAGGCTTCATTTCTATGTCACTTGAAGGAAAACAGAAAAAGACCAAAATGGACATGTGAAAAACATAAAAGGACATGCTCCTTGTGTTTGGCATTCAAAAACTCATTCAGTGGATCATGGGCTAAGAATGAGATAGTATCGTTTTTAGTATGAAAAGGAGATAATATTTTTATTTCAATAAAAAGTATATTGTGAATCGTATAGACTGTACATTACTATTCATCAATACAATGCATACATATAAGTCTTCTCCCACTTGATAATTCTGTTTTCTGGTCAATTTCTAAACAAATAATGCAGTTTTTTTTAAAAAGAAAAGTTAAGGTCAACATATGCAGTGATTACATTTTTGCACTCTGGGAATGTAGAAGACAGTGGCAGAAACTAATTAATTAGTTAAGAGTGTAATATCTCTATAGATATATGTAATATCTATATATTGTCAATGAAAGATTTATACACAATATATCATCAGAAACACCTCTTATCTTACCTGCTTTAATTGACCATGACCAATGACCATAAGCAAAATAATCATACTAACAAAAGAAGAATGATAATATTCTTTGTACTCCACAAATTGTTGGTAAAAACAGCAACGAAATTACAAAATTAACAAGCAATTTATCTTATATTACCATAGGAACATTGGTTCTAACAATTCTGCATTAAAAGCCAAAACAATATCGAAGTAAAATAAAAACAAGGCTTTAGAATGGGACCTAAAACGTTGTTTTTATTTTTGTTCTGTATTTTTTTTTTTGCCTTTTCCTTTATTATATATATTTTTATACAGGGCACATTCAAGTTACTTATATACAGTGCTTATAATACATAACCCCAACCCCAAAAAATTTAAGAAGATGGAAGCTGCAACAAGTGGTTTGGACATTGGAAAGACATGAAGCCCACCAATGAGCCCATCACATACTTCAACAAAGAAGATAGTTACTAGTTACTATACAATATGGGCCAAACCCACCAACTCAGCCCCTTTTAGCCCTCTAGTTGCATATATTTCTGCATGGCTAGTTCTTCAAATTTCAGAAGAATGCAAAAGCAACTGGTTTCAATCTGAGACATTTATTTAACAATTGCTCATAGTAAGTTCTTGGTTATGTCATTTGCTTGTTAAGAGAACAACCATTTCATTGGCAACTGAGCTGGTTTCTGATGCAAGATTAAGAGGAGTGTTGCCTTCTTTATCTGCAACATGTGGATTGCCTCCCCTGTAAAGTAATACACAAACTCTATAGTTTTTCAAAGAAAATTAAAGCATTTTAAGGAAACTTTCCATGTTGTAGAAGTTTGAAATTGAAATGCAATATTTATCATGGTAATGTGATAAAGCTCTTTCTCTTTTTTTATAGTCAATATTATTTTTTATTTTTCTAAAGGGAAGGGGAGATATCGCACTTCTGGGGGAGGGTGTTTGAACCTAGACGCTCATGCCCCAGCTTTACCAATATCGTTAACTCATGGTAAAGCATAAATCTTATTATTTTTCATGGCTGTTTTTTGAAGTATCAAATCAATTGAATATGTTAATATGCACTCAAATTTGACAAAGTTCTGCATGTCCTCAAATCAAATATTTAGCACATACAATAAACATATTTGACATTTTATATAATGGACAATGCTATAAAAGGTTTGGTACCTCCCTCAAGTTAGGAATGTTGTTAATCATTTGATGACTGTAAGGTGAATTTGGATATTGAATAAAATGATTGAAAATGTTAGAGGTAGAGAAACCTTCCAATATAATTACCTCATAATAAGCACTTTTGCAGCTGCAGAGTTCCCTCTGATAATACAGCAATGTAACGGTGTCCGGCCTTTTGAATCACAGGCATTTATATCTGCCCCATACTGTAGGAGCAGCTCCACCATGCCAATGTCAGCAGTTTCACATGCCAAGTGAAGGACAGTGGAACCATCTTGTATGTCCTCAATAAGCTGATTTTCACTGTGAGAAGAAATGTCTGAATTACTTGAAAAAGCCATGTTGAAAGATTCACCTGTACAGCAACTAATTATTCATCTGGGACCTTGGTTCTTCAACACAAAAAACTTTCCTGGAGATGAGACTTCAGGGATAGGAAAACATACCAGATAATGCTTTTCCACCGATGGCATTGACATCAATATCTGACTTTACAATGTGCCGGTATATTGCTTTCTTGTCATTGGCATAGATGCTTTCCCTCACCTGTTGTGCCAATGGAAGGGGAGGGTCGTTTTTCTTCGTCCGGCAAACAAAGATTTTCTCGGAATACTGCACTAAAAGAAACATCAAATTCTAACTCCAGATATTAAACTATTGTCAAGTAATGCTTCAAGAATAAGATTAATGCTATATGCTGGAAAAAGTAAACCTATCTAAGTTTAAGTAAGAATCAAGATAGAGATACCAAATATTGAACATGTGCATTTTTTTGGATAACAATATAAAAATGCATTCTTGGTTTCAAACATCATTTTTCACTGTAGGAATTCATTCTTGGCCGTTCTGAACCAAGATACAATGTGTACTATATTCATGAACATCTATAGACTGTGGTAATTCATTGCTCCAATAAACTATGAAGTAAACTCAAAGATATTATTATATAGGTTACAGTATACATAGCAGGATATACATCATAAAAGCTGCAACCTGCAAGTATCATCATATGGGTACCCAACTATTAGATTACCTTTGCGTGAATGAACCTCTCCTTTAATGATATAGAATCATCATGTTTTGGTTTTCTCGCATGAAGTAGCATGTCACTGTTGGCCTTGGATGAACTACATTGCATGTGCATATTAGCATAAGTTCAAACAGTAATACCCATTAACTTCTTTCAATACTTACCCATCAGGCATGTCATCAGTTGAATGTAACAGCTCCTCCCAAACTGAGTTTGCAAAGAGATTGCCCAGCGACTTAAACATGGTTAAGACAGAGAGGTCCCAGACTTTCACATCAAGTGTAAGTGACCTTACCTGCCAAAAATATTTTCCACCTCAGTTGCGAAAGTGAGAATTAAAAAACAAAGGATTTTCTTTTCCATTTTAATGAAAAGAGTGAAATTTTCAATGAATCCTGATGTAAAATATGAAATAAAGAAAGAAAGGAAAGCAATGTTAGAGTTAGACTTAGTTTTAAAAATACATCTACAATTAATTGCTAAAATTTCTTCTAATATTTATATTTATTTGTCTAAGATGATGGCTATTAAAGAATATGTTTTTATTTTCTCCTTTGAACTGTCTGCACTGGTACTCACATGACAAGAAATTAATGTTATCTGTAACAGTCATTCTTCAAATTCTGTTCTGCTACCCTGATTTCCTAGGTATAAAATTCATCAATTTCCTAGATTATGTTAGGTTGTAAATCCTTGTTTAGTTTGCATCTAAATCTAGTTATTCTTCACATTTTACAGCATTGGGCCTTGTTAAAAGCTAAGCTTTAAGAAAGGAAATGATTCCAAACATGATGTCTAAGACATCACATCCACTTATTTTCTCCCTTTAATGGCATTAATGACTATCATTATCTTTCTGTATATATATATATATATGTATGAAAAAAGATTGTCCTACACATATAATTTAACATTTAAGGAAGGTCCTTAAACCACATCTAGCTTTTATTCAGTAAAAGTTGCTAAGATATGAACCATATACAACACTAAAGGGTAACTTCAACTGTGTAGCCTCAACTACTTACTTTTGATATATGTACACCAAGATTACGATGAATACCCGAGCATTCAATGCATACAAGGATGCCAAGATTTAAGGAAGCCCAATCAGGTTCAGGTTTACCACAATCAGCACATTTGTCATTCCCACTCACCCTTCTAAGAATATCAATTGGCTTTTCAATTTTTAGACTGTGTTTGTGCAACTGCATACTTTTAGATGCACGTAAGTGGTGATTAGGGGAGACATTCATGGATGCATACTTGTTAGTCACAGTCTGGCCATCATCTAGAGAGCTTTCTAACATATCGTTCTTGTTTGCAGAGTAATGGTCACTGTTTTCTGAGTCAGCTGAGGGAGGCTGTCACACAATTATTTAATAATGATAGTAATCGGAATTAATATGAGCACCAAAGGATGCATTTAAAAGAACAACATACGTACCGTTCCCAATGTCTGGACACTCAACAAGGAGGCAATTACTCCATTTATCTTTTCCATCCAGTCCATCTGGTCCACTGCATTTTCTGCCTGCATTGCTTTCCTCAATATCATCAGAAGCAAATAATAAACACCAAGCTATGTGCTAAGGAAGTTTTGGAATAAGTACCTGCAATGTATAGTTCTTTGCTGGAGAAATAATCCTGAAGCAGAATCTTAAATCTGTCTGATCTGCATCAACCTTGATTGTTGATGTCAGCAAGTTTACTGTATGACGTGCAACAGATCTTTCATCATGGACACCCCCATGGTAATGAGAAGAAAGCCATCGACTCAGAAGCCCCGAACCATTTTCATTGGCACTGTTTTTATGTGCAGATGGTTGATTGCTGCCCTGAAATGGTATCCTCGAAATTTATTGAGAGAAGCTAATGAGTTAAGCATTATATGGCTTAGAAAATTAAATTTTAACTTTTAGTTGGTGACTTACATATGACCCATTCCACGGTTTACGATAGTAGTACAGCGTTCCTCGGCTATCAAGAACAAAATACCTTCTTTTCCAGTCACCCCTCAAATTTGAAGATCGTTTTGAAAGATACCCTTGTCTAATGATTTGAACCTAAAAATTGTGCAATTTTGAAATGAACAAATGCCAGAGCATAAAACTCAGATATTTTTTTCAGTAGCAGGGAGGGAGCCTCATGCAATTCTTCTCACTCTTTGTACAGTAGAAGGATTCAGAATTAAAAACTAGCTAAAATGAATCAATATATATTCTGAGAAAGAGGAAAGATCATATTCTAAAATACCTTTCCATTTGCAGCAGATTCCATTACTACATCTACCACATCATTTGATATCCTAGAAAAAGGATGTGCAGAGTCTCCACTAGGAGAAGAACCATAAGGGCCATTCAAGGACAACCTACTTTCTTCATAAACATGTCTTTTGTACTCTTCCATTCTTCTATAAAGAGAAACTTCCTCCTTACTGTAACTTTCTCTTGACTGTTGTACATAATCCAAAACCTACAATATTACCGAGTTAAATATTTTGGCATTCTATCCCTTTTCTCCCAAGCACTAACTTAAAAAAACACAAATTTCAATTAAACCACCTTTGGACCAGTATCATGCCTCATTTGAAGTGATATTAGGCCTTATACTTTCTGATTTTAGCCACTAAATTTACTGAAAACTATAAGTTCTTAAAGAATAAAAAAGGCACCTCATATATAGGGAATGAAATCTTCCATATACTCAATAAATCAGGAACACCAACCACAATTTCTACCCAACAATTGCTCTATAATTGTATCATGTTATTGTGCCTAAGTGGCGGGTTTCACATCTGGATGACCCTAACAATCATTCAAGGATTCAAGTTTCAAGGAAGCACACTATACTAAGTACTAACTACTCCAAAAGTATTATACTAACTTAATAATCAGATGGTAGGTAGATTAATTGTGTGTTTCAGCTGCTTGGTTCCCCTTAGTTTATACGTTTATAAAAACCAAACCAAAATCACATCTTATTATCTGTGCAAAAGAACTGTGTACCATGAGCAGTTTAAAAGCAACAGAAGTATAGAATAGAGCAAAACCTCGCTAAGGAAAGGTTCCATCTGATGTAATAGCTGATATCCCTGAAAGACAGAATTTTGAGAAGCAAGATAATTGCAATAATGCATATAGAAAAAGCAATATATGTGACTGTCATATACCTGTTGAAAGTATCGAAGATGAGCATCCATAATTCCAGTTACAGCCTCTAAAAACTCAAATTTTTTCTTGGCCTCAATGTTATTAAGAGCACTGACCTGGTTGATGAAATATATTATGTAATTAAGATATATTATTATACACCTTTTTCTCTAGAGATAAAATTTATTGTACAACTGAAATTACCAGAATGAAACGGGTTTCCTCAAATGAGGTTCTTGCATTCTGCAATTCCTGGAATGTCTCTATACCGATTAGATTCAAAAGGATCATTGTAACTCACCACAAGCTATTGGAATATTTATGAATTAAAAATGCCATAAAAAAGCAATTGAGAGTACCTCTTCTATTACTGTGGCAACATCAATCTTAGTGCTTTTCTTCAGTGACATAAATTTTTCACGTGCCTGTAGCATAAAATCCACATCACATTCATGCTATGATGAAGAGATATGCAGGTTGAGTTTTAATCAACTCTCTATAAATGTATACAACTACCTAACTATATATAAAATTCTTGCAACAAATAATTTATGCATGCCTCATGTTCCATTGAAATCTGTTCAGAAAGAATTACTGCAAACTCAGGTTGAACTTTTAAGATGTATTACCAATCTAAATGCAAGTATTTCAAATATCTATCGAATCATAATAACTGAAAAAAAACGAATTGATCCTGAGGACAGTGTGACCCAAGGAAAAATTGAGAATTTCAAATGTATGACTATGAAGGTATTTTCTATCATCTCATTTTATATCCATTAAAATTCAAATTCTCAAACCCTTAATAAGAAAATTTAGAAGCATCAATCATCAAAGTTCAACAAGTGAGCTGGAGAGTTTAAAGCATAAATCAATCCATGCTGGTCATTAACTAAGAAACATCTTGACAATACAGATAGCCGCTGAACAGTAATATTGTACTGAGGTTGTTGGTTGTATTACTTTATGATATAACAGATAGTCATTAGTAATCCTTAGTCCCAGTAGGTGGGTCGGCAATATGGATCGAACAACAATATAATGCTCTATCATAAACATGTCCATTGGCAATGCATTGATCTCTAAATCTTTTATAATCATTTCGCCTGTGGTTTTTCTTGGCCTCCCTCTGCCTCTAAAAATTGGGCTAACATCATAATGAGGCCTCTAAGGCTCTAACGATCTTCTCCACACATGTCCAAACCACCTAAGACACAATTCTACTATCTTTTCTACGATAGGAGTTATCCCGACTTTCTCCCTAATGTATTCATTCCTAACATCTTGTCTAGTGTGTCGACACATTCAACACAACATTCTCATATTTTTTACATTGAGTTTATTCTCTTATTGATATTTTACGGTACAAAATCCAGTATTGTGTAAGTCCTTTTGGTCTCTTAGGCATCTCTCTATCAATCCCTGTAGCAAGTATATAGTGTTTATGGTCGACCTCCTCGACATAAAATCAATTGGTTTTTAGTAATGTGTGTCTTTTGTCTCGACCTCCACTCGATTATCCACTCCCACAACGGCACTATGACTCATGAGCTTAATCTCCCTATACTTTGCACAATCTTATATATCTCCCTTGTTCTTAAAAATAGGTTTTAAAGTGCTTGTCCATTCATATAACATCTTAGACCCCATAATTTCATTAAACAACTTTGTTAGCCAAATAAAAGAACAATGATTTGAGAAAAATGAATGATATTGATTAACTTACTGCTGGTATCAGATAACTAGAGAAAGTTTCAATCAGTCCAATAGAATAAAGCAATTGCTAAAAGAGTAAATGGTCATGCTAAGTATTTGAAGACAACCAATTAGTACTTATGCTTCTCATTTAGTAAATTGTTTATCACACAACTAATATACACATAGCAGAGGGAGAGAAGGCCTGTGTTGATTATACTGTGCAGCCTTTGTAGGAAAATGAGAAGCACCTGGTCATACACAAGGGAAGCTTTGTCAAAACGCTTACGAGCTTCCTGCATGTATTGGTTGAAGTATTAGAAGGAAAAAGATCATACCAGCCATGTCAAGGCAAAAAATATACAAGTATATTGTTGGATATGAAGAAAAATACAACAGGCTAAAAAATGGTCATTTTTAAAACTGAACAACAATAATTTTCACCTTGCATAGTTTTAACTAATATTATAATAATGAAATTATTTCATCACATTTTCAACTCTTCTCCTCCATTACATTACCAAAATAAGATTGAATTTAGAAAGCAAAAATGAAAACATCTGATAATCATTTATATTTAAACAAACAGAAAAGAGTGACTTCCCTGTAAAGTCTATGAAGTAAAGCATTTGATGTTTCAATTGGGTAATTATCTAGTCATGTTTAAGTGATGCTAATTTGTAATAAACAGTATGGAGTTCAACACGTGGTAGTGAGACTTTGGGGGTTTGGAGTGCATAATCCCTGGCCAATCACATTCCCTATAATTGAGTTGTGAAACTTCGACACATCATGGTCTCTTTTTCTTGATAAAAAAATGCAGCAAGAGAGAGTTAAGATGGTAAGAGATCCTCACAAAATTTTAAAAGGACAAACAAAAAAGAAGAAAATGTACATCAATGAAGCAAAGCTGTCCAATCTTTCAACATTTCTGTAAAACATATCATGCTCTATGCATTATTTCATCTAGTACCAGCTGATCAATATTTCTAGAAGAAAAACTACTGGAGCTAAGCTGTATCAAGTATGACATCTTAACATTCCATAAGTTTAGCCTACTGTGTATAATAACAAACAATATTGTGTGTAGACAATAAAATAATATCTACTACTAAGTATATACCTTGACTTCATGGACGTCAACATTGATAATGTGTAGTAACCGCTCATTGAGCATGTGCTCTACCTAAGAAGCCAGATTAATATGATCAGTGTAGCACCAACTAAAATAATTGCCTGTAATTTACCAGGAAAAAATCTCAACCATCATCAAATGACAAATAAACCTCTCCATGTGAGCTCAAGTTCTATTAGATTAAAGACTGGAAACCCAAAAGTTTCACCAATGTTCAAGTTTGTGTATGCTACTATCACAAGAATTTTTTTGTTACAAGCTATGAACAAAATTGCCTAGGACCTTGGCAAGGAAAAGAGGCTACATACTAAGTATATAATGCAATGACAAACTAACAATCTATACATGCACCTGAATATCAAATGCCTTATTCTTCAACAAGAAATATGTACAGCCAACAGCTACATGTTTATAAACTAGATGGTCTAGAATATATAAAAGGGCATCCATATACTTGAGCAAGCAGCCAGTAAAATATAAAATAAGCCAAAATAAAAGAATGCATGGCTTAAAAACAAGAAAGGCAATCACATCATTACCTGTGACCGAAGAAGTTCCTTGTATGTACTGATTTCTCTCAAAGCAATAGTATATTTGGTCATAACAGGTCCTGGGAATATCAAAACAAAATTTATCAAAATCACTACCGAATATAAAGTGTCATACACTTAATGCAGAATTATACATATTCAAAGGAAGCATAAAGGTTAAAAAAGTATGGGCAAAGAGTAAGTAGCTAAATATATATTGCAAGCTTTAGAATATATAAAGAAACTTTGTCCATATTCCCTGAGGGAATTTGGAAGCTTTTTAATGGCTTAAAAGTTAAAAGTATCATGCAGAGAACTGGGTCATACCTCCAGCAACAACAATATGAATACTCAATCAAAACTTTCATGTCAGTTAAGGCCTCAGGGCTAACATAACCCAACACATGACCTTCAAGCAATATCTCCAGTTACTGCCTCTTACTAAGCATATTACGAGTCAATCATTTAGTTATATAAGACAAGGCATGAGGTGGTTGTGACCAATAAGGCTTACCTCCCAAAGCAACAAAATGAGGATCACTATGCCCTCCTCTAAAATTTTCAAGGGCATTTGCAAATGCGATGTCCCTATCATATACCTCTCCAAGCCCATCCCTAAAGAAGTGTTAAAAATATCAGGCAATAAATTTTATGAATACAAGGACTGTGTTTATTAAATCATCCAGTGTTCAACAGCATGCCTTTGTTAGATCAAATATCATGAGACAAGTTCTTGGAAAATTTGCTACACATGAAGGTAGTGTCTTATAAAAAGTTAGAATTACTTACCAGAATCTTACATAGTAACCATAAAACAAGAAAAACAATAGTTCCCTTACTGCTTATTATTACTCTATTTTATGACATAACTGCTGAACTCAAGACCTTGTGCTCCCACCCTGTTTGAACTTTGAACATATTTTTTATTTTACATATAAAATTTCAAATTATTCCAAAGCAATGTGCTTAGAACTTTTCACACATGCTTCTAGAACCATTTCCGTAAAAACCGAAGCAGTTAGTTCAAGACAGAGCCTTTACTACTTGGTTGTTTGAAAGGTCTAGGGATGGGAGGATAATATTAGAAGAATCCTTCAAAGGGAAGAGGCTCTTGAGTCATTTCACTCAAGACTTGTTGCTATCACTTGGTCAAGATATTGATCCAAAACAAATAGATGATTGTGTTGTCTCACATTTTGAGCATCACCTTCCTTCTTAAAAAAATTTAAACTGCTTAATGGCTGAGAATACTTCGGTTTAAGGTTCAGGATCACAAAAAAGTATTTATTCGAGCTATTACTTTTTTAATAAAAATCACTGCTAACACTTCTGTTTGTGTAGATTTGAAGTTTCAAATTGTATAACGGTGAATGAGTTAAAGTAAATTGGCGAGTTTTCTCTTTCTATTTGTCTACTTAGGATAATTAAGGTCAAGTTGGTACTTCCATTAATATAACTTCACTTGAATTTATCCTTCTTATCCAAACAAAGATTTTGCAGGAGCAACACTCTCATATTAGAATGATTAGACCAAACTCAACACAATAGCTATCTCATAGTAGACTTGAAAGGTATTGCCAATCTTGTCGTTCATTAGTGTAGCACAGTTACCAGATTTCTCATTTACTTTATGCATCACGTACCAAGTTCACCGAGAGTTCGATTCCTAGGAGCGACGCTTGTTGGGAGAGGCAGCCACGAACCCCAAAATAGATTAGTTCCTTACCCAAAAAAATGTGATGGCATACCCTTGTTAATACCGAAAAGAACATATAGGGTTCATCTTAAAGAAAGTCTAATAAAATTATTGACAAAAAAAATCGCAAACCACCTAGCATCAGTGAGTATTTGGTAACAATGAGGTGTACATATATAACATTGTTTATTCACACAGATAAAATATTAATAATCTCCATACAAAAATATAATAGTACAAAGTTGAATTACGGATATTTAGAAAACATACGTATATTTTCTGCATTCTTTGTAGAATTTCCAGCATCTAGTACGTAATGAATCTGCACCGTCCTCCAAGCACTGAAGCTGAATTGCATTAATCCACAAACAAAACACGAATCAGTTACACACAAAATTGATGAATGGATCCATTCAATAATCAAATAAAAAAACGGAACAAAGAAAACCTGTTGCCGAAACATTGGAGAATCATCGAGCTTCGCGAATAGCATTTTTTTCAAAAAATAGAAATTAAGTAAATTGTTCTTTATTGTTTTGATGAGAAATTAGAAAGAGGAAATGAAAGAAAGGAATGTGTGTTCAGTTTTTTTTCTTCATCATCAAAAGAAGTGTAAAATAAAAATAAGAACATAGAGAAAATGTTGGAGCGGGTTTGAAGGGAAAGAAGAGAGGTCAGAGTGAGAGAAGAAGTTAACAGTGATTGCGACATTTCATGTCACCCGCCCTTTTCTTTTAGCAATAATAACGATACGTCGTTTTTTTTCTTTACAAAATAATCGGGTTTTCTTTTACCAGCGCTACGAGATGACAAAAAAAAAAGATGCTAGTATGTCATGCGGAGTTCATACAAATATGAGTGCACACGTGATTTTAAGATTATATAGTGATAATGTATAAAATTCATATATAACAAATAATTGTATTGTTTTATTTTTGCAAAATGATATATTATATGAGCAAATTTACTCTAGTGGTGGAGTTTGACTATATTATTACCAAACTAGTGTAACTTTTTTATTTATTACCAAAGTAGTACACCTGTATGTAAATCGGTCATAAGATAAGTGTTTTCCTTATTATTATTTTCTCTTGATCCCATCAAAATCGGCAATCTAGTAAGAGTTTAATTTTTTTAACATTTTCCTATGAAACTCGTTAACAGGGAAGGAGTTTCTTTTTTTATTTATTATTTCACCCAACTAAAATCGTCAATGGGGTTGGAGGTTTATTTTGTTAACAGTATCTACCCTAATTGTCAATGGAGTTGAAGATTTTTTTTTTTATTTCCCGTTGCAAAATTGTCTCCCACGTGGGAGTTTTTAATTTTTTTTCTCACTCCAAAATCGGCACTTAGGTAGGAGTTTTATATTTGTTAGTTTTTTTTACACCTTCTCTCCTAAATTGGCTAAGGCATTGGAGTTTTTTGTGCAGAATTTTTATGTCCTGGCCTAAAGTTTTTTCTTTAATGTTTTTATGGCCAATATTCTTCTCTTATATAATTATCCACAACTTCCATCTTCTTCTCCTAAAAACTTATATTTTCTCAAACTTCTTCTCCTAGAAACATTTCTTAAACTTCTTCCCAACACTCTTTTACACTTGTCTTTTGGAGCTATTCTGTTCATACAAATTGCTACTTGATTAAATGTTAGTATTCTCACTTGGAGCTATTATATTTTATCAACTGTAGTATATTTACTTTGTTAAATTTTTCTAATATTATTATTTTGTTTAATGTAGATGGTTATTCTAAGAGATATTGTTATTGATTTTAGTGATGAAGAAAACATTGAAATATGTAGTGATGAGGAGGAGGTTGATGTTGGTTCATCTTCTAGGATGACATATAATACTTCATCATCATTTTTTCGTAACATAAAGAAGCTGGTCGTGATTTTGGTCATACAACTGGTTTAATGAATAATAATAACAATGATTTGTTTGTTGAGATGCAATTTGAATTTAAAGAAGCCACAATAAATGCTATTAGAGAATTTCATATTCAAAATTTATTTGATTATGTCGTTGATGAGTCTAGACCAGATAGATATGTTGGCAAACGTACACATTTTGGTGTCATATGTGAGTGGGGAATTCACGCTTCTTTTAACATTAAGCGTGACATATGGGATATTAAGAAATTGATGGAACACACGGTTGTGTATCTATGTTGGTTTCCCAAGATCATAACAAATTAAATTCATCATTCATTTTAGACCTTGTTATTAATTTGGTATCTGCAAATCCGAGTATATTAGTTAAGGCACTAGTTAAGGAGGTTGCTAGTCGTTTTGGTTATACAGTGATATATAGAAAGGCTTGGACTGCAAAATAAATGGCATTGGCCAAAATTTATGGTGATTGAGAAGGATCATACAATGAGTTACCACGTTGGATGAATGTTGTACAATATTTCTCTCCTGATATAATTGTGAAATATCAAGCATGTCACCATATAGCATATGACATGGAAGACCCTAGTTGATTCATTTTGGATAGAGTATTTTGGGCTTTCAAATCATGCATTGATGAGTTTGCATATTGCAAACCAATTATACAAATGGATGAAACATTTTTAACTGGTAAATATACTAGAAAATTGCTTATAGCGAGTTCACAAGACGGAAACAGACGGAACATTACTGGAACATCGAGATGAAGCTACTAACATGATTATGACAGAACACATATATTACTAACTAACAATGATTAATAATAGGTGGCACTACGCTAGAGTTGTCCTTCAACAACGCTTATTTTAGATGTATAACATCACTTTCAAGCACTTTCTTTTTTACCGCAGTAGTATATGGTCATCATTAACAACACTTCACAAACGTTGTTGTATTAATTATATATCACCGCGCAACACACAAAAAACGTTGTCATATAGTGCATGAATACAACATCGTATCGTCCACAAAGTGTTGTTATATAGTGTATCAATACAATAGACTATCGTCCACAAAGCGCTGTCATATAATCTTATATAATTAACACATTTTATAGGTCTTATTAACAACGCTTATGGTTGCGTTGTTGAAGTTCATATATTTAACAACACAATAACAGAAAAGCGTTGTTGTATTATTCATAAATTTTCTCAAACAACACATTAATACAACAGCGCATCACATGCATAACATTGTTGTATTAATAATGTACAACACCAATTTCTTTAAAAAGCATTGGTGTAGTTATCCTTTACAACAGTGCATGTCAGGACTTCCCCTAGAATTTGCTGTTGATTTGTATAAATTAATACTCGCATATACATTTATTAGCAGAACAAACATTCTCAACAACACATACATTTATACATTATGAACAACACAAACACATTAATACAGGCCAGAAGTTTATTTTATTAAACATCAATACAATTCAAAATTCAAATAATGAATATCATGCCAATTATGTTTTGACAGAGTACATAATTACAAATAAAAAACTAGCAGTGTACCCGTGCACTTGCACAGGTCGCTTCTTTTTTATGCATAATGCAAATATAATATACATATACTTTATAATATCAATTAATCATGTATTGAAACATTATATTTCCATTTCATATAGGTGCAATATTAACATTAATTTTTGAGTGTATATGTAGAATATTAACAATTATAAATGTGTTTGTATAAGCATTTATTTGTTGAAAGTGTGATTATAGAAAATATTTGATTCTTAAATAACTCAATAAATAAAATTCAAATTATATTGGATAATATCTCACCTCTATATTCTCTATATAAAATTATAAATATAAGGAGTTATTTTTGCATCATATTTTTTGTGATTACGTTTATAAGTATTATATAAAGTCATGAGAATGTTTAGCATATCTCTTAAATGCTTATGTTTTATTTTAGATTAATGTTCATTGTGTATAAATATTTGAATATATTTTTAGCATTCAAATATTGTATAATTAAATGTTATTTATTTGATTAAAATCTTAAATATGTGTTTTAATTAAAATCTTTTTTGTTTGTTTTTGACAAGTGCTTTTAAATCTAGGAAGTTTTTTTTGCTAACAACTAGCAGTGTACCCGCACTTGCACGGGTCGCTTCTTTGTTTATGCATAATGCAAATATAATATACATATATTTTATAATATCAATAAATCATGTATTGAACCAT